>NC_142259.1:14438381-15129239 GCF_052056855.1 Sturnus vulgaris | reverse complement strand
TATAGAACATATTAAAATCGATAAATTATTTATATTACATACTACATACATGTATTTTATATTTATATTTATTTCTATAGATTTATACTTACATATATATATGCATATATAGTTATAATAATTTTATATTCAGTATCTGTTTTTGCATATTTGTATATTTTTGCCTATATTATTTTCAAAAAACCCTCCTCTAACCAAATAAAAAACAATAAAACATTCCTTTTAAAGTCTGAATATTTATATATTTCTATTTTCATAACATAATGTAATGTAATATATTTATATATTGGTTTCTTATATTTGCTTCTATATTTTTATTCTTTATCTTTTCTATTTACAGTATCTATAAAAAAACCCTACCTCTATCCAAACACAAGCCAATAAAACATTCCTTTTAGACTATATTTAGCTATTTTTTAAGGTTCTGTTTTTTCATGCATTCTACACCCACCCCTCCCTCTCAATGTTCTGGCACCCACCACGACCCCCCGCCATGCCCGACTCACCTGCTCCTCCAGCGCAGCCCGGCTCCCTCTCCCAGGGACCTTGGGGTGCCCCAAACCACGTCGGAGCCCCCCTCAGCCTTTTTTTCCTCACCCCAAAGAAGGCACAGAACGACTCCTTTAATGAAGTTGTTTTAACAATTGTAAGGCCAGAGCTTTTGGTATCCACTGCTTGCCATCCCTTGTAAACCAATTTTTTTCTTCTTTCTTCTGCAGCTTAATAAACCTCTTTTTTTCCACATAGTTTTCCAAATGCATGTATTACCGCATATGCATATTTAGAATCAGTAAATATATTTAATGTCTTGTCCTGCTATAATTCACAGGCTCTCACAAGCGTGTGCAGCTCTGCTGTCTGAGCTGACCAGGTGGCTGGTAACCTCCCCCCTTCCTTTAATTGCTTTCCATTCACGATAGAGTATCCTGTAAATCATGAAGAATGGGGGGAAAAATCAGTGAGAAATGGGGAAAAAAATCCCTGAAGAATGGGGGGAAAAATCAGTGAGAAATGGGGAAAAGTGGGGAAAAAATCCGTTAGAAATGGGTGGGGAAATTCCATGAAAAATGGCGAAAGAAATCAGTGAGAAATGGGGAAAAATGGGTAAAAAATCAGTGCGAAATGGGGGGGGGGGGGGGGGGGGGGGAAATCAATGAGAAATCGGGGAAAAACATAAGTAAGAAACGGGGGGGAAAAGTCCATGAAAAATGGGGAAAAATCAGTGGGAAATGGGGATAAATCTGGAAAAAATCCATGAAAAATGGGGGAAAATATCAGTGAGAAATGGGGGAAAATGGGGAAAAAGTCAGTGAGAAATGGGGAAAAATCAGTGAAAAACGGGGGGAAAACTCCATGAAGAATGGGGAAAAAAATCAGTGAGAAATGGGGAAAAAAATCCCTGAAAAATGGGGGAAAATATCAGTGAGAAATGGGAAAAAATGGGGAAAAAAATCATTGATAAATCGGGGGAAAAATCAGTGTGAAAGGGGGGGAAAAATCGGGATCGGGGACGTGGACCGGGACTGGGATCGGGGACCGGGACGGGGAAATGGGACAGGGACCGGGATCGCGGACGGGGACCTGGGACAGGGACCGGAACCGGGATCGGGGACGGGGACTGGAGACAGGGACCGGGACCGGGATTGGGGACTGGGACCAGGACCGTGATCGGGTTCCGGGACGGGGAACTGGGACTGGGACCAGGATCGGGGACCGGAACCGGGGACTGGGACCGGGACCAGGACTGGGGACGGGGACTGGAGACAGGGACCGGGACCGGGATTGGGGACTGGGACCAGGACCGTGATCGGGTTCCGGGACGGGGAACTGGGACTGGGACCAGGATCGGGGACCGGAACCGGGGACTGGGACCGGGACCAGGACTGGGGACGGGGACTGGGGACAGTGACCGGGACTGCAATCGGCACCGCCCCCCGAACCGCTCCCGGAACCGCTCCCCGGGCTACCCCGGCACGGCGACCGGGAACGCCCCCGGCACCGCCCCGGCACCGCCCCCGGTGCCGCCCCCGGCACTGCCCCGGCACCGCCCCGGGTAGCGCCCCCGGCACCGCCCCCGGGGCGGGGCCGCCGAACGCACGCGATGACGCGCGGGGGGCGGGACGGCGCGGGGCGGGTGACGCGCTTCATGCCAGGAGCAGGGCCGGGTGCGACGAAGACGGGAGCGGGCCGACCCGATACCGCGCGGGGCCGCGGGCCCGGCGGAGCCCGGCCCGCTGGGTAGGGGCCGCCAATGGCACCGGGGCTTCTGCTTCGGCTTCTGTCCGTGTCGGCGGGGAGGCCCCAGCCAGCGGTGCCCCTCTCCCTCGGCGACACGGGCGTGGAACTCGGCATCGGGCGCTGCATCGCCGCGGACAGCAGGGGGCGCACGGGTACCGATACTGCCATGGGGCCCGGCGCTGCTCTCCTGCTCCGCCGCCAGGCGGCGCTGCGCTGCCGTCCTGCCTCGCCTCCGGGCACGCTCGGTTTCCTCGGGACCCCGGGCCCCGCCTGTCCCGCCGCTGCGGAGGCGGGGGATGCTTTATGGGACTGCCCGAGCTGGCAGTGCCGGGTCTGGGGCGTTGGGGCGCGCCTTGGGGGGCTGCGGGTGCGCTCGTTTCCTCTTCTGCATGGCCTTCTGTGTGAGCATCTCTCGTTGCGACTGCTCTTGGAGAGTCAAACCCCCTCCTCCTAAGTGGTCTCAGGAGCCTGGCAGGGTGAGTTTTGTTTCACAGGGGAAAGGGCCACTGGTCGTGTCCAGAGACCTGTGCACCCAGCCAGGTTTCTGCCTGATAAAATTCCAAATGGATGAGGATTTCTCCCAGCCCCAAGCTGCCCCCACCTGTAACCCTGGCTGCCTTTGGGGTGCCCAAAGCCTCCTCTGTGCAGATCTCAGGAACCTGGGAGGGGTGAACAATGTTGCACAGGGAAAAACCCCACAGATTTTATCTCCGGGCCTGGGGCCAGGAGCAGGCATTTGCGTGCTATAATTCCAGAAGGAGCACGGTGTCTCCCAGACCCAAGCCGCATCCAGCTGTGACCCAGCTGCTCTTGGAGTGCCAAAAGCCTCCTCGTAGCTGATCTCAGGAACCCTGGAAGGGTGAGTTTGGTTTCACAGGGAAAAGGCCTCAGTTTGTGTCCAGAGATCAAATAAGGGACTCTGCTTTTCCTCTAGTTCTCCTTCCTGTTTTCACCTGGGCTACAAGGATGGGCATGGCCTGTATTTCTCATATCAAAGTGATGTTACTAAATTTGTCCAGAAGTTCTGATTGTTATTTTTATTAGTAGTAGTAATTTTCTGATAGAAAACACTCTCATTTTGCCTTTCCCACGTTGTTTCCAGGTGCTGCCCAGGATGGACATCTGTGGTCTCAGACAGTGATTCCCGAGGAGCAAGGAAAGCCTTTTCCTCACCTGCACAGTTCAGGTGGATGGGACAGAATTGGTGTGGCCTGACAAGGCAGGAAAAGCTGTCTGTGTTCTGGAGTGCCTTGAAAGCTTTCTCCGTCAGGTTTGGAAGGGGTTTCTCTTTGGGATTTCTTGTGATGCAGCACCACGGGTATCCCTTTGTGCCAAGTCCAGTGCTAAAGGATTGAAGAACTGACAAGTGGGGTCTGGGATGAAAATGCCTCTAATAAAATTAAGCAAAGAATACAATAAGAGAAATGAGCATCCTTTTAATGTCTGAAATAGTTAGGAATAAAAATGCTGGAAAAGGGCACTCTGAATTGGTGTCACTTGTCATGGATAAAACCCCAGAGTGAGGAATCAGAGCAGAAGTTGAGAGCTGGAATCCTTCTGCAGTCGACTTAATTTTCTTTTCCTCCTCTCTTTCAGGACAGGAAGAATCACGACTCTCCTGGCATCTTTGCCAAGAGCTGTGGTGTTTGATCAGCCAAAGCCCAGAGGCTTCAGCACCAGAGGTCTGAGCCTGGAGGGCTCCTGGTGCTGCCCGTGCTGCGGGCTATGTCAGAGGATGCAGGGTTCCTCTTTGCCTCCCTGCTGGGATTAACTGCCATGGGAATGTGGGATCTGGGTGAAACTCCAGCTCTCCTGGTGTTCAGGGGAGCAAGGTCTGAGGGACTCCTCTCTGGGGATGTGCGGTGAAGGACTGAATAGTGTGGAAGGAGAGTATTTATAAACTGTATCACTGTTTCTCCCAAAATTGGGGTGGAGCGGTGATGGGGGTGGTTGGGTTTGGTCTGGGCCTGTTATTCTTTGTGCAATTTTTAAATTCTCTTGTATGATTTACTGTCCGGTATCTTTCTAACAAAAGCTGACATAAATTTAGATTAAGGATTAGAACTTGGGTCCATTCATTGCAAACATTTGACAAGGCTGGAGGACTGGGGGTGGTGACTGCTCTCAGGAAAGGTTACTTATTAATACTGTGTCAGATTTCCCGCAGTGACTGTCAGGCCTGCATGGCTGTGAGTTCCTGCTCTTCTCACTGGGGAAATAAGTTCAGCAAAATTAGAAATGTTAGAAAAATCCAGCCAAAAATTCCACCTCTGTACCCCCTAAGTTTTCCCAGTTTTTCCCAGCTAGGAGCTGCACAGAAGTCAGGCAGGGGAAGTGACAACAGGGAACAGCTGAAAAATTCAAAGGCACAAAGAGGAAAGGGAAAGGTTTCAGAAAACAATTCTATGGTCTAAGAATAATTTCTGATTCCCTACTGAGAAGAACACGAACTCACAGCCATTCAGGCCTGACAGTCCCCTGCAGTGAGAGCTCAGCACACATCCACAGAGGCAAGTCCAGCATCTTAAATGAAAAAATAAAAATAAAAACCAGAAGAAAAAGGTGATTTCTTTTGCTTCAGAGTTATTTCAAGTTCTTAAAGCCCAAGCAACATTTGCTCTTGATTTTGGTTGGGTGAATCATGAGCAGTGGGCACGGGTCATGCCATTCATTGAGCAGAAAACCCGGGGTCATTTAGAGGGGACACAAGAACTGTTTGTGTAGCGACCTCGGGCTGCAGAGGGGCAGGAGAAAGGCCAAGGGAGCTCCCTGGGGCCACCAGGGCCTGTGGGAACAGAATGGACGCTTGGATGACCAGTGGAGGTGAGGAGTGGATCTGAGTTCATCTACAGGGAAATAAGGAGGGGATACTCTGGAGTGAAAAGCTGAGGTGATGAGTTCACCCACCTGGGCACGAGTTGTGTTTGCACAAAGTGGGAACAGAGGTGAAGGTCAATCCAAAGTCGATCCTGCTTGACCTCTGAATTCCAGGATAAGTTTTACAAGCTGCCAAATGAGGGAGTAAAAAATACACAAAAATGAAACTGAGAGCATTCATGAGGTTCCTGGGAGTCCATTACACTGTTGTCATAGAATTCTTAATGAGTTTTGAGCTTTTAATGACAACAATTCAGTACTTTCTTTGGATTATTCACTGTGTAGGATTTGGGGTTTATCTGGATTTTAAAGGCGTCGTGGTGGCCCTGACACTGCTCAGGAGCTGGTAGGAAAAGCAGGGTCAGAGCTCCTGGCAGGCACAGGGTGTTTTTCCAGAGTGGACTGTGGAGGAATTGTTTGGGCCTTGGATTGTCCCTCTGGGTGATGCCAGTTGCTGTGATTTGTGTAATTCCATACATTTAACTCCCAATACTTCCCAGCCCAGGAGCTTGAGCTGACAGGGCAGCACACAGATTGTTCTCTGTGCTGTGCCCCGATTTGGGGTTGGCTGTCAGCTTTGCTAGCTCCCGTGAATTATGCCCATAGCCCCGAATTCCCTGCTCAATTCCCACTGCCATAACCTCACAGCGCCTCATGGAGTGGGGATATACTGTGGCAGGAAGCTCAGCAGCATCGGCACAGGGACAGGTGTATATTCCAAAGAATTTGCTGTTTCAAACCCTCATCCCCCAGCCCCGCCGATGTCCCTGGGGGGCACTTGACAGAGTTACCTGGATTTCAGCTGATTTCACCCCCCCGAGCTCGGGCTCCAGGTGATCTTTTCAAGCAGGAGAAGGCAGGGGCCGGAGGCGCTCGTGGCCCGTGCCGAGGCAGTCCCTGGGGCCACGAGAGGACATCTCTCCCTGCAGAATTTCAGTTCTTTCCAGAGCCTCAGCAGTGACAGAGGACAAAGAGGAAGATGAGGAGGAGGAAGAAGGGGGAGAGGGTTTGAGAGGAGGGGAAGCCCAAATCCGTGCTGTGTGCGGAGCTCCGACAGCACGCTGCAGCCCGCAGCTCAGTGTGAGCACGGGGCAGAGGAGGCGATTTCTGGGCATTCAATCACCCTGAGGCGGGCCCGGCACCGCCCCTGCAGCACCGTCCCCAGCACAGCTCGGTACCGCTCCGGGATCACCCGGCCCCGCCCCCGGTGCCGCCCGGGACCACTGGGGACCGCCCCTAAAGCACCGCCCCGGCCCCGCCCGGTCCCGTCCCCGGGACCTCCGTGCCCCGCCTCGCCAAGCCCCGGCTCCGCCCCGAGCCTGCCCGGGCTGCGCCGGGACCATCGCTGGCGGCCCCGCCCCTCTCCCCCGGGCCGAAGCGGGCTGAAGGAGATGTCCGCACGATTGGAAACGCCGCCGAAAATCGCACCCGTGGGATCGGTGTCGGCGTCGTGCGCAGGCATCCCACTAGAGCGAGCGGGCTCCTTGCTGTGCCCCCCTCCTTTTGCAGCCAGAGTTAGAAGGTCGGGGAGCGACACCCGAGCCGCCATCTTGGGAGAGGCAGGCGCGCAGTACCGCGCTCTGCCCACAGGGTGGCGCTTGGGAGACAGGCAAGGGATGGAATCAAGGAGTGTCCCAATCCTTGAGGAAATCCCCCTGAATGAACGCCCTACCCCGACCAGAACTGAGAAACCTCCTGCCTCTGTATGAGTGCAAAGGGTGTGCAAGGAGTGTGCAAATAGTGTGCATTAGCAATCGATCGGCAGGCATTGGAAAGCGATCGCCGATCTAATCGATCGGCAGGCGCGATCAATCGATCGCCGAGCTAATCGATCGGCAGGCATTAGCAATCGATCGCCGATCTAATCGATCGGCAGGCATTAGCAATCGATCAGCCGATCTAATCGATCGGCAGGCGTCGCGATCAATCGGATCGCCGATCTAATCGATCGGCAGGCGCGATCAATCGATCGCCGATCTAATCGATCGGCAGGCGCGATCAATCGATCGCCGATCTAATCGATCGGCAGGCATTAGCAATCGATCGCCGATCTAATCGATCGACAGGCGCGATCAATCGATCGCCGATCTAATCGATCGGCAGGCATTAGCAATCGATCGCCGATCTAATCGATCGGCAGGCGCGATCAATCGATCGCCGATCTAATCGATCGGCAGGCGCGATCAATCGATCGCCGATCTAATCGATCGGCAGGCATTGGCAATCGATCGCCGATCTAATCGATCGGCAGGGCGCGATCAATCGATCGCCGATCTAATCGATCGGCAGGCATTAGCAATCGATCGCCGATCTAATCGATCGGCAGGCGCGATCAATCGATCGCCGATCTAATCGATCGGCAGGCATTAGCAATCGATCGCCGATCTAATCGATCGGCAGGCGCGATCAATCGATCGCCGATCTAATCGATCGGCAGGCGCGATCAATCGATCGCCGATCTAATCGATCGGCAGGCATTAGCAATCGAACGCCGATATAATCGATCGGTAGTCGTGATCAATCGATCGCCGATCGAATCGATCGGCACGCATTAGCTATCGATCGCCGATCTGATTTTTCCCGCATTTTTCATGGATTTTTTCCCCCATTTCTTACTGATTTTCCCCCAATTTTTCATGCATTTTTTCCCGCAATTTTCGTGGATTTTTTCCCATATTTTCCCCATTTCTCACTGATTTTTTTCCCCCATTTCTCAATGATTTGTTTCCCCAATTTATCAAAGATTTTTTTTCCCCATTTCACCATGATGTTTCCCCCATTTCTCACTGATTTTTTCCCCCATTTCTCACTGATTTTTTCCCCCCATTTTTTCCATGGATATTTCCCGATTTTCCCCCCCATTGCTCACTGATTTTTGCCCCCATTTCTCTCTGAATTTTCCCCCCATTTTCCATGCATTTTTCCCCCCATTAATCACTGATTTTTTTTCCCCATTTATCACTGATATTTGCCCCCATTTCTCTCTGAATTTTTCCTTCCATTTTTTCATGCATTTTTCCGCCCATTAATCACTGATTTTCTCCCCATTTATCACTGATTATTGCCCCCATTTTTCACTTATTTTTTCCCCACAGCATCGGCCACCACAGCACGAGCAACAACAGCTCGCTCTGTTCCCGCCATTGCCCATGGATTGTTTGCCTGTTTTCCATGGATTTTTTCCCCATTTCTCACTGATTTCCCCCCTCCCCCATTTCTCACTGAATATTCCCCCATTTTTCATCGACTTTTCCCCCATTTACCACTGATTTTTCCCCCATTTCTCGCTGATTTTGTCCCAAATTTTCCCCCATTTCTCATTGATTTTTTTTCCCTGTTTCTCACTGATTTTTCCCCCATTTCTTAATGACTTTTCCCGCCATTCGTCACGGATTTTTTCCCCCATTTCTCACTGATTTTTTCCCCATTTCTCAATTACTTTTTCCCCCACTTTTCCCCGTTTCTCACTGATTTATTCCCCATTTTTCATGGATTTTTTTTCCCCCATTTCTCACGGATTTTTTTCCCCATTTTTCAAAGATTCCCCCCCCGTTTTTCACTGATTTTTCTCCATTTCTCACTGATTTTCCCACCATTTTTCATGTGGTTTTTTTCCATTTCTCACTGATGTTTTACCCCATTCTTATTCCCATTCTCATAGCTCTATTTTATATTTATACATATTCTTATATTTGCATTATTTCTGTTATACACTAGATTTTTCATAGATATTTGCTACTTATATTTCATTATATTTTACATGTATACCAATCTATTTCTATTCTTTATATTTTATTTTTATATTAGCTATAAAAACCGTGCCTCTACCCAAATAAAAAGCATTTAAACATTCCTTTTAGACTATATTTAGGTATTTTTTATGGTTCTGTTTTTCATGCATTCTACACCCACCCCTCCCTCTCAATGTTCTGGCACCCAGCATGACCCGACCCCCCCCCCCCCCCCCCCCCCCCCATGCCCGACTCACCTGCTCCTCCAGCGCAGCCCGGCTCCCTTTCCCAGGGACCTTGGGGTGCCCCAAACCACGTCGGAGCCCCCAGTCTCCACACCCTCCCCCTCCGTAGGGAACGGGAATGGGATGGGGAGCACACAGGACAAGAAAGGAACACAAAAGACACACTGGACAGAGAGAAGAAAAGGGCTGGAAGCTGGATATGAGGATGAAAGTGGAGCAGCAACAAACCTCAGGACTCTTGACTAGAGAGTGTGGCTGCTGAACGTCTCAAAAAAAACCCCCAGCTCCAACACAACATGCTGTGCTCACGGCTCGGCCTGGGACTCGTCAGTGAACGTCTCTCTCTTGCCAGGGCCATAAAGCCCCCGAGAAAACACGAGGTGAGGTTGATGTGCTCCGGCTTTGCTCCTGCTCAGCCCTAACCCCAGCCCCTGCTGCCAGTGAGCACCCTGATCTCTGAACCTCTTCTCAGCTTGTTTGTACGCTTCCAAATTCCTTCCTCTTTCTTCAAGCTTCATCTGTTTCCTGGCATTGGGAGAATGACAAGTGTTTAGCACAGCGCAATGAATACAACAGTCTCATTTTCAGAAGACACAACTGAACGAGAACCGACAGCAGCACTGCTTCGAGACAATCTGGGCACACGTTTCCCTTCCAGCAATCTGAGTGTTCTTTTGTGTCACGCCTGAAATTCTGAAAATGGTTTTTTGAGAAAAATTATCCATAACTAGAAAACAATCAAACCAAATAAATAGAACCCCTAGGATATAATAACAGCCCATATACTACAACACTCCAATTCTAATATTAATAAGAAAACAGAAATTAGCTACACAGCATTACCTCAAACAAACACTACATACTGGCAAGAATCAAAGCCACCACAAAATAATTCAAAAACTACCCTATGCCTTATGCTACAGGCTAGAACGCCATCGGCAAACCTTATCAAGGTATCCTTTAAAAACAACGCCCCACCAAAAACAAAAACAACACAAAACGCCATTCAAGAACTCCCTTATCAACACCTGAATGAAAAAACATGGCATTAGATAAATAGACCATAGCCCTTATCATACACCATCTACAAACAAAATAAAGCTATACCATACATCCTCGAAAACCACCTTCAAAGCACGACATTAGAAAAAAAAACTTTCCAGAATTAAAAGCTGTATCTAACAAAAGCCGTCTGATAAAATTAACAACCAAGCCCCCACCATCAGAGCTGCCCCTACTAAACTCCCATCGTACATATGAAAAATCAGTTTTAAAAACCTACTTCAATTCATTCTGCCTCAAATACAAAGCCATCCAGAAAGTTACCTTCACTCAAAAACAAAAGCGCACGTAGTAAATAACATTAAAAAAATAAATCAGCACACTACACACCACAAGCATAAAATATTGAATTAAAACCAAAAATACCCCTAGTCATTAAAGAGCCCAGCCGCAAGCTATATTTAACTATAACTTCGTGCAAACGTACACATATCATTAAAATAGATTTCTTTCAGAATACAACTGATGATCTAAAATAGTAAAATGTCCGAGAACGATATTATAATAGGATATCCTCGATCATCCTCCCGCAAATTCTCTCCACTGTATTGTCCGACACACACCGGAAAAAAAATCCAGTTTTTACTTTTTTCAGCTAACTTCTCATTTATTAGCTGAGAGGAATGTTGAATTTGTCTTTACAAATGAGCTGTGGATCAGCCTGTAGATAAGGCTAGCACTGAGAGATAAAAGAAACAATGGATGGATTCCACTGATTGATGAATGGAAAGAGATAGTTGCCTTTACAAACAAACTGCAGGGCTGCTGATAAATGAAATTGGATATCGAAAGATGAAAGAAGCAACGGGGGGAAACTATGAATTCTATAAGAATTAAAAATTAAAAGGGAGGGTTATACATTAGAGGAATTTCAGGTATCAGGCGTTCCGGGAAGTCTGTGCCTCTCAAGTACCTCAGCCAATGGAAAAGAGAGAGGGAAATGCGGCCGGGAAAATAGGATAAAAAGGAGGCTGCGTCCTCCAAAAATTGGAGAGATCCCAGGGGAATGTCCCATGGCCTCTCCCTTTATTCGAATAAAGCAAAAAGGACTCCTCCGTTTCCTTTTTGGACATAAACCGCTGGTGTTTGTGGATTAATTTTCCTGACATTTAGCAACATATTGTTAAAAAAAAAAAAAAAAAAAAAAAAAAAGTGATCCAGAAGAGGGCAACATTGACAGCCATTCCAAGACAGGATGAACAAATGCTTTCACATTGACAGAGGATGCTGCGATGTTCTGAGAACAGAAGATAGAATAAAATAAAGGAAGGTGATGTTACAAGACAGAAAAGGGTAAAATAAAAGGAGTACCTGAGACTGGGGGGCGGGGGGGAAGAAAATGGGGAAATATTAATTGCTACACACTAGGTACAAATGCTTTTTACAAGTAATTGATGAGAAGCAAGCTAAAAGCGTCTTACTGCTGCTAGTGATATCATGCTCCAAGCTCTGCTAATAATTCCTATTTCTAGCAATAGTTAAATTGAACTCACTACATTCCAACTATTTTTCTGCTTGTTTAGATGGCAGATCCGTTTGGAACACACCTTAGTATAGCAAATTCTATGCCCAGGTAGGGACCTCTCAGTTCTTCCATAAAACATTTTCTTCTGCATTATGGCAAGCCTTTGTTTTAGCTTGACAGCTTTCTTGAAACTTAAGTTTACGCATGTATCCAAAGACATTTGCAATTCCAGAAATTGGTAGGCACATAATATGGAAAGTAAATAACATTCTCGAGAGGGAGTTGCTTTGTTACCGAGGGGATGAAAAGCAAGGCTAGAGCTAGTAGAACTACCCAAGAAATTGGACTTAACGCAGCTTTTACAAGGCTCAAAGTAGCCATACCGAGATGTTTGAGCTAAAAGCCCCAGTTACCAGACTTACAGGCCTAATAGTTATCACCACACCACATTCCCTGGTTGCAGTATTTTTAACAGCAGTGCAGAACGCTACTGAAAATTATTTTTAGGTTGAATTGTTCTCTCCCCTCACTGCCTGTGTAGCTGTTAGAGGCTTCCAGGAGGCTGGGGAAGCAGACTGCTGGTTTCACTTCCAGACAGGTCACTTCCATGGTCTGCTGGAGGGCACTTTGAAGCCCGTGTCCTTTTCTTGCTCTATTGTATCTGACAACTTTCCTCCCCCACGTCTGTTTTTTAGCGGGCAGCATTTTTGGAGGGCCAGTCAAAGACCTCAGGCTCCGAGAGAATTCGTCTGCTTTGCTCTGTTTATGTGTGCAACAGATGGGAGCAGCAACTAAGTCAAGTAGTAACTTCTGAGCTGCCCAGTTATCAGTAAACCAAAATATTCTTTTGTGACTCTCGCCAGACGAACACATCATCCTATCCGAGTCACACACTGCCCCTCTGGCATTTTCCAGTCAGACAAAGAATTCCTGGCCCCTTCCTTGCATGAACCTCAGCTCTCCACCTTGTTCCAGAAAGAGTTCTAGATCCAAGGCCCAGTGAGCCAGCTACCCTTTGCTGCCCTGAGCAGTATGGAAACAGCCAAGCCCCAGCCCCTGCAGCCCTGCCTAACTCGCCTTTGCCTCCCAAACCTGAACCTTTTCCTTGGCTGTGGCATCCTCACTCATGCAATCCTGAAGACAAAAATCTGATTTGGCAGGTGAGGCCGTTTCTAACGCAAAAGCTTCACCAAGGTTTCTCTTCCAACTTCAGCCTTAAACAGTCCTGTCCTCCTCAGACAGCCCCCACCTCCAGCCTTTAGCTGTAAATACTTCCTGTTTTATAGCTAATGCTTGCCACCCCTCAAAATTAAGTCTTTTGATATGCATTTACATCCCTCCCTAACCATGTCCTCATCACCCTTCCCAAACTCAGCCTCATCTCCAGGCCTAGAACCTCTCCCTAGGTGAGGGACTGTCCTCGGGTAGGAGTGCTGACAGACCTGTGCATGAGCCCAGCTGCATAGCCCGTGCTAATCCCAGCCCAGCTCTAGCCTTTAAACCCACTGGGGCTTTGGTACTGGAGGCCCAGTTACAGTAACCCCTGTGGCCGTTCCGCTTCCAGGCCATCTGTGAGTTGTGATCCCCCACCCTACACCACTTTGGTGAGAAATGCATTCCTTTCTTACAATAAAGTTTTCATTTTATGTCTAAATTCAAGCATTCCGAGAAAACGTGTAGCAATTCTATCAAGACAGACATGACAGGCACCAACATTAGTCTTTCATTACACACTTTTCATGCCTTCTCTCCACAGATTTCTTTGAGGCAACTCTGACTCCTTTTCTCACAGGCAGCTCCACACAGCCCCGACTCCTCCTCTCCTCTGTACGACTGGCTAAACCCCAGCCTGTCCCTTCCCCAGCCACCTGAGCCTGTCTGTCCCACACACAGCATCCTCTCACCTTGTCCATCCCTTGCACGGCCACGTGTCCCTTCCTCCTCGCAGCACAGCCAGCAGGCTCCAGCCCACACTGCAGCAGGCTCTGCACCTCCAGCTGGAGCTGTGCTTAGTGAAACTGGCAGCCAGCTGACCCACGCTTTTATAAACAACCAGCCTCACTGGCAGGCAAGGCTGTTTCCACTCCTTGCTAGTCAGTACAGCTGTAACTCGTTGGCAACTAGTGCCTTCTGCACTATCCTTACAAACTATTCTCCCTACAGAAATGGACCGGAATTCCGCGGGGATTTTCCGGGGATTCCGGGGGGATTTTCTGGGGATTCCGGGGGGATTTTGTCGGGGATTCCGGGGGGAATTTCTGGGGGATTCCGGGGGGATTTTATCGGGATTCCTGGGGATATTCCCGGGGATTCCGGGGGGATTTTCTCAGGGATTCCGGGGAGATTTTATCGGGGATTCCGGGGGGATTTTTCCCGGGAAATGCGGGGGGCTTTTTCCCCGCGATTCCAGGGGGATTTTCCAGGGGATTCCAGGGGGATTTTCCAGGGGATTCCAGGGGGATTTTATCGGGGATACCTGGGGGATTTTCCAGGGGATTCCTGGGGGATTTTCCCGGGGATTCCTGGGGGGATTTTCACGGGGATTCCGGGGGGATTTTCACTGGGATTCCGGGGCGATTTTCTCAGGGAATTCCGGGGGATTTTCTCGGGAATTCCGGGAGGATTTTCCCGAGTATTCCGGGGGATTTTTTCGGGGAGTCCGGGGGGATTTTCCCGGGGATTCCGAGGGGATATTCCCGGGGAATTCCGGGGGGATTTTCTCCGGGATTCCGGGGGGATTTTCCAGGGGTTTCAGCGAGGAATTTCCCGGGGAATTCCCGGTGGATTTTCAGGGGATTCCGGGTGGATTTTCTCGGGGATTCCGGGGGGATTTTCCCGAGTATTCCGGGGGAATTTTTCGGGGAGTCCGGAGGATTTTCCGGGGTATCCGGGGTGATTTTACGAGGAATTCCGGGGGGATTTTCCCGAGTGTTCCGGGGGGATTTCCTCGGGGATTACGGATGATTTTCTCGGGCAATTCCGGGGGATGTTCTCGGGTATTCCGGGGCCATTATCTCGGTGATTCCGGGGAGATTTTCTCGGGGATTCCGAGATTATTTTCCCGGGGAATTCATGGGGATTTTCCCGGGGATTCCGGGGGGATATTCGCGGGGATTCCGGGGGATTTTCTCGGAGATTCCGGGGGGATTTTCATGGGGATTCCGGGGTATTTTCTCCTGGATTCCGGGGAATTTTCGTGGATTCCTGGGGGATTTTGCCGAGTATTTCGGTGAGAATTTTCTCGGGGATTCCGGGGTGATTTTCCCGGGAAATTCCGGGGGATTTTCTCGGGGATTCCGGGGGATTGTTTC
Organism: Sturnus vulgaris; assembly: GCF_052056855.1. Classification (NCBI taxonomy): domain Eukaryota; kingdom Metazoa; phylum Chordata; class Aves; order Passeriformes; family Sturnidae; genus Sturnus; species Sturnus vulgaris. The sequence goes on along the minus strand of NC_142259.1, from coordinate 15,114,310 downwards.
GGGGAGTCCGGAGGGATTTTCCGGGGATTCCGGGGGGATTTTACGAGGAATTCCGGGGGGGTTTTCTCGGCTGATACGGGGGATATTCTCGGGGATTCCGGGATGATTTTCCGGGGAATTCCAGGGGATTATTCCGGCGATTCCGGGGGGATTTTTCTCGGCGATTGCGGGGGGATTTTCTCGGGGATTCCGGGGGGATTTTCCCGGGGAATTCCGGGGGGATTTTCTCGGGGAGTCCGGGGAGATTTGCCCGGGGATTCCGAGGGATTTTCAGGGGAATCCGGGGGGATTTTCTCGGGGATTCAGGGGGGTTTTTCTCGGGGATTCAGGGGGATTTTCCAGGGGATTCCGGGGGGATTTTCTCGCGTATTCCCGGGGCATTTTCCTGGAGATTCCAGGGGGATTTTATCGGGGATTCCGGGGGGATTATCCAGGGGATTCCGGGGGGATATTGCAGAGTATTCCGGGGGGATTTTCTGGGGGATTCCGGGGGGATTTTCCCGGCGAATTCCGGGGGGATTTTCTCGGGGATTCCTAGGGGATTTTCCAGGGGATTCCGGGGTGATTATCCCGGGGATTTTCCTGGGGGATTTTCCCGGGGATTCCGGGGGATTTTCTCGGGGATTCCGGTGTGATTTTCCCGGGGAATTCCGAGGGATTTTCTCGGGGATTCCGGGGGAATCTTCCAGGGGATTCGGGGCGGATTTTCTCGGGGATTCCGGGGAGATTATCCCGGGGATTCCTAGGGGAGATTTTCTGGGGATTCCTGGGGGATTTCCTCGGGGATAGCGGACGGATTATCACGGGGATTCCGGGATGAGTTTCTCGGGGAATTCAGGGGGATTTTCCCGGGGGAATTCCGGGGGATTTTCTCGGGGATTCCGGGGGGTTTTTCCCGGGGATTCCCGGGGATTTTCTCTCGGATTTTTTCCCCAATTTTTCAAGCATTTTTTCCCGCAATTTTCCTGGATTTTTCCCAAATTTTCCCCATTTCTCACTGATTATTTTCCCCATTTCTCAATGATTTTTGCCCCAATTTATCAAAGATTTTTTTTCCCCATTTCTCACTGATGTTTTTCCCAATTTTCCCCCCATTTCTCACTGATTTTTATCCCCCATTTTTCAATGATTTTTCCCCATTTCTCTCTGATTTTTGCCCCATTTCACCATGTTTTCCCCATTTCTCACTGATTTTTCCGTTGATTTTTCATGGATTTTTCCACCCATTTTTCGTGGATTTTTTCCCCATTTTTCCCCATTTCTCACTGATTTTTTCCCCCATTTATCACTGATTTTTTCCCATTTTTCCCCCATTTCTCACTGATTTTTTCCGCCATTTTTCATTGATTTTTTCCGCCATTTTTCATGGATGTTTCCCCCAATTTTCATGGATATTTCCTGATTTTCCCCCCCATTTCTCACTGATATTTGCCCCCATTTCTCTCTGAATTATTCCCTCCATTTTTCATGCATTTTCCCGCCCATTAATCACTGATTTTTTCCCCCATTTCTCACCGACTTTTCCCCCCATTTCTCACTGATTTTTTATCCCCCACTTCTGACTGATTTTTCCCAATTTTTCGTTGATCTTTTTCCCCATTCCTCACCGATTTTTCCCCCATTTCTCTCTGATTTTTCCATCATTTTTCATGGTTTTTCCCCCCCATTTCTCACTGATTTTACCCCCTTTCTCACTGATTTTATTAATGTTTGTATTTCTATTTCTATTTCTATTTCTATTTCTATTTATTATTATTGTTTTGCATGTTTATGTTTATGTTTATGTTTATGTTTATGTTTATGTTTATATCTATGCAGGTTAACGTTTGTGCATGTTTATGTCTATGTTTATATTTATGCATATTTATTTTTATGCCGGCGAACGCGGGCAGGCGTTTTATGTAAACGCCTATCCGCCGGGGTCCTAGAGAGGCCGCCATCTTGAGCGTGTCGGGACTCTCAAAATGGCGCCTCGGGCGGCACCCCGGCTGACCTGCCAAAAATGGCGGCAGAAAGGGGCGGAAAAAAATCAGGACCCCGGTGTGTAGGCATAAGATGCCTGATTACATCGCCAACGCCGATCCGCTCGCCGCCAATTTTCCCGGATGTTTCAGAGCGTGCCGACAACGGCCGCGTGGTCCGCGGTGCCGCGGGCGTGAGGGCGCCGGCGGGCGCGGGCAGGCGTTTTATGTAAACGCCTATCCGCCGGGGTCCTAGAGAGGCCGCCATCTTGAGCGTGTCGGGACTCTCAAAATGGCGCCTCGGGCGGCACCCCGGCTGACCTGCCAAAAATGGCGGCAGAAAGGGCGGGAAAAAATCAGGACCCCGGTGTGTAGGCATAAGATGCCTGATTACATCGCCGACGCCGATCCGCTCGCCGACAATTTTCCCGGACGTTTCAGAGCGTGCCGACAACGGCCGCGCGGTCCGCGGTGTGCCGCGGGCGTGAGGGCGCCGGCGGGCGCGGACAGGCGTTTTATGTAAACGCCTATCCGCCGGGGTCCTAGAGAGGCCGCCATCTTGAGTGTGTCCGCACTCTCAAAATGGCGTCTCGGGCGGCACCCCGGCTGACCTGCCAAAAATGGCGGCAGAAAGGGCGGGAAAAAATCAGGGACCCCGGTGTGTAGGCATAAGATGCCTGATTACATCGCCGACGCCGATCCGCTCGCCGACAATTTTCCCCGGACGTGTCAGAGCGTGCCGACAACGGCCGCGCGGTCCCGCGGTGCCGCGGGCGTGAGGGCGCCGGCGAGCGCGGACAGGCGTTTTATGTAAACGCCTATCCGCCGGGGGTCCTAGAGAGGCCGCCATCTTGAGCGCTGCCGCAGGGCTGGGTCCCGGCCCGCGGGCCCTTCCGCCATCCTGAGAGGGGCACGGTGCAGTACCCGCCTGTGTCCACACGGCGGCAGCACTGCCGCCCAACTCAGCCCGGCACTGCCGCCCTGTCAGGGACAGCCAGAGAAGGGAGAGAGTTCCAAGCACCAGAGTCCCCACCCGTCATAAAATCCTCTCAATGAACGCCCCAAAAAAACCCAGACCCAAACTAAAAATGCCCTGCCTCTGACCAAATGAAAAAAAAAACCTTTTATATATATAAATCATCTATTTTTTAATATTTAATTTCTAGTCATAATCTATACCTATTTCATATATTCAATTTAATTGCTATTCTATTTATCATATATACAATATTATTTTATTATTCATTATATTACATAGATTTATATTACTAATGTTATTTCTACTTTATCTATATCCATCTATATTTGGAGGTTCATAGTTTTTATATTATTTCTTTAAAAGCTCTGCCTCTAACCAAATAGAAACAAAAAACTCGATTATTTTAAATTATATTTGAATATATTTTTCTATTTAGTTTTCATATTTATATCTGTAGATTTATATGTCTATATTGTGTATTCTATATTTATATACTATTTAATGTAGTTTTTACTAGTATATTAATATACTAGATGCTATTTACATTCTATTATAACATACTATTTAATAGAACATATTAAAATCGATAAATTATTTATATTACATACTACATACATGTATTTTATATTTATATTTATTTCTATAGATTTATACTTAACATATATATATGCATATATAGTTATAATAATTTTATATTCAGTATCTGTTTTTGCATATTTGTATATTTTTGCCTATATTATTTTCAAAAAACCCTCCTCTAACCAAATAAAAAACAATAAAACATTCCTTTTAAAGTCTGAATATTTATATATTTCTATTTTCATAACATAATGTAATGTAATATATTTATATATTGGTTTCTTATATTTGCTTCTATATTTTTATTCTTTATCTTTTCTATTTACAGTATCTATAAAAAAACCCTACCTCTATCCAAAACACAAGCCAATAAAACATTCCTTTTAGGACTATATTTAGCTATTTTTTAAGGTTCTGTTTTTTCATGCATTCTACACCCACCCCTCCCTCTCAATGTTCTGGCACCCACCACGACCCCCCGCCATGCCCGACTCACCTGCTCCTCCAGCGCAGCCCGGCTCCCTCTCCAGGGACCTTGGGGTGCCCCAAACCACGTCGGAGCCCCCCTCAGCCTTTTTTCCTCACCCAAAGAAGGCACAGAACGACTCCTTTAATGAAGTTGTTTTAACAATTGTAAGGCCAGAGCTTTTGGTATCCACTGCTTGCCATCCCTTGTAAACCAATTTTTTTCTTCTTTCTTCTGCAGCTTAATAAACCTCTTTTTTTCCACATAGTTTTCCAAATGCATGTATTACCGCATATGCATATTTAGAATCAGTAAATATATTTAATGTCTTGTCCTGCTATAATTCACAGGCTCTCACAAGCGTGTGCAGCTCTGCTGTCTGAGCTGACCAGGTGGCTGGTAACCTCCCCCCTTCCTTTAATTGCTTTCCATTCACGATAGAGTATCCTGTAAATCATGAAGAATGGGGGGAAAAATCAGTGAGAAATGGGGAAAAAAATCCTGAAGAATGGGGGGAAAAATCAGTGAGAAATGGGGAGAAAAGTGGAGGAAAAAATCCGTTAGAAATGGGTGGGGAAATTCCATGAAAAATGGCGAAAGAAATCAGTGAGAAATGGGGAAAAATGGGTAAAAAATCAGTGCGAAATGGGGGGGGGGGTGGGGGGGGGGGGGAAATCAATGAGAAATCGGGGAAAAACATAAGTAAGAAACGGGGGGGAAAAGTCCATGAAAAATGGGGAAAAATCAGTGGGAAATGGGGATAAATCTGGAAAAAATCCATGAAAAATGGGGGAAAATATCAGTGAGAAATGGGGGGAAAATGGGGAAATAAAAAGTCAGTGAGAAATGGGGAAAAATCAGTGAAAAACGGGGGGAAAACTCCATGAAGAATGGGGAAAAAAATCAGTGAGAAATGGGGAAAAAAATCCCTGAAAAATGGGGGAAAATATCAGTGAGAAATGGGAAAAAATGGGGAAAAAAATCATTGATAAATCGGGGGAAAAATCAGTGTGAAAGGGGGGGAAAAATCGGGATCGGGGACGTGGACCGGGACTGGGATCGGGGACCGGGACGGGGAAATGGGACAGGGACCGGGATCGCGGACGGGGACCTGGGACAGGGACCGGAACCGGATCGGGGACGGGGACTGGAGACAGGGACCGGGACCGGGATTGGGGACTGGGACCAGGACCGTGATCGGGTTCCGGGACGGGGAACTGGGACTGGGACCAGGATCGGGGACCGGAACCGGGGACTGGGACCGGGACCAGGACTGGGGACGGGGACTGGAGACAGGGACCGGACCGGGATTGGGGACTGGGACCAGGACCGTGATCGGGTTCCGGGACGGGGAACTGGGACTGGGACCAGGATCGGGGACCGGAACCGGGGACTGGGACCGGGACCAGGACTGGGGACGGGGACTGGGGACAGTGACCGGGACTGCAATCGGCACCGCCCCCCGAACCGCTCCCGGAACCGCTCCCCGGGCTACCCCGGCACGGCGACCGGGAACGCCCCCGGCACCGCCCCGGGCACCGCCCCCGGTGCCGCCCCCGGCACTGCCCCGGCACCGCCCCGGGTAGCGCCCCCGGCACCGCCCCCGGGGCTCGGGCCGCCGAACGCACGCGATGACGCGCGGGGGGCGGGACGGCGCGGGGCGGTGACGCGCTTCATGCCAGGAGCAGGGCCGGGTGCGACGAAGACGGGAGCGGGCCGACCCGATACCGCGCGGGGCCGCGGGCCCGGCGGAGCCCGGCCCGCTGGGTAGGGGCCGCCAATGGCACCGGGGCTTCTGCTTCGGCTTCTGTCCGTGTCGGCGGGGAGGCCCCAGCCAGCGGTGCCCCTCTCCCTCGGCGACACGGGCGTGGAACTCGGCATCGGGCGCTGCATCGCCGCGGACAGCAGGGGGCGCACGGGTACCGATACTGCCATGGGGCCCGGCGCTGCTCTCCTGCTCCGCCGCCAGGCGGCGCTGCGCTGCCGTCCTGCCTCGCCTCCGGGCACGCTCGGTTTCCTCGGGACCCCGGGCCCCGCCTGTCCCGCCGCTGCGGAGGCGGGGGATGCTTTATGGGACTGCCCGAGCTGGCAGTGCCGGGTCTGGGGCGTTGGGGCGCGCCTTGGGGGGCTGCGGGTGCGCTCGTTTCCTCTTCTGCATGGCCTTCTGTGTGAGCATCTCTCGTTGCGACTGCTCTTGGAGAGTCAAACCCCCTCCTCCTAAGTGGTCTCAGGAGCCTGGCAGGGTGAGTTTTGTTTCACAGGGGAAAGGGCCACTGGTCGTGTCCAGAGACCTGTGCACCCAGCCAGGTTTCTGCCTGATAAAATTCCAAATGGATGAGGATTTCTCCCAGCCCCAAGCTGCCCCCACCTGTAACCCTGGCTGCCTTTGGGGTGCCCAAAGCCTCCTCTGTGCAGATCTCAGGAACCTGGGAGGGGTGAACAATGTTGCACAGGGAAAAACCCCACAGATTTTATCTCCGGGCCTGGGGCCAGGAGCAGGCATTTGCGTGCTATAATTCCAGAAGGAGCACGGTGTCTCCCAGACCCAAGCCGCATCCAGCTGTGACCCAGCTGCTCTTGGAGTGCCAAAAGCCTCCTCGTAGCTGATCTCAGGAACCCTGGAAGGGTGAGTTTGGTTTCACAGGGAAAAGGCCTCAGTTTGTGTCCAGAGATCAAATAAGGGACTCTGCTTTTCCTCTAGTTCTCCTTCCTGTTTTCACCTGGGCTACAAGGATGGGCATGGCCTGTATTTCTCATATCAAAGTGATGTTACTAAATTTGTCCAGAAGTTCTGATTGTTATTTTTATTAGTAGTAGTAATTTTCTGATAGAAAACACTCTCATTTTGCCTTTCCCACGTTGTTTCCAGGTGCTGCCCAGGATGGACATCTGTGGTCTCAGACAGTGATTCCCGAGGAGCAAGGAAAGCCTTTTCCTCACCTGCACAGTTCAGGTGGATGGGACAGAATTGGTGTGGCCTGACAAGGCAGGAAAAGCTGTCTGTGTTCTGGAGTGCCTTGAAAGCTTTCTCCGTCAGGTTTGGAAGGGGTTTCTCTTTGGGATTTCTTGTGATGCAGCACCACGGGTATCCCTTTGTGCCAAGTCCAGTGCTAAAGGATTGAAGAACTGACAAGTGGGGTCTGGATGAAAATGCCTCTAATAAAATTAAGCAAAGAATACAATAAGAGAAATGAGCATCCTTTTAATGTCTGAAATAGTTAGGAATAAAAATGCTGGAAAAGGGCACTCTGAATTGGTGTCACTTGTCATGGATAAAACCCCAGAGTGAGGAATCAGAGCAGAAGTTGAGAGCTGGAATCCTTCTGCAGTCGACTTAATTTTCTTTTCCTCCTCTCTTTCAGGACAGGAAGAATCACGACTCTCCTGGCATCTTTGCCAAGAGCTGTGGTGTTTGATCAGCCAAAGCCCAGAGGCTTCAGCACCAGAGGTCTGAGCCTGGAGGGCTCCTGGTGCTGCCCGTGCTGCGGGCTATGTCAGAGGATGCAGGGTTCCTCTTTGCCTCCCTGCTGGGATTAACTGCCATGGGAATGTGGGATCTGGGTGAAACTCCAGCTCTCCTGGTGTTCAGGGGAGCAAGGTCTGAGGGACTCCTCTCTGGGGATGTGCGGTGAAGGACTGAATAGTGTGGAAGGAGAGTATTTATAAACTGTATCACTGTTTCTCCCAAAATTGGGGTGGAGCGGTGATGGGGGTGGTTGGGTTTGGTCTGGGCCTGTTATTCTTTGTGCAATTTTTAAATTCTCTTGTATGATTTACTGTCCGGTATCTTTCTAACAAAAGCTGACATAAATTTAGATTAAGGATTAGAACTTGGGTCCATTCATTGCAAACATTTGACAAGGCTGGAGGACTGGGGGTGGTGACTGCTCTCAGGAAAGGTTACTTATTAATACTGTGTCAGATTTCCCGCAGTGACTGTCAGGCCTGCATGGCTGTGAGTTCCTGCTCTTCTCACTGGGGAAATAAGTTCAGCAAAATTAGAAATGTTAGAAAAATCCAGCCAAAAATTCCACCTCTGTACCCCCTAAGTTTTCCCAGTTTTTCCCAGCTAGGAGCTGCACAGAAGTCAGGCAGGGGAAGTGACAACAGGGAACAGCTGAAAAATTCAAAGGCACAAAGAGGAAAGGGGAAAGGTTTCAGAAAACAATTCTATGGTCTAAGAATAATTTCTGATTCCCTACTGAGAAGAACACGAACTCACAGCCATTCAGGCCTGACAGTCCCCTGCAGTGAGAGCTCAGCACACATCCACAGAGGCAAGTCCAGCATCTTAAATGAAAAAATAAAAATAAAAACCAGAAGAAAAAGGTGATTTCTTTTGCTTCAGAGTTATTTCAAGTTCTTAAAGCCCAAGCAACATTTGCTCTTGATTTTGGTTGGGTGAATCATGAGCAGTGGGCACGGGTCATGCCATTCATTGAGCAGAAAACCCGGGGTCATTTAGAGGGGACACAAGAACTGTTTGTGTAGCGACCTCGGGCTGCAGAGGGGCAGGAGAAAGGCCAAGGGAGCTCCCTGGGGCCACCAGGGCCTGTGGGGAACAGAATGGACGCTTGGATGACCAGTGGAGGTGAGGAGTGGATCTGAGTTCATCTACAGGGAAATAAGGAGGGGATACTCTGGAGTGAAAAGCTGAGGTGATGAGTTCACCCACCTGGGCACGAGTTGTGTTTGCACAAAGTGGGAACAGAGGTGAAGGTCAATCCAAAGTCGATCCTGCTTGACCTCTGAATTCCAGGATAAGTTTTACAAGCTGCCAAATGAGGGAGTAAAAATACACAAAAATGAAACTGAGAGCATTCATGAGGTTCCTGGGAGTCCATTACACTGTTGTCATAGAATTCTTAATGAGTTTTGAGCTTTTAATGACAACAATTCAGTACTTTCTTTGGATTATTCACTGTGTAGGATTTGGGGTTTATCTGGATTTTAAAGGCGTCGTGGTGGCCCTGACACTGCTCAGGAGCTGGTAGGAAAAGCAGGGTCAGAGCTCCTGGCAGGCACAGGGTGTTTTTCCCAGAGTGGACTGTGGAGGAATTGTTTGGGCCTTGGATTGTCCCTCTGGGTGATGCCAGTTGCTGTGATTTGTGTAATTCCATACATTTAACTCCCAATACTTCCCAGCCCAGGAGCTTGAGCTGACAGGGCAGCACACAGATTGTTCTCTGTGCTGTGCCCCGATTTGGGGTTGGCTGTCAGCTTTGCTAGCTCCCGTGAATTATGCCCATAGCCCCGAATTCCCTGCTCAATTCCCACTGCCATAACCTCACAGCGCCTCATGGAGTGGGGATATACTGTGGCAGGAAGCTCAGCAGCATCGGCACAGGGACAGGTGTATATTCCAAAGAATTTGCTGTTTCAAACCCTCATCCCCCAGCCCCGCCGATGTCCCTGGGGGGCACTTGACAGAGTTACCTGGATTTCAGCTGATTTCACCCCCCCGAGCTCGGGCTCCAGGTGATCTTTTCAAGCAGGAGAAGGCAGGGGCCGGAGGCGCTCGTGGCCCGTGCCGAGGCAGTCCCTGGGGCCACGAGAGGACATCTCTCCCTGCAGAATTTCAGTTCTTTCCAGAGCCTCAGCAGTGACAGAGGACAAAGAGGAAGATGAGGAGGAGGAAGAAGGGGGAGAGGGTTTGAGAGGAGGGGAAGCCCAAATCCGTGCTGTGTGCGGAGCTCCGACAGCACGCTGCAGCCCGCAGCTCAGTGTGAGCACGGGGCAGAGGAGGCGATTTCTGGGCATTCAATCACCCTGAGGCGGGCCCGGCACCGCCCCTGCAGCACCGTCCCCAGCACAGCTCGGTACCGCTCCGGGATCACCCGGCCCCGCCCCCGGTGCCGCCCGGGACCACTGGGGACCGCCCCTAAAGCACCGCCCCGGCCCCGCCCGGTCCCGTCCCCGGGACCTCCGTGCCCCGCCTCGCCAAGCCCCGGCTCCGCCCCGAGCCTGCCCGGGCTGCGCCGGGACCATCGCTGGCGGCCCCGCCCCTCTCCCCCGGGCCGAAGCGGGCTGAAGGAGATGTCCGCACGATTGGAAACGCCGCCGAAAATCGCACCCGTGGGATCGGTGTCGGCGTCGTGCGCAGGCATCCCACTAGAGCGAGCGGGCTCCTTGCTGTGCCCCCCTCCTTTTGCAGCCAGAGTTAGAAGGTCGGGGAGCGACACCCGAGCCGCCATCTTGGGAGAGGCAGGCGCGCAGTACCGCGCTCTGCCCACAGGGTGGCGCTTGGGAGACAGGCAAGGGATGGAATCAAGGAGTGTCCCAATCCTTGAGGAAATCCCCCTGAATGAACGCCCCAAAAAACCCCGACCAGAACTGAGAAACCTCCTGCCTCTGTATGAGTGCAAAGGGTGTGCAAGGAGTGTGCAAATAGTGTGCATTAGCAATCGATCGGCAGGCATTGGAAAGCGATCGCCGATCTAATCGATCGGCAGGCGCGATCAATCGATCGCCGAGCTAATCGATCGGCAGGCATTAGCAATCGATCGCCGATCTAATCGATCGGCAGGCATTAGCAATCGATCGCCGATCTAATCGATCGGCAGGCGCGATCAATCGATCGCCGATCTAATCGATCGGCAGGCGCGATCAATCGATCGCCGATCTAATCGATCGGCAGGCATTAGCAATCGATCGCCGATCTAATCGATCGGCAGGCGCGATCAATCGATCGCCGATCTAATCGATCGGCAGGCATTAGCAATCGATCGCCGATCTAATCGATCGACAGGCGCGATCAATCGATCGCCGATCTAATCGATCGGCAGGCATTAGCAATCGATCGCCGATCTAATCGATCGGCAGGCGCGATCAATCGATCGCCGATCTAATCGATCGGCAGGCATTAGCAATCGATCGCCGATCTAATCGATCGGCAGGCGCGATCAATCGATCGCCGATCTAATCGATCGGCAGGCGCGATCAATCGATCGCCGATCTAATCGATCGGCAGGCGCGATCAATCGATCGCCGATCTAATCGATCGGCAGGCATTAGCAATCGAACGCCGATATAATCGATCGGTAGTCGTGATCAATCGATCGCCGATCGAATCGATCGGCACGCATTAGCTATCGATCGCCGATCTGATTTTTCCCGCCATTTTTCATGGATTTTTTCCCCCATTTCTTACTGATTTTTCCCCAATTTTTCATGCATTTTTTCCCGCAATTTTCGTGGATTTTTTCCCATATTTTCCCCATTTCTCACTGATTTTTTTCCCCCATTTCTCAATGATTTGTTTCCCCAATTTATCAAAGATTTTTTTTCCCCATTTCACCATGATGTTTCCCCCATTTCTCACTGATTTTTTCCCCCATTTCTCACTGATTTTTTCCCCCCATTTTTCCATGGATATTTCCCGATTTTCCCCCCCATTGCTCACTGATTTTTGCCCCCATTTCTCTCTGAATTTTCCCCCCATTTTCCATGCATTTTTCCCCCCATTAATCACTGATTTTTTTTCCCCATTTATCACTGATATTTGCCCCCATTTCTCTCTGAATTTTTCCTTCCATTTTTCATGCATTTTTCCGCCCATTAATCACTGATTTTCTCCCCATTTATCACTGATTATTGCCCCCATTTTTCACTTATTTTTTCCCCACAGCATCGGCCACCACAGCACGAGCAACAACAGCTCGCTCTGTTCCCGCCATTGCCCATGGATTGTTTGCCTGTTTTCCATGGATTTTTTCCCCATTTCTCACTGATTTCCCCCCTCCCCCATTTCTCACTGAATATTCCCCCATTTTTCATCGACTTTTCCCCCATTTACCACTGATTTTTCCCCCATTTCTCGCTGATTTTGTCCCAAATTTTCCCCCATTTCTCATTGATTTTTTTCCCTGTTTCTCACTGATTTTTCCCCCATTTCTTAATGACTTTTCCCGCCATTCGTCACGGATTTTTTCCCCCATTTCTCACTGATTTTTTCCCCATTTCTCAATTACTTTTTCCCCCACTTTTCCCCGTTTCTCACTGATTTATTCCCCCATTTTTCATGGATTTTTTTTCCCCCATTTCTCACGGATTTTTTTCCCCATTTTTCAAAGATTCCCCCCCCGTTTTTCACTGATTTTTCTCCATTTCTCACTGATTTTCCCACCATTTTTCATGTGGTTTTTTTCCATTTCTCACTGATGTTTTACCCCATTCTTATTCCCATTCTCATAGCTCTATTTTATATTTATACATATTCTTATATTTGCATTATTTCTGTTATACACTAGATTTTTCATAGATATTTGCTACTTATATTTCATTATATTTTACATGTATACCAATCTATTTCTATTCTTTATATTTTATTTTTATATTAGCTATAAAAACCGTGCCTCTACCCAAATAAAAAGCATTTAAACATTCCTTTTAGACTATATTTAGGTATTTTTTATGGTTCTGTTTTTCATGCATTCTACACCCACCCCTCCCTCTCCATGTTCTGGCACCCAGCATGACCCGACCCCCCCCCCCCCCCCCCATGCCCGACTCACCTGCTCCTCCAGCGCAGCCCGGCTCCCTTTCCCAGGGACCTTGGGGTGCCCCAAACCACGTCGGAGCCCCCAGTCTCCACACCCTCCCCCTCCGTAGGGAACGGGAATGGGATGGGGAGCACACAGGACAAGAAAGGAACACAAAAGACACACTGGACAGAGAGAAGAAAAGGGCTGGAAGCTGGATATGAGGATGAAAGTGGAGCAGCAACAAACCTCAGGACTCTTGACTAGAGAGTGTGGCTGCTGAACGTCTCAAAAAAAAACCCCAGCTCCAACACAACATGCTGTGCTCACGGCTCGGCCTGGGACTCGTCAGTGAACGTCTCTCTCTTGCCAGGGCCATAAAGCCCCCGAGAAAACACGAGGTGAGGTTGATGTGCTCCGGCTTTGCTCCTGCTCAGCCCTAACCCCAGCCCCTGCTGCCAGTGAGCACCCTGATCTCTGAACCTCTTCTCAGCTTGTTTGTACGCTTCCAAATTCCTTCCTCTTTCTTCAAGCTTCATCTGTTTCCTGGCATTGGGAGAATGACAAGTGTTTAGCACAGCGCAATGAATACAACAGTCTCATTTTCAGAAGACACAACTGAACGAGAACCGACAGCAGCACTGCTTCGAGACAATCTGGGCACACGTTTCCCTTCCAGCAATCTGAGTGTTCTTTTGTGTCACGCCTGAAATTCTGAAAATGGTTTTTTGAGAAAAATTATCCATAACTAGAAAACAATCAAACCAAATAAATAGAACCCCTAGGATATAATAACAGCCCATATACTACAACACTCCAATTCTAATATTAATAAGAAAACAGAAATTAGCTACACAGCATTACCTCAAACAAACACTACATACTGGCAAGAATCAAAGCCACCACAAAATAATTCAAAAACTACCCTATGCCTTATGCTACAGGCTAGAACGCCATCGGCAAACCTTATCAAGGTATCCTTTAAAAACAACGCCCCACCAAAAACAAAAACAACACAAAACGCCATTCAAGAACTCCCTTATCAACACCTGAATGAAAAAACATGGCATTAGATAAATAGACCATAGCCCTTATCATACACCATCTACAAACAAAATAAAGCTATACCATACATCCTCGAAAACCACCTTCAAAGCACGACATTAGAAAAAAAAACTTTCCAGAATTAAAAGCTGTATCTAACAAAAGCCGTCTGATAAAATTAACAACCAAGCCCCCACCATCAGAGCTGCCCCTACTAAACTCCCCATCGTACATATGAAAAATCAGTTTTAAAAACCTACTTCAATTCATTCTGCCTCAAATACAAAGCCATCCAGAAAGTTACCTTCACTCAAAAACAAAAGCGCACGTAGTAAATAACATTAAAAAATAAATCAGCACACTACACACCACAAGCATAAAATATTGAATTAAAACCAAAAATACCCCTAGTCATTAAAGAGCCCAGCCGCAAGCTATATTTAACTATAACTTCGTGCAAACGTACACATATCATTAAAATAGATTTCTTTCAGAATACAACTGATGATCTAAAATAGTAAAATGTCCGAGAACGATATTATAATAGGATATCCTCGATCATCCTCCCGCAAATTCTCTCCACTGTATTGTCCGACACACACCGGAAAAAAAATCCAGTTTTTACTTTTTTCAGCTAACTTCTCATTTATTAGCTGAGAGGAATGTTGAATTTGTCTTTACAAATGAGCTGTGGATCAGCCTGTAGATAAGGCTAGCACTGAGAGATAAAAGAAACAATGGGATGGATTCCACTGATTGATGAATGGAAAGAGATAGTTGCCTTTACAAACAAACTGCAGGGCTGCTGATAAATGAAATTGGATATCGAAAGATGAAAGAAGCAACGGGGGGAAACTATGAATTCTATAAGAATTAAAAATTAAAAGGGAGGGTTATACATTAGAGGGGAATTTCAGGTATCAGGCGTTCCGGGAAGTCTGTGCCTCTCAAGTACCTCAGCCAATGGGAAAAGAGAGAGGGAAATGCGGCCGGGAAAATAGGATAAAAAGGAGGCTGCGTCCTCCAAAAATTTGAGAGATCCCAGGGGAATGTCCCATGGCCTCTCCCTTTATTCGAATAAAGCAAAAAGGACTCCTCCGTTTCCTTTTTGGACATAAACCGCTGGTGTTTGTGGATTAATTTTCCTGACATTTAGCAACATATTGTTAAAAAAAAAAAAAAAAAAAAAAAAGTGATCCAGAAGAGGGCAACATTGACAGCCATTCCAAGACAGGATGAACAAATGCTTTCACATTGACAGAGGATGCTGCGATGTTCTGAGAACAGAAGATAGAATAAAATAAAGGAAGGTGATGTTACAAGACAGAAAAGGGTAAAATAAAAGGAGTACCTGAGACTGGGGGGCGGGGGGGAAGAAAATGGGGAAATATTAATTGCTACACACTAGGTACAAATGCTTTTTACAAGTAATTTATGAGAAGCAAGCTAAAAGCGTCTTACTGCTGCTAGTGATATCATGCTCCAAGCTCTGCTAATAATTCCTATTTCTAGCAATAGTTAAATTGAACTCACTACATTCCAACTATTTTTCTGCTTGTTTAGATGGCAGATCCGTTTGGAACACACCTTAGTATAGCAAATTCTATGCCCAGGTAGGGACCTCTCAGTTCTTCCATAAAACATTTTCTTCTGCATTATGGCAAGCCTTTGTTTTAGCTTGACAGCTTTCTTGAAACTTAAGTTTACGCATGTATCCAAAGACATTTGCAATTCCAGAAATTGGTAGGCACATAATATGGAAAGTAAATAACATTCTCGAGAGGGAGTTGCTTTGTTACCGAGGGGATGAAAAGCAAGGCTAGAGCTAGTAGAACTACCCAAGAAATTGGACTTAACGCAGCTTTTACAAGGCTCAAAGTAGCCATACCGAGATGTTTGAGCTAAAAGCCCCAGTTACCAGACTTACAGGCCTAATAGTTATCACCACACCACATTCCCTGGTTGCAGTATTTTTAACAGCAGTGCAGAACGCTACTGAAAATTATTTTTAGGTTGAATTGTTCTCTCCCCTCACTGCCTGTGTAGCTGTTAGAGGCTTCCAGGAGGCTGGGGAAGCAGACTGCTGGTTTCACTTCCAGACAGGTCACTTCCATGGTCTGCTGGAGGGCACTTTGAAGCCCGTGTCCTTTTCTTGCTCTATTGTATCTGACAACTTTCCTCCCCCACGTCTGTTTTTTAGCGGGCAGCATTTTTGGAGGGCCAGTCAAAGACCTCAGGCTCCGAGAGAATTCGTCTGCTTTGCTCTGTTTATGTGTGCAACAGATGGGAGCAGCAACTAAGTCAAGTAGTAACTTCTGAGCTGCCCAGTTATCAGTAAACCAAAATATTCTTTTGTGACTCTCGCCAGACGAACACATCATCCTATCCGAGTCACACACTGCCCCTCTGGCATTTTCCAGTCAGACAAAGAATTCCTGGCCCCTTCCTTGCATGAACCTCAGCTCTCCACCTTGTTCCAGAAAGAGTTCTAGATCCAAGGCCCAGTGAGCCAGCTACCCTTTGCTGCCCTGAGCAGTATGGAAACAGCCAAGCCCCAGCCCTGCAGCCCTGCCTAACTCGCCTTTGCCTCCCAAACCTGAACCTTTTCCTTGGCTGTGGCATCCTCACTCATGCAATCCTGAAGACAAAAATCTGATTTGGCAGGTGAGGCCGTTTCTAACGCAAAAGCTTCACCAAGGTTTCTCTTCCAACTTCAGCCTTAAACAGTCCTGTCCTCCTCAGACAGCCCCCACCTCCAGCCTTTAGCTGTAAATACTTCCTGTTTTATAGCTAATGCTTGCCACCCCTCAAAATTAAGTCTTTTGATATGCATTTACATCCCTCCCTAACCATGTCCTCATCACCCTTCCCAAACTCAGCCTCATCTCCAGGCCTAGAACCTCTCCCTAGGTGAGGGACTGTCCTCGGGTAGGAGTGCTGACAGACCTGTGCATGAGCCCAGCTGCATAGCCCGTGCTAATCCCAGCCCAGCTCTAGCCTTTAAACCCACTGGGGCTTTGGTACTGGAGGCCCAGTTACAGTAACCCCTGTGGCCGTTCCGCTTCCAGGCCATCTGTGAGTTGTGATCCCCCACCCTACACCACTTTGGTGAGAAATGCATTCCTTTCTTACAATAAAGTTTTCATTTTATGTCTAAATTCAAGCATTCCGAGAAAACGTGTAGCAATTCTATCAAGACAGACATGACAGGCACCAACATTAGTCTTTCATTACACACTTTTCATGCCTTCTCTCCACAGATTTCTTTGAGGCAACTCTGACTCCTTTTCTCACAGGCAGCTCCACACAGCCCCGACTCCTCCTCTCCTCTGTACGACTGGCTAAACCCCAGCCTGTCCCTTCCCCAGCCACCTGAGCCTGTCTGTCCCACACACAGCATCCTCTCACCTTGTCCATCCCTTGCACGGCCACGTGTCCCTTCCTCCTCGCAGCACAGCCAGCAGGCTCCAGCCCACACTGCAGCAGGCTCTGCACCTCCAGCTGGAGCTGTGCTTAGTGAAACTGGCAGCCAGCTGACCCACGCTTTTATAACAACCAGCCTCACTGGGCAGGCAAGGCTGTTTCCACTCCTTGCTAATCAGTACAGCTGTAACTCGTTGGCAACTAGTGCCTTCTGCACTATCCTTACAAACTATTCTCCTACAGAAATGGACCGGAATTCCGCGGGGATTTTCCGGGGATTCCGGGGGGATTTTCTCGGGAATTCCGGGGGGATTTTGTCGGGGATTCCGGGGGGATTTTCTGGGGGATTCCGGGGGGATTTTATCGGGGATTCCTGGGGGATATTCCCGGGGATTCCGGGGGGATTTTATCGGGGATTCTGGGCATATTTTCTCGCGGATTCCGGGGGCATTTTCTCAGGGATTCCGGGGAGATTTTCTCGGGGATTCCGGGGGGATTTTTCCCGGGAAATCCGGGGGGATTTTTCCCCGCGATTCCAGGGGGATTTTCCAGGGGATTCCGGGCATATTTTCTCGGGGATTCCTGGGGGATTTTCCAGGGGATTCCATGGGGATTATCCAGGGGATTCCAGGGGGATTTTATCGGGGATACCTGGGGGATTTTCCAGGGGATTCTTGGGGGACTTTCCCGGGGATTCCGGGGGGATTTTCACGGGGATTCCGGGGGGATTTTCACTGGGATTCCGGGGCGATTTTCTCAGGGAATTCCGGGGGATTTTCTCGGGAATTCCGGGAGGATTTTCAGGAGTATTCCGGGGGGATTTTCCCGAGTATTCCGGGGGGATTTTTTCGGGGAGTCCGGGGGGATTTTCCCGGGGATTCCGAGGGGATATTCCCGGGGAATTCCGGGGGGATTTTCTCCGGGATTCCGGGGGGATTTTCCAGGGGTTTCAGCGAGGAATTTCCCGGGGAATTCCCGGTGGATTTTCCAGGGGATTCCGGGTGGATTTTCTCGGGGATTCCGGGGGGATTTTCCCGAGTATTCCGGGGGGAATTTTTCGGGGAGTCCGGAGGGATTTTCCCAGGGTATCCGGGGTGATTTTACGAGGAATTCCGGGGGGATTTTCCCGAGTGTTCCGGGGGGATTTCCTCGGGGATTACGGGATGATTTTCTCGGGCAATTCCGGGGGATGTTCTCGGGTATTCCGGGGCCATTATCTCGGTGATTCCGGGGAGATTTTCTCGGGGATTCCGAGATTATTTTCCCGGGGAATTCATGGGGATTTTCCCGGGGATTCCGGGGGGATATTCGCGGGGATTCCGGGGGATTTTCTCGCAGATTCCAGGGGGATTTTCATGGGGATTCCGGGGTATTTTCTCCTGGATTCCTGGGGGATTTTGCCGAGTATTTCGGGAGAATTTTCTCGGGGATTCCGGGGTGATTTTCCCGGGAAATTCCGGGGGATTTTCTCGGGGATTCCCGGGGGATTTTCCCGGGGATTCCGGAGGGATTTTACGAGGAATTCCGGGGGATTTTCTCGGGGATTCCGGGGTGATTTTCCCGGGAAATTCCGGGGGATTTTCTCGGGGATTCCGGGGGGATTTTCCCGAGTATTCCGGGGGGATTTTTTCGGGGAGTCCGGAGGGATTTTCCCGGGGATTCCAGGGGGATTTTACGAGGAATTCCGGGGGATTTTCCCGGGGAATTCCGGGGGATTATCCCGGGGATTCCGGGGGGGTTTTCTCGGCGATACCGGGGGGATATTCTCGCGGATTCCGGGATGATTTTCCCGGGGAATTCTAGGGGATTTTCTCGGGGATTCCGGGGGGATTTTCCCGGGGAATTCCGGGGGGATTTTCCAGGGGATTTCGTGGGGATTATGCCGGGGAGTCTGGGGCTATTTTCGCGGGGATTCCGGGAGGTTTTTCTCGGGGATTCCGGGGGGATTTTCTCGGGGAGTCCGGGGAGATTTGCACGGGGATTCCGGGGGGATTTTCCGGGGGATTTTCTCGGGGATTCCGGCTGGATTTTCCAGGGGATTCCGGGCATATTTTCTCGGGGATTCCGGGGGGATTATCCCGGGGATTCCGGGGGCATTTCCCGGGGAATTCCGGCGGGATTTTCTCGGGGAATCCGGGGGGATATTCCCGGGGATTCCGGTTGGATTTTCCCGAGGATTACGGGGGGATTATCCAGGGGATTCCTGGGGGATTTTCTCGGCGATTCCAGCGGGATTTTATCGGGGATTCCGGGGGGATTATCCAGGGGATTCCGGGGGGATTATCCAGGGGATTCCGGGGGGATTTTGCGGGGATTCCGTGGAGATTTTCCGGGGATTCGGGGCGGATTTTCTCGGGAATTCCGGGGAGATTTTCCCTGGGATTGTGGGGGGATTTCCCGCGGGATTCCGGTGGGCATTTTCCGGGGATTTCGGGGGGATTTTCTCGGGGATTCCGGGAGGATTTTCCCCGGGATTGTGGGGGGATTTCCCGCGGGATTCCGGTGGGCATTTTCCGGGGATTTCGGGGGGATTTTCTCGGGGATTCCGGGAGGATTTTCCCGAGTATTCCGGGGGGGGTTTCTCGGGGATTCCGTGGGGATTTCCCCGGGGATTCCGGGGGGATTTTCCCGAGTATTCCGGGAGGATTTTGTCGGGGATTTCCGGGGGATTTTCTCGTGGATTCCGGGACGATTTTCCCGAGGAATTCCGGGGGGATTTTCTCGGGGATTCCTGGGGGATTTTCTCGGGGATTCCGGGGGATTTTGTCGGGGAATTCAGGGGGATTTTCCAGGGCATTACGGGGGATTTTCCCGAGGAATTCCGGGGGCATTTTCTCGGGGATTCCTGGGGGAATTTCCTCGTGGATTCCGGGGGGATTTTCTCGGGGATTCCCGGGGGATTTTCCCGGGGAATTCCGGGGGGATTTTCTCGGGGATTCCGGGGGGATTTTCCGGGGATTCCGGGCGAATTTTCCAGGGGATTCGGGGCCGATTTTCGCGGGGATTCTGGGGGGATTTTCCCTGGGATTGCGGGGGGATTTTCCCTGGTAATTCCAGGGGATTTTCCCGGGGATCTCGGGGTGAGTATCCCGGGGATTCGGGGGGCATTTTCCGGGGATTCCGGGGGGATTTTGTCGGGGATTCCGGGGGGATTATCCAGGGGATTCCGGGCATATTTTCCCGAGTATTACGGGCGAATTTTCTCGGGGATTCCGGGGAGATTTTCTTGGGGATTCCGGGGGGGCTTTCACGGGAATTTCTGGGGGATTTTCGCCTGGATTCCGGGGGGATTTTCTCGCGGATTCCGGGGGGATTTTCCCGGGGATTCCGGGAGGAATTTCTCGGGGAGTCCGGGGGGATTTTCCAGGGGAACTCCGGGGGATTTTCTCGGGGATTCCGGGGGGATTTTCATCGGACTCCGGGTTGATTTTCCCGGGGACTCCGGGGGATTTTCTCGGGGATTTCGGGAGGATTTTCCCGGGGAATTCCGAGGGATTTTCAGGGGAATCCGGGGGGATTTTCTCGGGGATTCCGGGGGGATTTTCCAGGGGATTCCATGGGGATTATCCAGGGGGATTTTATCGGGGATACCTGGGGGATTTTCCAGGGGATTCTTGGGGGATTTTCCCGGGGATTCCGGGGGGATTTTCACTGGGATTCCGGGGCGATTTTCTCAGGGAATTCCGGGGGATTTTCTCGGGAATTCCGGGAGGATTTTCAGGAGTATTCCGGGGGGATTTTCCCGAGTATTCCGGGGGGATTTTTTCGGGGAGTCCGGGGGGATTTTCCCGGGGATTCCGAGGGGATATTCCCGGGGAATTCCGGGGGGATTTTCTCCGGGATTCCGGGGGGATTTTCCCGGGGATTCCCGGGGATTTTCTCTCGGATTTTTTTCCCCAATTTTTCAAGCATTTTTTCCCGCAATTTTCGTGGATTTTTCCCAAATTTTCCCCATTTCTCACTGATTTTTTTCCCCATTTCTCACTGATGTTTTTCCCCATTTTCCCCCCATTTCTCACTGATTTTTATCCCCCATTTTTCAATGATTTTTCCCCATTTCTCTCTGATTTTTTCCCCATTTCACCATGATGTTTTCCCCATTTCTCACTGATTTTTCATGGATTTTTCCACCCATTTTTCGTGGATTTTTTTCCCATTTTTCCCCATTTCTCACTGATTTTTTCCCCCATTTATCACTCCTTTTTCCCCATTTTTCCCCATTTCTCACTGATTTTTTCCGCCATTTTTCATGGATGTTTCCCCCAATTTTCATGGATATTTCCTGATTTTTCCCCCCATTTATCACTGATATTTGCCCCCATTTCTCTCTGAATTTTTCCCCCCATTTTTCATGCATTTTCCCGCCCATTAATCACTGATTTTTTCCCCATTTCTCACCGACTTTTCCCCCCATTTCTCACCGACTTTTCCCCCCATTTCTCACTGATTTTACCCCATTTCTCACTGATTTTTATAATATTTGTATTTCTATTTCTATTTATGTTTATATTTATATTTATTGTTATTGTTTTGCATGTTTATGTTTATGTTTATATCTATGCAGGTTTACGTTTGTGCATGTTTATGTCTATGTTTATATTTATGCATATTTATTTTTATGCCGGCGGGCGCGGGCAGGCGTTTTATGTAAACGCCTATCCGCCGGGGTCCTAGAGAGGCCGCCATCTTGAGTGTGTCCGCACTCTCAAAATGGCGGCTCGGGCGGCACCCCGGCTAACCTGCCCAAAATGGCGGCAGAAAGGGCGGGAAAAAATCAGGACCCCGGTGTGTAGGCAAAAGATGCCTGATTAAATGGCCGACGCCGATCCGCTCGCCGACAATTTTCCCGGACGTTTCAGAGCGTGCCGACAACGGCCGCGCGGTCCGCGGTGCCGCGGGCGTGAGGGCGCCGGCGGGCGCGGGCAGGCGTTTTATGTAAACGCCTATCCGCCGGGGTCCTAGACAGGCCGCCATCTTGAGTGTGTCCGCACTCTCAAAATGGCGTCTCGGGCGGCACCCCGGCTGACCTGCCCAAAATGGCGGCAGAAAGGGCGGGAAAAAATCAGGACCCCGGTGTGTAGGCATAAGATGCCTGATTACGTCGCCGACGCCGATCCGCTCGCCGCCAATTTTCCCGGACGTGTCAGAGCGTGCCGACAACGGCCGCGCGGTCCGCGGTGCCGCGGGCGTGAGGGCGCCGGCGGGCGCGGGCAGGCGTTTCATGTAGACGCCTATCCGCCGGGGTCCTAGAGAGGCCGCCATCTTGAGCGCTGCCGCAGGGCTGGGTCCCGGCCCGCGGGCCCTTCCGCCATCCTGAGAGGGGCACGGTGCAGTACCCGCCTGTGTCCACACGGCGGCAGCACTGCTGCCCAACTCAGCCCGGCACTGCCGCCCTGTCAGGGACAGACAGAGAAGGGAGAGAGTTCCAAGCACCAGAGTCCCCACCCGTCATAAAATCCTCTCAATGAACGCCCCAGAAAAACCCCGACCCAAACTGAAAATGCCCTGCCTCTGACCAAATGAAAAAAAAACCCTTTTATATATAGAAATCATCTATTTTTTAATATTTAATTTATAGTCATAATCTAGACATATTTCATATATTCAATTTAATTGCTATTCTATTTATCATATATACAATATTCTTTTATTATTCATTATATACATAGATTTATATTGCTAATGTTATTTCTATTTTATCTATATCCATATATATTTGTAGGTTCATTGTTTTTAATATTATTTCTTTAAAAGCTCTGCCTCTAACCAAATAGAAACAAAAAACTCCATTATTTTAAATTCTATTTGAATATATTTTTCTATTTAGTTTTCATATTTATATCTGTAGATTTATATGTCTATATTGTGTATTCTATATTTATATACTATTTAATGTATTTTTTACTAGTATATTAATATACTATATGCTATTTACATTCTATTATAACATACTATTTAATATAACATATTAAAATCGATAAATTATTTATATTACATACTACATACATGTATTTTATATTTATATTTATTTCTATAGATTTATACTTACATATATATATGCATATATAGTTATAATAATTTTATGTCAGTATCTATTTTTGCATATTTGTATATTTTTGCCTATATTATTTATATTATTTATTAAAAACCCTCCTCTAACCAAATAAAAAACAATAAAAAATTCCTTTTAAAGTCTAAATATTTATATATTTCTATTTTCATAACAAAATATAATGTAATGTAATATATTTATACATTGGTTTCTTATATTTGCTTATATATTATTATTCTTTATCTTTTCTTTTATATTTACAGTATCTATAAAAAAACCCTACCTCTAGCCAAACACAAACCAATAAAACATTCCTTTTAGACTATATTTAGCTATTTTTTAAGGTTCTGTTTTTCATGCATTCTACACCCACCCCTCCCTCTCAATGTTCTGGCACCCACCATGACCCCCCCCCCCCCCCCCATGCCCGACTCACCTGCTCCTCCAGCGCAGCCCGGCTCCCTCTCCCAGGGACCTTGGGGTGCCCCAAACCACGTCGGAGCCCCCCTCAGCCTTTTTTCCTCACCCCAAAGAAGGCACAGAACGACTCCAACTGCCCTGGACAGCAGCAGGGCACTTGACTGCAACCCCTCCCATGTGTCCATCCCACAGAAAGTGACTCTGCTGACACCAGAAAAGGGAGGGCAACCCCCACAAGGGTTGAAGTTCCTCCCCAGCCCTGCAGACACAGGGGACAAGGGGCAGAAAGGAGGAGGGGCAGCAGAGAGGACAAGGGAAGAAAATCAACATCAAGGTGCACGATGAAATGGAACCCCCACCAAAAAAAAAGAAGAAGAAAAATGAAAACGAAAAATAACCAAAAAACGAAAAGAAACCCCTGGCATGCTGGATGGGCAGCACAAGAGGGAGGGATTAAAAATGAACAGGGACAGTGAACGGGACACAAGGATCCCACGGGAAACAACGGCACAGGGAGCACCACAGAGGCACAGAGAAGGACGGAGAAAAGACAGAGAGTGCCAAACACACAGCAAGGACTGAGGGGTACCATGACAAAGAGGGAACCCAGGAGCCAGAGAGGAAGCGAGCACAGCCCGTGCGGGGCGGGCAAAGACGGGCAAGGAGCAGCACAGGCACGGAGACAGAGAGGCACGGCCAGCAGGACAGAGGCTCACCAGGAGAGGGGCACAGGAAGGGAGGAGCACCGGGCAGCGCTCCTTTAGGACAAGAATATTCACACACACAAGCAATTCCCTCATTTGCACCTCATTCTTATTTCACACCCCCCCCAATAAAAAATTCAGCTCATAGCACAGGCAGCTCTGGCTTTTCCCTGCACAGTATTTCTACCAAGGACCTGGGCACAGCACGCGGTCGCGAGTCACCTGAATCAATCCTGATTTAACATTTCAAAGCTTCTCCTTCTGGCACTGCACCTTCTCAGACCCGGGCTGCCATGTTCCACTCCCCTCATGGCCACATTCAAGAACAACTGTTGCCATTCTGCAGAGAATTCCCAATACGGCTCACGTATTATCAGTGGGCAGAAAACTCTTTGGGCTTCAGTTCCACCTCTCACCTGTTCCACGTGGAGGGAGGACAGGCATTTGTCACACATCACAGCAGCAAGGCTGGATCAGGGCTTTTTTTTTTTTTTTTTTTTTTTTTTTTTTGATTGAATAAAAGGGTAAGAAAAAACAAACCAGGTCTCATACAAATGTCTTGAAACACCACTAAAGCTTTTTAAACCCAAGGAAACCATCGTGATTCCTGACTTCAGTCTTCTATTCATACTGGTTTTGGCATCATGAAATCAATCAGAGTCTTTTAAGAAATACTAAATCATCATGACTAAACCCCGGGCTCCTGGTCATTTGCACTTACAGCCCCTTGTAGGAAGCTCTCCAGCCTTTTTTTCCCATCCTACGTTGGACAGAGGATGGCTGTGAACCGCACGCCTCCGCACAAACAGTCCTGCCGGTTCCTCAAAAAGTTTAAAATGCCTGTGATAAAAATGATAGAAAGTAATACTGCCTCTCAGACTGTTCAAGAAATGGGAAGTTGGACTTTCAATGTCCCACTGAGAGATGCCGAATAAAAGCTTCCCCATGAGCTCGCACAGAGTAGTAACATTTTTTGGACGAAACTAAACTAAGATTTTTTTTTGACCAAACAAGATAGGTCTGTATGAGAACAGCTCAGGAGGCTTTCAGGGCTCGCAGTGATGCTGGCAGAGCACAGAACGTTAAAGGTGAAGTCTTAACTCCCTGAATTAATGCCCTGTGGTAGCCAAAACTTTTTGCAAAGACACATAAGACTTGCTTCTCCTTGTTTCCGAGTTCCCAAGCCGTCCTGTAATTCGTCACCTGCACTAGTGCAGACCAATCTGCCGTGGGCAAGGAACAGATCCGGCTCCTGAGCTCCAAGCCACGTGTCCCCGATGGAAACCCAAGTCAGGAATACAAAAACACCTGTGGAAGAAAGACGAGAGAAAAATCAGAAGACACAGATATTCTTCTATTTCCACACAGAAATACCGAGCCAAGCTGTTTACCTCTGGGACTCTGTTTTAAAACAGCTCCCCAGCTCTGTTCCTAGATGGAAAACGTGGAGTGGCTTTGCCCGTGCAAAGCCAATGAGCCTCCTCACAAGAAGGAACAAACCAGTTTCCTGCTAAATCAGACACCTGGAAATCTCACCTGTCACATGCTGTCATGGACCAGCAAGAGGGATCAGCATCCAGGCCCACGTGGACTTGTTCATTCCTGGCTTCTAATGCAGCAGGGACAACAGCACTGAAGGGAAATGATCACGTCTTCATTTAAAGAGAACCCAACTTCTTCATCAAAGCCATCACTGTCCTCGATCAGGACATCCACCATATCCAGGACATCTAATAAGTGAAGAAAAACATCAAAGCAAGAATCCAGACTAACAGGAAAAACAACAGACGTAGAATGCAACACTCCAGGAATACAAGGCATCTTTTTAATTCTTTTTAATTAAAAAAAAAATTAAAAAAAAGGATGAAAGCCACATTTGTCACACAATACAACCTTAAGTGCAACCCCTAAATTACAGCTGAACCTTCACTCTGCCTTTCAATGCTGCTGTCCAGCACGGAGCAGCTGTGGCTGCTCCTGGATCCCTGGATGTGTCCAAAGCCAGGCTGGACACTGGGGCTTGGAGCAGCCCGGGCTACTGAAAGGTGTCCCTGTTCATGGCAGGGCTGGAACTGGATGAGATTTAAGGAGCCTTGCCAGCCAAACCACTCTGGGATTCCATGACTCTGTCAACAGTCCCAGGCAGAAGGGCTAGATTTCCATTTGAGTTCAAAAACGCCGCTGCAAGAGCATGAAGAGAGATTTCAAATACCGTTCAAGTGGCACAGCCACGGCAGAAATTACTTTCAGAGGTAAAGCGGCAACTTGGCAATTCCACTTCGACTTCTGATACCAAGAACACGTGGAGAGCTGAATCCTGGAGGGCCCTTACTTAACAGGATTGCCAGAGTTATCCATCCCCAGTTTGCTGATTAGGGCTAGAAAGTGTATCCCCAAGTCATGGAGTTGGGATGTTGACAGGTTACCACATACCATCAATGTGAGAGACGGGGATGCTGATGTTATCAGAGTCCTGTTTAAACAGAGCCACCTGGAGCGTGCTGGCTGCCTGAACCAGGTCTGCTGCCTTGTCAGTGTAGGGACAGGGGTTGGCCACCAGCTTCAGCAGGATCTGTCAGCAAAGGTGGGGAGAAAGGTAAGTGCACCTGCTGGCTGGCAAGTGCAGGGGAACCACACGGTACTGAGAACGACCACGTGCTGAAAGCTGGGCAGCTTTTATGAGGACAACTTCCATAGCACTTCTGCAGGATTCTGTCTACAGTTCCTGCTCTACAGGCCACACTGATGGAAAAACAAAAACCCACCACAACTTGGCACCTAGATTGCGACCACACACCGAGTACCTGGGCAGACCACAGTGGAGGCAAAGCACTGGGCATTCAACATCCTGAAGAGTAAACAGCAAGTGTCACCTTTCCTTGTCAAGGACCACCATCTACTGAGCTCTGATAATGTCGGCACCTAAAGAGGAGATCAAAGCTACCCACACCTACACCACTCTACCCTTACACCAACAATGCTGTAATAACAGCTGATCTTTTTGGATTTCATTTTCCTACAAATCATTTGGCTGCCCTCCCACTGAACACAAGAAGGATGCCACCTCCGTATAAAGAATCCCAAACAAGGCTTTTCTCAGAATTCATTCGCTGGTCTTTGACAGGTTTCTCAACAATAGCAACAAGACCTCCAGTTTCCACTAACACTATTCTTTGCATTTTTTCATCCAGCTGATTTGAACACCGTTACCTTTTCCAAAAACTGAATCACTGCTTCCTTTTGGTCTTCTTTTGTATTATCCAAGTGCTCCAGCCAAATTGAAAGCTCCTTCCACGTGTACTCAAACGCTCCACTGTCACGTAAAACCTGTCCAGGAAACAAAGGAGGAGGTGTGTAAATAAACCTCAAAACACCTAAAATACAAAACCCCGAGGGATGCAGATCTTTTTCTATAGTTACCTTCATGCTTCCTTCTTTTAGGAACGAAAAGAAGAGCAGGTTGATGAGGAGTCGTATCTGCCGCTCTCCTCACCCTCAGTTCAAGAGGCTCACTAGGGGGACTTCAGCTGCATAGTGGACAATAAAAATCCTACTTCTGTAATTTCTGGAAAGCAGGTTATACTGCTTTCAGAGGGCCGTACAGCTTTCTATCATCACAGGCAGTTAAAAAAAAAAGAAAAAAGCACCTTCAAAATAGCCTGTAGGGGAGTTTTAGAAAACTACCGATGAAACAGAGGAAAATCATTGCTAAATTAAACCTGAATCAGGCTACTTGTACTTAAAGCAATCAGGCAGAGGGATGAACAGTCACATAAATGAGCAGTGGGCTGTGACCACAGCAAGGTCCAGAGAGAAGTGCAAGTTGCTGGGGGTGGTGAGGAAGACCAACAAGTCCCACACCCTAGAGACAGGCTTTGACGTGCCTAGAAACTTTCCCCCGCTTTCCTGCTCTCCAAATTCAGGCCCTGACTGCGAGCACCCAAACTCGGTGACCCCGAGCTCCAGCTCTACAAGCAAGAAAGGAGGAGGGAGAAGAGGAAGGAATCCGAGTGACACCAGGGTTCAACTCCCTCCCCCTAAGGCCCAGCAAGAGAGGAAACCTTGCCCAGCTTGCCAACCCTGGCACCTACGTTGGACGACTGCAATTACACAGGATGAATCTGTGCCTTTGCTCCTCTCCACACATCAAATACAAGGAAGCCATCACAACTCATTTGTTCTACAGTTACTCCGTGTACAACACCAGCAGCTCTAAAAATAACTGCTGCTCACATCAATCTGACAGGGGAATTCATTTAAAGCAAGAAAACATGAAGGAAAAAGGATTCATTATAATATAAGCGACTATTTTTGGCAGGGTCTGGAAACAGAAATGCACCTGCAGCTCTCACAAAACCAGGCAGGAACAGAATGTGAAATCCAAAAACGAGCCTTCAGTTACATGGCACTGTGCAGAAAAGTAAGTCCTTACCATCTATTCTTAGCAGCCTTTCTGCTGACGGAACTGCCCCAACTTCCCTGTTCCTGCTTTCCCTTCAGAGAAAATGCAAAGGACTGAAGTGGAAAGTGGACACAGGAACAAGTCAAGCAGTCCATGTTCCCACCTGGCAAAAGAATCCAAAACCATCAGAAAAACGGCACATTTTGAGCAGCTTTCGGTTGAGACATTCATTGCTGGGAGACCAAGTGAACCTGCCTTTAATCCCTTGCAAGGATCAAGGGCAACTAAACCCGAATTCAGTCACTGTAACTGGATTTTTTCTTGGCAGGACAGTCTGCTTGCATTTATTCCTTATTCCTAGGGGTAAATCTCTACCCCTCCTTAGGTAACTAAAGGATGTCCTCTTTGAGTAAGGTGCTAAAAACAGCAGCCTCTGGTGTCTGGTGGACTTCGAACTGGCCAGCTTTTTCTCAAAAGTCAAATAACTAATTTAAATATGCGGAGGGGGATGCTAATTTTCAAGACAAAAAGTCCTCCTTGCATCAAAGCTGGGATCAGACAATAACAGAGAGGACTACTCTGCAGGGCCAGAGGAAACCGGAGAAGACTTATGAAAGGCTAGAGTGCTGAAGTACAGATTAAAGAAACGCTGATAAAAAGTAAAAATCCAAAGCAATATCTTCTTGATCAATGTCAAGACCTTTGCAGGCACCAACTGCACTGATTTATTACAGTATCAGAATTCATTCAGCCTCGGGGGGGTGCGTAAACACGACAGACATTTTCTTTGCTCTTTCATCAACTGCTGCAGTGAAGTCCGTTCACAGCATTGATTTCTGTCAAATATTTCGTTACTAGCCGGTTATCTGACAGCAAATTTCAACAAGAGTCACAGGAAAGGAGACTGGTGACCACACAATCCTGCAGCAAAGGTAACTGCTTCAAGAAAAAATCGTACAATCCTGAAATTTCAGGCCAGTGGGATAGAGTGAATATCCTGATATTTCAATTCCAAAGCTTACCTTAATGGTCTCGGGCTCCGGGGCTTGGAGGGGGGGTCGGTTCGGAAGGGCCGCCTCCGGAGGAGGGGATCCCGGGGGGAGTCAGGGGCCCGGGGAGGGGGGCGAGGCGGAGGGAGAGGAAAAAGAGGAAGATGAGGAGGAGGAAGAAGGGGGAGAGGGTTTGAGAGGAGGGGAAGCCCAAATCCGTGCTGTGTGCGGAGCTCCGACAGCACGCTGCAGCCCGCAGCTCACTGTGAGCACGGGGCAGAGAAGGCGATTTCTGGGCATTCAATCACCCTGAGGCGGGCCCGGCACCGCCCCTGCAGCACCGTCCCCAGCACAGCTCGGTACCGCTCCGGGATCACCCGGCCCCGCCCCCGGTGCCGCCTGGGACCACTGGGGACCGCCCCTAAAGCACCGCCCCGGCCCCGCCCGGTCCCGTCCCCGGGACCTCCGTGCCCCGCCTCGCCAAGCCCCGGCTCCGCCCCGAGCCTGCCCGGGCTGCGCCGGGACCATCGCTGGCGGCCCCGCCCCTCTTCCCCGGGCCGAAGCGGGCTGAAGGAGATGTCCGCACGATTGGAAACGCCGCCGAAAATCGCACCCGTGGGATCGGTGTCGGCGTCGTGCGCAGGCATCCCACTAGAGCGAGCGGGCTCCTTGCTGTGCCACCCTCCTTTTGCAGCCAGAGTTAGAAGGTCGGGGAGCGACACCCGAGCCGCCATCTTGGGAGAGGCACGCGCGCAGTACCGCGCTCTGCCCACAGGGTGGCGCTTGGGAGACAGGCAAGGGATGGAATCAAGGAGTGTCCCAATCCTTGAGGAAATCCCCCGGAATGAACGCCCCAAAAAACCCCGACCAGAACTGACAAACCTCCTGCCTCTGTATGAGTGCAAAGGGTGTGCAAGGAGTGTGCAAATAGTGTGCATTAGCAATCGATCGGCAGGCATTGGCAATCGACCGCCGATCTAATCGATCGGCAGGCATTGGCAATCGATCGCCGATCTAATCGATCGGCAGGCATCGGCAATCGATCGCCGATCTAATCGATCGGCAGGCATTGGCAATCGATCGCCGATGTAATCGATCGGCAGGCATGGGCAATCGATCGCCGATCTAATCGATCGGCAGGCACGATCAATCGACCGCCGATATAATCGATCGGCAGGCGCGATCAATCGATCGCCGATCTAATCGATCGGCAGGCGCGATCAATCGATCGCCGATATAATCGATCGGCAGGCACGATCAATCGATCGCCGATCTAATCGATCGGCAGGCATTGGCAATCGATCGCCGATCTAATCGATCGGCAGGCACGATCAATCGACCGCCGATCTAATCGATCGGCAGGCACGATCAATCGATCGCCGATCTAATCGATCGGCAGGCATTGGCAATCGATCGCCGATCTAATCGATCGGCAGGCACGATCAATCGACCGCCGATCTAATCGATCGGCAGGCGCGATCAATCGATCGCCGATCTAATCGATCGGCAGGCACGATCAATCGACCGCCGATCTAATCGATCGGCAGGCACGATCAATCGATCGCCGATCTAATCGATCGGCAGGCATTGGCAATCGATCGCCGATCTAATCGATCGGCAGGCACGATCAATCGACCGCCGATCTAATCGATCGGCAGGCGCGATCAATCGATCGCCGATCTAATCGATCGGCAGGCGCGATCAATCGATCGCCGATCTAATCGATCAGCAGGCATTAGCAATCGAACGCCGATCTAATCGATCGGCAGGCGCGATCAATCGATCGCCGATATAATCGATCGGCAGGCATTAGCAGTCGATCGCCGATATAATCGATCGGTAGTCGCGATCAATCGATCGCCGATATAATCGATCGGTAGTCGCGATCAATCGATCGCCGATCTAATCGATCGGCAGGCATTGGCAATCGATCGCCGATCTAATCGATCGGCAGGCACGATCAATCGACCGCCGATCTAATCGATCGGCAGGCGCGATCAATCGATCGCCGATCTAATCGATCGGCAGGCACGATCAATCGACCGCCGATCTAATCGATCGGCAGGCACGATCAATCGATCGCCGATCTAATCGATCGGCAGGCATTGGCAATCGATCGCCGATCTAATCGATCGGCAGGCACGATCAATCGACCGCCGATCTAATCGATCGGCAGGCGCGATCAATCGATCGCCGATCTAATCGATCGGCAGGCGCGATCAATCGATCGCCGATCTAATCGATCAGCAGGCATTAGCAATCGAACGCCGATCTAATCGATCGGCAGGCGCGATCAATCGATCGCCGATATAATCGATCGGCAGGCATTAGCAGTCGATCGCCGATATAATCGATCGGTAGTCGCGATCAATCGATCGCCGATATAATCGATCGGTAGTCGCGATCAATCGATCGCCGATCTAATCCATAGGCATGCATTCGTTATCAATCACCGATCTGATTTTTCCCGCCATTTTTCATTGATTTTTTTCCCCATTTCTCACTGATATTTACGGCCCATTTTTCATGCATTTTTCCCCCATTTCTCACTGATTTTTTTCCCCGCAATTTTCGTGGATTTTTTCCCAATTTTTCCCCATTTCTCACTAATTTTTTTTCCCCAATTTCTCAATGATTTTTTTTCCCCAATTTATCAAAGATTTTTTCCACATTTCTCACCGATTTTTTCCCCATTTCTGACTGATTTTTTCGACCCATTTCTGACTGATTTTTCCCCATTTCTCTCTGATTTTTTTCCCCATTTCTCACTGATTTTTTCCCCCCATTTCGCACTGAATATTCCCCCATTTTTCATCGACTATTCCCCCATTTACCACTGATTTTTCCCCCATTTCTCGCTGATTTTGTCCTCAATTTTCGCCGATTTCTCATTGATTTTTTTCCGTTTCTCACTGATTATTTCCCTCATTTTTCATGGATTTTTTCCCCATTTTTCCCCGTTTCTCACTGATGATTTCCCCCATTTTCCCCCATTTCTCACTGATTTTTTCCCCCATTTATCACTGCTTTTTCCCCATTTTTCCCCATTTCTCACTGATTTTTTTCCGCCATTTTTCATGGATGTTTCCCCCAATTTTCATGGATATTTCCTGATTTTCCCCCCCATTTATCACTGATATTTGCCCCCATTTCTCTCTGAATTTTTCCCCCCATTTTTCATGCATTTTCCCGCCCATTAATCACTGATTTTTTCCCCATTTCTCACCGACTTTTCCCCCCATTTCTCACTGATTTTACCCCATTTCTCAATGATTTTTTTAATGTTTGTATTTCTATTTCTATTTATGTTTATATTTATATTTATTGTTATTGTTTTGCATGTTTATGTTTATGTTTATGTTTATGTTTATGTTTATGTTTATGTTTATGTTTATGTTTATGTTTATATCTATGCAGGTTTACGTTTGTGCATGTTTATGTCTATGTTTATATTTATGCATATTTATTTTTATGCCGGCGAACGCGGGCAGGCGTTTTATGTAGACGCCTATCCGCCGGGGTCCTAGAGAGGCCGCCATCTTGAGCGTGTCGGGACTCTCAAAATGACGGCTCGGGCGGCACCCCGGCTGACCTGCCCAAAATGGCGGCAGAAAGGGCGGGAAAAAATCAGGACCCCGGTGTGTAGGCATAAGATGCCTGATTACGTCGCCGACGCCGATCCGCTCGCCGCCAATTTTCCCGGACGTGTCAGAGCGTGCCGACAACGGCCGCGCGGTCCGCGGTGCCGCGGGCGTGAGGGCGCCGGCGGGCGCGGGCAGGCGTTTCATGTAGACGCCTATCCGCCGGGGTCCTAGAGAGGCCGCCATCTTGAGCGCTGCCGCAGGGCTGGGTCCCGGCCCGCGGGCCCTTCCGCCATCCTGAGAGGGGCACGGTGCAGTACCCGCCTGTGTCCACACGGCGGCAGCACTGCCGCCCAACTCAGCCCGGCACTGCCGCCCTGTCAGGGACAGACAGAGAAGGGAGAGAGTTCCAAGCACCAGAGTCCCCACCCGTCATAAAATCCTCTCAATGAACGCCCCAAAAAAACCCCGACCCAAACTAAAAATGCCCTGCCTCTGACCAAATGAAAAAAAAAACCCTTTTATATATAAAAATCATCTATTTTTTAATATTTAATTTATAGTCATAATCTATACCTATTTCATATATTCAATTTAATTGCTATTCTATTTATCATATATACAATATTATTTTATTATTCATTATATACATAGATTTATATTACTAATGTTATTTCTATTTTATCTATATCCATCTATATTTGTAGGTTCATAGTTTTTAATATTATTTCTTTAAAAGCTCTGCCTCTAACCAAATAGAAACAAAAAACTCGATTATTTTAAATTATATTTGAATATATTTTTCTATTTAGTTTTCATATTTATATCTGTAGATTTATATGTCTATATTGTGTATTCTATATTTATATACTATTTAATGTATTTTTTACTTGTATATTAATATACTATATGCTATTTACAGTCTATTATAACATACTATTTAATATAACATATTAAAATCGATAAATTATTTATATTACATACTACATACATGTATTTTATATTTATATATATTTATATATGTTTATAATTACATATATTTATATATGCATATATAGTTATCATAATTTTATGTCAGTATCTATTTTTGCATATTTGTATATTTTTGCCTATATTATTTTCAAAAAACCCTCCTCTAACCAAATAAAGACCAATAAACCATTCCTTTTAAAGTCTAAATATTTATATATTTCTATTTTCATAACAAAATATAATGTAATGTGCTTTCTCAGCTGGACTTGAAAGTTATAAGCTAAGATAAAGCTGCTTCTGAATAGATATACAGCAGACCTGTGATAGGAGGACTTTTTACTACCTTACTAATTAGTATTTCACTGTAACAGGAAAGAAAGTGTTTTGTCAATACTGCATTTACCTCCAGATGGAAATTGAGCCTTTTTTCCTCATAGAATCTAAAGATGGCAAAATATTAGAGTAGTATTTAATGAAGTACTTGCGATTATGTAAGTTACAAACTGTATACGTGCTCATGTGTGTACACACGTGTATGTAGTTTTATATGTTGTGACTCGTAATAGTGGGAGAGGGCTTAAAACTAAACGAACCAGTCAGAATTAGGATTTCAAAAACGGTTCCCTAGAATCTGTCAGTTATTCTGCATTTTCTTGAAATTCAAAGATTAAGCTGGCACTTCATTTTTCTCATATATAAATTTCATCTCCACTGTGAAAATATGTCAGCGGTTAAAACAATGTCATTCTGATTACGAGGTCATAACAAAATTACATAAATTTACTGTAGGATAGCGGACGTGGATAGGAGTTAAGAAAATGAACTCCAGCTCTGTTACTGTGGGAAGAAATCACAAGTTTTCTACTAGCTATAGTTGTAATTCTGAAGTTCTTGGGTTGTGTATTTACTAATGTGTATGTCAATTGGGTGTAAATTGCTGGCCTAGTTGCTGGAAGTTGCATTGTGGGAACACTAGGTATCCTTTTCTTTCCGTACATTCCACATAAAAGATGTTGTGTTTTAATCCAAAAGTGCAAGTAAACTGTTTTCTGGTAAGTGGCTCTTTCGTTCCTAGT
Source organism: Sturnus vulgaris (assembly GCF_052056855.1). Lineage (NCBI taxonomy): Eukaryota > Metazoa > Chordata > Aves > Passeriformes > Sturnidae > Sturnus > Sturnus vulgaris. The sequence continues at coordinate 15,079,182 of NC_142259.1, read as the reverse complement.
ACTTGGAGTCTTTTACTGGAAAAGAAAAAGTAATTTATAATTATAAATTCACATTAAGTTCACACAAATGATCTTGTTTCTTGATTGTTTTCCTTAAAAATTCTGCTAGCATTTTATGAAAGTGTGTAGTTTTTGGAGTACAGATGTTTAAAGGTTCTTGTTGTCCTTTCAAATTTCTAAGTGTTTGATACTTAACTTTTCTTGCTTCGTGTTTTTCACAGTAGCGTCTCATTCATGCCTCGTTAGAGTTCTTACTGGGTCATTCAAAATCTTTAATCAAGTTAACAATAGCTAGACTGATCCCTTCTCTGTGGGGAGTCATGATGCCTGGAACAAAAAGAAATGGTAGTAAGCTTTGATTGCTGATTGTATGGCTATTTTTGGAAATAGAACCTCTATGTTTAAACTCTCTTATAGCTTATATCTAGTGATGCTGATGGAGCCATTCAAAGAGCTGGACGGTTCCGTGTGGAAAATGGCTCCTCCGGTCAGGTAAGTGCCCAAAAATATTCATAGGAAGCTGAAAAAAATATTTGGCTTCAGTTATTTTTCACCTGCGAAAGCTGCATTTGCAATCAATTTCTAAGGAAGAGGATTTTGACAATTCTGGCAACATTTCTGCTCACTCGAGTGTGTTAGGAGAAAAATACCTCTGAATGACACTTCACAATCTCTAATTTATCTCTCTCTATATATATGCTGTCCTGTTGGTACTATGGTGTTCAAGCTGACTTCTGTGCTTCAGATATTGCTTCTTGGTGTGATGAGGTTTAGCTTCATTTTTTTGACCCTTAGCTGTCTTTTGGCAGCTGTGCTTATCTTTAAATAAGAGAGAAAGAAGTTGAGTGGAGCATCAGAGAGTCATTCCCACCATCTTTCTTGCTGCTAAACTCACAGTGCATCCCTGGAACTACTCCAAATGACACTTACCTTCATTTTTTTAATCTTCCTTTCCAAAACTTGTTTCATCTGTAAATACCATCTTAATATTGAAAGAAAGAAGATTTCATATTCTGGAAATACTTGTAAGATATTGGTAAAGTGTGTATTGAATTAATAGTAACAGCAAACTGTTACTGATCATCTGTTTGCATCGGCACTGGCTGCAGAGTTGAAAGTAGTCTAACTATTCTGCATTGATTCTTTGGGGCAGTCATGTTTGGTCCTCTGTCTTTAGCTCAGTTTCATGCAGTTCAAAAGCCAATTAGCTTGTGTCACGAAAAGATTCGTGTAGTGGGTAATGAACGGCCACATGGTGAATGAATACAGAGAATGGCTTTTTCTTCGCATGTTAAATAATAATAGTGGGAAAGGACTTGATGGATGCTTGGGAATTTATCTTAGTTTATGAGAAACAACACTGAAGAACTTCCAAAGCATGCTTTGGTCAAGCAAGGAGACTTTGAGGATTAATTTGGGAAGAACTGAGAAAATGAAACCTGAAGACATTAATTTATTTACGTTTTTAAAATGTTTGTCTTCAAATTCCACGCTGACGGACCTCCTTTTCACTGACATTCTAAGACATTACCTGTAAGAGTCGTACAGTAGGACATGACTTACATACTTAGAGAGAAATTAGAAAAAAGGGTGAATGAGAGGAAGAAACTTTCATTTCAGCCACGTGCCAACTGACTTCAGAAAAATCCTTGCTTTTTATAAAGCAGTGTACAGCTAAAATTTCAGGTGAATCGGCCAGTCTTTATTTATTTTGCCTAGATTTTATCCTCTTTTCCTCACTTGGCATATAATGTAACATCCTCTCTATTCTATTTCAGAATACAGACTATGCTCCAGGTACATGGCACAGAACGGATGTGCATTTGGAAAACCCGGAGTATCATACAAGATACTTCAAGTACTTTTTAGGGAAAGGTAATTATTTTTTTGCAGATGGATTGGAATGTGGACCAATGAAAATGTAATGTAGTTTTGAATTGTTACTATTTCAACATGGAAAAAGGTATGGTGTTCATTTAGTATTAAAACATTTTCTGTCCTGTATATGAAACAAATCCTTGTTTCATGTGTTTTTAACCTGAAAACAGAGGATGGATGTCTGTAAGGATTGAAGCCACTGCTACCAAAAAGGGATGTTTTGAAATCCTCCTTGGCTTTGAAAACTGTACCTGTCTCTTGGGGCGGTTCTTTTACGTATTTGTATATAAGTACGTAGTTATCTATGCAGACAATGATATACTTTTAGCTATGAATGCATATATTTACCAGCATCTCTCTGATTCTGCACGAGTGGGTGGATGTGTCTTCCTTATGGTTCATACTGCTGCTTGTTTTTCTCCCAACAGTTCATCAGAATTACGTAGGTACAGATGCAGAGAAGAACCCTTTCTTTCTGTCTGTGGTACTGTCTGACCAAAATAATCAGCGCATTCCTCAATACCATTCAATACTTTGGAGAGAAACAGTAAGAAACAAATAGTTAACTGCTGTTCTGACTTTCACTTCTTTCTTTTGGATATGTTTATCATACGCTTTTTCATCATTCTCCAGAATTCCAGTATTTATTACAGATTTTCATTTTATATAATAAGAACATGTAATTCTACCATAGCAGATAGAACTAAACTAAAATTACAGGTAACATTATACTAAACTTTTTGACAGAAATCTGTAATGTCAGATATTTCCTAATTGTTCTGACAACTGCTTTCTTTAGAAATGATGCCTAAATTGTTCCTGATTATGTCCTATGATCAGTTTAGGCAGTGAGTTTATACCACTTTTAGGATTTTCTTGTATAATGGCAAGAAAATAGGGAGCTCTGATATTGGTTTCACTTTTTTCCCACTCAGTGTTCCATGAGAGTCCTTTATCCAAGCAATTGTTTTAAAACTCCCGTAGGCATGCATGGTTTGCTTTTCTTTTTGCTTTGCAATACCCATGACTTCTTTGTTTTCTCTAAATCAGCAGTAAATATAGCTAAGTGCAATTACCTTGATTTTCCTCTCTTTTTTTAAACTTGTTTTTATTATTATTCCTATTTATATATGCAGAAGAAGTTGGTATGTCCTGTAATATATCCTAGCTTTTCTTGTTTATAGGGTACTCAAAAAATATGTCTCCCTTACAGTCCCACAAAAACACTATCAGTGAAATCTATATTAAGGTATGTATTTACAAATAAGTTATCAGTTTAGATATTTGCCAGTTGTAATGATCATGGATCGTGTGTTTTACGGAGGTTACACACTAAGGGGCGCATGGATAGACAGATCGAGATGTCCCGAGTACCTTCCAAATACCTCAGCCAAGGGGAAAGGGAATGTTATAAATGAGAAACAAAAGTCTCGATATTCAGCAACATTTAGATTGCTTTATTTGATATAGACAGAGCAAGCAGCGCACTGGGGAACGTGAAGGGTCACTGCCCACACCACGCCCCGTGAACCCCAGCCCACAGCCTCTTCTTATACTATGGTTTCCCACTGTAATCAATAATTTTTGGTTTTTTAGCTGTCACAGTTTTGACAGGTAAGCAGTGGTGGTCGAATAAACATCCTTACACAAATTCACAAAATCTCTGGTGATAGTTTCACAAATAACCATCTGGTCTTTGTAGATAACCACCAGCGAAATTCTGGAAGTCTGGTCCTTGAGATAGGCAGCATTGATCATACAAAGGCAGGAAGGGCTATTGGGAAGCCTGATTTTGGGCTATCAGGAAGTCTGATTTTGCAAGCTGGTAGTAGATGCAACTTATTTGGAAAACATAACCTAACATAATATAATAAAATATAACATAATATCACATAATAAGGTGGTTTTAAACAATTATTTTATCATATAATTTCCTTTATCTAGTGTCCATGCTTCACTTCAGAGCTTAGTATTCTGGTTTATACAAACCCCAATGCATTTGTGATTAACACGAATCTTTTATCAATTATCACAGGAATGAGAAGGAAATGCGGCCGGGAAATGAGGAGAAAAGAAGGCTACTTGCTCCAAAGAATTGAGAGAGAGCCCGCTGGACACACGCCTGATGGACTCTCTCCCTTTGCTCGAATCAAGGGATTTTTACAGGACTCCTCTGCCTCCTTTATGGACACGAACCTCTAGCGATGTGAAGTTTACCCTCTGGGGGTGGGCGTGGGGGCGCTGGAGCTCCTCTACCTGGGCAGGGGGGAGAACAAACCAGTACAAACCAGTGCAGAGTGGGGCAGCTGGGCAGAATTCAGAGTCACAAGGGGGCACTGGGAGCGAGGCAGGGCAGGGGCGGGAGTGATCGGCGAGGGGAGGGCGGGGAGAAGCTCCCGCCTCGGCCGAACCCCCCTCAGGGATTGACAATGGGGGGGCGGCTCCCGCCCAAACCGTGGGCGGGAAAAGCGCCCTCAGGGATTGGCTGGGCGGGACGGGGGCGGGGCGGGAGCAGTTCCCGCCTCAGCCAAACCCCCCTCAGCTGGGGGATACTCAGGATAGCACGAAAAACCATCAAAACCCCTTTGACATGACAACAAAACTGACCAACATTTAATACATTTGAATAAGTGTAAAATATTAGAGGCTATATTTTACTTACATTTCAACAATGGAGGGTTGAAAAGGAAGATTGTGCGCTAAAATGTGGAAAAACCAAGAAAACCCCCAAACTCCTTTATGAAACCCTCGAAATTAAGTAAATTTGAGTAGAAGCATAATAAAGATGAATAAATCTTGATCAGTTAAAGCCATAGTTAACATATAATTAAAAAACTGAGAGGTACAAAATGGGGCTTGGGGTGTTAAAACACCTCAAGAAAGAACCAAAGAGCCCCAAGCACCACATTCCCCTCATGCCTGGGCTGGCTGTCCCACAGCTCAAGGAGAAGAGTCCTCCAGTACTCAGAGTAGCAGCAGCCCTCCTGCTGATGCAGAGCCTGTGGAGAAAGGGGTCAGTGGCCCAAATGTGTGCTTTGGAGATCAGAGTTGGGTTCCTAAATGCTGTCAGAACTCTCTCTAACCGAGCTGTGGTGGCTGAGGGATGTACGTGGGAAGGGTTTGCCTGCCATGAACTGGACTTGTTGATCATCTGAGCTGTGTTCAGGGCCAGTCTGGGAGCCTGTTCCTTTCCCCTTGCCCAAGGGCAGAGTGTTGGAGAGGGCTGGAGTTGGAGGCTGTGTCTGCCCCGACAGCCGGTACCGTGGGGCTGTGGATGCTCCTGCCAGCGTGGGCTTGTCTGAGCCAGGCCTTGTGCCTCTTCCAGGTGTCCCTGCTGCAGTCACAGCTGGCCCAGGACTGACAGCACCGGCAGAACTACACTGAGAGCTGTGCAGGGAGCAGGCAGGAGCTGTCAGACTTTCAGCAGGAGCTGTCCTGCTCCTCTGCAGCTGTGCTCAAAGAACCCAGAGCTGCTCTGGTGGAACAGAGACTTGAAGCTGCATTGGTCTCTGAACCTTAACTTGGCAGTGACATCCTTGGGCCATCAGTCCCTGCAGAGACAGGCCCTGGAGAAGGCAGGTGCAGCTCTTCCACGGAGGATTTGTGCCCTGCTCAGAAGCCAGTTCCTGTCAGCTGGGGCACAGAAGTGCTCCATAGGACTCAGACGAGTGCTATCGAAGATGAGGGTAAAAGACACCTGCCAAAGCTTTTCCAAGCAGACCCATTTGGTTCTTGATGGTCTGTTCCTAGTGAGCTTTCTTTGATGTAAACAGCAAGACTCTTCTTCTGCCTAGAAGACCTGGTGGTATATTGCCAAACAGAGAGCAGAGAAAAAAGTGCACTCTTGGCTGTCTCAGGATTCTTAATCTATTCGATGAGCCTTAAACATTGCAGCTCTTGGCATTTCTCTACAGGAATTTCAAAAGCCCCTAAAACATCATTTTTCCTCCTCACGTGACTGTTTAAACACAAAGCTTTACTTTCCATCAATATGTGGAAGCACCAAGAACCTTTTTAGGCTTTGTCTTACATCTCCTCTTTGTCAGGGAAGACAGAAGAATTCCTGTGACTCAGGAACTAAGCACATCCCTAAAGAGCATGTGGGTCTTCAGAATGCTGAGCCTTAAAACTGATGTGGTCTGGACCAGCGACTTGGAACTCATGGTATGAGCCGGGTCCCTGCCCAGCTGCCCAGCACGGCTGTGGGGACACGGGGGAGGCAGGGCAGGTGCCAGGGCCAGGAGGGAGCTGGGATGGAGGGAGAGCCAGGGAGGGCCATTCCACCAGCCCTTGGAATGATGGGCTTTGGATCCTGGCAACCATCAACAGGGCATAGAATGTTGGAATGTTGGAATGTTGGAAGTTGGACCCTGGTAACAATCAACAGCTCCTGGCTCATTGGGGTTTGGACCCTGGAGCTGTCAACAGCTCCTGAACATTGGGGCTCAGACCTCACAAAGGCCAACGGCAATTTGCTTGTCTGCTATTGCCAACGACCTTTGGAGATTGGGGTTTAGACCCTACAACAGCCAACAACCTTTTAAGATTGGGGTTTAGACCCTGCAAAGGCCAAGTGCCTTTGGGCACAGGGGTTTAGACTCTTCCAAAGCCAACGACCTTTGAGCACTGGGATTTGGTCAGTGTTCGTGCAAAAGGGGCAGATGGAGCCCCGGCAGGTGAGTGAAAAATCCACTGCTCTCCTTGTCACAGGCCCGGTAGGGGCCAGGCTGAGCCTGGGCTGTGCTTCAGGGAATGGTTCCCTTTGGGAATAGCATGGGATTAACAGTTGGCTGTTCCAGAGCTGGCAGCAGCTTTGGTGCTTGCTGTGAGGACAGGCCTGGGAGGGAATGGAGGGCTCCTGGCCATCCCAGAGCACAGCCACATCTCCTGCTCTGTCCTTGTCCCACTGGAGGCCGTGGGCACAAACAATGGAGCAGCTTTTCATTGCCTTCCCTTCAGCCCAATTTACAGCACAGCCTCCATGCTTCCCAGAGACAAGAATGGGTTTCTCCCTGACATCTCCAAGATGATCCCCAGAGGCCCAGAGGAGGCCACAGGGATACTAGGAAGATGCTCCAAGAGCAGAAGCACCTGTGACAAGTGAAAAGGATGCAAGAGTTGGGGTTGTCCAGCCTGGAGAAGGTTCCAGGGTGACCTTAGAGCCCCTTCCAATGCATGAAGGGGCTGCAAGAGAGCTGGAGAGGGACTTAAGGCAGGATGCTGCAAGGACAGGACAAGTGACAATGGCTTCGCACTGAGACAAGGCAGGGAGGGATGGGATATTGGGAGGGAATTCTGCCCTGTGAGGGTCCTTAGGCCCTGGCACAGGTTGCCCAGAGAAGCTGTGCTTGACCCTGGATCCCTGGGAGTCTTCAAGGCCAGGTTGGATGGGGCTCTGGGCAATTCCCCTTCTGGTGCTCTTAGAAGTGATGACATACCTTCCAGCATGTTTGTTTGGTGCTGTTCTCAAACTACTGCCTGGAAATATTGCTAAGGAGGGGAGGAAGAACTCAGCTGGAATTGCTGTGCTCTGGGACAGGCTGGGAAGCTCTTAGAGGTGACTGCCTCAGGGGCAACCATAAAGTCTGAGTGTGCTTTTCTCTGTACTCTTCCAGGGCACTGGAGGCCTTTCTCACTGGGGACGTTCCTCCAGAGGCCCTGAGGTGAGCAAACTGTGCTGAGCTGGCTGGGATTTTGAAACTGCTTCTCCATGAATGGACATTGGTTCTTGTGAGATCAGAAGAGGCATCTCTGGTACTTTGGAATATGAACAGAATATCTGACCAACAGCTGGATGTGGGCTTTCAGGTGCTGTTAGATGAAAGTGACAGCATGGCCAATTCCATCATCTGCACTGACCGTCCTGGGAACACGCTCTCAACTCGGACACCCACTGATAAACAGCGTCCCTTGGAATTGGTTCAGGAAGCCACAGAGAATTGTGGGCGCTTGCAGAAACATTTTGAGCAAATGGCAGAGAAATGGCAGAGGCTCAGAAGCCGCCAGCAGCACATAGTCTGTCTTGTAAAAGAAATCAGAAGGTGAGCATTTCCTACTCCTCCTCCTCCGTTGTTCCAGAGACAATCTGCTTCCAGGCCTGGGAGTTCAGAGGGGTCCTGGGTGAAGAAATCCCCTGCCCTCCCATACATAGGCCTCAGTGTGGCTCTTAAGCATCATCCTGTCTGGATTTTTCCTGCTCTACTTTGACTCCCAAGCCTGTCTGGGAGATGCAGAGCCATGTTGGAAGAGGACTCCTTCTTCTCACCATGCTGCTTCCCTGAATTGTGTTCTTTGCATGCTCCTGCCCAGCCACTGCTTCTCCCTGAAGGAAGACAAAATCCTGCCTTCCTTTGCCTTTGCCTCTGGAGGATTTCCTTGGGAGGGAAAGAGCAAGGTCTTCCTTAGCCCACTGTGCCCTGCTCCATCCTGCAGTGCTGAAAATGGGATCAGTGTCCCCTCAGGCCTCTTCGTTCTTCTGACTGAGCCTTGTCTCTGCAGTGACTGTGCAAACATGGAGAAGTCCAAGGAAATGCTGCAGCAATGCACTGGAATCCTGGAGCCAGGAGCCTCGAGTCTGCATCAGAAGAACACCAAGGAGCAGAAGGAAGCGTCAGCCGAGGCAGAAAAGGCAGAGCAGGACAGGAAGGAGGTTGGGTTTGGAAATGAGACTGGTTCTCCATTGAAAACTTGTCTTGCTCTGCACACTGGGACACTGCTGTGCACACCTGGCTCAAGATGGCCCATGCATTTCTTAGCCAGGGATATGCATGCTCATCAGCAACGTTGTATATGTTCAGCAAAATGTGTTTCTTTGGGCAGCCAAAGAGCCTCTAAAACAGAGATTGGAGCTGGGGAAGATTGTGGGGGCCAGGTGTGACGATGAGTGGCTGAGGGAGGTCCCTTCACCATAAGTCCTTGTGACTGGGACATCAGAGAAGGGACAGTGACACCTCCTTTTCTAAAAGCCAGTGCTGTTGTCTTTTCAGGTTGGAGGTTGTGGGAAGGATGAAACTTCACATTTTTAAGCCAAGAGCTTGCCTAGGACTTCATCTTGAAAATTTTTATTCCCCTCCTCAGGCAAATGAGCGTGAAAGGCACCATGCAGAGATGCTGCAGCAATGGGAAAAAGAGAAGGCAGAGAGAGAGCAGGAGCACCAGAAGGTGCTGCTTGAGATGAGGCAGAAAGTTGTCACCCTGCAGGCCCAACAAGAAGAGGAACGAACTAGATTTGAAAATGCCAAGCGAGAGGTAATGATTGTGAAAGGAGAACTGGTGTGATTTTTTGCAAGGCTGGAGCTGTGGGAGATGGCAGGATATGGGGCTGTGTGGAGCATGCCCACCGTGTGTTCTTCATTGAATTTGGGACGGTGAAAGGTGAACGGGGCTGTCTTTGGGACCAGGAATGATCCCACTCATAGGAAGCCAGGCAGAAACATCAGCTTTCAGCTGAGATTTGTGTGCTGCTCTTGTGCTCTGTTTTCCTAAGACGTACCTCAGAGTATCTTCACTGTTCTTTTCCTGCTCCCCTTTTGGTGTGTACTGGCAGGTGTTCATAGCCAAAGGGAGTTTATAGGACATCTCTTTTGTGGGCATGGGGAGGGTGCAGCAGGAATGCTGAGACAAAAGAGAAAAATCTTTTCAAAGCCTCGTCTGGAGTATTTCTGAACAGTAACCCAGAGATGTCTTCTAGGCAGGGTTTCCAGTCCCTCCTGGGAAGCTGTGGCTCCCCCGGGGCAGACAGTGGCCCAGGGGAGCAGCAGCCGAGCGCTCTGAGAGCCCATCAGTCTCCGCCTCTTGCCACACAGATGGTGCAGGGCAAGTGTGAAGCCCTCTGCTCTTACCTTCTGTGCAGGTGCTGCTGGAAGAGCAGAATGAGAGGAAGGCTTTATCAGAGGCACTGCTCCAGACTCGGGGAGAGCTCAGCCGAGCCTGCCAGCAGGTGCAGCAGCTCAGGCAGGAGGTGAAAGAGCAGCAAGAGAAGGGGCAGGTAAGTGTGAGTAGGCAGGGCAGAGAGTGCAGGGCAGTGACAAGGGCACAAAAGGCAGCTCTGGGACTGAGGAGGCAAGGGCTGCTTCAGGCCCTGGGAGCCCTTCAGAGCCTGCTAAGCTCCAGAGCTCAGCCCCAGGAAGGAAGGCTTGCAGAGGAGACACAATTGGGTAGAGAGGCCAAAAGAAGAAGCTGAAGGAATGGGATTTTGAGACAGCATGTGGGAAAAGCTGAGGCTGAGGACAGCTCCCAGGAAGTTGCTCTGCATTTTGTTGCCAGACCATCAAGGCAGAGCTGCAAGCTGAGCTACAGGAAGCTCACAGGGAAATCCAGGCAGCACAAAGGAGGCACCAGGAAGAGCTACAAGGCATCAAGGAGGAAATGAATCTCCTCCTTGAGCAGAGGGAGGCTCTACAAAAGCAGGTGAGCAAAACAGCAGTGGCACCACAGTCATCCAGGGAGGGATCTGAGGCCTTCTTGCTTTTCCATGGCAGAGCAGCAGCTGATGGGCTGATGCCTGGGGCTGCCTGCTCTGTGCTTTCCCAGGAAGCTGCTCTGAAGGACACTCAGTCCTCTGCTTAATCTCAGCTGCTGCCCTGGACAGCTGGGCTAGTGCTCTGAGCTGTTGGCCAGCAAATATCAGCATGGATTCCTGCTGGCCTCTTCTTGCTAGCCTTGGTTTGGGAAGTGCTTTTTCAGGTGCCCTTGGTGGGCCACATGGAAACTGAAACAAGTTGTCCATGTCCATTATGAATCTGGTGCTGTCAGGAAGGGGAGAAAAGGAAAGTTGTCCTTTACCTTTCCTCGCAGCCTCTGCTGGGGCTGACAGTGACAAGCTGTGGCTGTGGCCTCTGACTGCTTTGTTCTGTTTGACTGGAGGTGGGAGAGTTGACATCTCAGCTGGCAGCCTCCCGAGAGTCACAGGAAGCGATTGTCCAGAGAGCACAGGAACAGTCAAGGCAGAATCTGTTGGAGGTTGAACATGTCCAGAAGATGATGGAGGAGGCAGAAAATAAGAATAAGGAACTGCAAGTGTACCTGCAGAACCTGGAGAGGGAATGGAGTCAAAGGGAAGAAGTGGCTCAACAAAATTCAGTATTGCAGGCTTCCGTGACTGTCCTAGAGAGGGAAAAAAACAGGTAAATGAAAGCCTGTGCGACTCTGCATTGTGGTGAATGGATTCCCTGTTGATATTGCGGTAATTGTTGAGGTGAAGCAGGTAAAGAAGCAGGAAGGGTCTTTGCAAGGGTTTTACAGAGATATTTATTTCAGCCATGCGTGTGCACAGTGCAGGTGTTCAGAAACAAAGTCAAAGGCAAAGGAGGTGGTCTCAGAGTCCAGGTTAAGTACACTGAGGTTTTGGGGCGGGCTAAGTAGTATCAGACTAGGGGGCATGGGGCCGTTACAAGGATGGGATTAGGGCATGGAGGCTAACAAGGAAACAGTGTGGGAGTGACCCAAAGGCTGATGGACAGGGAGAGAGGTACGGGGCTGACCCAAGGAAAAAGACAGGGATTTTTCTGACCTGGTAGAACAGGATTCATTATCAAAGGGAGACAGCTGAGAGAGAGAGAGAGGCCTCTCATGTCTTTCTAATTGGGAGAACCTTTCAGGGTCTCCACACATTCCCTCTTGGCCATCTTTGGTGGTACATGTCCTAAGAGTATATAAAATGTGATACCATCAACTAATGAGTTACATGCTTTCTTTCTAGGCTGATTCTGTCTCTGGAGGAAAAGAACCTGTGCCTCAGAACACTGGAAGAAAAGAACATGACACTGAGCAATCAGGTGTCTCATTTTCATTCTGCTCTTCAGGAGACTGAGCAGCTCCGTTGTGAGCATAGAAGAGAACTGCTAGAGCTCAACACCCAGGTAAGCTGTGCACTGACATCCTCTTCTCCATGGACTCACAACACCATCTTTGGCTTGAGGGCCTCAACCTCTTGTCCCTCCCAGTAGCATCCACTGCTGCCTTGTTCTGCCCAGGGCTGCTCCTGCACCCTGAGGCCAAGGCTGGATCTGGTGTGTGCTGCCCATGTTTTCCCCCATTCTCTCCCGGGTCCCAGCAGGAAATCTGGCAGGAGAAGCTGCAGCAGACTCCTTTGGAGCTTCTCTGTCCCTGTGTTAGCAGAGTTGTCCCAGATGGAGCTGGTGCCTGTGCTGGGCACTGAGCAGTGTGGGGACACAGCCGTGGCTATGGCAGGCTGGGCAGGACACTTCCACTGCAGCCACTTCAGGCAGTGTTCAGAGCTGCAGCCTCAAGGGTGTCCATTGCCTCCCTTTCCCTGTTTTCTCCACATTTGTCTCCATTGGAATCCTTGGTTCTGTGCCTTCTATTTCCTGCGTGTTTTTTTGCCTGAAGTCCTTTCTCCTTCATTGCTCTCCCTCCTGCCCACTCTGCTGCCTCAGGAGCAGCCCTGGCCCTGAGGTTCTGTGCATCCATCTTCCAGATCCGGGCCCTGCAGGACACAGTGCTGGAGACGGAGGCTGCCCAGACAACTCGAGAGAAGCAGCTGCTGCAGGAGCTGGAGGAGTCCCGGGCAGGAGAACGATCCTTGAAGGCCTCTGTGCATGAGCTGGAGACTGAGGTGTCTGAGCTGCGTGTGAGGCTGCAGAGGTCTGATGACAAAGCTCTTGCCTTGGCCAGACAGTGTAACACCACAAAGCTGGAGCTGAGGAAGGCAAAGGCTCAGATGGAAAAACTCAGAGCCCACAACCAGGAGCTGCAGATTAAGTTGGAGGAATGTGAGAGAGGTACATCTTCTCCTCTCCCCCCTGTTGCCCCATCCCGTCACACCAGTGAGGATCTCTGATCCCATGCACAGGAAAAGTGCCCAGAGATGGCAGAGGGAAAAAAAACAACCGGCAGGAGATTTATCCATTGTAGTGCCAGTGCCATCTATTTCTCCAGAAAGATGCCGTGGCTGGCAGTGCCATCTGGCTGTGCTGTGGCTGATCCCGTGCACACCTGGTGCCTTTCAGGTTGTGTCTGTGCTAAGGAGCTGTAGCTGGATGCCTCAGCTGCATTCCCCCAAACTCCAGGCCCTGCCAGAGCCTCCAGGCTATTGCTCCCTCTGGAGCAGGGCTGCACAGGCATCTCCGCTCCTTTGTCTCTCTCGGATTGCTCATTCTGCACAAGCCCAAGAGCAAACACACTTTCCTATTCCTCTGAACTTTGCCCCATTCATTCCTGCTTTTTTCTTTGCCTGGAGGTTTCCTTCATTTCTGTCAGCTTTGTACGCCTTGTGGGCTTAGGACCTGGCAATCACAGGCAAGCACTGAAGTGCTGTTGTCTCTGCAAGGATGCACATCAGTTTGCCTTTGCTTTGCTTTTCCCTTTGTCCTTCCCCTTCTCTGCTGCAGATTGGTGGAATGAAGAACTGAAGCACGCCTCTCGAGAAATTGCCCTGCATAAAGTGGCTGAAGAAAGGAAGGAAGAGGCTGAGACTCTTCGTCAGGAGGTGGCATCTCTGCAGAGGATATTGGAGAGCCTGGAGAAGGAAAGGAAGGATGTGCTGGTGAGATTGGCAGATGCCACAAAGGGGCATTTCCTAGCTATGACTGGACCTTGTGTTAATAGTTCGAAGGAGCACCTTTTTCCAATTTAACTTTGCTAATTCCAATCTTCTGAATAAGAAGGAAAAGGTGGTGTAGTCATGTCAAAGCCACATAGAGCTGAGGCTGCTGATTGTCCTCCATCATGGAGTTCTGTGCCCTAGGAGCTTTAGTTCTCCATGTCCACAGTGTCTCTCTTGACATTGCCTGGTTTGGGCAAATCCTCGTGTGCTGAGCCGTGTTCAGATTTCTAAATATCTGGAGCTGGAAGGAGGGCTGAGAAGACCAAGTTTGCTGTTAATAGCAAGGTGTTTGGCCTTGGCCATCTGAGAACAGCCAGTGGGGAGAGAAGAGAGGAAAGCCAAGTGCTGATGCAGAGAAGGGCGTGTGCCTGCAAGGGGACAACTCGTCCTGAGTGTCAGCAGAGAATGACAGCCTGATCTGGCCACTGCTGCTCCAAGAGAGGGCAGTGGGGCTCTCGGGAGGGTGCCATGGAAATTCTACACAGGAGAGGTGGAACACTAGTGCTGTTGCTCCAACCCCAGAGAATGAAATGCTGGGGGTGTTTGCTCTTTTCCTGCCTAATAAAGTGCACATCCTCGTGGCACTGCCTAAATCCTGCTTAGCATGGTCTTGAAATCCTGGCTGCAGTTCTGGCAGCTCCTCCCCAAAGGAACACTGGAGTGGAGCTGCAAGAGGTCGGGGAAGGGCAGGAAAGAAGCTGGGATGGGCTGAGTGAGCTGGGAAAGATGCAGCATGAAGGGGGGGTCAGCAAATGTCTGCAGCATCCTGAGAGGCAGAGAGAGAGGGGCAGCCTGTGCCTGCCCCTGTGCAAGGAGTCCAGATGTGGTATGAGAAGCGAACCAAGAGAGGGAATGAATGACCATTTTTCTCCCTGTTTTGGCAGCATAAACAGGAATTGTACCAGCAGCAGATGAGAGATGTGGATAAGAATAATGAGAGGCATGTACCTAACATGCAAAGTCGGAATGGAATAACCCAGGAATTGGAAGTGGAGAGCGAAGGCATACAGGGAGAGTTGGAACATGGGGTCTATGGGGTTTCTGCCACCTTGAATCGGAAAGGAAGAGGAGAACTTATAGGGAGAGAGAACGCCCAAGTCCTGAGTGCTGCACTGAGCAAGAGTGAAATGGCCAAAGGGACTTTGAAGAAAGATTTAGCAGTCCTGCAGAGAAGGGCTCATGACACTGGCATGGGCCAGTGTCATCTCCAGGTAGGCATTGGCATTGCCCTTCAGTCCACTGCAACATCCCTGAATTATTCCAGTGATGTTTCCCATAAAGAATTGGGACTCTCTATCCCTGTCAGTCCAGGCCTGCTTGGGCAAAGCAGCCCGGGCTGCAGCAGGCAGCCTTGTCTGTGTGCCTGGCTCCAGCCAGAGAGCATTGAGTGCCAGATTGTTTCCTGGCACACCTGCAATGACTGAAACAGCTCTGGAGCTTGCTGTTCAAATCAGCTCCAGGCCAAAAACTGGGCATGGGGAGCTGCTTCTCCCATGCCCACAGAATGGGGGGACTTGGATTTGGTGTGGGAAGGAATGGAGTAGGGGACCAGAGTGATGGACCAAACAGAGCAGAGTTTTGTACTGAGAAGTCTGAACAGCAGCTGCACTGCTGGTGCTTAGAGTAAATTGTATAGGCAGTTGTGGAAGATGCAGTATTTTTGGGTGACCATATAGAGTTTAGAGTAGGGATGTTTGTTGGGCGGGTGCTGTCTGGTCGCAGGCAAGCCAGCAGGGCCTGACACAGCCCTTCCAAGGTAAGAGTGCCAGAAGCTCTTGGAGCCCAGGCTATCAGAGCTGCATAGAGCAGATGCTGTGAAACGTTGAGCCCAGAGCACAGGTGCTCCTTGTCCTCTGGCTGCCTGCGAGGTGGCACTGGCTGGCTCTGCACAGGGCTCCCGAGGAAGGGCTGGATCTGTACCTTGTCCTGCTTCCAGGTTTCTCAGGAGCAAGAGTCATCAAGCAGCGCTCTGGAGCAGCTGCAGCAGGAATCCTCTGGCCAAGGGCACGCACTGGCCCAGGTGTGCAGAGAGAAGGAGCTGCTGGGCCAGGAGAAGGCTGCCCTTGAGGGCCGACTGGCAGCCGTGGAGCAGCAGCAACGTGACCTTTGCAAGCAGCTGGCAGAGAGCAGGTAAAGGCAGGGAGCAGACCCATTTCAGATATTTTTATATTCCATGGACAGAAAATATACAATAGTCTCAAGAAAATTTTAAAAATGCCCCAATGTGAAGATTATTTTTGACACCTAAAAGCAGCGAAGCGCTTGTGAGTCTTGGGCTCCTGTTTGTGCTGCTGAGCACACTCCTGTGGGGAGTGGAAAGCAAGCCAGCCAGCCCTGAATTGAGTAGTAGTTAAACCATGCAGATGTTGAGTGAAGCCTCAAATTTCTCTTGGGTTTGGCTCCTTGTTCTGGGCATTGAACATCCCTCGTTCCTTACCAAGTAGCTTGACATGATCCTGATCTTCAGAAGTGAAGCTTCACCTACAGCATTGCAGCCTCTTACCTTGGGACATTGGGAGTAGCATGCTGCCATTCAGGGTGAAGCCAGAGGCTCCTGCTGAAAATCTTGAGGGCTTTCTGCTTCCAAGCACACTCTTGAGAAGTGTGGGGCAGGACCTAGAGCTGGTTAGAGAGCAGCAGAGAAAGCTCTTTGGAATTCTCAACAGCCTCTGGGGATTCTTGCTGATTGTTGATGGGCACCCAGCTGCCAAACCCGCCAAGGTGCCTTTGGATGGTGCCTCTCACGCTGTAAAGAAGGACAAGTCACTTGGGCTACTGCCTGCTTAGGCAGCAACACTAAAATAAGGTGGCAAGTCTAGTCCTTGAGCTTGCAAGAGTTTAGACTGCAGTCTCTGCATTCAGGTAGTTGTTCAGACAAAAGGTTGTTCTGATTTTTTACAAGTGCTGCCATGACCATGAGATTTTACTGCATCATGCAAAGTAGTTCTGAAGTCTCTTAAATACAGGCTGTCTGGAAGATGATGTACCTCTATGTCCATTATGAAGAATATTAAAAACTCAGGAGTCAGCCAGGACCAGAGTCTATTCTGCCCCCCTGCAGAGCAGCTTGGAAGTGCTGATGAGAGAAAGGCTGTGAGCAGAGTGTGGGCTTTTGCTCATCAGCCCAGTCTGTTTGGGCACAGCTACCCCGTGTCATAGGTCAGAAACAGCAACTGAGGGTTTGGCTCTTGAGGTCCAGATGGGCTGGGCTGTCTGTGCTATGGCAGGCCATAAGGAAGGCCTGGGCACTCCCTCAGAGGGCCCTGCTTTGCCACTGAAATGGCACAAATGTGCCTTCTCTGGACGAGTTTCCATGCCACTCCTTTTCCATACGCAGCACTGGGGATCTTGAGCCAAATCGTCCTGGCATAACCAGCTGTGGGTGTCAGGAGCAAGCCACTCATGTATCTCTGTATTTGCAACTTGTAGCTCAGCAAAGGAGAGCTTGGAATCCAGCCTGTTTGCTGCTCAGCAGCAGATATCTCAGCTGGAGGAGACCAGGAACCATCTGGAAGCTCAAGTGCTCACAGTCATGCAGGCCAAAGAGGTGACAGAAGGTGAGAACCTCGTGTGCTTTGTTTGTGCTGCTGCCCCAGCCTAGAGAAGCTAAGCACCCTGTAAAGCCACCTCTGTCCACAGGGCTTGTAAGGAGTGGTGGGGCTGGAGGCACTGAATGGGCCTGAGGTCAGTAAAGTCACTAAAGCTTCTGACTCTTGCTGTTGGTCATGTTTGCAGGAGAAGTGAAGTGCCTGCAACATGAGCTGGAAGCAGAGAGAGCTCTCAGGAGGCAGGAACAGGAAGACAGAGCTCAGCAGCTCTTGCAGGCAGAGCAGGAGCATCACAAAAGCCTCAGGCTTCAGGGAACTGCTCAGCAACTGCAAGTAAACAAGCTCCTGCAAGAGCTGGTAGGGGACAGTATGCTTCTGAATTGTCCAAGCTGGCCCTGTGGGTTGGTTTAGCACAAGGAGAGCCTGGGGGTGTACAAGGGCAGCAATCCTCTGCCAGAGGCCTCCTGCTGCTGGGCCGGGCAGCAGAGCCACCGGCTCAGACTTGGAGGCATGTGAAGGGCCCCAGGATGGTGCAGGGACAGGAAATGCAGCCACAGCTTCAGTGAGGGCATAAGACAAGTTCCAGAGCAGGTTGGGCAGTGCCCACCCAAAGAGTGGCAGCCCAGGGCAGGACTGTTCCCGAGTCCCACCTGACACCACAGAGCAGATGCCAACAGTGCTGCTGGCTGCAGGGTTGGGAACTCGGTTCCTTCCTTGCTGTGCTTGCTTTCATGGTGGACAGAGGGATCAGCTTTGGGCTGGAAGCAAATGGAACAGGCTCCTTGTGCCCGGTCCTTCAGCCCTTGTGACTGGGGCATCAGAGAGGGGAAGGTGAAACTCCTGTTTTGAGTGGTTGGACTCAATGCTTGGGAAGGTCTTTCCATGTGGAAAATGGTTCATTGCAAATGAAATGGAATGGAAAATGATACATCACATGGAAATAATTCCATTAGTCTGTGCTTCTTGCAACTGCTGTGCTTCCTTTTAAATTCCATGACAGGATACTGTTTCTGGAGAGCAGAAAGCCAGTGCTGTTGGCTTTTCAGGTTGGAGGTTGTGCGAAAGATGAAGCTTCACATTTTTCAGCCAAGAGCTTGCCTAGGACTTCATCTTGAAAATTTTTATTCCCCTCCTCAGGCAAATGAGCGTGAAAGGCACCATGCAGAGATGCTGCAGCAATGGGAAAAAGAGAAGGCAGAGAGAGAGCAGGAGCACCAGAAGGTGCTGCTTGAGATGAGGCAGAAAGTTGTCACCCTGCAGGCCCAACAAGAAGAGGAACGAACTAGATTTGAAAATGCCAAGCGAGAGGTAATGATTGTGAAAGGAGAACTGGTGTGATTTTTTGCAAGGCTGGAGCTGTGGGAGATGGCAGGATATGGGGCTGTGTGGAGCATGCCCACCGTGTGTTCTTCATTGAATTTGGGACGGTGAAAGGTGAACGGGGCTGTCTTTGGGACCAGGAATGATCCCACTCATAGGAAGCCAGGCAGAAACATCAGCTTTCAGCTGAGATTTGTGTGCTGCTCTTGTGCTCTGTTTTCCTAAGACGTACCTCAGAGTATCTTCACTGTTCTTTTCCTGCTCCCCTTTTGGTGTGTACTGGCAGGTGTTCATAGCCAAAGGGAGTTTATAGGACATCTCTTTTGTGGGCATGGGGAGGGTGCAGCAGGAATGCTGAGACAAAAGAGAAAAATCTTTTCAAAGCCTCGTCTGGAGTATTTCTGAACAGTAACCCAGAGATGTCTTCTAGGCAGGGTTTCCAGTCCCTCCTGGGAAGCTGTGGCTCCCCCGGGGCAGACAGTGGCCCAGGGGAGCAGCAGCCGAGCGCTCTGAGAGCCCATCAGTCTCCGCCTCTTGCCACACAGATGGTGCAGGGCAAGTGTGAAGCCCTCTGCTCTTACCTTCTGTGCAGGTGCTGCTGGAAGAGCAGAATGAGAGGAAGGCTTTATCAGAGGCACTGCTCCAGACTCGGGGAGAGCTCAGCCGAGCCTGCCAGCAGGTGCAGCAGCTCAGGCAGGAGGTGAAAGAGCAGCAAGAGAAGGGGCAGGTAAGTGTGAGTAGGCAGGGCAGAGAGTGCAGGGCAGTGACAAGGGCACAAAAGGCAGCTCTGGGACTGAGGAGGCAAGGGCTGCTTCAGGCCCTGGGAGCCCTTCAGAGCCTGCTAAGCTCCAGAGCTCAGCCCCAGGAAGGAAGGCTTGCAGAGGAGACACAATTGGGTAGAGAGGCCAAAAGAAGAAGCTGAAGGAATGGGATTTTGAGACAGCATGTGGGAAAAGCTGAGGCTGAGGACAGCTCCCAGGAAGTTGCTCTGCATTTTGTTGCCAGACCATCAAGGCAGAGCTGCAAGCTGAGCTACAGGAAGCTCACAGGGAAATCCAGGCAGCACAAAGGAGGCACCAGGAAGAGCTACAAGGCATCAAGGAGGAAATGAATCTCCTCCTTGAGCAGAGGGAGGCTCTACAAAAGCAGGTGAGCAAAACAGCAGTGGCACCACAGTCATCCAGGGAGGGATCTGAGGCCTTCTTGCTTTTCCATGGCAGAGCAGCAGCTGATGGGCTGATGCCTGGGGCTGCCTGCTCTGTGCTTTCCCAGGAAGCTGCTCTGAAGGACACTCAGTCCTCTGCTTAATCTCAGCTGCTGCCCTGGACAGCTGGGCTAGTGCTCTGAGCTGTTGGCCAGCAAATATCAGCATGGATTCCTGCTGGCCTCTTCTTGCTAGCCTTGGTTTGGGAAGTGCTTTTTCAGGTGCCCTTGGTGGGCCACATGGAAACTGAAACAAGTTGTCCATGTCCATTATGAATCTGGTGCTGTCAGGAAGGGGAGAAAAGGAAAGTTGTCCTTTACCTTTCCTCGCAGCCTCTGCTGGGGCTGACAGTGACAAGCTGTGGCTGTGGCCTCTGACTGCTTTGTTCTGTTTGACTGGAGGTGGGAGAGTTGACATCTCAGCTGGCAGCCTCCCGAGAGTCACAGGAAGCGATTGTCCAGAGAGCACAGGAACAGTCAAGGCAGAATCTGTTGGAGGTTGAACATGTCCAGAAGATGATGGAGGAGGCAGAAAATAAGAATAAGGAACTGCAAGTGTACCTGCAGAACCTGGAGAGGGAATGGAGTCAAAGGGAAGAAGTGGCTCAACAAAATTCAGTATTGCAGGCTTCCGTGACTGTCCTAGAGAGGGAAAAAAACAGGTAAATGAAAGCCTGTGCGACTCTGCATTGTGGTGAATGGATTCCCTGTTGATATTGCGGTAATTGTTGAGGTGAAGCAGGTAAAGAAGCAGGAAGGGTCTTTGCAAGGGTTTTACAGAGATATTTATTTCAGCCATGCGTGTGCACAGTGCAGGTGTTCAGAAACAAAGTCAAAGGCAAAGGAGGTGGTCTCAGAGTCCAGGTTAAGTACACTGAGGTTTTGGGGCGGGCTAAGTAGTATCAGACTAGGGGGCATGGGGCCGTTACAAGGATGGGATTAGGGCATGGAGGCTAACAAGGAAACAGTGTGGGAGTGACCCAAAGGCTGATGGACAGGGAGAGAGGTACGGGGCTGACCCAAGGAAAAAGACAGGGATTTTTCTGACCTGGTAGAACAGGATTCATTATCAAAGGGAGACAGCTGAGAGAGAGAGAGAGGCCTCTCATGTCTTTCTAATTGGGAGAACCTTTCAGGGTCTCCACACATTCCCTCTTGGCCATCTTTGGTGGTACATGTCCTAAGAGTATATAAAATGTGATACCATCAACTAATGAGTTACATGCTTTCTTTCTAGGCTGATTCTGTCTCTGGAGGAAAAGAACCTGTGCCTCAGAACACTGGAAGAAAAGAACATGACACTGAGCAATCAGGTGTCTCATTTTCATTCTGCTCTTCAGGAGACTGAGCAGCTCCGTTGTGAGCATAGAAGAGAACTGCTAGAGCTCAACACCCAGGTAAGCTGTGCACTGACATCCTCTTCTCCATGGACTCACAACACCATCTTTGGCTTGAGGGCCTCAACCTCTTGTCCCTCCCAGTAGCATCCACTGCTGCCTTGTTCTGCCCAGGGCTGCTCCTGCACCCTGAGGCCAAGGCTGGATCTGGTGTGTGCTGCCCATGTTTTCCCCCATTCTCTCCCGGGTCCCAGCAGGAAATCTGGCAGGAGAAGCTGCAGCAGACTCCTTTGGAGCTTCTCTGTCCCTGTGTTAGCAGAGTTGTCCCAGATGGAGCTGGTGCCTGTGCTGGGCACTGAGCAGTGTGGGGACACAGCCGTGGCTATGGCAGGCTGGGCAGGACACTTCCACTGCAGCCACTTCAGGCAGTGTTCAGAGCTGCAGCCTCAAGGGTGTCCATTGCCTCCCTTTCCCTGTTTTCTCCACATTTGTCTCCATTGGAATCCTTGGTTCTGTGCCTTCTATTTCCTGCGTGTTTTTTTGCCTGAAGTCCTTTCTCCTTCATTGCTCTCCCTCCTGCCCACTCTGCTGCCTCAGGAGCAGCCCTGGCCCTGAGGCTCTGTGCATCCATCTTCCAGATCCGGGCCCTGCAGGACACAGTGCTGGAGACGGAGGCTGCCCAGACAACTCGAGAGAAGCAGCTGCTGCAGGAGCTGGAGGAGTCCCGGGCAGGAGAACGATCCTTGAAGGCCTCTGTGCATGAGCTGGAGACTGAGGTGTCTGAGCTGCGTGTGAGGCTGCAGAGGTCTGATGACAAAGCTCTTGCCTTGGCCAGACAGTGTAACACCACAAAGCTGGAGCTGAGGAAGGCAAAGGCTCAGATGGAAAAACTCAGAGCCCACAACCAGGAGCTGCAGATTAAGTTGGAGGAATGTGAGAGAGGTACATCTTCTCCTCTCCCCCCTGTTGCCCCATCCCGTCACACCAGTGAGGATCTCTGATCCCATGCACAGGAAAAGTGCCCAGAGATGGCAGAGGGAAAAAAAACAACCGGCAGGAGATTTATCCATTGTAGTGCCAGTGCCATCTATTTCTCCAGAAAGATGCCGTGGCTGGCAGTGCCATCTGGCTGTGCTGTGGCTGATCCCGTGCACACCTGGTGCCTTTCAGGTTGTGTCTGTGCTAAGGAGCTGTAGCTGGATGCCTCAGCTGCATTCCCCCAAACTCCAGGCCCTGCCAGAGCCTCCAGGCTATTGCTCCCTCTGGAGCAGGGCTGCACAGGCATCTC
Source organism: Sturnus vulgaris (assembly GCF_052056855.1). Lineage (NCBI taxonomy): Eukaryota > Metazoa > Chordata > Aves > Passeriformes > Sturnidae > Sturnus > Sturnus vulgaris. Next base: position 15,057,042 of record NC_142259.1, on the reverse strand, counting down.
CGCTCCTTTGTCTCTCTCGGATTGCTCATTCTGCACAAGCCCAAGAGCAAACACACTTTCCTATTCCTCTGAACTTTGCCCCATTCATTCCTGCTTTTTTCTTTGCCTGGAGGTTTCCTTCATTTCTGTCAGCTTTGTACGCCTTGTGGGCTTAGGACCTGGCAATCACAGGCAAGCACTGAAGTGCTGTTGTCTCTGCAAGGATGCACATCAGTTTGCCTTTGCTTTGCTTTTCCCTTTGTCCTTCCCCTTCTCTGCTGCAGATTGGTGGAATGAAGAACTGAAGCACGCCTCTCGAGAAATTGCCCTGCATAAAGTGGCTGAAGAAAGGAAGGAAGAGGCTGAGACTCTTCGTCAGGAGGTGGCATCTCTGCAGAGGATATTGGAGAGCCTGGAGAAGGAAAGGAAGGATGTGCTGGTGAGATTGGCAGATGCCACAAAGGGGCATTTCCTAGCTATGACTGGACCTTGTGTTAATAGTTCGAAGGAGCACCTTTTTCCAATTTAACTTTGCTAATTCCAATCTTCTGAATAAGAAGGAAAAGGTGGTGTAGTCATGTCAAAGCCACATAGAGCTGAGGCTGCTGATTGTCCTCCATCATGGAGTTCTGTGCCCTAGGAGCTTTAGTTCTCCATGTCCACAGTGTCTCTCTTGACATTGCCTGGTTTGGGCAAATCCTCGTGTGCTGAGCCGTGTTCAGATTTCTAAATATCTGGAGCTGGAAGGAGGGCTGAGAAGACCAAGTTTGCTGTTAATAGCAAGGTGTTTGGCCTTGGCCATCTGAGAACAGCCAGTGGGGAGAGAAGAGAGGAAAGCCAAGTGCTGATGCAGAGAAGGGCGTGTGCCTGCAAGGGGACAACTCGTCCTGAGTGTCAGCAGAGAATGACAGCCTGATCTGGCCACTGCTGCTCCAAGAGAGGGCAGTGGGGCTCTCGGGAGGGTGCCATGGAAATTCTACACAGGAGAGGTGGAACACTAGTGCTGTTGCTCCAACCCCAGAGAATGAAATGCTGGGGGTGTTTGCTCTTTTCCTGCCTAATAAAGTGCACATCCTCGTGGCACTGCCTAAATCCTGCTTAGCATGGTCTTGAAATCCTGGCTGCAGTTCTGGCAGCTCCTCCCCAAAGGAACACTGGAGTGGAGCTGCAAGAGGTCGGGGAAGGGCAGGAAAGAAGCTGGGATGGGCTGAGTGAGCTGGGAAAGATGCAGCATGAAGGGGGGGTCAGCAAATGTCTGCAGCATCCTGAGAGGCAGAGAGAGAGGGGCAGCCTGTGCCTGCCCCTGTGCAAGGAGTCCAGATGTGGTATGAGAAGCAAGCCAAGAGAGGGAATGAGTGGCCATTTTTCTCCCTGTTTTGGCAGCATAAACAGGAATTGTACCAGCAGCAGACAAGAGATCTGGAAAAGAAGAATGGGATGAGAAATCATAATGAAAACAGTCAACAATTTGAAGTGGAGGTGGAAGGCATGCAGGGAGAGTTGGAACATGGGTCTGCTGCTTTGAAGAAATGGATAGAGAATGCTCAGGTCCTGAGGGCTGCCCTTCAGAAGAGTGAAATGGCCAAAGGGACTTTGAAGAAAGATTTTGATATCCTAAAGGGAAAGACTTGTATCCAGGTACACACTGGCATTGATCTTCAGTCCACTGCAACATCCCTGAATTATTCCAGTGATGTTTCCCATAAAGAATTGGGACTCTCTATCCCTGTCAGTCCAGGCCTGCTTGGGCAAAGCAGCCCGGGCTGCAGCAGGCAGCCTTGTCTGTGTGCCTGGCTCCAGCCAGAGAGCATTGAGTGCCAGATTGTTTCCTGGCACTCCCAGAATGACTGAAACAGCTCTGGAGCTTACTGTTCAAATCAGCTCCAGGCCAAAGGTTGGGTAAGGGGAGACACTTCTCTCATGGCCAGACAAGGGCAGGCAACACGTGGGGATTTGGATTTGGTGTGGGAAGGAATGGAGCAGGTGAGCAGAGTGATGAACTGAACTGAGCAGAGTTTTGTACTGAGAAGTCTGAACAGCAGCTGCATTGCTGGTGCTTCTAGGATGCTTCCTGTGATGGAGATTTCTGAGATACAGATTGTGTGGTATTGGAAATAAGGGAATCATCTCTTCTCTCTAACCCCAGCCGGCTTTTAAATCAGAAGTGGAGCAGCTGTTCTGTATGTCAGACACCAGCCCAGAATCTGAGCAACAGCTTGCATCACAAGAAAAGGAGAAGACAGAGTGGCCTGAATTTACCACTGACCCCAGGAGGACTTACGAGGTAAAATGGACTTTCACAGCCTGTGCAGAGCTTCAGACTCCTCTGGAACACGGCAGAAGCAGCCACAAGCCCAAGGTGTCAGGAAAGAAGAGTTGGAGCAGTCTCAAGGCTTCAGCAGTGCTTGAAGGCTCATTCTCCCCCTGGGCTTGGTTGCCCACATTGTTCTTTGCTCCCATGTGGAAAGATCTATAGTTTGGGAGAGGGAGATTTTGCTCCCTGGTCCTGGTCTGGCTGTGCAGGAGCGAGCTTGCTGTTCAAATCAGCTCCAGACCAAAAGCTGAGCATGGGGAGCATTCTCCTGTGCTCAGGCAAGGGTTGGCAACACGTGGGGGTTTGGATTCTGTGTGTAAAGGAATGGAGCAGGTGAGCAGAGTGATGAATTAAACTGAGCAGAGTTTTGTACCAAGGGCTGAACAGCAGCTGCACTGCCGGTGCTTTGGGAATGCTTCCCAATCCCGAGATTTGTGAAGGACAGCTTTTGTGGTGTTTGAAATAAGGGAATCATCTCCTCTCTGAATACCCAGCAGGCTGCTGGAGCAGAAGGGAAGCAGCTGTCAGAGGACTCCAGGAAGGGCATGGGATATATGCAGGATGTGGTTGCAACATCAGCAGAAGACAAGCCTGAGAAGCGTGAAGCAACCACTGACCCCAGAAGGAGTTATGAGGTAAAATGGGCTTTCACTGCCTGTGCAGAGCCTCAGGCTCCTCTGGAACAGGACATGTTAGCCCAGGCAGCACTTTGAAGTTCTCTGCTTGTTTGCTTGCCTGTCCCTGTCCCTGCTGTGGCCACAGTATTTTGTTTGTTCTCTCTCTTGTGGCAGCCCATGACTTTCACAAAGGCACCTTCACTCCACTGCCTCCCTCCATGGCCCTGTGTCCCTGGACACACACTGGCCTCTCTTGCACAGCTGCCAGTGAGAGCTTTTTGTCCCCAGTGTTGTCTGCTGCAATTCAGGGTGTCTGAGCAGAGATCTCCTTGCCTTGATGTCCAGAGGTCCTTTTGCTCCATGTTTGCTGACAGGTTTCTGTGACCCTCTCTCCCATCCAACGTGCAGGTGGCACCTGAAGGGAGAAGAATCAGAACTTTTAGGAGAGTGTTCCCCCCAGACTACTTTACGTTGCCTGTCTGCGAGTCTGCCCAGGAAAATATGTCAGCTTCTGAAAGGAAAGAGTCCTCCAGTACTCAGAGTAGCAGCAGCCCTCCTGCTGATGCAGAGCCTGTGGAGAAAGGGGTCAGTGGCCCAAATGTGTGCTTTGGAGATCAGAGTTGGGTTCCTAAATGCTGTCAGAACTCTCTCTAACCGAGCTGTGGTGGCTGAGGGATGTACGTGGGAAGGGTTTGCCTGCCATGAACTGGACTTGTTGATCATCTGAGCTGTGTTCAGGGCCAGTCTGGGAGCCTGTTCCTTTCCCCTTGCCCAAGGGCAGAGTGTTGGAGAGGGCTGGAGTTGGAGGCTGTGTCTGCCCCGACAGCCGGTACCGTGGGGCTGTGGATGCTCCTGCCAGCGTGGGCTTGTCTGAGCCAGGCCTTGTGCCTCTTCCAGGTGTCCCTGCTGCAGTCACAGCTGGCCAGACACTGACAGGACGACCTGGAGACCTGTGCAGGGAGCAGGCAGGAGACACTCCCGCTGAGTCACAGAAAGTGTCCTCTGAGTGCAGAAAGGACCTCCTGACTTCCTACAGTTCTCAGAGAGGAGCCGTGGAGCAGCTGCATGGTCTTAGACTTAGTCAGTAGTTTATGTTTAATGGATAGTATAGGTGTAATTGAACCTTTATACAACTGTGTTCCATAGGATAAAGGACATATTTATAGACAAATAAAGAGTTTATTATGATCATGATTAAACTCAAAGATCTTAATCAGAATTACTTACTACCAATACAGAGAACTATAACTTATGGGATAGTGCATATAGTGCATTATATTTGAAGCAACATTGAAGTCATTCTATCCAAGCCAGCAAAAAGAATGAAAGAATGATGCTACTCACCCAAACCAATGACCATGGGCAAACATTTCTCTCAGCTTCAAGGAGTGACCTTGAGGAGCATCCTCACTCCAGGGAGGAATCTGCAGAAGGGAGACACGTGACATGAACCACTTTGGTGAGGGCAGAAGCCTGCCATGTCTGGAGCTTTTTCATTTGTTCTTAGGAAACTGCAACCTGTTTTTTCTCAGAGGCACAGAATCTCAGGCTGGGGGAGGCTGGAGGCACCTCTGGAGGTCACCTTGCCCAGCCCCTGCTCCACCAGAGCCACCAGAGCCAGCTGCCCAGGATGTGTCCATGTGGCATTTGAGTCTCTCCAGCCATGGAGACTCCACCACCTCCCTGGGCACCTGCCCCAGTGCTCAGCCACCCTCCCAGTGCAGAAGTGTCTCCTGAGCTTAGAGGGCCCCTCCTGTGTGTGTCACTTTGTGCCCGTGGCCCCTGGGGCTGTCCCTGGCCCCGTCCCCTCTGCAGCCTCCCCCTGGGTATTTATCCCCAGGGATGAGATGCCCTGAGCCTGCTCTGCTCCAGGCTGGGCAGTCCCAGCTCTCTCAGCCTCTCCTCACGGCAGAGATGCTCCAGTCCCTCCATCACCTTCCCGGCCCTGTGCTGCACTCTGTCCACTCTGTCCCTGTCTCCTGTACTGGGCAGCCCAGCTTTGGGCCCAGCACTCCAGGACTGGCCTCACTGGTGTGGGGCAGAGGGGAAGGATCCCCTCCCTCCCCCGGCTGTGACACAGCTCCCAGTGCAGCCCAGGACTGTTCTGCATTGCTGCAGGAGCACATTGCTGGCCCGTGGGCATCCTGGAGTCCAGCAGGATCCTGCCAAATTCTGGTTTCCCAGCTGGGCAGCCCCAGCAGATACTGGTGCCTGTAGTTGCTCCTTCCCAAAGACAGGACTCAGCACTTGTCATTGAACTGTCGCCCTTGTTGAACTGGCAGCCCTGTGGATGGCAGCACTACTCCCTGGCAGATCAGCCACTCCTCCTGGTTTTGAGGGAGGGGGCATTCTGCCTCATCACCCAGTTTACTAACAAAGGTGTCAGAAAGGACTGGACTTAGCATTGTCCTCCAGGGCACACTGCTGGACTTTGTGCCACTGAGCACCAGGGATACAAGAAGGCAGATTTTGTGCAAGGTGTCTTTGCTTGTATGTACATATTCAGAAAGAACTGGCAGGATTTACAATAGGGATTTCTGTTCTGTATCTTATGTGGGAAAAATGTAATGGTCCATGTTCCCTCTCAGTAGCAGTGGAGAAAGGAAAAGTGGTCCTGTTGTTGGTGACAATGGATGTCAGCTGCATAGGAACCGTGCCAGTCTGGTGTGACCTACTGTGGGAAGGAGCACTCTGAGGGAGGTAAAAGCTGGGGTGTAGTGATCCCTCAAAGACTATTCTTCAAACCAAAGAAGCCCCTGCTTTGTGAGGATCAGGAACAATCCCTAGACAAAGGCTGTAACTGTGCTTCTGTGAGTTCCTTTACCTCCCAGATCAATTTTTCCATTAACCATGACAGATCAAAATTGTAACTTGCCCAGATGATTATTCACTCATCTTCCTATGACCTTTGAATAGGAGGGAAGCATTCTGGATCCTGAAAACATTCAGGAACTGGCTGAAGATGAGAAGGTCAAGGGCTGAGGGCGTAATTCCAAACTGACGTGGCTGCCTGTTCCACCCTGCTCTGCCTTGCCCTGGCAGCTCCACAGGCAGAGCAGCGCCCACAGTGAGCCACTCCCCGGATCCGAGAACCAGGGATGTGGCGAGGGTCAAAACCCTTTGGCAGTCCACACGTCCGAGGAAGAGCAAGGGATGAGGGAGAGTCCTTCTGTGGGTCCAGGAGAGGATTTATTAAGGGAACGAGAGGGAGGCACACAAGACAACCCCAACCGATGCGAGGAGACCACAAAAAGTGAGGAGATGTGGGTGACAGCAACTTAAATAGGGGACCGCCCAAAAGTGAGGGTACAATACAGCAACCATTCGCTACAACTTAGGGGGGTAACCTAAGGCGGGGCTGGTTATACATAAAACCAATAGGGGGAAACATAGGCGGGGAAACATATGTAACATCAAATCATCTACCAAGAAGGGGATGACTGATACAGAATATACTGGAAGGACAGGAGGGGCTAGGAGGGGATTGACAACTGTGTGGGTGTGGATTAGGGAGACAGACAGGAAACAGTCTGGAAAGTGGGTTGGGACTAGGGTTGATTGATCAGGGAAAGGCGGGAATTAGGGCAACTGAACTACAACAAGGGGGGGTACAAACAAACGGAACAAATCATCTACAAAAGGAAAACCATCTAACAAAGGAAAACAGCAGTAAAATAATGCGATGCAACAACAAATAAGGTAACTTAGGAGGGTGAAAAGCAAAATCACAATCCTGGGTGACAGGAGATCAATTCAATTAAGAAGTTCTGATCAACCTCATCTCAGAAAGGAGGAATGTGGAAAGTTTAACACCTACATTAATTATCCTTTTAACACAACAATAGATTCCCACGACCATTAGAGTGACATTTGACTGACCAACCAAAGGCTACTACCTGAGTTCCATGAAGAAGATAGAAGAAGAAGATGAACAAAGAAAAAGACACCACTCCAAATTCTCCATTTTGTCCCATAACCACCACTGTACTATAAAAACCTCAAATTTAAAACCCATCACCCAGTGAAAATACACACACCTAATCCACTACATATTTGTGATTTCTAACTCATTATTCATATTTACAAGTCTTCTCCAAGGTTTCAGGTCCAGAGCAGTGTTTTCCTGGGGGTCAGTGCCTGGAAGCACAGAAAGCTTAGTGTTTAGCTTCTTGCAGTTAGCTTTTTCTGGTAAATTTGATGATTTTCAAAAAGCTCTTAATTCACATATCCTGTTACAAAGTAAGTACTTCTTTCTGCATATAGCTGTTATAAACGAGGCTGGCAACCTTGGCAAAGGTTAATTCGTTTATTAAAAAAAATTAGCAACTGAGAACGGGGACTCGGGATAAGCCCCGCAGGACAAGCCAGAGAAACAATAACAACAGCCAGCAGTGCGAGCTTCACACCAACGCACTGGGTGCTCCCTTGGAGCTCAGTTTTCCGCAGGAGGACCCGGTGCAGAGTGTCTGGACAGTCTTTATACCCTCCGTTCTTCGCAGATTTGGGCGCTTTGGATCCTTTCCTTGATTGGTTCCTTTTCAGGGCGCTGGTTGGTTCATAGCACGGTTCATTTCTGACCAATCATTCTGAAATTCTAGGATTTTATAGGCCAACTCGTCTCCCAATTACATAGCAAACTGATGTCCTCACCCATGATGTCATAGTCCAGAATGTTCTTTCCATTTTACCAATTGAAGTCCTGTTAGTCTCCCACCTAGTGGCCATACTCTCACACTACAGAACTGCTTACTTAAAACCTGTCTCTAACAGTTTACATAGTTCACGTCTATTCATTTGACAAAACATAACAATTCTTTAATTACTCTTAACTACATTGTATTGACTACTTATATTAACTGCTTAACGATACATAACTTTACAACAACTTCTTAACAATTCGCAACAATTCTAAATTACTTTGTATTACAATCTCATCCCAAAGAACAACTCATTTATAACACAGCTTTTTCCATAGCTCAAACATTATCTTGCTGCCTTGGCATCAGGGTGCCTGGTGTCCAGGCAGTGTCAAACCAGGACACTCTAATAAAATGGAACAATCTTGTATTGGCACCTCCAACGCAACAGTGTCAGTAGAAAAACCTGTTGTCATCCCAAGGCAAACATTTCTGTACCCACTGGAGTCACAGAAGTACATGAGCATTTCTGCAGCTCATTTAGGACACAACTGGGAGGCTCTGACCAAAGCAGTGGTGCTGCAGCTGATTTGTGACCTATGCTAGGAACGTTTGAAGCCATGGATGGCTGGTGAGGAGATGGGGCTGTGATGCTTGTGTGCAGCCAGAAGAGCAAGAGCAGCACCTTTACAGGGTGTGAAGGGGCTACAGGGAAGCAGGAGAGCAAGTCTTTGTCAGGAATTGTAGTGACAAGACAGAGGGAACGGATTCCAATGAAGAATGGGAGTGGATTTGTGCAGATATGGAGCATGAGAAAGTGGAACTTTGCCAGGTGTTTGAAAGAAAACAGAAAGGAAAGAATTAATAACAAAAGAGTTGCACCTGCTGTTGTTGACATTGTATGCTTGTGAGAAAAGCATGTTTTGTAAGAGGTGTTGCTTTTCTCGGACCAATGAGCTGATCCTATTCTTGAATCAGCAGAGCAGTCTATAAAATGTGTGTAGATGTGTGTATTTCTATGATTCTAGGATTTCATGTATGAAGAGCTTCTTCTACCCCTGAGAGGAAGCCGTGTTGCTGTACTGCGATAGCGACAGAAGTGACGTTAGGAAATTATTCTTTAGTGTGAGGGAGGTGAGGGCCTGGCCCAGGCTGTGCAGAGAGCCTGTGGATGCCCCATTGCTGAGAACCTGATTGAAGGCCAGGCTGGATGGGGCCCTGAGCAACCTGGTGAGGTGGGAGGTTGCTCGGGGCTGAACAAAAGGACCTTTAGGGTCCCACCCAAGCCAAACTATTCCAGGATTCCATCACTCCAGGCCCCAATGGAAATGGCCCTGGGACTCCTGTGACATCACAACTCCCAGAGTTGTGATGTCACAGCCCATGTTCTAGCAGCAGGAACATGGGCAGGGTGACGATCCCGTTGCTTCGCTTTGCTTTAGTCTCTTGAACAATCCAGGAACAGGCCAATGCAAAGCAGGGGGGGAAGCGAAGGCCAGAGGTTTTGGATGCTCCAAGCCTTGAACATCAGCTCCTGCAGCTGCAAAAGCTGCTCCCCAGATCCTGGCTCCAGCAATTCCCAAGGCTGTCATGGCCTTCAGAGAATAAACGTGGATTTTGCATCTCTGTGGCCTGATGCCAGGAGTCCCTGTAGCTCCAGCAGGGTGGCAGAAGTTTTCCTGCCTGCTTTGGTGGCATTGCTGCTGTCAGAGCCCCCTCTCTGCTGGGGACAGCTTTGCTCCTGGGGACACCGCTCTGCAGCAGCCCAGGAACATGAGCAGTGCCCAGGGCTGGGAGTGGCGTCAGTGGGACCCCCTGTGCACAGGGACCCCCAGCCCTGGGGTGGCTATGTCAGCACCCCCAGGGACCTCCAGCCCGAGGAACCCAGAGCAAGTGGAAACCACAACTGTGCAAACACTGCCTGTGCCCAATGCAAAGAGGGCTGGGGTGTGACAAACAAGGACTATTTATTTATAGAGCAGCAGAAACAACAAAGTACAGAACATATGTACAATATAAGAATTCTTATAAGAACAGAAATCTATAAAAAATATTTAAAGACCTATCTAAAAACAATAACATAAGTATTCACAGACTAAAAGACAACATCCTAACTAAAAACAACAACCTTAGAAATATACTTACAGTATAGGGGACCTATAGAACACCTGGAATCTAATAAGCATATTTACAGAAGAACCTAACAATTTAGGTATCTAAATACAGAAGGGACTGTGTTCATCATCTCTGTTATACCTGGAAGAGAAGGAAGCAGCACGGAGCCACTCCAGCCCGACCCTGAGGGCTGTTCCCTGTGCCCCCAGGCTGGCACACGCTGGCAGAGCGGGACTCTGTCACCAGGACTGAGCCCAGCTGGGGCTGGGAGCCGGGCCCCAGGCACTAGGATGGGACTTGCATGGCACAAAGCCAGTGCAGGGCAGGCTGGGGGTGGTGCTTGTGCCACCAGAATCCAGGGCCACCGCTGGGGCACCATGTCTCTGAGCAGGGCCACCCAGCCCAGCCCCAGCCCCAGCCTCAGCCTGGCCACAGGGGACCCACTGTGCCTGTGGGCAGGGCATGGCCAGCACCTGCTTGTCCTGCTGCTGGGGTCGGTCTTCATCCCAAAATCTTCACCTTCTTTATCCACTTCCATATCCACCTCCATGTCTTCTTTCTCCATATCCACCTCATTTCTTTCATATACTCTTCAAAATGCACCTCAGTCTCCTCCACATAATCTTCTGAATCAACCTCCATCATCTCCTCTCCATATCCATTTCCACCTCTTCTATGGACTCTCTGGCAGCCTGCATGAGGCAGCACAACTTCACAGTAGGGTCCCTGTCCCACACTATCCCCACAGGGCTCTAGCCTGCCCGGGCAGTCAGGGGTGCTCTCCTCCCTGGAATGGCACTGTACCTTCACAGGGACAGGAGTGCACATCCTGCTGGGATTGGTGCTTCAGTCCAGACAGCAGGATGAGCTCGGGACTGATGGCAGAAGCAAGGAGCAGCAGAGAACAGTCTGATGCAACTAGGGTGAAGGGTGGTCTCCAAGCAGACTGAAGGTTCTGCTGGTACAGGGCAAAGGTTGTGTTGTGCTTATCAAGAGATGGTGGAAGTTCCACCTGGAACACTGGTGGAACACAATGAATCTGGGAGCTGTAATGTGACAGGAGTTCCAGGGCCCCACCAGATTGGGTGCTTTTTGTTGTAAAATGATTGAATCCTTGAATGGTTTGGCTTGGGTGGGTCCCTAAAGATCATCTCATTCCAACCTGATCAACTTCCCACTAGTCCAGGTTGCTTAGGGTGCTGTCCAACATGGTCTTCAATCAGGTTCCCAGTGATGTGGTATCCCAGCCTCTCTGCAGGGCCTGTGCCAGGGCCTCAACCACCCTTGCGGGAGAAAAACATCTTCCTCAGATCAAAGCTAAATTGAGCTCCTCCAGTTTCCATCCATGCCCCCTTCTCCTTTGACCACAGGCTCTGCTGAACACTCTGTCCCCATCCTTCCCCAGGCCCCTCCAAGTCCTGCTCAGCTGCAGTGAGGCCTCCCTGGGGCCTCCTCTGCACTCCCTCCAACATCTCCAGGCCCTTCCCATGATCAGGACCCTGGAGCTGGAGCAGGGATGAGCCCGGGAGGGGCGCCAGCTTCATGGGCCCCAGTGGGGAATTTTGTGTTATCCCTGGAGAGGAATTAAGGGCACTTGGATGCTGAGGGATTAAATGAAAGGAATGAAGCCTGAGCTGGGCACCTTTTGATTGGCATAACTCCTTGATGGTATCAGGTGTGCCAGTGCACCTGCAGCACTCTGAGTATTATACAGAAGTCCTGCAATTTCCACATGTTCTGATTGTCTGTCCAGGTGTTCTACTGGGATTTCTGTCATTCTGTGGTCTTTTCACTGTAGGACAGTCACTGTAGATCAGTTGCTGTTCACCTTAAAAATAATTACCCTCATTTACAGGTGGACTAGGAACTGGTCCTCAGGATAAACTCTGCACTATGCATTATTTCAAACTTTTCAAAAATAATTCAATGATAATTTCTGTGCAATTATGAGGAAATCCTCACTCTTACATATTTCATGGGTTAAAGGAGATGTGTATAACAGTGTGGCAGAAAAGTTCGTCCCAGTTCATGACTGAGGCTTATGAAAAACGTATTTTAGATGTTAGAACAGAAGCAAATGTGTGCATGACCCGCAGGCAAGGCCGAAGTGGGGCTGTGCCTCCTGCGTGCACAGCAGGCATTGGCTGTGCCTGGGGGCCAGCAGCCCTGCTCAGCACCTGGCAGAGGGCTGGAGCCTGGGGAGGAGAACTGCCTGCAGCCAAGTCCAAGGTCCAGGCTGATAGAGCTGCTCACACCTTGGCCCCAGCTCTGCCTGGCATCTCACCAGTTATATCTTGCCCACTGCCTTGGGCCCTGCTGCAGTGAGGGGTCTGTGTGCTCCTAGTAAAAAGCAGATGCCTCCTCATGGCTGTGCCTCCTCACCAAGCAACACAAGACTCAACTGCACCACCCACTTGTGTTGCCCGTGGAGGTCCCAGTTCTGCTGACCATGGATAGAGCTGCACAGTTGGTGGTGACTCCACCAGGTTCAAAGTTCAATGGCTCCTTAAGTAATTTCCTGCCAAAGCTGAAGGGGTCACCATGGCCTGACTTCCTCCTGTTGGCTCACCACACTCAGCCACTGCAGGCCAGCAGTCCTGATACATGTGTCAGGACTTTCCCTAGGCAGAGAGATCTTTGTTGCAAGTCATAGAAGTCTTTCCAACAGATGAACAGGAGGATTAGTTCTCACTGAACATCTTGTGGGAGTTTCTTGGGAAAGTGAGACAGGGAGCACTGCCTGCTCAGTGCCCATGTGGCCAGGCCTGACATCAGGACTCAGGGCTGTTCCTGGTACCACCCTGGCACCTGCTGCAGCTTCATGTGGCTCTGGGTTACAGAATCCCAGAATAGGTGAGGCTGAAAGGGACCACAGTGGGGCTTCTGGTGCCACATCCTGGGTCAAACAGAGTCATCCCACAGCATGGATCTGGAATATCCACAGCCTCTCTGGGCAATCTGTTCCACTTGCAAAATCAAGTTCTTCCTCATGTTCAGATGGAACTTCCTTCAGTTTCTGCCCGTGTCCTCATCCCACTGCTCGGGCCCACGGAGCAGAGCCTAGTCCATGCTTTGAGCCATCCTTACAGATATTTATACAGCGGCTCCTGTGCTGGCACCAGTAGTGGTGGATGCAACAGCCGCCACAGCCTGCTCGGGCACGGGGCTGAAGCTGCGACAGCGGCCGAACGGGGGGGAGGTTCGGGGAAGCGGCAAGTTCTGAGGACGGAGCACGTTCCGGGGACGGGGCAGGTTCCGGGGACAGGAAGGGGCGGGACGGGGCAGCCCAGCGCAGCTCAGCGCGCTCCGTGCTCTCGCCGTGCTCAGAGCAGGCGGGCCTGCGGCCGGCCCAGCCTGGAGGAAGCGCAGCCCGGCCCCGCCTCACGCAGGCGGCACCGCCTCTACTTAAAGCGCGCCCGGCGTTCTTGCCTCTTCCTTCTGCCCGCCGGGCCCACAGCTCCACCATGTCGGACCGGCTGCCCTACAAAGTGGGTGAGTGCGAGCCCCAAGCCGGCCCCGCGGAGCTCTGTGCTTCCCCCAGGCCGAGCGCGGTGCGGGGAGAGCGGCCTCGGCGGCTGCGGCTCCGCGCTGAAAGCGTCTGTGAGGTGGAGGGCGGTGGGTTGTGCCCGGGGAGGAGCCGCGCCTGAGCCCCCTGTGCTCTGGGGGAGCCACCGCGAGGGAAGGGGCCCGGGGGCGCTACACCGCTGGCTTTCCACTCGTGGTTGTGCCGCTCTGAGCCCGTGGCGGGAACAGACTTAATACTTTCCGAAGGTGAAAGTATTTCCCAGCCTAGGACCTTTGACTCATGTGCCCTGAAGGTTTTGGCGGGCATTTCTGTAGACCTGATACTTCACAAAGAGCCCCAGTTTATATAAAGACTTGGGTGTTCCTTGGAGGCTTCATTCAAAGAAAAGAACATTAATGTCTGTAAGGCTCAGCTTCATAAATAATTTACCCTGGAGGCTCTGAGCCTAAAATACTGCAGGATTTTTTTTAAAGAAGCCCTGGTAAAGCTACCAAGCCCCTTAACAGGGGTAAGATTAAGCCTCCTCCTTTTGATGTGTTTGTTTCTGTGGTCCTTTACTTGCCTGTTTTCGGGCAGTTTTCAGTCCCGGTGGTGTACAAGCTGTGCTCCAGTCAGCTCTAGCACGTGCAATAGCTTCAGTGGCCCCAGGCTTCATTCTGCAGCAAAATGCAATTAGCATATCTGTATTAAACCCGGCAGTCCTGATGTTCCCCAGTGCTTTACACAGTCTGCCCACGAGGTAGGGGGCAAAAGAGCATCTGACTATAGTCTAAATGGAATTGGTGAATTTCTGAAATCTCTCAAAGAGTCCCAAACTGAGTAAGAAGGACACTGTGTTCGCTATTGCTGCAGAGTTGATGCAGCTGGGCATTACCTGCTTGACCCTTGTGTTTTTAAGGCTGGGGTTGGAAATACATGGTGAATGCAGTGAGCCTGTCAGAAGTCTCTCTTGATCATTTTTTGCTGGACTTTTCTGCTATAGATCCTTTTTACAAAAGTAGAAGTAGGCTGGCAACTGAGGTAATTAGGGTCACTTAAAATAAGTTTTGTGGATCCAGGGGGGAAGGACCAGTGGGAAGTACCTGCAGCTTTGCTGTGAGGAGGGGGAGCTAAATTGGGCTCAGCTCCTGGTGCACTCTTAGGGAGTATTCTCTTTGTGGGAAGCCACTGCTCTACAGCCCCACATGCATGTCAATACTGTGGAAGTCAATCCCTATAGGAAACTTTGGATTTTTGGGGAGAGTCTGCAAGAAGTGCTTAAGGCTATGGCTTACTGAATTCATGGCCCTCGGGATATCCAGGCATTAGATCACAGTTGATTTGTCCCCTCTTTCATGGTTTTTTTTTTGGAAGGGCTGTTAGGTTTGGTCTAAGCTTGTGTGCCATAGCAAAGAGCCAGGGAATAACTGGAATAGGGTCTGGCTTTTCTGCAGCTCTGCTTCCCAGCTGTTGCTGGGTGTTCAGTTCAGCTGTTGCAGCCAGTGCCTACCCACAAGTGTGTGAAAACATACCAAGGTCTCAGCTATTCAAACGCTGACACCTGCCTTGCTTCTCTTGCAGCTGACATCAGCCTTGCAGACTGGGGTCGCAAGGCCATTGAGATTGCAGAGAATGAGATGCCAGGGCTGATGAAGATGAGGGAGATGTACTCTGCATCCAAGCCCCTGAAAGGTGCCCGCATCGCCGGCTGCCTCCACATGACTGTGCAGACAGCAGTTCTCATAGAGACCCTCATCGTGCTGGGAGCTGAGGTAACATGGCTCTGAGTTTCTTCCTGAGCTCTGCCAGGTCACTGCTCCTGCTTATGTAACACCTTACAGAATCCTGGCAAATGTCTGTACTTCTTGGATGAGGCTTCAGTCTTCACATGGAGGGATTATGTCTTCTCTCCTTGAGCAAGAAACTTGTTGCCTGCCTTCAGCACACCTGAAGTGTGGGGGGTGTGTGTTTCCTGTAGACAAGCTGCAGCTTTGAGTGCCTGTTGTGCCATGTGTGCAGGGCTCTGGGCAGTGCCCACAGCTGCTCCTATGTAGCCATGCTGTGCTCGGGCTTGCAGTGCTCTAGGGACTGCCTCCAGTATAGATTAGCCTGTATTAAGAACACCACTCTGCCCTGGTAAAGTCAGCAAAATCTAATAAAGTTTTCTGAAAGCTCTTGAGCTGTGCAGGAAAAATACACGAATGCAGTGTGGCTCAGGGACCAAGGGCTGAGGTCTCCACTGAATTTTTTGTGTGGCTATGGACCAGTTACTATCATCCATATTAAAGTCTGAGATACTTAGAAGCGACTTACTGCCTGATGTCCCATGCCTGGCCTGCTGAATGAAGTTCAGACGTCACAGCTGAGTGTTCACTGTACAGGGCGTGAGGAGAGCCAGGTATCTGAGTACAATCTGCATTGCTTGTGTGCTCAGCAGGGAGCTGCCTGGAATGTTGATAGATTATTAAGTATGTATATGATCTGAAGTTCCTTCTTCCTGCAGTTTGGCTGCCCAGAGATGCCCTATATGGGATCCCTCTCTGGGAACAACAGTTAAGAATTGTGCAGTGTCATGCTGATTGAAAGGTGGTGGGAAAAGGAGGGGTTTTCTCCATAGCAGTGAAGGTGTTTCCTCAAAAAGAGGAGGAGGTAGGTATGGCCAGTGCCAGGTCAGCCTGGGCAAGGTACATGCTCTGTGCAGGTGTTCCCCAGCCTCTTCAGAGCTGTTCTGTGGTTGCAAATGGTGCAGTGCTGAAGGAGAGCTTTGATGTGGAGGTACAGCCCCGGCTTTGTTCCAGCTGCTCTAGGTGGAAGTCCTGTCCCTCTGCAGGATTTAAAAGGAAGCAGTAGCCCTTGAGATTTGGAAGTTCCTTGCTGCTTCTGTTGGTTGCTGTATCCCAATATGGCTGGCCTAAGAGGCAGTGTGTGCTTAGTTACACATTGCCAAGCTGCTTTAAGCTGAGCATAATGCCAGATCAGTGTTATATGGGATTCATCCAAGTCATTCAGGGAAGTACTTGCAAAGACTTGGTTTCTCTTAGATGTGGTTGTACCTTTAAAGGCATGTGCTGGTGTGTTGACTCCTTGTCCTGATGCCTGTGGATTAGTTTAGGCTTTGATTTGAGTTTGGATTCAGCCCTGGTTCATTTGTTCTGTCAGAACTTTGGTTCTGACAGGGAGGGAGGAATGAAACCGATAAAATCATACCCCATGTAATGAGGATGCAGCTCACTGCAGCATAGTAACCTTTTTTGGCTGGGTTAACAAGGATAGAATAAATACTCTGTGCTTCAGAGTATAAGTTCTGAATTTATAACAAAAAATAATCCTTTCCATAACCAGTGATGTAAATACTATAGTCTGATCCTATCAGGTATGTCAGTTATTCTAGGCTCTATGTCAGTACCTCAACAAGTCTGTATCAAGTCTGAAGTGTAAACAATATATAGGTATTCTATATACTTTGAATGTTTTGATATGTCCTGATGTCATCTCTGCTGGTATGGGGGGGAGCTTGCAAAAACCCAGGTGAGGCGGTGCAGCTTTAGGTTATGGATTCTGTTTTCCTGTGCTACTTCCAGGTGTTTTCATGACAAGTGTTAGTAGTGTAGGCTGCTTCCTACTGCACCCTTTACTTTGAGATGTCACTTTTTGATCAAGTGGGATAAGTACCTGAAAACAGGCTGGATGATTGTGCCTTATTGCTCTCTCTACTCAAGTTCTGTAACCAGTGAACATGCCAATACCTGCCAGTGAGCCCCATGGGGAGGAGAGGGTATGTGGCTCTGGGATGCAGTGCTGTGAGATGCAGTAGGTGTGCAGAGCCTTTTCAGTGCAACTAAGCAACATGCTGTTGCTTTTCTAGGTGCCTGAGCCTAGTTATGAAATCTGAGGAAAACACTTAGCTCAGCTGGAAAAGCTTCCATGACTGGAGCACAGAGTGGGAGGTGGGTGAGCATAATCTTAGAGAATGCCTGGATTGAGTGTAATGTTTCAGCTGCATTTCTGACTCTTGTGAGTGCCAGCAGATGTGTTGCTGCATGTCCATACCTTCAGTGGACACTTGCTATAGGGCTGTTTTGAAAATCTGAACTTTATTGACAAAAACTTCCCAAATCCACCCTGTTGGACACCCCTGAAGATCTGGAGTATGCTCTTGCTGTCTGGGAGAAGTGCTTGTGAGCAAGGAGATGGCTGAATATATGGCACAGCTAAAGCTCATTCATGTTCTGTCCATGTGACATTTTCCCTGACTTAGTCAGACACCCAGTTCTCACCTTAACTTTGCAGAGCTACTGAAAAAGGCAGAAACATGCACTAGTTTCTTTCTGTTCTTGCTCCCTTTTTAACTCCTGTGTTTGATAGAGTCCCTGATATCTTAGAACTTTGTTCAGCAAACAAAATTGGTTGTTTTCCAGGTACAATGGTCAAGCTGCAACATTTTCTCCACTCAGGACCACGCTGCAGCTGCTATTGCAAAAGCTGGTGTCCCTGGTAAGTCCTAGTTTGGCTGAGTTGGGCTGTACTGCCTGTTCCTGCTAAATCAAACTGTGTACACATCAAGCTCTTCTGAACAAGCTTGAGGATAGAAACAGTGATTGTTACAAACCAGGACATTTGATTCAGGCTGTATTGCATCATGCACAGATCTCCCAGCAAAGGCTGCTGTTGGGCTGTGTCAGAGCTCATTAAGATGATGGAATGGGCTGGGTGATGAGATGGTGTGTAGGTGTGTGTAGCTGGAGGTGTTTGGTGCTTTCCAGCAAGCTCTGTGCTAAATAGGGGTTGGGAAAGGTAAGGGAACTGCCATGTGCCCTGTCACAGCGGCAGGGTCAATACCCAAGATATTTTTTGGCTGGAATTAGCGCAGCTGTGTTCCTGCCTAATAGCCCTGAAGTGTTGTATCAGGATGCTGCTGTCTTGTTACTGTCACGTTCCAATAAGCAGCAGTTCCTCATGGATCAGTATAAATACCTGAAGCTGTCTGCTGTGTAACTCAGCTGAAGGAGATGCAATCCTCAGTACTGGGAACTGCATTACCTGAGCCTAGCTGTTGGCAGAAGCTAAATTTGGCTTCTGGCAGTCTGCTTTGGGAGGGGTCTCTCATTTCTATTGTAATTAACTATTTCCACAAGTCTTTCCCTAGCTGTGGCACGTTCTATGGCAACAAAGTGGTCCCTTCATCTGCTCCTGTGGCACTACCAGCTTCAGGCATTGCCTCTGGTGTGGGATGTCAAAGGGTTACGTGGGATTCTTAAGACATTGGGTTGTCTTCCTCACTGCTTTCAACACCCAAAACTCAACTAAAGAGCCATTTACAGTGTTTGACCTTTAACCTTATTTTTGGAACTTGCTCTTTTTGTTAATATTGTACTTCACATACTGAATTTATGAGACCTGGAGGAATGCTGGTCCTTAGGCTTCAATATGACATCCTGACACACATTACTTCAGAATAGGTAATTGCATGATTGGCTCTTCATGGCTCAAGGTCAGTTTTTTTGTGTAAACAGTGAAAACATGACAGTTTAGCCAAATGTTGGAGTGTGTAAATAATGTACCCAATTTGTGTTTGAGTGGCTGAATACCTCTGAGGATTGAGTATAGTGTGAAGAAGTACAGCTACCTGAAAAGACACAAATCCTGGTGGATGCAACATGCCAGTGGTGGCAGCCTGTTGCTGGGGTGTACTGATACAAAAATACACCCTAATTAGAGCAGATGAGGCTCCTCAGCTTGGATTTTAGTGCTGGGCTAGAGACTAGAATTTAAACTCAGTGTTGCTGAAGAGTTTATATTCTGCTGCTTAGCTTGTGCTGAAATCTGGTCCCTTTTTTCTGTTGTGCTAGAAAATGCTGTTGTTGTGTTTTTCATTTATCTGTATCAATATGTCCAGTGGATATTTCTAGTAAGTGGAGTGCTGTGGATGTGAGTCTGCTTTAGTTTGCTTTGTCTTCTCCTTCTCAACATGGAAGAAGAATAAGGGGAGCAATGAAGTCTCAAAATTTTGACCAGGTTTGTGGCCTGGAACAGTGATTATTCTGAGGTCTGTTTTTCAGTGCAAATATCTTTGCTGGCCTGCAGGCACAGATAATCATCTGTCTGTCAGCTGCCACTAGGAGCTGCTGATGAAATCTTCCCTTTGACTGCTTCGCTACATGCTGACTAAGAAACTGGCTAATGGTTTGTGTTTGTTCCCATGCAGTGTTTGCCTGGAAAGGGGAGACAGATGAGGAATACTTGTGGTGCATCGAGCAGACACTGTACTTCAAGGATGGGCAGCCCCTCAACATGATTCTGGATGATGGTGGAGATCTTACCAATCTAGTTCATACCAAATACCCACAGCTGCTGAAAGGTGACTTGTGTTTTGTTTTGGCAGGCACAGTTCTGCCTGGGAGGTTGTTTGGGGGGAATACTTCTGCAGGAATTTGCTGCTGGTATAAAAAGGGGTGGGGGAAGAGGGACAGGCATGTGCAAACAGGCTGTGAAAATTCTTTACAGTTAAAGACCAGAATCTCTTACCGAAGGAGGTGTTTCCACCTCTGCTCTGTAGCACCTGTAGCCTTCTGTGGAAAAGGAACAGTTTTCTACCTTAAATACTCATTTTATCAGTGAAGATGCTGATGGAATCAAGGTTTGCACTCTTGCTTTGATTTGCCTTCAGTGCAAGTTACTAAAACTGATCAGTGTAGTGCTGCTAGCATGTATTTATGTAAAAGGTTGCTGTGAAGGGAATTTGACATGACCAGGCTGATCTGTGCCTAGTGAGTATGACAGACTCTCCTTAGCCCTGCCAGTGTCCATCAGCTGTGCTGCAGCAAGACATGTGCCCTGGGTTGTTATAAAGGGCACATTAGGTCTGAGATGTGAAGGAAATTGGGTGGTGATACAGTGGGGTGTGTTGGTGCTTTTGTAGAGGGGAGGTTGCTGTAGAAGTCTGCTGGATCAGCTGTCCTCTGACTCGTGCCCTGCTTTAGTAGGAAGATAGGAGGAAAAAATCTAAAGGTGACAGCCTGTGAATAGTGCCGAGGGGAGTCTGAGGCTCTGCTCCTCATCCATGTGCTGCTGCAGGTAGGGGCACCAGAAAGAGGGAAACTGTCTGTAACAAGTCTCACTTTGTCCTTCATCCTCAGCCTGATGCCACTCACAATCCAACACTCAATATCTTTGTGTTAGTTAAACTGGAATGAAAGGTTTTCATTGGTATTTGGTTAGCCTCTCTTCCATCAAAGGTCTTGTGCTTCTTGGGTTGCCTCTCTGTGATATTCATGACCTCTTGCTTTTCCCATGTTTGATGCCAAGGAATACCACAATTTATCATCCCTCTCTGTCTTCCTTGTGTTTTCAGAGGCCGAAGAAAGCGTTTTCCATGCTCATTCTCTGTTTTTCACGGTTGTTTGCCTGCCATGCACACTTTGGTTGGTGTCCTTGTTCCCAGGGTCTTTGAGCTGAGCTCCTTTCACACTTTCAGCCCTCCTGTTGTACTTCTTTCTTCTCCTTAGTCCTGTTCACCCTCTTGCCTGTCTTTTGATCCTGGTATTTGGGGGACTGGCATAATACAGTGCATTAGAAAAATGGCTCTTGAACTGTCTCATGTCTTGGCATCCATCTGTAGCCTGCCTCTTGATAAAAAACATCCCTTTCTGGGTGTACTTCCTAAATTCATAGAAATTACTCTCCCTCTGGAGATTTAAGGAGTCTAGGGAGGATGCGATATGTGTCAGTGTTTCTTTTCCCAAAATGTGTGGCTGTCTGCATTGGCTGTAGTTGAAAAGCTTCTTCAGCAGTTCAGTAAATTAAGACTGATCTCTATAGAGGATGGCAAGTTTGATCTGTTTTACCTTCCAGTCCATTGCTCCTTGGAACCGGAATTCCAGAATGGCCTCACAGAGTAGAGTCTTGATCTCCTCAATCTGAGATCTGTGCTTAGCCCTTTGCTGCAAAGTCTGCTTAAATGAAGTAGTGTAGCATCCAATCTTATAGCTAACAGAGGGTAATATATCCTAAGGGCTTGTGGGAATATCTGACCTCTGGAGGTAGAACAAGAGTGACATTGGCAGAGCATGTACAGTGTGTGGATTGTGAGCACAGGAGACATTTTGGCATGAGGCCGTTGAAAATGTCATTTGCCATTTAAAGACTGGATTAGTTTTCTGGGTTGATTTCAGAGGGAATTGTCTTTCATGCTTCAGCTGCTTCTAATTTAAATAGGTCCTAGTGTGCAGCTAAGAGGTGAAAGTAATATTCCTTCAACTAGGAGATGTGTTCAATGTGTGTGTAGAA
This sequence comes from Sturnus vulgaris, assembly GCF_052056855.1. NCBI lineage: Eukaryota > Metazoa > Chordata > Aves > Passeriformes > Sturnidae > Sturnus > Sturnus vulgaris. Next base: position 15,035,589 of record NC_142259.1, on the reverse strand, counting down.
CTGCTCAGTAAGCTTCCCCTCTCCTGAAGTGCGCCTGCAGTTAGAGGGCAGAATGGCCTTGGTACTCTTGGCTTATTCCATTAAGCCAAATACCCTTAGTACCAAGAGAAATAAAGGAAGGAAGGAGGAAAATGAGTTCTGACCACAGAGGAAAGTCATCTGTGCAAAAGACCTGTGTGGGGAAGATTGTCTTGTTTGTGATTCATTGATCAGATGTGCTCACGGCTCAAGTGAGAAATGCAGGACAAAACAGGTCTGAGCATTTAGCACAGCTGTGTCAGTTTAATTCAAACTTGTCCTTGCTGTCCCTTCTCTGCTCTCCAGCCACTCGGGCATTGATCATGAGTGGTATAGACAGCACTTGGGGCAGTTGCAGGGTGGTTTAGACCAGCTGTAAATGGCACCTGGGGCAGTGCTGGGGTGCCTCTGGGGAGGGGAAGCTGTTGGCATACAGGATGTGAGGTCTGCTTAGTGCTATGGAAAGACAATCTGCTAAGCTCAGGACTCTCATCTGGAGAGATCCTTTGAAGGATGAGGAGCGTGTCTCCTATTTGCCAGATACGCAAGAAGAGAGAGGACAGGTTAGAAGTGGAGGTTTCTGCCATGACTTGCAAAAGTTTTCCTTCAAGGGGATGACTGTCCATGATCCAGGCAGTTGCTCTAGAAACTGATGCTCATTGGGATACTATCTACAGATCCTCCATTTCACTGCCCACAAGGCTGTGCCATGAACTTTAAACTCTCCTCCCTCCTCCAAGCAAGCCCTAAATACGCCAAAGCCTGAATGCATTCCCTCAGCAGATGGCCATCAGGGAAGTGGGGCTATTGGGGGCTCTGTGGTGAGACAGAAGTGGTGGGCATCAGTCAGCCTAATCATAGAATCACAGAATGGTTTGAGTTGGGATGGACCTCTAAAAGACCATCCAGTCCAACCTGCCTGCAATGGGCAGGATGCCTTCAACCCAGGTTGCTCAGAGCCTGTTGAATGTTCCCAGGGATGGGGCATGCAGCACTTCTCATGGCAGCCTATACCACCTTCATTGTAAAAAAGAAAGCTGCCATATATCTAATCTGAATCACCCTCTTTTAATTTAAAACCATTCCCCCTTGTCCTGCAGCAGCAGGCCATGCTAAACAGCGTGTCCACATCTTGTAAGCCCACTTCAAGTATTAAAAAGCTGCATGGAGCCTTCGCTTCTCCATTTAATTAGCCTTTTCTCTTCTAGTGCTGTTGGTTTCATTTCCTTCATGTGCTACATACAGAGTGGCCTGGGGAGCAATGGGAGGGTCTCATGGTTCACTCTCAGGCTCCACTGGGGAATCTGTCCAAGTTCTGCTGTGAAAACCATGTTGAATTGCATTCAGAGGGCTTGGGCTTGGACCAGCTCACAGCTGGATTTTTTGAGTAGTGAGGATGGATTTGGGCCAGATTTGGCACCTATGAATGAGCAGTGCCTTGGAGCCAGGAAGACCAATTGTGTCACGGGTGGCATTACCAGCTGCTTAAGGGAGGGGATTGTCTTGCCCTGCTCTGGGCTTAGGCAGTCCCACCTTGAATATTGTGTGGCTTTGGTCACTGCAATATAAGAAAAATGTTGAACTATTAGAGAGTGTCCAAAGGAGGGACACAAGAATGGTAAAGGACCTTGAGGGGAAGCCATATGAGGAGTGGCTGAGGGCACTTGGTCTGTTCAGCTGAAGGAGACCTAGGGGAGAACTCATTGCAGTTACAACTTCCTTGTGAGGGGAAGAGAAGAAGACGACTCTGATTTCTTCTCTATGACAGTGACAGGAGCCAGGGCATGTCTGGAGCTGTGCCAGGGAGGCTCAGGCTGGATATCAGGGAAGGTTCTTCCCTCCCCCCGAGGGTGCTGGCACTGCCCAGGCTCCCCAGGGAACGGGCACGGCCCCGAGGCTGCCAGAGCTCCAGGAGCGTTTGGACAGCGCTGCCAGGGATGCTCAGGGTGGGGCTCTTGGGGGGTCTGGGCAGGGCTGGGGCTGCCCTGGCTGACCCTGGGGGTCCCCCCCAGCTCAGGCGTTCTGTGGGTCCGTGTGGGCCGGGCTGAAGGGCCCCCGGGCTGCCAGCAGAGGGCGCTGCGGCGTCGCGGAGCGCGGGCGGGCCGGGGCTGAGGCTCTGAGGCCGCCCCCGCGAAGCCCGGGCCCCGCTCCTTTCACCGCCCCCGCGAAGCCCGAGCCCCGCTCCTTTTATTCCCCCCCCCGGCTCCTGTCCCCCCGTGGAAAGCACCTGCCTGTCTTCCCCAGGAGCCGGGCTGCTACAGCCTGCTATGGAGACTGGTGGGCACAGCACTGGCAATTGCTGAGGTGTGTGGCTCTGAAGTGCATCCTCTGGTGTTTTCTGCAGTTGTTTGAGGGTTTTCATTACTTCCTTGCTCTCTGCAAAGGGATTGTTTAACTTAAGCCTCTGGGAGATGCTCCGGGCATCTAATGGGCTGCTTTGCACGGCATTGACTCCAACTAAGGTGAATCCTTTTACTTTTCCCACAGGAATTAGAGGTATTTCAGAAGAAACCACCACTGGGGTTCACAACCTGTACAAGATGAAGGCCAATGGGACCCTGAAAGTGCCAGCTATCAACGTGAATGACTCTGTCACCAAGGTAGTACAGACAAAGCCCTTCTGCAGTGTTCTGCTCTCTGGCCAGCTTGGTGTTGGGGTGATGTCATTCCCATGAAAATATTCCTTTTCTTGCTGAGCTTTTCCTGATCTGGTTCTGAACAGAGATTTCCACCGTATCCTGAAAGTGAGGCCACGATAATGATGGGACATACTGTTGTAAATATTCTGTTGTCAGGACATCGAGGGCTTTTGTTTGTATGCAAAGGACATCATTCTTCTACTGTTTAATAACGCTTTTGGAGATCCTGGGCACAGTCAGTACCTGTGGCAAAAAGCCTGTCCTCACTCTGAGTAGCTTAAAGGCTCCAGGCAGGTGTCAGGTACCAGTGACTTCCTTGAGCTTCTGTTGGTAAAGGTTGGTTGTGGCTGATCTCTGTGAGCAGCATTTGCAAAGGAAGAGGAGGACAGGAGGGAGATATTTATCCCTTGCTTAGCTTTAGTACTGCTTCTGAGGTAAACCCTGGTGAACTGAGAATGAATTGGAATGGTGTTTAAAGAGTGGTGGTGCTTTTTGGCTGCAAATGAATTATAGTGGGAATTAAAGGTGTACTAAAAGTTTATGCCTGTTGATGTTTTTTAAATCTAGTTACTGACTCTGTTTCAGGTTCCTGTTGGGTTGGCAGTTCCCATATTTGTCCTGCCTTCTCTGCAGTTTGCTGTCTCCTTTCTGCTCACCGAGATGCATCTGACACTTATTTCATAGGCAGTGTGCTGGAATCCGGTTAATGTTGAAATAAGTTCTTTACATCCTTTTCACCCAGATTTGTGCTGCTTGCATAATAATTACTGTTTAGTAGATTTGGAAATTCAGATGTTTCTAACAAAGCCTCTTGAGGGGATTTGGGATTCTAGTGCCAAACAAGTGCTTATTTTCAAGTACTGTTTTGGTATTTATACAGTCCAAGATTACAGATCTCTGGGAAAATGTGCAGCTGAGCTGACAGATTCTGCTTTTCCAGTCTGATATTTCCAGTTGGTGCCAGGCTTATGTGCTAACATTTGGAGAAAAGAAGGCAGGCACAGCAGCCAGCTCTGTTCTTCCCCTCAAGTGTATTTTGGATGGAGCAGATATCTGCATCCAACAAACACTCTGTTCTCTTGCCTGCATGGGAATGCACAGACACCTGGAAGGCTTTGATTGCAGTTGGGGGATTTGGTGATGAGGAGTCAAATCTGACCATGCTGCTTTGCTTCATGCTGCAAGGAAAATCTGCAGGACTAGAAAAGAGGGATACCAACTGGCACTACCTCTAGAATTTGAAGGGTTTGTAACACCATCTTATGATCTATTAATGGCAGCTATTCCTCTGATAATGTTTATAGGCACTGAGTCAGAACTTCTGGATCTAAGGAATAATTTGTTACACTTAGGCCAGTTTCTGCCATGGGCAGTTTATCCCATTTCTAGTCATACTTACAAGAGCTGCAGGTGTTGTAGGTGCACCTTCCACTAGACCAGCTTGCTGCCTTTGGGAATTTAATCTTAAAATTGCCTGTAGCAGACAGTGCTATGTTAAGTGAGAGCAAGAAGAATTGGTGCCCTAAGGCTGTAGAAAGCCAGGACAGGCTTTGAGACTAGAATTTTGCTGTGAATGGAGATTGTTTTTAGTATTGCTTCATTGGGGAGCACAGCACAACTTTAGTAGCCAGATTCTTTAAAACTTCTTGGTCTCTGTAACTCTCTTAATAATCAAATCTGTTTGTACAGCCCTTCCTCCTGGTTAAAATAAAATGCTCCAGGAGAAGGAGCATTGCGAAAATCGGCACAATAAGGTGTGTTTGAGTTTAGGAAAGCCTTCAAGGGGTGAAGTAAAGTAATATTTGATGTTTAACTTAGCTGAGCACTTTTGATTGGAGGGTCTGGCTGTTAATGTCAGTGTTACAGTAGAAGGATGTTGTGTGATGGGGCATTAGGAGATGAAATCCAGGAGTTCCTGGTTGCAGTGGCCAGTATCATGAATGGCTGCTTACTGAATTTTTCTAAGTCTGAGCAGTAGTGAGTGATAGTGTTAGGGTAACTCTTTGTGGGGGAAGATGTGATTTTTGATCTTCTGGGGCTGCAGGAATCTCCTAGTTGATGTGGGCATCTTGCTGCTCTGCAGACTGGATGTGTCTTGTAAAGATAAGAGGATGTGCTGCTGGGGTGTTTTGCCTTGCTGTGGCACTTGGTTCAGTTCATTGTCTGGTAAACAGCAGCAACTGGTTTAGGAACTCAGACCTACATTGGTGTGAAGGACACTTGATAAATTCAGGTTACCTCTAACAAGTTTTTAACAAGTCCAAGCCCTGGTCAGTAGACGGGATGTATTTGTGAAATGCTTCTCACCATGTTGAAGCCTGTGTCTGATATAACCCTATAGACTGAAACTGGATAAATGAAAGCATCAAAACAGGTTGCCTATGGTAGTTAAAGTATTTAAATGACTCCCATAGTACTTACACGTAAGTCCATTTTCTTTCTCTAAGGAAATTGCACTTGAGTGGCTTTCATCTGTTCTGAAACTGCTCTGTTTTCTTCCTCAGAGCAAGTTTGATAACCTTTATGGCTGCAGAGAGTCCCTCATCGACGGCATCAAGCGTGCCACAGATGTTATGATTGCTGGGAAGGTGGCAGTGGTGGCAGGATACGGGGACGTGGGCAAGGGCTGTGCCCAGGCCCTGCGGAGCTTCGGAGCCAGAGTCATCATCACTGAAATCGACCCCATCAACGCCCTCCAGGCAGCCATGGAAGGTGGGAGCTGAAGCAGAGCAGGAATTTGGGATTCTGACAGGATCTCTGCACGTCAGTGTAGAGCAGGAAATGAGAGCTGGCCAGGAGAGGTGCAGTGGGTTTCAGCCTGTCCCTGCTGAGTTAGAGTTGAATCCATTTTAACTGTAGGAATTCTTTCCTTGCAGTTAGGGAAGGAGTTTGTTCCTAGAGGCCTTGAAGGTGTTTTTGGAATCAAGGATTCAGAGACCATAGGGGATAAAGCTGAGGAATTGTCCTCAAGTTGTGCGGTTCTAATCTCCGGTGTGGGATGAGGCTTGACTGGAATTCAAACATGAAAAAATACCGGGTCTTTCCCTCAATAGGTTTTTATGAAGAGTAGTGCCATGCTTTCTGTCTTTCCAGCTGAGCTCAGGGAGTGCCGTGGAGCTGTTCTCTTCTGGGGGTGCCTCATGTAACTGTGCCACTTGTTACCAGTTTATACCATTTCTGATCACACCTGCCAAGAACCGCAGGTGTTGTGAGGGCACTTACTTTGTGAATTTGAACCCCTGAATCCAGTCTGAGTGCTGTGCCACACTATACCTCTGGAAACTGAATGCAGAGATCCACAGATTGAGGGATGGATGGTTTTTGTGCCATATTAGTGTTTAGGGAGACCAGTATCCAGCCACCTTGCATCATTCCTAGGTCAGGCGTGGGCAGAAAACATTTGACTCATTCTTTCTCTGCACTTTTCTGGTGTTCTGGTATTGTGTCCCACTTGTTAATAAATGTTGGTGGTTGTGTAGAGAAGTAACTTTTTCTCTTTTCAGGTTATGAAGTTACAACCATGGAGGAGGCCTGCAAAGAGGGCAACATCTTTGTCACCACCACTGGCTGCACTGACATTGTACAGGGCAGGTACAGCCAAGCCACTTGCTTTAGTGAAAGCATACCTGTACAGTTAGATTTCTTTTTTTAAATACAATAATAACCTGTCAGCAATGTGGTTGGGGTTAGCACATAGTCTGACTTCTGGACATTAGAATTTAGCATGAATTTAGTGAGAAATTAAGTGTTGGGTGAATTTTGTTGAATGTTGCCACATTGTAGTTGTTCCTGTTTTATGGAATGTAATGATGGAGAAACAAAAGCTGCAGAGGGGTAGATTGACTTCTGGAGAACAAGGGCTGAATTCTGTGTTAGGCCAGACAAATGTGAACAGAAGAGGAGGCAGGTAAAGGTTGAAAGTGATTCCATTCGTGGATGCATATAGCAGCTGAAACTAGTTTGTGCTCAGTGAACTGCTCTGCAGTGTTTGGTTACTGCTTCTAAGAACTCAGTTTATATAGCCCCAGCTCCACACAGACTCCTTCCTTTCTTTGCTATGATGACTGTACTTCTTGTAATGGAAGATCAGATTAGGTGGGAGGAGATCAGGCCATTAGTGTCTAGAGATGTAAAACTGCTGAGAACTTCAAAGTCATGAAAAAAAAAAATTTCTTCTGTGTAAGGAGAATAACTGCAGGTATTTGTTTTGTCAAACAAAATCAAACAAACAAAATTCAATCAAAAATTCAAACAAAAGTCAATCAAACAAAATTTTATTACTTTCCATACTGGGAAAATACTTTCTCTCCAGTAAGCTCTTGCATTCTTGGGAAATGTCCTTCCCAAGGACTTTCAAGAAGCTTTAAAGTCCTTTCCAATAGACTTCCCATGCCTGAAGGGGTTTCCAGCCCCACACACCTTGTGAGAGTCAATGCAGTTACTGAGCTGGCCACTTGTCAGGGCAGTGAATTGGAGCATCTGCTGAGGGGGAAAACTGTGGATTAACTTTTGATACAACTTTTTTGCAGGCACTTTGAGCAGATGAAGGATGATGCCATAGTGTGTAATATTGGCCATTTTGATGTGGAAGTTGATGCCAAGTGGCTGAATGACAATGCAGTGGAGGCAGTGAATGTCAAACCTCAGGTGAGGCAGCTTTTCCACAGGCTCTCCTGCTGGAAAAAGGCAATGGCTGCTCAGTGTCTGTTTCTAGAAAGGAGATTATTTCTCTTGATGTTCTTTGGTGTTTCTAGCTTTGTTGGAAGCCACTATTCCTCTGGTCAGAATGCAGATTCTGCTAACCTGGCACAAGCTGCATGTGATATTCTTGGGTTGGCACTAAAGCAGTTGTTTCCAGCCAGTGCCCAAGTCCCTCAGGGTGATCTCTGGGGTGAGGTGCCTGGTGCGGGTACATCTTTCTCCATGTGTTCCCACTTCCTTGAGAGGCAGGGGCCTACCCTTAGTGCTGATTGTAGGGAATTAATTGCATCAAGTCCATTCAGCTTTGATGTTTGGGGCATGGGTAGGGGTATACAAATGTGCTTGCTTTGAGAGCCCTGAGCTGAAAACAATGCTGTAGCTTAGCTTCAGGAAACAAGTTGGATGAGGAATACAAAGCAGACCATAAGAGACCCTATAAAACTTAAGAGCAGAGCCCATAGATGGCCTGCTGCCTGACCTGAATTTCCTCCTGTGGAGCTGTTTGCTCATGTACTGCTCTGCAGCAGAACAGTTGTGGTCCTAGGGGAATCTCAATGGAATCTCTTTCGGGATTCTGTCAGGGTTTGAAAAAATTCACTCCTATTTGTTTTCAAAGTGTGGCGTGATTTTTTTATTTTTTTTAATCTACTCTGAGATTGAAACCTCAGGAAAGCCTATCTGGAGCTCTGCCAAACTTGGGTTACTCTTCCAGACTTGGCTTCATTTTAGAAACCTGTATGGGCAGACCAGGCCAGATCTTTCACCCTTGCTCAGCTTGCATGCTCACCATGTATTTGCGTTAAGCTATGGCTGTAGCTACACAAGGAAAATCAGAATCTGAAAATTTCAGCTTTTCTACTGTGTCTTAAAGCAAAGAAACAAAACTGAATTAGATCAAAACTGTTCTGTGATACCAGCATTGAGGGAGAGCATCACATAAAGCAAACCAGGCTTTATCTGACTTGGTGTGCGACTTCTGGTTACCTTTTGAAGAGCGAGTTTCCTTGCTGATAGCAGGATTCTGGGACAGGTTTTTAGTTTTAATAACACCACACCCAAACACACCTCTCAGATCTCCATCTGCCCTTCCAATTTTCCTAACTCCCCTGTGGCTTATTGGCCACCCACATCAAAGTCTTACTAAGCACTTGTGAGAGTTTGGTTGGGACACTTTGCACAGCCTTAACCAGGTCTAGAGTTATACCCTCAAGTTCTATGTTCAGGTTTATTCTTGCCCATGGCCTTAGTGGAGCTGACTCTGCTCAGCAGCTCTTATCTTACAGGAGCCCACAAGAACCCGCCTGCTTTGTGCTAGCTCAGGTTGTTTTAAAACTAAACCTTGGACTGCTTGAAGAATAAACACTGTTGAAGATTGAATTGGGTGTTAATATGGCACCACACAAACTATCTGCAGAGAGGCAGTAAATTCCTTTTTGTATGCTTTGCTTTGAGTAGCCAGGCTGGCATTGATGACAGAGTGCAGTAAAGTGCAGTGTGGTCCCAGGTATGAAAATTGTAAAAAGTTTTTAGTTTTAAAAAAATAAAATTACCTTTTGAAAAGGATGGAATTGGGGTTAGGGTTGTCCATATGGATTAATACTGAAGAAATAAAACTTTTCAAATATTCAGATTTTTACTAAAACCTGGCAGCTTCTTTTCTATATCCTGAACCAGAGAGAGGAATATAGTACAAGAGCAAAAATCCCTGACTTTCTCTGAAGACATCTGTCTCTTGATGAGAGGATTAATGCCAGGGCTGAGGGTGGTTAACTTCAGCTGAAGGTACAAAGTAATTGAGACTGTGTCCAGCATGAAAGTTTCAGTACCAGTGCTGGGCTGATGTAAGAGATGCTTAATACTTTAATAAGAAAAACATCTTACTGTGCCATTGTGACTGATGTGTTGCTTTCAGAGGACAGGTAAGGAGGAAATAGGCTTTTTACTGAAAAGCTGGCAGGTTGGTTTGGCTCTGGGTTTGCACTGCAGCCCTGCTCAGCTGTGTTTGGGTATCAGAGACTGACCTGCAGCACAAACTCAACTCGAGAGGGCAAGGCAAGGTCAGGGTCAATGAACTGGCTCGTAAATTATTCCCATATAGTGTGAAGGGAAGTGCAAAGCAACGAGAAAGTCTAGAGCCAATTAAATTCCAATGGGGAAAAGGAGGAGGCATTTGTCTAAGTGTGGAGAGGAGCTTATTGCTTGGATAACTTGAATTCTACTTGTGCAGGAATTTCTTGAGCTTATAAATCAGCCTGTTTATCTGCCTGTATAGGAGATGTGTTTCACAATACTGACTTAAGCATCTGCTGATACCACTACTATTTTGTATTTATTTCTGTGCATTAATTTTACATTTTCTGTGTTCCCCTGTGCATTGAATGACTCCTTTCAGCACAGGTTGCTGAGGGTGTGGAGTTCTATGCACAAGCCAGCAGCTGTCGAGGGGCAAGTTGTGTGGATATTATGTAAGAATATAAGATTTTGACACCTAAACTACCTAATTCGGAGTTCAAAACTGAAATGCTACATTTAACTGCTCAACTATCTTTTAGTAGTTCAATCTAGAAGTGCAATGTTTGTTATAAGTAATACTTCAGCTGTTCTCAGGATTTTTCATGTTCTGCTTCCCTTCTGGTTCCTTCTTTGTTTTGTTATTTCCTCCCATAATCTCATGATGGTCCATATGGGGTTTTTTGGGTGGAAGGAGCACTGTCACTGGTGGTCCACAATGGAGAACTGGCGTCCAAAATAACTGCAGCTGCTCAGGGGGGGATCGTCCTTATCCCACCTGCTGAGTGCTTTTGGGCAGGAGAAACCAAGACTGATTTAGGGCTGCTCTTTGAGGTGGTTACTGCCTGCATGTGTTGTGCTGAATAATCTTATCATGTGAACCCTAGAAGCAGAAATGCTTGAAGCCTGGGGGGGGCAGGCAGGTGGAGACACAGACCTCCTCTGAAGGTAGAATACCTGTTATAAAAAACATGGTTTGTATTGGTTTGCTCTTGGCATCTCTGCTGAAGTCCTGCACAAGGATGTTTTTTCAGAAGAGGGTATTGGTACAATTGCAGCCTCATCACGCATGGCTTTTAATTTACAGGCCAAAGCTTTAAGAACAAAATTGAAAAATATGTGTTTTACGTAATATTAAATAACTTGTAGCTTCTGAAGTTTAAATACAGCTGTGGGGAAGGACCCTTTTAGGTCTGTCACAGTGACATTATCTGTCTCCCGAGTTGTGTGAGACTCTCACAGCTGAGGCCCTGCCTCCTTAGCCCATCTGAGCAGGACTCTGTGTGCAGTGTCCTGCTGTCCCTGGGGTGGCTTGGGAAGGATCGTGCCTGTGGTCCTCCAAGAGCAAAGCAGAGTGCACCATGAGCCAGGGCATTCTTTATTGTATGTATGGGCCTGGCAGAGCTGGGAACAATTCCAGGGGACCTTCAGCAGGCTGAGGGCTCTGGCTGTCACCCTGTGTTAGATGCCAAGGCTCTGGACTGATGCATGGAGATGGGAGGGCTGGTTGACCAAAAAAAAAACCAAACCGGGAGGGCTGGTTAAATACCGAGTGGATACCAGGATGGGTGTGCTGTGAGGGCCAGGGTTGCTGCAGCCTTCGCAAACACGGCATGGAGGGAGGGGTGTGTGTTTAATTCCGTGCTGGGTTGCTGAGGGCATGGAGGTCCCTGGGCCCTGCCCCGTGTCTGACGTGGCGCTGCTGCTCGCACAGGTGGATCGCTACACCCTGCGCAACGGCCGCCACATCATCCTGCTGGCCGAGGGCCGCCTGGTCAACCTGGGCTGTGCCATGGGCCACCCCAGCTTCGTCATGAGCAACTCCTTCACCAACCAGGTCCTGGCACAGATCGAGCTCTGGACTCACAGTGACAAATACGCCGTGGGGGTTCACTTCCTGCCAAAGAAGGTGAGTGACAGCCGCACAAAGAAAGGTGCTGGTAAAGGAAGCCAACTTCAGGTGTCGCTTTGTTTGTGCTTGAACTCATTTTCCTACTGAAGGTTTTTGTTGCAAAGTGGTTCTGTCCTTCAGAGGATGTTTGGCTTCGGATGTGCTAGATGTGAATGGGCTGTTATTTTTTGTGCAGAACTGGGACTTGCCTGTCCTGTGATAAAACATCCAGGCATTTTTTGACTTCTCTAAGGTGCTAGGATGCCCTGTGCTGTCTCAGGGTAGTTGGAAAGCTTTCTCCAACCATCTTGTTCCTTCTACAAACCTGTCTAGCAGTGTAGTGGGCAGAGTTGAAGCTGGAGTGAAACGGAGTCCCTTTTATGATGGTTGATAGAGTCCTGATCCCATTTGCACTTGAGAGAGTTTATCACAATCTGGTCCTAATAACTCCACAAAATATTCATGACAGATTCGGATTAATGACAATCCTCGGAATTCCCTTTAAACTTTTCTCTGCATTCTTTGTTCTTGGAAAAGTCTGGATCATGTCACAGCTTTCACATTGCTTTTAGAAAACTAACATGGTTTTAATTTTCCAAAACAAGCCTGAGAATTTGAGATGGTTCATGGAAAAAGAAGCTGGAGTGAAATCCCACTGCCTTTGTAGCACAACTAGGTGTGAGAGTAAATGTGAAAATACTTTCCGTTTGGGCTTACTAATCCTGAAGAACTTAAGTTTACGAACTCTTCAGTTAAGCATACCAGAAATGCAGTGTAGGAGTGGATCAGCAAACTGTCACATAGTTGTCTTCAAAGAAACAGTCTTACTGACAGTTCTCTTGAAAATGAGAGCCCAGTTTTGCTGATAAAATGTGACCTCCTCTCACTGAATAACAATTTTTAATAAGCATATTTGAACTGGAAAGACATAGAAATGAGAAGTAATGTCCAGAGCAGTTAAATATGAAGTTGCCTGTTAGAGGAGCATATGACAGTGATCGTCTCAGGTTCATCCACTATGACAAAACACTTCTGATCTTCTGTGCCTCACAGAGGGCTTTATTCAAAGAATAAAGCAATCACCTTGTCAGAACCAACAAGAGAGTTTTCTCTGATAGTTTTCTGGGTTAGTGCCTTTCCTTTTTCTTGTTTCCTTATGCAGTTGCTTTGAGGTCCAAATATAAGACTTAACAATTACCAAGTACCTTACACTGCACTTTCTTTAACTGCAAGAGTATTGCTTTCATCAGCCATTACAAATGTGCACACATTTCTGCAATGTGTGTTCCTAGAAATCTAGCAAAACTCTTGTCTCTATGTTCTTGGCACCAAATCTGTCCTGCTCAGCTTTGATTTTAAGGTGAGAATGTCTGCTTATCTAATTTGTGTGTCTCTATGTCTAAGTCTTGAAGTCCCTAAGCTGAAGCAGCTGTGAAACAATTGATCCCTGCTGCCAGTTGAAAACCTCATCTAGGTATTGTCAGGGACTTGGTTCCTTTTCAAGTGAGTGAAATCTGTCTTAAATTCACTGGAAATACACATGTGAGACCTTCATACCTTAGTCTAATCAACCAGATAAGAATATACTTTCTGACCCTCCTTTTTTTTGTTTCATGGCATCCTGACAGGATGTACTAGGCTCAAATACTCGATTCCCTTCTAAATACAGATCTTCCCCTTAGGTTTTCTTTCTCTCATGGTTTACCTGACTCTTTGGTGGATTTCTTGGTTCACTGCCACCATTTCAACCATTTCCCCTTAAGTTTCTGATTTTGTCTTGTCACCTTTGGCTATACTGGTTCCCAAGAGATGCTGGCAGGTCCACAGTGGTCACTGTGAGCAGGCTGAGCTGCAGTGAGTTGCACTCTATGCAGATGGAGCTTTTTACCTGGTTCATGGCATGGGATTACTTCAGAGTAGTGGCTTTGTTACCACAGGCCCTTGGAGGGGGAAATCCAGGACTAAGTTTTGAATCGTTTAGGCCCTTCTGGTTCACACAAGCTGCAGGTTTGGCCCTTGATTGTTTTGCAGCCTTTCATACCTACTTAACTAATATGAGGGAAATATTGCTGGTTTTCCTCTGTGCTGCTGGGATTTAGACTTACCTTGTATTACCACTGTTTCCTTTGCAATGATTACCTGGTTTTTGCAGGAATTACAAATGGGCCGACTTGTCCATTATCCCTGCTTGTGCATTCTGCCTCTGAATATCCCCTGTGGCTGTACATCTCCCTCTGACACAGCAGCTTGTTCACCATCCTCCTGTTCGTTTTCTGACTCTCCTGTACCTGCTTCTGGAGCACCTAACTGCCTTGTAACTTTACACATTTTTCAATTTCTTGAGTTTACACGTCTGTCTGACACCTCTGGGATAGAGAAATTATATCAACCTTCCTGTGCTTGTGTCCTACAGCCCAGCTTGGTTTTATTCTTCATGAAGACAGTGCCAGTAGATACAAGTAGTCTTGCTGAATTGGAGCTTTTGGAATTAATTTTATTATTCATGTGCCCCTAGGATGGGATATCTGGGGTGGGTAGGAATATTTTTCCACTATTAGGACTTAATATTGTAGGATGACAGTGTAGTATGTCCAGGTGTCTTTGTAGTATAAACTGGGCCTTTATCATTCTACCAAACTGGATATTCTTATCTCTGAAGAGTTAGATCTCTGCTCTTTGCCTGCTGGATGGATGTGAATGTGTAAATGAGATTGAAACAGGTTTGATTATATGAAATTTTGTCTTACTTAAACTTAATTTGACTTCCTCAAAAAGCACAAGGCTCTTCCATGTGAGTGCAGGTCTATGAGGTGAGGAATGTTGGCAGGAAAAAAGTTGTATCACTATTAAGTCCCCCCTTGGGGCTGCTATTGGTTTCCACGTATTCATTTCTGTGACTGGGATTTCCTGAACTAACAGAACTCTGTTCTAATATTCTTTTCTCCATGTTTTGCTTCCCAGCTGGATGAAGCTGTGGCTGCTGCTCATCTGGACAAGCTGAGTGTGAAGCTGACGAAGCTGAGTGACAAACAGGCCAAGTACCTAGGCTTGTCCAGAGACGGGCCCTTCAAGCCAGACCACTACAGATACTGAGCAGGTGGCACTACCCAAAGACCAAAGTGCAGGGCTACAACCTTCCAAAGCTCTTGTGTGTGCTGGGCTTCTGAGGACGAGCCTTTTGCCATTTTCCTCTCAGTGTTGCACAACCCCTCCCTTTACCAGGGAACCTTCAGGGCGCTGTCAGTGGAAGAGGATCACTTACTCCTGGAATTAAATTGGTTACGTAGCTAATGTCACAGTGAAAAGGATCCTGTGCACCTTTTGTTGGTTTGTAAAGCTCCAATAAGGGGAGCAGTACAGAAGGTGGCTAAATGAGAATGTGCAGTCTTGTCATACAAATGACTGACAGCTTTGAACAGGCTCACCAGTGAGGTGGGGAGTGGTTTCTGCAGGGAGATGGTTTTGCCATGCCCTGCTCCAATCAGGTGAGTTCCATTAGGAGACAGGCAGTGTCAGGCCCTCTCCACAAGAGTGCCCTGGTAAAGTGCATATTGTGAAACTGGAGGAAATAGGGAGGATATGGGTTGTTTGGTCTCCTTGCTGTAAAATCAGCTCAGCCTCCTATTCAGAGATGAGAGCTGGAGCTTTTATCTGAGTTAATTTACTCCATTGATTTTGGTCAGAACAAAGACCATTTTGTGCTTCTGCCATACCAGCTTGAGGAGGGGTGAGATAAGAGAGACTTTTAGCAGCCTTCAAGTGTGTTTTGTACAACTGAGGAGCCACTGAGGGGATGGTTGGGTTTAGGGACCTTGTTCAGTCCTCTGCAGACACCAGCAGCACACTGCTACCCCAACTTGATTTCTCTGAGTTGTCATGTCTGCTGTATCATGTTTGTCACTGACTTCCAAGTGCTTTTATTAAAGATCTGACTGTGGCCTGACTTGTTTTGTGCAGTGTGATGTTTTGGGATTTGCCATGAGTTTGTTTACCTTTGTGTGATCTTTGAGCTACTGAAAATATTTAATGTACCCATGTGGGGTGTCCTCAAGGCAAAAGCCAGTGCTGTGGCTGCATCTTGTACTGGGGTTGGGAAAAACTGCTCCTCAGGAAATATTTGAAGGGCTGAATCTTACAGGCTGGTCACTCTGCCCACACAGAATTATCTCCATATGCCATGGAAGCTCTTTCTTGCCACTGGTCTCTTCAGTCAGCATTGCACTGTGGACCAACTCTGTTTCTGGATATGAGGATAAAAGGTTTGGAACGATGTTACAAAGTGCTTGACATTCTCAGATTCATGCCCAAACCTCAGTGAGCAGTTGGAACAGATGGTGTGGAGTGTGAACTGTTGGAGGAGGAAACCAGAGATGAGTAAACAAGGTGTTGCTCAGTGTGCAGCTGTTTTCATGGTTTTGTTTTTCTTGACCTCTAAAAACCACGAAGTTGAACTGGATTTGGGTCCCAGAGGGGCACCATAAATGACTCCATAATCATTAATGGTGATTGTCCTTTAAGAGACACACAGCAGTTGAGTACACATCTAAATGTAGGTGATGTGCACCTTGTGCTTGTGGCACAGAGTAACAATGGTGGAAAAAAAGTCACTGTGGTAGAACAAATGCAGTAGGAAAATAAGGACTGCCGGTATCCTTACTCCTTAGATTCCACTACTTGGGCTTTGGCTTCTCAACCCATTGCACAGCTGTAATCTCTATGCTGAAGTGCAAGGCTGTAGTTCTGCTTTTGGATCATGGATTCCTAAAATTCAATTAGGAAGGGCCACCTGGAGGTCTCTGATTCATCCCTGTCCTCATAGCAGAGCCATGCTGAGATGAACTTGCCCAAAAGAGTTTCATCATCTTAGGCTTCTCTCCCAGAATGTGACCACCCTCTGGTGAAAGTATTTTTCTGTACATTTAACTGGAATTTCCTGTGTTACAGCCTGTGCTGGCTGCTTCATTTTCTCCCTCTGTGCTTCTGAGAAGGGGCTAGTTCCATCTTCACTACATGCATGATTCCATAGACAAATCGGGGACGTGTCCAGACTAGCTCTGAAAAGATCTCATCTGCTTTGCAAGGCCCTGGGCCAGGGCATTAAAGCACCACTGTGGGAGCAAGAACTGTCCAGTACCTTTCTTCAGCATATTCATTAACCAAACCAATGGAAATCTATTTTGCTGCTGAAAATCCACTATTGTGAACAAGTTAGCAATGTGGGATTATGATGGCTTGATTTGATAAAAGGCAGGATTTATATTTGGAATATATTTTTTAGGTCTTGTATTTATTTTTTGCTGTTGAAGAGGACTAAATCAAATGCAGGCTTTAATAAACCCACTGGCAGAATTTGTGCTTCCCTCCCAGTGCAGTTGTGGTTTGGTGGCTGCAGCACTGCTGTGGTCAGTACCTGTCACCAGAGTGGTTTGGAAACTGGAACTGCAACAAGAACGTGTTGAATATTTTTGCTTACTCTTTTTTTTTTTATGCACTTCACATTCTTGAGGTACATCTGTTCACCCTCAAGGGGGTCATCTTAGTTCTTAATGTGGTATGAGCTGTTTGAACTCTTTCTCGAGGGCAATTTTGAATAATCTTTACAGTAGAATACACATTTCTCTTCCATTTCAGAAGCTTTCCAGGACGAATGAAAGACTTGGAAACCTGACCTTTGGTGTAGCAGCTGATTTCCTTTAAAAAAATGCGCGTTGTTCCACATTGTGACACCCTGCTGCTTTCTTAATTAGTACAATCCACATTACAGCAAAAGTATGCCTAGGTGGGCAGGGAGCCAAGGGCAGCTGTGCTGTCCAGAGCTGGTGTGTCCAGCAGGACCAGGGCAGTGACTGCTCCCTGTGCTGGGCACTGCTGAGGCCCCACCACCAATCCTAGGGTCAGTTTTGGGGCCCCCTCACAAGAAGGACCTTGAGGGACTGGAGTGTGTCCAGGGAATAGAATGGAGCTGGGGAAGGGGCTGGGGGAGCTGGGGAAGGGGCTGAGGGAGCTGGGAAGGGGCTCAGCCTGGAGAAAAGGAGGCTCAGAGGGGACCCTGTGGCTCTGCACAACTCCCTGACAGGAGGGGACAGCCAGGGGGGTCAGGCTCTGCTCCCAGGGAACAAGGATGGGACAAGACGAAATGGCCTTGAGTTGTTTCAGGGAAGGGATATTGGAGGAAATTTCTTCATGGAAAGGGTGCCCAGGCATTGGCACAGCTGCCTAGGGCAGTGGTGGAGTCTCCCACCATGGAGGGATTCAAAAGCTGCATGAGTGTGGCACTTGGGGACATGGGTTAGTGGCAAACTTGGAGGTTCTGGAGGGGGGAAATGGTTGGACTGCATGGTCTTAAAGGTCTTTTCCAACCTCAATAGCACTGAAATCACTCAGCAATTTATTGAAAAAGCTCAACAAATTGCTCTTAATTGGCAAGAGCACATCTGATGTCAGAGTTTTGCTAAATCATTCACAACCTTTTTTTTCCCACTCTTTTCTCTTTGTTTTCAATCCATCGGCTATTAATTCAGAGTTCACTCTAGCCTGAGGTAGAGCATCTAGATTACCTCAATAGAGATTGCCAGACCCATTGTGGCTGCTTTACAGTGGTTTTAGCGGGTGCTAATGAATGAAGAATAGCACTGAGGAGAGCCTGGCATCTCTAGGTGCCCAGGCTGGGGAGTGTCCCCTCCCCACCACCAAAACCCTTCAAATGGGCTCCTCTGGCATCCCACACGTGGCTGGTGGGTCAGAGGACAGTGACAGGCTCCAGATTTTCTCACTTCTGGGCTTCTGCACAGCAGATATCCCAGCACTGGGGCAATGTGAGCCATGGGCTCCCTGGATCTGGTGGGGGATCCAGAGAGGGGGAGTCGAGTCAATGTGAGCACAGGAGCGGGGAGCAAAGGTGAGATTCAGTCTCAGACTGGTGGAGCTCAGCAGCTTTGGATGGATGCACAGAACAGTGTTTGTTCCCTGTGCAAGGTGTGAGAGGCTGGCCCAGAGCAGCCCTCGGGCCTCTGTCCCAGCCAGGCTGAGCAAATGGGCCAAGTCCCTAGCTTAGGTTCAGCAGCCTCTTCCCCCAGCCTTGTTTGCAGGCTCATTTTGAGGGGCAAAAATGCAAGAAGTGGAATTTCCATGTGTGCCCAAAGGAGGTGCAGTTTGGGAAAGTGTGGGTGAGGAGAGCTGATGTGTGCTGTCCTTCATACAACAGCAGCTGGCTCAGATTTGCAGCTTCTTCCCACCCCTTATCTCCCCAATACCAGCAACCACTGGCTGAAGAACCGGGAAATAGTAAGTCCACTCTAGTTAATAGCTGTTGGTTAAATTTAGCTGTTCCTAGCTATTAATTTAGCAGAGCTTTTTCTACTGTTTCTTTCTACCTGACCAGGAAAAAAACCCTCAGTAGTAAAGTAGTGCTAAACCAGATCTATTTCTACACTGGGAAAAGTTCTTATTTTATGCTGTGTCCAATTCCAGGTTGTTATTTAGCATCTTCAAGTGGTTTCCACTGTCCCATTGCCTTCAGCGAGGTTGGGTTGTTCTGGATGGTAACAAACACTGTAATTCTGGGAAATCTGGCCCTGCAAACTGATGGAACCTGGTGATCAAATGAAATTAATGATGAAAGATTGCACTCCTGGTCTTCCAGCAGCTCTGATTTGGCCAAAAGTAATCAAGTATTTCTCAAATGTCTGTCAGACTAACATTCTGTTAATGCTTTCCTTATTGCTACCTGGAAAATACTCTTCTCTTGTAAATAAGGCACCTCCTGCCCCTGTTTTCCCTCTGTCATTGAATCAGAAGTGATAAGGGAGCACAGGCTGTACACTATTCTCCATTTATCTCAGCCAGAAATGCCAGACTGTGATTTTTAAATTTGCAATATAGTCTTCTTAGGTCCTGTTCTTTATTTTCTTGCAAGGCTGGAGTTCTATGAAATAGAGATTGATGGAGGTGCACAGGTTGCCTTGGGAAATACAGATCAGTGCAGAGGAGAGCAGGGCGTGGCTGAATGGATGGTACACTGATGACTCTGAGATTCATGCCTGGGCTTGTTGTCATAGCAGTGGCTCTTCCTCCAGATGATATGAAGCTAACTGTGGGGTTTTTAGCCTGTGGGGCTTTTTGCTAAGACAAATCAAATGCAGGAAATGTAGCCTGGGAAGCCTCAGCAGAGTTTGCAGTAGCATTGTTTGCCACTGGACAGCTTTGCACAGCTGTAACAATTACAATTATTTTTCTTCTCTTTTAAAATCCCCTTCATGTTGTTCACATTATACTGTTGTTCATCTATTTGAGACAGTGTGCACAGTGAAGGGGAGCCCATATGAGATCCCAAATGACATTTTAGCTGAGGAAACTGCCCAAAATGGCATGGATACCACAAGAACACTGTTAGGTAAATCTAATACATTAGCTAAAATGTAGACAGTGAGTGATGAGGGTGCTATTAAAGTATATTTGAGTATATTAAAGTCAGTAGATTATTTCCACTGATTCAGATGGGTCTGCAGTGAATGACTAGGGAATGGTGTATTTTAGTCTTTTCCTGCCTTTATCTGTATTAAATGAAAGCCACATATGAATTGTGTTATGGCATTAATATAGCCATTTTAGGACTCTCATGTTTCAGGCAGGTTTTAATCATAAAGGATTTCCTGGACGGAAAGATATGTGCATATGCCATGCTGAAATTGAAATAGTTTCTGATTTTACTGAAAAAAAAAAAACCAACAAAAAAACAAAACAAAACAAAAAAAAAAGCCAGAAAAGAAACCTTGCAGAAATGACTAAAGCCTCCTTTTTCTTCTAGAAGAGTGACTTGACCATATGTTGGCCATCTGCATATTATCTGAGAAGCTTGCCAATACAATCTTTGTAATAGCTCAAAAAGTAATCTAAAAGGGGCACTTTGAGAGTGGGTGATGGTGTTTCCAGACAGCCCCTGGCCTGGTGCTGCTCCTCCAGGTGGGAATGGTGTCCCAGAGGTGGGAATGGTGTCCCACACGTCCCAGGTCACACCTGCCAGCCTTGCATGGCTGCTCCTGGTGCTGTCACAGGGCTTCTTGTCGAAGTCAGCCAAGGGCAGGATTTCATTTCCCTCTTCCAACCCTCCCTGATGTAACTGTGCAAAGGGCAGAAAATACTTAGGTTGATTCTGAAGGACCAGAAACAGTCTAGCCTGATAAGCCAGACTGACATTGGGGTGTCTTTGTCCCCGTATCAGGGGTAATTTGCTGGTGAGGGGGAAGAATATCCCACCAAAAACCCTTTGTAGCAGTGAAACTCCATTTTACTCCATTTTAAGAGCTATTATTGTGGGTGGCCACAGGCCCAGGATCCCTGCCTCCCTCCTCCCCTCTCAGTACACCCCATCTGTGCGCTGCTGCAGCTCTGGGGGCCCCAAAGAAGAAGGACATGGAACTGCTGGAGCTCCAGAGGAGGCCATGGAGATGAGCTGGGAGAGCTGGGGGTGCTCAGCCTGGAGAGGAGAAGGCTCTGGGAAAACCTAATTGTGGCCTTTTAGTACTTGAAGGGGGCCTATAGGAAGGATGAGGTCAGACTTTAGCAGGGCCTGTTGTGGCCGGAGAGGGGGCGGTGGTTGTAAACTGAAAGAATGTAGATATAAATAGGTATAAAGAAGATTTTTGCTTTTTATGCTGAGGGTGGGCAGGGCTGGCACAGGGTGCCCAGAGCAGCTGTGGCTGCCCCTGGATCCCTGGCAGTGCCCAAGGCCAGGCTGGACATTGGGGCTTGGAGCAACCTGGGACAGTGGGAGGTGTCCCTGCCATGGCAGGGGTGGAATGAGATGGGCTTTAAGGTCCCTTCCAACCCCAATCATTCTGTGATTCTAAGAGCAAGGAAATGTACTGTGGGACTGTTGTCTGTATTCCTGCTCTTTGTGCTATCCCAGGAGCTGTTGATGCCTTTAAAAAAAACCTGTTGGAATCTGGACACTGGCAAAATGAAAGCAGGAACAGTGGAGGTTGTACAAAGAGAGGAAAGAATTGTTCATGGGGTGCCAAGATTCAGCACTGTCCGTGTGTGTGCCCATCTGTGATGTCCCCAGTTGTGTTTTTATGACTAAATTGTGACCTTTGTAAGGCTGGGGACTCCACTCATTATCTTTGGCCAGAGCTTGCCAAAAGGGACCAGTGACTTTCTCACCCCACAGTTAGAAAAGCACATGGTGCTTCAAGTGGTTTGCAGCTGGAGGCAATTATTTCTTTCCTACTACAAAAACATAAGATTATTTTTTTTGGTTGGCAGTGAATAGCTGCTTGCTGTGCATTCTTGGTTTTGGAAATGAGGTGCATGTGGGAAATCCACTACAGATGTTACAGGGGTAAATGCATTTTGGAGTGCAGTAACCACAGCAGGCCATGTGTTTCCATCTCATGTGTTTCCTGCTGGCTTCTGGAGATCACTGTGTGAGGAGCACTGTCCAGAAGAGCAGCAGGCTGGAGCTCGGGAATAGAAAAGAATTGTTCCTGGGTTTGTTAGGGGAATCCATTGTTAATTGTTTTCTTTTCCAGGCCTGAGTGTGCAACTCAGAGGCATGTCTTGGAGTTAAATAGATCACTGGATGTGAACAAGTGTTGAATTGGTCTGTTTAGCATGTTTATGGAATCACTTCTAGCCATAGACTAGTATAATTCATCTTAAAATGTTCTGTTGAAATATATTATGATTTAATGGTTTTCTGCATTGGCCTTGAGTACCATTTAATGTCTACACCCACCCAGGGAGTGAGCTGGAGGCTGCAGTACCTCAGGAGCAGTGTGCCCCACAATGCTCTGAGAGGCTCTTTGCTGTAGCACTGGATGGATGTCATTTGTGTTCTGTAAAATACAGCTCCCACAGAGTCACAGCTTGGCATGTCACACACAGATTCTTCCTTGGCCCCTCAGTGTGGTTATAAAGATTCCTTTCCGCTGCTCCAACAATTCTTTTCATCGTGGGTTTGACTGTCTTCAGAGGGGCCTCATTCAGTCTTTCACCACCCTCAGCCAAAGCAGCATCACAGACACTGCCAACTCTTCTAGAGAACTTGAAAAAAGTCATTTTACCTTCCAACAAATCTTCCTTCTCTCAGCAATTCCTAAAGGCTTCGGTTGGTTTCTTTTGGGGTCCTCCAGAGAATTGGTGATTAGCTTGGAAAGCTATGGTGTGTTTGGAGGTAGTTTGGTGTAGCCATTAAAGTGTTAATTCTACCACTTGTTTTATCCATCAGGATAAATTTGGGTTTATAGGCTTTGAGTTGTGTGACAATAAGCAATCAAGTCAGGAAAATACAGTATCTGTTTCAAATTTACACAAGGCAGGCGATATGCAGAAAAGCTAACAGTGATTTATTTGCGTTTCATCCTACAAACCTGTAACTGGGGTAAAATTTCCATTAGTCTCTAGGAGGACAATGACTCTGTCACAGAGCATTCCTGAGACTGTCTCTACACTTGAATTCCAGTAAGTTTTCAGTGGAGACATTTTGGTATGTGACAAAAATTTTGGTGTAAAAATTGCATACTCCATCTTTGTCATGTGCATGTTTTATCATCTGTGTGCTGATGACATTTCAGGTGGGGACCTTGGGGGGACTCCTGCACTGACAAACATCCCCTCAGTATAAATAACTGCTCAAACTAAAGAAACTGAAGCAAATATTTGGTGTACATATTTTGCTGATTTCTGCATCCTGTGTCAATACCTCATGCAAGGTGATTTTTACCCAGAAAAGTGAAGTCACTAAGGCTAATAACAATTTCAGAGTACTTGATTATATGTGTTCTCTGGTGTGATAGATGAACAACAAAGAAAGAAAAGCCTCTTTCTAATCAATTCCAGTTGCAAAGAAGGCTTATGAATAAATCAAATTTAAAAATACACTACAGATAGATGCTATATTAAAAACCACGTGCATACATGTTGAAAAAGAAATCGACTTACTGTCATTTACAGCTTTTTTTCCTTTTCCTTCGTTGCCTACACACCTGTCCTTGTCTGGGTCAGCTGCTGTGTCTGTAGGTCCTTGGGGAGCCTTGGCACTTTGATTTCCTTGTCTGAGAGCCCCATGTTGTGCTGCATGTCCAGCAGTGATGTGGATGAGGGGGCAGAGGGAGCCCCCAGAGGTGTGTGGGAGGAGGGCTGATGTGCCAGAGGAATGTGCTGCTGTCCAGAGGGAGCAGGCCAGGCTGGACAGCTCAACAAGGAGGAGCACAAAGTCCTGTCCCTGGGCATGAACAAGCCCAGGACACTCTGGGGGACACACAGCAGAGAGTCAGGAAAGGCCCTGGGGCACCTGGTGAGCACCAAGAAGGTGAACTGTGCCCTGGGCATTGTTGGGAGCATTGTCACCAGGTCAAGGAGGGGATCCCTCCTGTGTCCAGTTTGGGCTCCCCAGTGGGAGAGAGACAGGGACATACTGGAGAGAGTCAAACATGAGGAAACATTTCTTTTTCTGGTTTTAATGGTGAGTGGCGATGACCGAGCACCAGGACAGGTTGCCCAGGGAGGTGGTGGAGTTTCCCTCCTTGGAGATGTTTAAAAGCTGCCTGGATGTGGTCCTGGGCTAGCAGGTCCAGACGGATGGCTGCCAGAGGGCCCTGCTGACCTCAACCATTCCGAGGTTCTGCAAAGCTGGAGTGGGAGCTGCACTTGAGAGCAGCTCTTTGTTGGATTTATGGCTCTTCTTCCTTCCCTTCTGTGTGCTCCCACTCCCCTTGACCATGGTAAAATATAATTTTTCTGACCAGCTGGACTTCCTGGTATGAAAATAATCTTGTTTCCACATAAGATGTAGTGTGATTTTTGGTATGTTTTTAATATCAATCTGGTGCCTTGAAAAGCTACCTTGAACAGAGGCTAGAGAGTGTTAAAGGACTAAAGTAGGTATTTTTAAAAAAGGCCTTCAAAGGATAAACCTTGGGCAGTACAAGAACCTGTACAAGCCATGGCTCCACCCCAGATGGATGGCATGTCACGAGTTTTCGCACTTTTATAAGTTTTGGTCTGTTTTCATATTGGGGTTAACAAAAATTATAATTGCAACAAATGGGTCCAATTACAGCTCCAGGTTATGAAGTCCCATCCTCCCAGATTGCTCTCCTCAGTTCTCTGCTGTTTGTACTTTTTGGGCCTGAAGCTGCAGCGGTGCCCTTGGTTCTCGGGCTGGAAAAGGATTGTTTTGTCAAACTAAACTGTGAAGAGAACTTGCTAACACTTTTTATGAAGTTCAGAGTTATATACTAATGCAGTACAGAATCTGGAAAATATGAAAGCTAAACCTTAAGGCATCAAATCAAGAACAGTTTGTTGGTTACGAAAGTTTTGAAACAATTTGATGGGACCTAAATCTTTACCTAGTAAAAGAAGGAGCCACATTCTGAAATCCATTATAATGTATTGTTCTTCTTTCTTATCTCCTTTTTCATAATTGAGTGGCTTACAGATTCCTGAGCCAAGAAATCTGTCTAAAAGACACACTTACATATATTTACAGGAATTCAAGCTTATATCAGACATGTCAATTAATGTGCCTTATAAAAGATAAGGAATACAATGACATTCTGCCATCATTAGGACTTTTTCTTAGATTAATCTCACAGCTATATGTGTCTAGTATGAACAAAAAATTATGTCAATATCTGACCTTAGTTTTGGGCTTTAGACTATTAGATTAGATTATCAGATTATTAGAAATTTCAAAAAAACACCCTTTATATGGGCTTGAGACGCTTTGGAGGGTCACCTGTATCTTCTTTTCCTGCCTGGAAGATTTTTGTAGCCCTCAGCTGTGTTTAGAAATAAATCAGTAAACAGCTGTCTTCTCAATTAGACCTGCACAGGAGATTAAGAAATTCCTGATTGGGATTAGAAATTCATGGCTGGAAAAAATTTGATTGTGAAAGCTAAAGAGCACTGGAAGAGACCCTGGTGCAGGCAGGTGGAGAGAACGGGAGATGTGGGTTGGTCCTGGAGTGCTCCTGCAGTAACTAAGAATAGCAGGTGGATAAAAGGAAAACGCTAAAAACAAGGAAGTAAAACAGAAGAAAAAAGAGTGTAACGGAGCAGGAGAGAGACACTACAGGTACAGAATAGAGGAGGCAAAAAACAAGAGCTGGAGTCTGGCACATAAAAAGTCTTCAATGTCAGGGACGTTTTCTGGGGCTGCTCCCTCCTCGCTCTCCTGGGAGTTTAACCAAGAAGAATTTTCCTCCTGTGCCATCTTGGATACCTCAAATTTAAGGCAAAGACTTTCAAGAATAAGAGAAAGAAATCTTCTGTTGCATTGAGCTTCAGCCATCTGTTTCTGAGTCTTTAAGTGCTGATACAGCTTGTGATGTACTTTTTCCCCTGGTTGCTGCAGCACTTGGACATTGCTGCCTGAATTCACCCTTGGAGATGGTTCTGGGAGTTCCTGCAGCAAGAAAGGGCAAAGAAAGGGATTGATTGCTTGGAATAGTTTGCTCTAAGATGAACACGTGGGATATACATTCATCTTTTACTGATCTTTCCTTTCTTCCTCAAAGTCCCAGATATGTCTTCCTGTTTTGGGCCCTGTACATGCAGTGTCCTTGGCACCAGGAGAAAAAGTGCTGAGGAGTTGATTCTTACAGGTATGGTTGGGGGGAAAAAAGTATTTTTTATATTCCAAGGCACAGGTAGATTTAGGTTTCAAGTATATGTGTATGTCATACCCCTGGGAGATACTGCCTGGTGGCAGAATGACCAACACCTCTGAGGGTAGATGCTTGGCTGAGAATGACTAAAAAATGTCCTTAGAGCCTTGGGTCCATCTTTTCAGGTGGAATAACCTACATAAATTCTTGTCCTGATTTTTGTTGAATATGTGAAAATGGAGTTAACCCCAAAGCCTGATTGAGGCTATGCTGAAGGCTGGTGATGTCCCTGTGGGCAAAGCCAAGCTCTAGCCCCTCACTGGCCTAAGCAGTCCTGTTTTAGTGGCCATTTGGGTGCCATGGGGGCAGGTTTTGAGGTGCTGGTTAGACGATTCTGTAGACTGGCATAAATATGACCCTTCAAATAAAACCCCAAACCCACAGGAATCTAGAATTCATCCTAAAACACAACTCCTCTGCTAAAAAATGCCTAATCAGTGCCAATCTCCCTGGTTGTCTGCTCCCTGAAATAACATCCAGTTTGGGGAATATTACACCTTAATGAAGACTGTCCATTAAATATTAGGAGGGGCAAATTCAAGCTTCAGAGCTCTCTATTTTGGTTACTATGCACATAGGGCAATTTGAAATATCCACTTGAGAAGCTAATGAAAGACAGAAGGCTTGTCGGGCATCTGGCTTGGCTCAGCATTTGGGGTTTAACATCAGGCACTGGCAGATTGTCTGGAAGACTCGGCATTTGCACAAAGCACAGTAGTGACAGCAGGAATTCAAGTGTGGCTTGCAGGTTTTGAAGGTTGGCACACAGTTAGCAGCAGGTGGGGGCCTTGGCTTTGGAGATACCTTGTGTTTAGCATTTTTCTGGAAGAGAAAAACATGAGAATTCGTAGACAGGTGAAATGAGGGTGGTGAACAGTGGGAGGCTCTGGAGGATGAGCAGGTGGCTGTGCTAGCAATGCAGAGAGGTGCTGGGGCTGGGAAATGGGAAAGGGTGGCTTGAGACCAACCTGCTGAGCAAAATGACAAACCTCATTTTAACCATGACTGGATGGAGCTTTGGAAAGGGTCTGTAGGGAAGAGCGTGGCAGCAGTGAAGAAAGGGGTGCAAAAATGCACTCAGAAGGTGAAGTTATCAGTAAAACCAATTAAGGTGTTATGTTTGGATCTCCCAGCTTTTCAGATGAGTGAAAACTCCCTGTCAGTCTCTTGTTTGCTCAGCTGTGACATGGAGAGAGTAGGGCAGTGACTTGGCAATGCTCCACCTCGAGAGCCAGGTGATCTTCCTTGGGAATCCTCACCTGCACACACAGCTCAGGGAGTGGAAAAAGACCTCTCATCTCCCCCAGGAGTGCAGCTTCTCCGCTGGGGACTTGGAAAGGTGGACAATTTTGGGTTGCTCAGCATGTGCCTGGGTGCTGGGAGGGATCTCTGGAGCCCAGCAGCTGCAGGCACCCTGTGCACTTCTGAAACTCAGAGTGTTGGAATTGTTTGGATGGGAAGGGATTTTAAAGCCCATCTCATCCCAGCCCTTGCCATGGGCAGGGACACTTTCTGCTATCCCAGGTTGCTGCAAGCCCCATCCAACCTGGCCTTGGACACTGCCAGGGACGGGGCGGCCACAGCTTCTAATTTTTTTTCCACTATTATTGTTTCACATCTATTTTTACAACATTTAGAGCTTTAAATTGTATGTAAATTATTTAAATCGGGGAATGACAGCAAAAGCCTTGCAAATGAATGCACCAAGGGAAACTCTAGAAGTACCAAACTGTTCTAATCCGACAAAGTTTTCTGAACAACCACCTACCTTGGAAGATTTCTTGTTCTCTGCCTCTTTCCTGCTGACTTTCTGGGATTTTCTAGTTAAATCTTCAATGAGAATAGCACAGCAAAATATAGAATCAGTTTTACAGAATGTTATTTGGATGAGATAATCCTATTTTTGTTGAGAGGAGGCAGATAACCTGCATTGCTACCTCATTGCTTCATGTTTTGATGTTCATCTCAATTCAGTGTCTGAACTCTGTCACTGCTGCTTTTGTGAAGCAGAAGAGGAACTGATAGTTATATTTTAGAAGGGATTTTTGGCAGATGCAAACAATGAATTATTTCAGAGAAATAAAATTAAAGGTCTCTGTAGAAAAGATTGGGATGCTCACACATAGTGGTCACATGAACAAAAATAGGAAAAATTTTTAGAATTCCATAATTTCTTCTGTTAAAAGGTGGTGCTACATGCATAATTTTGGAAGGAATTAACAAGTGTACATTGCTTACCACAAACAAAAACTCTGCTGATTTGGCATAAACTCTGCATCTGTGATGCCACCTTTCATTCTGCAGTTCTTTGTTCCTTCTCCCCCCACGACCTCATTTTACATAATGTTTCTTGCAAAAGTGTTTAATTCATGTACCTATAACTTTGCTCTCTCTATATATTTGTCACTATATCTAATTTTAAATATTTATACTGTGTAAATTCCATGACTGTGGGTTGTTTTGGGCTGTAACACAGCAAGACTGTTTAAGTGTGAGACACTTCCCAGCCCATGAAGCTGTTATGGTATTTTTGATACCTTTATTCTGGGTGTGTGAGTTTTGTAATAAGCAGTATCTGTATGCAATGAATGATTGAGATAAAAAATATCCATATCCCCACTGGTGAATGGTGGCCCCTTATGTATTCCAGGGTCCTCTATCAATATATTTTTGAATATTTACTGATTGCTAGGATTTACAGAGTTGAAGAATTAAGAATAAATATTTTGAGCTGGTTTGTGAGGTTTCATTTATTTATCTTGTGTTGTTATAAGTTAGGGTTAGGAGATATGTGCCACAGCTCAGCCCCTCGGCCATGTCTAAAGCATGGGCTCACTTCTGTGAGAAGATGGAGAAATCAGCTGAAGGGATTGTATTTTATAGCTCTGATTTTAATTGTGGTAAAAAAGTTACTGTAATTGTGAGAGTAAAGGCATCAAGGATCACAAGGACCACGAAATGGCACAGCTTGGGAGGCTGCAGAACAGCACAAGCTTTGCTAAACTCTCAGTTAAACAACACTGAGTTAATCAGGGTTCAGAGGTTCAGATTTCTTTGGAAATGCATGTGTGGGGCAACTGTTTCTCCTTAAAGATATGTCCTGAGCAAGAGCATGGAGAAAATACGGGAAACAAGGTAAGAACCAGAGTGCTTTAAAATAAAGCCCTAAAAACCTGCAGAAAGGCAAGCTTTATTTTTTTAATTACTAACATTTTGACACAGTTATGAATGTTCTTTAGCTGACTATCTCCAAATACCCGTGAGTTTCTTGAGAGAAATTGGTGTAAATTACATGGAAAGAGTTAAGGCAGACATGATGAAAAAAATTTTGTGAAGAAAAGAATTAATCATCACCCTAAAGGGGCTCTTCCCAAACAGGACAGGTGGTCATCTGCCAGTAACTGTAGAGATAGAGCTGCTCCTGTCTTGGATAGATAAATAAATGACCCCTGGCTCTCCTTTGCAGCGTTCTTTTCTTCCCCTGTTTAATGGCCAGGTAAACTGAGGTTATATTAATACCTGTTAATACTGTTGATTTTTCTACCACAAGAGCAGACCCTTAAAACCCTCACATTATGTTCTTTTTTTCTCATGTGCATAAGATTTTCAAAGGAAGGTTATTTCCCATATTAGCACAAAATCACTTGTCTTCAATATAAAAAGGCATATAGTGTGACAGGAGCTGAAGTGAAACCCGTACAACTAAAATTATTTTTTTTTCCTCTAAACTGAGGTTTATCACATTGTCACTCTTGGGTGCTGCAGCCACCACAGTTCTGCACCCTATGAAGCCAAACAAAGTTATCCAAATAATCCAGAATAACCAAGAGCAGCGTTTCCTGCAAATCTTGTTAAATTGGCACCAAGGGGAAGGTTTTACTCACCTACTATGGAGATGGGTGGGAGATCTGAGAGGTCCATTTTGCTGCTTCTGGACAGGTTGCATTCTGTCTTCTCCTCAATGGCCAAGTGGGAATCAGAAGCTCTGAACAGGCTGTAGCAGAGCAGGAGGCTGAGAAAGAGATTCTTTCTTGCCATCGTGGGGAGGAAAAATTCCATTGTCGTGAAAACCAAAGTTGGTCAAAACCTGCAGAAGTGATGCAGGGATATGAATCTCAGCAGTGATTTTTTTGTCACATTGTGCAGCTTTAGCAACAAATTTATGAGAATTTTATTTCCAGCACCTTGCCTCTGGTACTGGAATACCTAAGATTGTAGTTGCAAGAGTGGAAAAATGCTACCTCAAACTCCCCGAGATGGTATTTTTTCCTGATTCTTTTCTCAAAAAGTTTATTTCCCATAAGATGTGAAGGTACTCCCAACTGAGCTTTAGAATGGCAATTTCATGGCCAAGGGCAGAAACTCAACCACTAACTGGGTTAGGGTGGGGTCTACCCTTCATGTGTTGAAGTGGATCCTTGGTAGCATGAGAAGGGAAAATCCAGCATGTTTCTGTTCCCCTGTCGTGTTCTGGTCTTAGTTCTTAGAGGATTTGGGAATAAAATTTTCATGCTCTTCAAATCCAGTTGCAAAAGACAAATTATTGAGCACATCCAAAAGAACAAAAATGAAAGAAATTTATAATTTTGCAGGTACATGGATGCCCTGGAAGTGTCTAAGGACAGGTTGGATGGGCCTTGGAGGTCTAGCAGGAGGCATCCCTGTCCATGGCAGGGGGTGGAACTGGATCATCTCTAAGGTCCCTTCCAACCCAAATCATTCTGTCATTCTATGGTTTTATGATTCTACACCAGGGAATAGGTTTCCCTCAGCATTTGGACCTATTCATGTTTTACTCAAGTTCCACTTGGCAGTGGTGCCACCGTTTGTGTTGCTGCTGGAGGACACAAACAGGTTGTTTTATACAGCCTGCCCACAGACTGAGATGAAGACTTTCTCTGGGACTGCTCATGAAGCCCAGTTTCCAAATATTTTCTAATCTTTTCACCTCCAGGAGAGGGGAAGGCTATTTCCCAGTAAAGGAGGTCTCATTGTGCACATCCATCCCTTCCACTTGACCTTCAGTGCAGGTTCAGCAAACACTCAATATACTCCCAGTTTTCCTCTTTTCTGCAGCACAGTGACATGCAGGGTAATAAATACCACTCCACTGCCTGGAGAGAAATGTCGTGGCCACTCGTGGACATCTCTCTGCAGGCTTTGTGCTTCATTAGTTCAGACCACTGGGGTTATAATTACCCCAGTTCTGCCAAACTCAGCTGTTCTAGAAGCCGTGAGCAGTACAATGCTAATCACACTGGGTTTTGACATTGAACCAGGAATTCAGATTAACCTTTACACATAACTGCAGTAATCATTGCACAAATGCTTTTACAGAAACCACAAGAGGTG
This sequence comes from Sturnus vulgaris, assembly GCF_052056855.1. Taxonomy (NCBI): domain Eukaryota; kingdom Metazoa; phylum Chordata; class Aves; order Passeriformes; family Sturnidae; genus Sturnus; species Sturnus vulgaris. Next base: position 15,004,306 of record NC_142259.1, on the reverse strand, counting down.
TTGTATTTGTTCTGAATGCAATTCCTCATTTGTCAAACAATGCTTATTGATCCCACCCCACCTAATGTCTGTTTTTTTGTTATTCAAGAGCCAGGATAAATATCATTATTGGAGCTTCCTGTTTGTGTACTTATTTCTGGGCATCTTTCATTCTAACTTCTCTTTTCTGATTTGCTCATTAAAAATTGCTCATGGTTGTGGAAAGCAGGTTCCAAGAGTGTTCCAGTCTCACGCTTCACTCATTAATTCGTGTCCTACCTTTGCATTTTGGCTCATTTTCTAAAAAGTGCAAAGCACTCAGTTGTGGTGCTTGGGCCTAAATAATAAACTCAGTGTGGTTAAAACTGATCCCTGTGCTGTCTATGGAGACAGCCATGTCTGTAGCTGAAAATCAAATTTTTTATGACTTTCAAATAAAATTAGGTCCAAGTATTTTTTCTTTTAAGGGTAACAGTTGAGGCTATTTTTAGTTTTCCTCTGATACCTCTACCTAAAGCTACCAGCTAATGTTCCCACAAAATTTCCCTTAGACTCCCCAGGAATACCCCTGAGGCAGAGCTGCAAGTGAAGCTTGGCTTTTACCCCCCTTGCAGTCAGTGATTTCATCCATAGGCTCAGATGCTGCCAGACAAGACCCTCCCTTGCAGCGTGGTGGGGTGGCAGGACACCAAACTCCTCCCTGCAGTGGCCAGGGGGCTGAAAAAAACTCAGTTTCCTTTTGAATAAAATGGGTTAAAATCCTTATTCATCTGTAGAAAATGCCATAATCTTCACATAGTTTTAAACAGCAAAAAAAAAGGACATTAATTTCTAGGACTGGGATTTCTATGGGATGCCAGTGTGTTGCATCCAGATTTCTGCTCCTTTTCACTCTTAAATTGAAAAAAACCTGTAGCATACCAATGATTAAAGTCAAACTGACAAGTGGCACTGGAGGCCTTCTCTCAGCTCATTCTGAGTCCTTTGGTTCTTTCTTCCAGACTCTAGCTGGCCTTTTGTGTATTTTTCTGTCATTCCCAAGTACAGGGGCCTGTACAGAGGCACTGTCTCTTCTCTAGTTCCTCTATACCCACCCCACAATCAGTTCACTAAAATGAAATGAACTGTGTTTGTTGTACAGAGAGAAGTCCACCAGAGAGAAGTCTGTAGTGTTTGATGCAACATGCTGTTTCTCTGCAACTTTAACATTTTTTAAACTTACTGAACTCAATCTACCCTTCTTGCTCCTTTAATTTCAATTTTCTAGTCCTACTTTCTGTTTTCTTTCATTTTCAGCCATCCACTCTGCCCTGCTCCTTTTGACAGAATTCCCTTTAGGCAATTTTCTCTTGTCTGCCGTGTTAGTTATTTTTCCTTTGCACACTTTTATTGCTTTCCTACCTTTGTCCTCAGCATCTCCAGCTGGATAATCCTGAGGAATGAAGCAGTGAAACTGGATGAGATGCAGCAGTGCAGAGGCCACTTTCAGACACTTTAGCTTGAGAGCAAAAGGCCATTAATTTCTGAAGGTAATGACTTCTGGATTTCAAATGATGGAAGAAGAACTGCCCCTATTGTTCACAGCATGAATGCAGCTGTGTATAAAAAGGTAGTTGAATTCTGGGGTGTCTAGAGAAGTGTTTTGTAACTGAAATATGAAAGTATTTAATATTTTATGCACATACTGGTCTTCATTTAGAGAATCATGTCCAATTTTGGTCAGCCTTGTGGAGCAAAAATGTGTGTGAGTCAGAATGAATGCCAGCAAAGAATAATAATTGCTTGAGATAAAAAGATCCAGCAACACCTCCAGAGGTCCTGTGTTTTACACCCAATTTCCCTATACTCCACTGGCAAAAGTTCCCTTTTTGGCATCAATCCTTCCTATGATCTCCAAATCTTTGGGGCTCCTTGATGCCTACAGAGCATTTATGAAGGTCAGACAATATAAAAAGATTTGCCATGTGCAGGAATATGCAATGACAGGCATAATTGGGATTGTATACATTTCAAACCCCTGATTTACAGATGCTGTATATATTATTGTGTATATAAATATAAATGCAACTATTTTTAACTCTGTGTGTGTATGTGAGAGGGGACAGCTCAGCACAGACTCTTTCAAACCACCCTGTGTGTATTTTTCTCTATATCTATGTTGGTTTGTCAAGCCCTCTGTAATTAGGCATATGTCAGACTGTTTAGACCAAGACCATTTGAGCTTGGATAGGCTGGAAATGAAGAAAACAAATTTCCCTCTGGAGGATCTGCAGTTGAGTTCTTTGTGCCATCATAGCTCAAATTCCAGGTAAAAAGGTGGGAATCACACTTTATGGCAGCAAGGAGCCAAGACTCCCTGGCTTTCAGGGACAGCTGTGGTCAGACTGAAAAGTCCTCTTAAAGAAAAAAAAAAATTGTCCATCACAGTCTCTGCAACTCAGGATAAATGACTCTGCTTGTTCTCCTCTCCCCTAGTGCCCGTTTGGAGCCATGGACCCTCTGGTCTTTGCTCAGGATGGACAGAACAACAAGCAGAGGTTTGCATTACAGGAGAAAAGTTTCAGAGGAGACATAAGGGAAACCTTTGCCATATGCAGTGTAGGGAAACACTGCAATCCTTGCCTGGAGAGAATGATTCAGTTTTCAAAGTCAGGGAGATTTAGGAATGAATTGAATGTCTGTCAGTCAGTGAAATATCAGGTGTGATGCAGTCTGTAAAGCACCATTGAGGGCTGGAGCCTTGCCTCACTTTCCATACAGATATCAGATGCCACAAGTGAGGATGGAGTGAATCTTAAAATAGGAATAGATTAAAACCAGAAATACTTAGACAGAACTAACATCTAAAGAAGTAACTCTGATGCAAGCTGTGTTCTACCCAGGTGGAAAGGCCCAGGGAATCAAGAATTCTAAAGTCTGTTTGCAGGGATGGGGATGAATGATGCAGCTCTTGTAAATGGTTTCAGGGATGTGGCCTGTACCAGAGCTATTGTGCTCATTACTGTGCTTGCAGTGGATTTAGAAGTGACTACTGAACCCAGTATTTAGAGGAACCTTAAGAAAGTAGCCTGAAATTCCCAGAACAGGACTGGATAAACAAAGTGCTAGGAGGGAGTAAAGCTGTATTGAAGCTTCAGCTTGCAAAAGCACACAAAACCAGTGGGATCATATGGTCTCATTTCTTCCAGGACAGGCTGGAGACCCTGCCTAGATTTCAGTATTTCAGGCTTAACTGAACCAGGTGATAACATCTGTGGTAATTCATTGCTATAAATGTCTTATTTCAAATTCTAGCAACTGAATCCTTCTAAACCTTCTTCCTCATTGTGGAAGATGCATTTACTTTCTTTTTCCTCCCCTGAGAGCTGCTTGGATGAGCACTTCCTATAAATGAGCAACTTCCTAATAATCTCCCAGCTCACGCCAACAGGTTGAGCCTGTAGAATTCTAATATAAAGACTTCTCTTCCAGTTAGTTCTTTGATTATCCACATGGCTCTCCTGTTCAGCTTGGGAAATGGATTTGTAGAGAGTCCTCAGGGCCTGAGAGAAGGCTCACACAGTATGCATCTGTTGCAAACTTGGAAATAAGAAATGCTGACTTAAAAATGCCATAGAATAGGACAAATATTGTGGAGAAAAAAATGAAGCTAGAAAAAAGTTTCAAAGGATGGCCTTGCAAATAAGACTAGATACTTTAGAGAAATAGAACTATGAAAAATGCATTGTAATAGAACCCACGAGGGGTGATTTTAGATGATTGGCTTTAAGGCATTTTATAGCATAATGTGACAAAAGCTAATAGGCCAAGAGACACTTATAATATATTGTAATTAAGAAAGAGTTGGCTTCTGATTGTGATTATAATTATAATATCTGTATTGTCTCACCCTTCATATAAGACTAAAAATGTAATAACAGTTTTTTAAACACCTCTCAGTTGCCCCATCTTTAAATTAAAAAAAACACAAAATACAACAAGCTTGCTAGTTTTTCTTTACAAGCAGAGGCAGTGACACCGATTGTGCCAAAGAATCTTCTTGCTCCACTCTAGTCATCTTTAATCAAGTTCTCTACCTTCTACTCCAAAATTTTGCTAGGATTTGAGTCAAACCAATGCTTATGCAATCCATATGGTTTAATTATCCACAGGGTCATTAAACCAGTGATAATTACCTGGCTATTCCTTGTCTTACTGAAAAGGAGCTTCTCACCCAGCTCCACCAGTTTAATAATTAGCACCTAATCTGAGATGGCTGTTTAGCCTTCCTTCAAGGTGCAGCTTGGAATTTAAGCTGTCTCTGAAGGGTATCATTTTGTTTCCTCTTTTTAAGTAATTCTAAGATTGTGTTTTAATACCATCAACCTCCTATAATATTTAGTCAGTTTAAAATGACATATGTTCCTGGTCCTAGGGTTGTTTAGAGCTGAGGAACAGGATGTAGGGACACATCTTGAGAAAGTAAGAAAATTACAGCCTGAAAAATATTCCAGGCTGGAGCTTCTCAGCTCTGTTCCCAGCCCATGAGCTGGTCCAGCTCAAGGCCAGGGAGAATTTCTCCCAGGGTGATAATTTGGTCACAATAAAAAGGAATTAATAACAAAATCAAACCCCTGTTGTGGTGTGTGCCCAGGCCCTGGCAATGGGGTGTCTTCTCTCTGAACCAATCTCCTTTTCTCTGCTCTGGGAGTTGCAGTCCTGCTATAAAACCAAGTGTGTTTGTGAATAAACTGGGCTCTTTCTTCCTGTCATGACAGACGACCATGTAGCTGTGCATCTTATTTCTGCACCCATTCCAGCTTTTCCTGCTGATCAGTTTTAAGCAGCTTGCTTGACAGTCAGAGGTGAGAGCTCGGAGAGGAGCTGAGGTCCAGGTGAGATCCCCATTTGCTGGGGGTGGGAAGCAGTGAGGAACAGGAGCTGTGTGCTGGCAGAGGTGCCCAGGAGATGGGGTGCTGCTGTGCTGATGAATCCAGGCTGTTGCATCCTGGACTTGTTGGGGCCCTGGGTGTTTCTTCCCTGCTCCGGGTGATGGGGCTGGCTCTGATAGAGCCCAGCTGTACCCTGGGATCAGGATGCTGGGGCAGAGCTGGGAGGTGCCTCCAGGGGCTCCCTGCTTCCCTTGGATGCCATGGAGAAAGGAGGAAATCCTGCTTAGCTTAAGGCACACACACCTTTTGAAGGGAAACCTGAAGGGGCTATGATTCAGTGGTTAAATTTAAAAGAAAATGCTAAAAGACTTTGTGTTCCATGTATAATGGGGTTTCTAAATATCCTATTCTTTTTTTTCTGCCTGTGTCCTTGACATCCTCAATGAGAGGGTCTGACTCAAATCAATCTTGGTTTGTAAACACAATTTCTTCTTGAGGGCACCACTTGCATATTGGTGACACATGTTGGCCTGTCCCAGCTGAGTGCTGAATGGCAGGGAGGGGAGACCTTCCTGGCTGCTGATGGGGAGAAAAGGAGAATTCTGGACATTCCTTCCACATCCTGGCAAGGTTGTGTTATCCTGACTGTGGCACAGATATTTAAGAACAACTGGAGCCATTGGATTTGCATGGAGTAGCTGCTGTACTCATGTGCCCCCACCAGAAATGAGGAAATAGAAAATAAGAATGAGGTCATTTGCATTGCTCTTGTCTGTGTGTGGCAAATCCTGAGATCAGGGACTCAGATGTCCTTGTGTCCCATACGGAAGGAAGATATTGGAGCAGTCTTGAGTATCTGTGCAAGATCAGTGACAGATCTGGACTGTCTCTACAAAGCTCTGTGAGGCACAGCTTTTGCAGGGAAGGAAGCAAATCCATGTGTAGCCCATAAGTGGGAAGGAGGAAGACAAATCTCTGGAAGTGGCAAATTAGTGGACTAACTGCTCACAGGAAAACAACAAATATTCTAAGAATTCTAAGTAACGATGGGCAAACATCCAAGAAAAAAAAGTGTGCTGTGCATTTGGGCTGAGAAATGCTGCTCTGGGAAGCAGGAATGCAAAAGGGTTTGGGATTGAGGTGGAAATGAGCTTGTGTAGCACTGCTGTCAAAAGTGCAAATGGAGCACTCAAATGGGAAAATTGGAGCAACCTCAATAGGAGGGGGGATCAGTGTGGCTGTGTCTGGAAGGCACTCCAAGAACACCACTAAGTTATTGGAAAGTGTTTGGATAAACCAAAGAAATTGAAAAGTGTGTCTAAAAAGAGCCTCAAAGCTCAATTCCTGGAATTCCAAAGGGAAAATGGGGAGTATCTCAGTTCCTGAGTGTGCTTGGCAGGACTGGAATGAGAGACTGGAGTGAAAAAATGAGTTTTCAAGCAAGCTGACAAAGCTGTAATGAGATGAAGCTGCCAGAAGTAGAAGCCAGGCCCAAAACATTTCAAGGATTTAGACCCTTCTGGTTCAGTAACAACTGTAGTTTAGAATTTCTGCCTTTGGCTTTTCTACTACAGAAACTTGATTTTAATTTTTTTTTCTAAGAAATACAGCTTCTAAGCAAAATTGCTGGAAATTACATCATTGTTTGTGTTACAGGCTAACTAATGACTAGAACTTCAGTTTTATTTATGATCTTACCAGTTCTCTGAAGATGTGCCAGGAGTGTGGATGCTCACTTCAGCTCTGGAATTCTGGGGACTCATACAGTTGTGCAAACAAAGATGTTGCTTTTACACTTAAGGCATTACAGTTTTCCTACCAAGTTGACCTACCTCTCTACTTATTTATTTCCAAGTGGGGTTTTTTTTATCTTTCTTTTCTTTTTAGGTTTGTTTTTTTGTGTGTGTGTGGGGGTTTTTTTTGTTTTGTTTTGTTTTGGAGTTTTTTGTTTCTGTTTTGTTTTTATTATTTTTTTAATCTTACATTTTGATATCTCTGCAACCACTTTAGGTCATGGAAAATAAAAGTTACCTCCAGAGTGTCAGGTATTGAGTCAGACCTATTGAAGCAGCCCATTTCAAAATCTTAGGAATATACTAAAAGAACACGCTTTGAAATTCAACTTGTAAATTATTAAAAGCTCAGTGCGAATCTTAAATAATAGATACATAGATATTATTTATATGTCTATACATAACATGTGGTAACATACATTACATCTGCTGATTCATTTTGGGCCACTGGAAGGCTCCCCACTGGGAACTGGCCATTTTCTGAACTTTTCAGGAAATACATTTCCACCTACAAAAACCATGGATGTGTCTGTCAGCTGTGCCTTGCCCGAGTGCTCCCCCAAAAGAACGTCCCTGCTGCCATCAGCAGCTGGATCTGGGACCTGCAGCTGCTCCGAGCACAGCTCCCCCTCCCAGGGCTGCTTTCCACTGGTGCAGGAAATGCCTCAGTTATGGGAACTTATGAAAAAGTTCATGGCAAAATTACTTTAAATTTTTTTTCTCTGCAGGGAGATAGGAAGAGGCTGATGTGCACACCCAGAAATTTTAACCTGGGATATTTCTATTGTCAGGACAAAAAACATACTTTGTATTTTGCTAAACAGTTAAAGTTACAATATTGAATGGATTCAAAACGCTTAATTCAATACTATTTGTGATGTAATGTCTTTCTCATTATCCCAGGTTGTTTTTTTTTAATGGCATGAGCATTTCAAAATGCAGAGAGAAGCAAATGGAAAAGCTGCAGTGAGTGTTCCCTGCAGAAAGAGCTGCCTTCTGTTTCCTAATCACTCAAATTCAATATACTTATTGCAAATAAATTAAAAGTTTAACCGCCTGAGTAAAGAAATTTGAAGATAAATTGTCTGATTTGAAAGAAAAAAGTAAGATGGCTATTCTGCTTAGGTTGGGCATTTTTTTCCATGAAATTTGCTTTTCTAAAGGAATGTATTACCATATAAAAATAAGAAAATTAATATTTCTACTATGTAAATATCCTCCATGAGCATGCACAATTAACAGGCTTCTTTATTATTTAGTCAAGACTTTTAGTACGTGTTCAGTCTGTAAAATACTGATTGATGTGTGAATTTCTGCTTCTGTGTCTGTGTGTAACATATTGAAGGGAATGCTAAAGAAAAATTTAAGCTGGCAAAATCCTTCAGTTTTCAGTGAATTGGGGGTTTTTTATGTACAAGAAAAAGGGAAGATAATTAGGGAAAATACTCCGTTATTTGTGTATTTTTGCATTTGGACTAGAATGCTGTGAAAGTTTTCTGAGCCTGTTTCAGCAGGGGAAAAAAATATTCTGTGAAGTGGGAAATGCATCGGGAATTGAAACTCTGATATTTGTAAAGCAAACACAGGATGTTCTCAGGGAAAAAACTCAAACCAGAACAAATAACCAAAGGAAAAAAACAAACCAAACTAAAACCAACAACACCAACAAAAATCAAATGACAGAAAATCTCCCTCAAGCCCTAATAATCATCAAAAGACCTTTATGAAAGAGATTGTTTCATCAAAATGAAAGTCTAAAATGAGAGACTTCAGACTATCCAAATAAAATGTCTGGAATTTTAAAGGGGGACAGTCCAGTGATGTCTCTGCAGGACTTTCTCTGGCTTGGTCAGAGCGATTCTCACATTAAGAAAATGCTCAGAAACTCCAAAATTTCCAGGCACAGCACCAAAGGCACTTCAGAACACACTGAGCTCTCCTTTGCCTTCGTGGTGTGGCTGAAAAGCAGCAGAGAGCTGTAAAGTTTAGATGGAGAAATAAAGCAGGGAAAAGTAGACAAATCTAGACCACAGAAATAAATTAGCCCTTTTTGGAAAATAACATAAGTATAAAATGAGCAATAAAATTGTTCATTTTCCAGTGATTGCAGGGACTATAAAATTGATAGACTTGGGTAGAAACTGATGTTGAAAGAAAAATTCTGGTGCAGCAAACAGCAGCCAGAAATGATCTCTGCGTTTTGTATCTTGTTAACTATGTTCAGCAACCATTGCTTGCTGAAATAGCACAAAATTAAAGAATATTAAGAACACCAATATAAGACTGGACAATGGGATATGTGTAGTGTAGGATTAGTTTTTGTGAGGTGCTACAGAGAAATCTGACAGGGCAAATCAGAAAAATAATTACAGAACATAATTTGAATGAAAAATAGTATCACTCCTAAAATAGATAAAATCCAATCCCTTATCTTTCTGGAGTTATGAAAGCTTCAGGAAAATAAAGATTTATTTTAACATTATATCATAATTTTATTTACTGCACTTAGGGGAATAAAATAGTGTATAAAATCGATAAAATCGATTGGAACAGTGTAAAAATAGAGCTTAGGAAATGTACGTTGTTAATTTTAAAATCATGTAATAAAAGAGTGAAGAGAGATAATATAACATCTAAAATAATTGTAGGGGGAAAAAACTTAGAATTAGACTAAACGAAAAAGCAAAATTTCCAACAAAAAAATATCGAAGAGGCAGAAACAACCAAACAGAAGTGAAACAACATAAACCACAGGCAGTGCCTGGAAAAGAAGGTTTTGGAGTAGAATAGAAAAGTGGAGCAAATAAATGCAGAAAAGCGAAATGGTAAAACAACGAACAAACTAATAAATAACAAAGTTAGGAGAGCTCTAAAACTTCCCTGCTTGCCGGAGCCGCTCATCAGTTCGGTGAGCAGGACGGATGGAGGGAAGGGGGATCTGCTGCAGGCAGAGCGGTGCCCTGGGCAGCACAAACAAACGTGTCCAGTTCCCCAGGGCTCCGCTCCTACCGGGCACAAACAAACGTGTCCAGTTCCCCAGGGCTCCGCTCCTACCGGGCACAAACAAACGTGTCCTGTACCTGTTCACCAGGCCCGGGCCCGGCCAGCGCCGCTCGCCATTCCCCTGCTCTGCTCGCCCGCAGCCGCCGGACCGCGCCGCTCCCCGTGCCTGCCTCACCCGGCGCCGAGGGTCACTCTGTCCTGCTTCAAGTTCTGCTTTTTTATCAGTTCCCCCCCCCCTTTTTTTTTTTTTTTTTTCTTTTCTCCCTCCTTCTCCCTGTGCTGTCTTACCGAAAACAATCCAGTGGAAAGCTGACCCTCAGCCCCTCCTTTTTCCTCCCGTTTGAAACCCACCAGAACAGAGCCGGTCCCGCCGGCTTCAGGCACAGGCGATTCCAGCTGAGATTTTCCTGTCACTCAGGTAGAAAAGGATGGATAGCAGGGAAGGGAAAGGCCTGCTGGTATCAAAGCCCATCTTTGGGCTCTACAGAGCGCGATTCGGGATTGCTGCAGGATTCCCTGCCCGGCAGGCTGGGGATCGCTGTGAGCGCCGGGCAGCTCCTCAGCCCTTCCCGGGCCAGCAGAACTGCGAGCTTTGCATTGCCTCCACTCTGAGATAGTTCTGAACTATCTCTTTGCTAGTTCACGAAAAGCCAAAATGCCACGGAGGAAAGGCTTTTTTTCTTAAGCTGATAAAGGCATGTTCAAAGACCAGATGAGTTTACCCCAATGTGGGTGCGATTATTCACAGCGTATCAAATGTCCTTGTATAATTTCAAGAGTTACATTTTACATCTCCATGATTTTTTTTGTTGGCCATTTTGCAACCATGTGCATGTCATGTGTGCCATGAGGGTTGAGGTTTTGGGCTTTTAATGCCTGCTCGGGTGAGTTCTGTGGGGGGAATAGGCAGAAACAGCTTGGTTGAGCTCTTTAATGCTGACAACGCTGCTGGTGTTTGCAGCCTGGGGCGCCAAAAGCTTCAGACTGGAGGGAATGACAAAGCAGCAATGGGTTTTTTGGAAGCCGAATGATCAAATTTGATTTAACAGCCTCAAAAGTGGTTGTATAATAAAAGTTGATTGAGGAGTTGAAGGTCTGATATGAAATAAAATTTCAGCCCCCTTGCATTTCTCTGTTTCATTAGCAAGTCTGAATATTTTAGTGCTGAAGATCTCATCAGGACTAATCTGGGGTTGGAAAAATGCCTCTTTGGGAGGTCTTTTTATTACTTTTTTCCTTTCTCTCAGTCAGCCTCCCAAACTGTGGCAGTTTAGGTGAGAAAGATGAAGAAAGGTAACACGAGCTAACTTTACAAGAATTGAAAAAATTACAAAGAAACATGGGGCCATGGGAATTGCTGCCTTGGAGCAGGAACCACTCCTTACAACCCCCAAACTGGAAAATTCTGTAAATATCTAAAGTTGTTTATTTTCTTTTTTATTACTTCTGATTGAAGGTACTAGCTGTTGATGATGTTGCAGTGTTTCAGAGTGCAGAACATCTGCTAAAGGAGATACACAGTGCTCAGCCTGTGTTTCTTCCTAAAAGCATCCAGAATATTACCTTGGATCTTGGGACACTTGGGGGTTACCCACCAATGCAGTTCCTGCATGAAGGAAAGATGTGCCCAGCCTCCAGAAATATGGGGGACAGAAGGGGACTTACACACACCTTAGCTCTGCCAGGACTCTGTGGCAGTGACTCCTGGGGCTGTGCTGGCTCCCAAAACAAACCACTGGATGTGTTTAGGCACCCAAGTTTTCTGTGCAATATGCTGCCTTCACTGGGTGCACAATTGTTCTGATAGATGTTATGTTTTATCTTAGTGCCACCACTCTAATTAGAAAGGAAATTAGATAACGTCTACCAGAAGAACTGATCAGAAAGGATAGGCAATATTGGCTACTGCCATACTTCCAGATTCCATTAAGATTTTACCATTTCGTTTTGAGGTAAGTACAAAGGTAAGAGCCTTCTAGTATGTCTTGATGGGGCTGTGTAGTTAACTAGGCCATCCTGAGAAAAGACATGTTTTTCCCTGATTCGAAGTTAGGTTTTTGTTGAAAAGTTGGTCCTTTGTGCCCATTTGCATGGGCTTTCAAGCTGGTATTACTGGGAGTTTCTGCACCAGGTACACAGAACTATGAGCCAAGATTTACAAATGGCTTAAAATGAGCACCCAAACTCCACTCAGACCTGTTGACATCCATCACCTGAGGATTTGGTTCTCATTATGAAATATATTTCCTCAGTGCTGAATTTTATTATTTCTAGGCTGACAGAAGAATTACATAATAAAATTCTGCTGCTGGGAAGAGGATGGTAGAAAAATATGTAGATTGAGAGAGAAGAGACTGTATCCTATATAATATTATATTATATCTTCATTCAGAATTATAACACTTTTAGGAAAAAGCAAAATACGTTTTTCTTAAAATACCTTCAGTGACAAAAATATGTAATTACCTTTCTCAGCTAAATTTTCAACTACTATGCACCTGAAGAGCCATGTTTAATGAATATACAACCAAATTCCCTGAGGGAAATTCCCTGTGTAATCCCTATCATAGGAAGCTGAAAAAATCAGGAGTCTTGTGAGGAAGGTTCCTACTTGTTCTGGCAAGGTTATTTGCTAGTCTTATATAAGGCCAGGCTCAGCCTGATGCAAATGAAAGAAATTTGAACGAAAGAAAAATCAAGTGAAAATACTGAAAAGGAAATAAAATTATATTATTTCCCCCTAAAAATGAAAAACAAACAAACAGAAAAATCCCTGTGGTTACATCTTGAAATTAAGTACCCTTTCAATTACAAAGGATTAACTGTTCTTGGTTTTCTATCTTGACTGCATACAACAAAAGTCACTACAAAACAATATCATAACCAGAAAATGAACAATATTTTCATCTACTGAAAGCCTCACACTCAGCTATAGACCATCATTCACCCAGGGGTCTGCATTGCCCCAAAACTTGTGAAGAAGACCCTTGACATTTCTTCTCACTGAAAGAATGCCTGAGACATTATTTCACCATATTCTCTTTGTTCCAATCGTTATGCTTTTATCTGCTTCAAGAGGTTCTGTGTTCTTATTGCCTTCTTGGGAAAACTGGAGGGAGTAGATTGCTTACATGTGTAGCTGCATTGTCCATCCTCAGCTGACCAACATGCTGTCCCAGCCTGTGTGTGGTACAGCTGGGGCTGTGAAAAACCACAGCTCTCCTTGTGCAATGCTTTCAGCTGCCAGCAAAAATAAATATCCACAAGTGTGGATATTAAAAACCAAGGAGGTTTTTAAGGCTGTACAACACTTAATCATGATTAGTAATTGCTTAATAAAAATTTCCATTCAAGTAAATGCCCTTTGACTTGAGAGTGGCAGAGCTGAGAAAAGGAAATTGAAAAGAACCAATCCCAGGCCCTGGTGGCAGAGGTGGTGGTCAAGGAGGTTTTGGAGGAGCAGGACTTGCTTCACCAAAGTGCCCTGCCCAGGTGTCAGGAAAGCATGAATTGGTTTGGATGCTGTAGTTCCAGACTTCTTCCTCTCTCCTTCTCCTGGTGACATCCCCTTGAGTGTCATCAATACAAGGCTCATCTGGTGGCTGTGAAGAACAGCCTCTCCTCCCAGTCCTTGACTCACACAATGGTGGGTGACGACCAAGGGCAACACAGAGTCTTAGAAGTGTTCTTTCTCCTGGTGTTACTTGCACCTTTCTTTTCTGTTACTGTGGTTCATACAAGTGGAATATTTCATCATTAGAGCACCTCTCCTATAAGGAAACACTAAGAGAATTTGGATTGTTCACCCTGAAGGCTCTGGGGAGATTTTACTGCAGGCTTCCAGTGCCTGAAATTGCTCTGAGAGAGCTGAAGAGGGATTTTGGACAAAGGCCTAAAGTGCCAGGACAAGAGGCAATGACTTCCCACTGCCAGAGGGCAGGGTTAGATGGGATATTAGGAAGAAATCCTTCCCTGTGAGGGTGGGCAGGGCTGGCACAGGGTGCCCAGAGCAGCTGTGGCTGCCCCTGGATCCCTGGCAGTGCCCAAGGCCAGGCTGGATGGGGCTGGAGCAGCCTGGGACAGTGGGAGGTGTCCCTGCCATGGCAGGGGGTGGGACAGGGTGAGCTTTAAGGTCCCTTCAAACACAAAGCATACAAGAGTGCTTGGGTCAGGCTGTACAAAGTGCCATGGACTCTTCCACGTGCTGCCCAACACCAGAGGCTTTTGTCCCCCTCCCTGGAATCAGCAGTGCCCTGGCAGAGTCTTGACTCAGGTCACTGCTGCTGGACAGCATCCAACCCAAACTGTCCCAGTGTCAGGATGGATGACACCAACAGCCCAGCAGCAGCAATGCTGGCCATGCACTCCAGCCAGGCTCCCAAACACCCACAATGTTCATTGTGGCAGCTTTATGCCTCAGCCTCCTGCCCTGTGTGGCCAAGCCAGACTCTGTCCTGCAATATTTGACCCCTGATTGCTGTGTCCCTGCCCCATCTTGTGTCTCCAGGCCATGACAGTTCTACAGTGTGTCCCTTCTTTCCTTCAAGAGTGGGAAAAGGGGAGCCAGTGCCAGCTTGCACTGCTCTTCCCCCTCCCCTTGGTGGCCAAGATTTACTTTTTGTAAATCAAACAAGTATTAAACAGAATATCAAACAGAATTTAAAGAATACACCTTACTCCTGCAGACCTAGATACAAAACCAGCTGATCATTGCAACCAACAGGTCTTTCTGTGTTGTCTGTGTATTGCCACATAAAAGCAGTTTGCCCCTCAATCATCTGAGTGCCTAGATGTGTTAAAAGGTGATGAAGAGTCTATTGCATGTCTAAAAGTGCTCTGGTGGCTCCTTTCCAAAGACAAGTGCTTTTTTTGTGCGTGGTTTGTTTTTTTTTTTTTAATTTTCTTTTTCGTCTTGGTAGTCCAACTTCAGCTTGTAATCAAATATCATCCTACTTCTGTGAAATTAAAAACGCTGTTTACTGTAACACTGCGTTCCTTAAGTTGTTCTTGTTGATTTTAGGAAAGTTGTCTCTTGATTTTTGCAGCCTGGTTTATGACTGGAGGGATGTTACTGAGGGCGGGCTCATAAATGCACACATTGGTGGGCAGGGTGAGGCTCCTCTGCATCCTCGGGGGATGGAGTTAGGAATGTTGTGTCCCTGGCATCTGTCACTTCCTAAATAACCTCACAGAAACATCTTTTACATTCTTTGAACACGTAATTAGGGAAAAAGGAAGTCTGTGGTGAGAATTGAATCACCTAGTTAAAAACTAGAGAGCAAACTTCAGATCTGAGAACAGAATTATTTTGTATGCTTCTCACTGTAAAGTCTCGTGATGAGACCTCTGGATTTGATTTATTTCCCAGTGAACCGTTTTTCAAAAACACCAATTTCATGGGTGCAGGGAGGAGGAAGCTGGATATTGTCTTCATCATTCAGAAGGGGTTCTGGCAGGAGCAGTGATGGCATCCAGGTGTACAGAAACCAGTCCCTGGCTGCTGTGTTTCAGCTGTTATTTCTGACCTGAGAATTTCTTTTCTATTTTCTCTTTGTCTCATCTGCGCTAATACAAAGAGACAAGAAAGTCTTCCACTGTGGGCAGTGTAACAACTCCAGTTTCAAGATCAAAGTCAGACAACTCAGGGTGGGGGAGAGGTAAAAGCTGCTGTTCCTGCTATGGAGAGACAGGGTAATGTGAATAAAATCAGACACTAATCTTCATATAATTATCCATCTGCAATGGCTGATGCTTCAAGGGAAAAACAGCTCAAAATTCCCAGTGAAATCGTGGACTTTTTGAACAGCATTTCAGCAGCAAGGAGATACTTTTGAAACAGCCCCTGCTCCTGAAGGCTCTGCCTTGCTGCAGCGCTGGGAAAGCAAAGCAGCATCTTACCAATCATTAAAGGAGGTCAAACGCCTGCGTGGATGAACAGGAGCACAGAGGAAGATGAGGCAGGGCAGGGGTGAAGCTTTGGACTCCAAGTGATCTTGTGACATGGACAGACAGGATCTGCAACCCTGGGGGATGGAATTAGGAGAGGTAATGCTGGAAGATTTTGGTTTTTAAAGTGGTGCCTTTTAGTGACGTTAATGACTCTTTAAAATGCCACAGAGGCTGAGTGACACTGCTGTGCAAATTCCAGAGCCCCCCCTCACCCCCAGGCTCAGGTGCTCACAGCACACAGATTTGGGCATGTGAAGTCTCCAAGTGAAATATTCTGTTTGGAGACATGCCTCAGATTTTCTCCAGTATATCTGCATTGATCCTAATTAGTTAATATGGTGACATCCATTGGATTTGGGAAATTAAAGTCTGTGACTATGATGTAGGTAGCTCTTATTTCTTTTACTTCCCTCCTGGCTAGGATTTTATAGAAACTATTAATAAAACTATATAATAAACTATATAACATAAATAACTATATAATATAAATATAGAGATCTATGAATAGTATAAAATTCTATTATGTTATATAATTTTATATTCATTTCTATTATAATTTTATAGTATATAATTTTATATCATATTAAATATACATTTATATTGATATTATGTAATATACAATTCTATATTCCATATAGAATTATTAAATAAAATACTTTAAACTATATAATATAAACTATTACTTTTTTAATAGTTTATATTATTTTTATTTATTTACTGAAAAAAAATAGGTGTTGGGGAAGAAATACACTAAGTTTAGCTGTTTCTTGTGAATATAGAAAATGTGGAATAGATTTCCTTGAACTCATGTTCATGACGTTCTATTTCAAGTACTGTGGGAAAAGCAAAGGAAGGAAAAAAGAAACAAACCCCTTTGTTGGCTTCCTGAGGCAGGAATAGAAGAAGGGAGGGATGGTGATTGTACCAGCCTCATCCAAACACGCAGCCTGTGTGCAATTTGGTCACTGTAAGGCAAGCTTTTAAAAAAGTACTCCAGGTCAGGTCACCTCGTAAGCACATGTTAGCCAGATTTAAAGAGAAATAAATATTCTGTTTAATGCACATTTCATCAAGGATTTGGAGTGTTTTCTGACAACAGAACCTGTAAGAAAGCCAACACTGAGGCTGTTCCTGTGGTTGTTGTTACCTTGCCAAAAAAATCGCTTTGACACATTATTGCAGGCACTTACAAAGCACTTTTTGGCTTCTCCCTTAGCAATATGATGACACTACTTGAGGACCATTGCTTCCAAGTCCCCCAGATTAAAATGTCTTTGGTTTCATATAAATCTTCTGCTACTTCTTCTGCCAACAGTTCTGGTGTTTATGACTCTCTGGGCTTGCAGAAGTAATCTGTAATTGTTATTACTTTCCACTCTCAATCTTAAGACACTTTTCTTTTGCATGTTTACCACTCCATCTCTTTGTCTTCTTTGTCTTCTTTGTCTTCTATGTAATTTTATACTCTGGAACTTTCTCCAAAGCACTTCCAGGTTTGGATGAACTCTTGCTTGCTTTTTGATGACTTCTTGCCTTGGCTTTGTGCTTTTTTGAAACAGTGATCTGAAATGCTTGACTGCTTGTTTGGTGGAAGTGCTTTTGGTTTGTTTGGGTTTTTTTTCCCTCTTCATAAAGAGGCTTTGGGAAAATATCTTCTTTCTAGGATCCATCCTTACCTCTGTGCAGAAGCAATCCAACCCATAGCTATTGCAGCCCCACCAGGAGCTTCTGTCTGTGCTCTGTCAGCTGCCCTTGCTCTGTTCCAGTTTACCTTGTAGCAATGCCCAAGCTGGTGAATGATCATCCCTGCGACCCCGGGCAGGCTTTTGGCAGAGTCCTGTCTGTGACTCTTGTGCATCTGAATGTTTAATTTCTTCAGTCCAAGGCAGTTTTGTTGTCACTTGTTTCCTGGAAACAATTGTAATTAAATCTGAAGGCCCCCTATTAATATTTCCCTTGTTTCTGTTAAAACTTTTTTTACAAGCTCTGCTAACCACTTCAGTCTGTCCCCAAGCTCTCAGAAGGATCTCGTGTATTCCTCTACCTATTTTTGTGTTGTTTCATTTTTGTAATTCTCACACGTTATTTTCATTTAGTTTAGAACCGTGGAACCACTGAGGTTGGAAAAGACCTTTAAGATCGAGTCCAAACACAAACCCAACACTCCCCAGGCCACCCCTGAACCATGTCCCTCAGTGCCACATCTTCATGTCTGACAAGCTGAGCTTTTCTTTGAGGCTTTTCTGTGTCCTGCACAGACAGGGACCTGCTGATTATGGCAGTGATCTGTGCTCAGGTCTCTAAAACCACCTTGGATAGATCTTGCTCAGCTCCATCTTGTCTTGCAGCAATTATTTCTCCTCTGTCCCTCTCCCTCCATCCCAATTTATACTTTCCCCATTTACACACTTAAAAGAAAACAAAAAACATGGCCAGACCTACAACTCTCCATTTCCATCTGTGCTTAATTCTAATTTCATTACTGCTCATTTTAAAGTTTAGTGTTCCACTCTTGGTTTGTATGGCTGTAGTTTCTCCATCATTGTTTAGCACCACACTGCATTTCCCCTTGACCGTGTGACATCTGGCACCAGTGCTTTAAGAATAACCTGCACATATTTCATCTGTTGCCAAAGGCTTTACACAGAGGAGTCAGCTTCACTCCAAAGAGGGAGTGCAGTGACTTCATGTGGAAGTGCAGTGGTGGAAATAGGCAGGATCTGCTGATTCCTGGCCACTTCCCAGTTACAGGCTGGAACTCTTGAGTCCCATGAACAGAAACTCAGTGGAAACAAATGTAACTAATTATTATGAAACTCAGAGTTGCCTGTATGTTCTGGTTTTTCTCTAGAAAACAAAGCAGTTTGAATGTTTAAAGCCATTTAATTCAGCCCCCTCTTGAGAGCTTTGATGGAAGGGCTGGCTTCAATCTGGTTACATCTGATAGAAAGGGCTGAGGACAATGAGAGAAAACAATTTTTACGCATTTAATCTTGGGATCCAGTGGGACTCTGAGTTTTTGTTTTCAAGTGGCCTGGTTGCTGTGCTGGATGACAGAGTTACAATGCCACAGTCTGAACACAGGAACAAAAATCCACTAATGGATCTACAGAGGGGCTACAATGTGCAGCTGTGCATCCCTTTCTGCTGGCCAATTGAAAATTCAAAGAAATAAAATCTCTGCATGGCACAGTCCTCTCCATGCAGGTACAAAACTGAGTGAATCCATTTGTTCCTGGGAGATCTTCAGCTCAGCACTCAGAATCCAGAGGGAGCAGGGGATGCACCAGTTGCTGGGCTTTGGCTGAGAGCAAGCAGGACCAAAGAAATCATCTGGAATAAGGATGGAAAGCTGGAACATGGCTGTAATTTTAGATGTTTTTTCCAATTTCAACCACTACATTTTTTTTCCTCTTTGTGTTTTGGTTTGGTTTGCATGTGTCTTTTTTGTGGATGTTGGTTTTTTTGGTTGTTTTTTTTCTTTTCTTTTTTTTTTTTTTTTTTTTTTTTTTTTGTTTTGGTTTTTTTTTGTTTTTTGTTTTTTGTTTTTGTTTTATGTTTTTTGGGTTTTTTTTAATTGGGAAAGATTATTGGTATTTCTTTCTCTCTTTCCCTTGGGCAAGAAGAAATACAGAGAAATGCAGTGAATGCCAAAGCCTCCCTCTGATCTCTTCAGTGCCTCCAGGGCCAGCAGTAAGAAATACCACAAGAAAAACATAATTCATTAGCTTAGGGTTGCCTTTTGCCCAATCTGGAAATGAAACCGAAGATAATTTTAATAAAGAGGTAATATAAAAGAGGATCTTTATTTGAAGGCCTCCAGAAGAAGTTATGGAAAGATGTGCACAAAAGACACCCCCCCAGGGGTGAGTATATTTTATAGGTTTTAGGAATTTAGCATAATTGATAAAAGGCACCAATTAGGAGGACAAGTGGTGATGTAATTCCCCCCCAGGTCAAGCCCCATGAAATGGATCTCCAAGTGTTGTTCTTTAGTTTGGTACCCAGGAAGAACCAAGGTAGCACTGGGCTCTTGTGCCCCCCTGGGCCTGGAGCTCTGCAATTTGGTTTTTCTTTCTGTTTAGGGAAAGGCCCTGGGAAAGTGACAGTAGTTAGCTGCACCACAGAATTAGTGGCTTGTCTTCCTGTTCTTCTGTCTTCACTCAGAGTCAGGATTAAAACATGAAAGAGATGGATTTTTCATGTTCAGGCTCAGTTGTTTATTAATTTTTATCTAAAGTACAGAGAGTTCTGCAACACTTCCAGCTACCAGCTAAAAGTGAGCAAAGTGGAGCTGAATCCAGCTGGTTACAAGGTCTCTTAAAGCTAAACAGTCCAATAGAGAATTAACACCTATATTATTGATACTTTTGACCCAATAACTAAACCCCTGTGACCCTCAGTGCAGCACTGACTGTCCAACCAAAAACTACTGCCTGAAACCATGAAGAAAGAAGAAGAAGGAACAAAAAGGAGAAAGAGACAATGCCCAAGAACCTCCATCTTGTCCCATCCCTATTGCTGTATTATAAAAACCCCAAATTCCAAACCCTTCACCATGTGCAATCACACACTTCTATTTAACTCCACACCAGTGATTTTAACTCCATCACTCAAATTTGGAGCCTTCTCCAAGGGCTCAGGTCCAAAGCAGTGTTCTCCTGGGGGTCAGTGCCACACAGCACAGAAAGTTTAAAACTGCCAGGCTTCAGGGTTCCAACAGAAAAGTACTGGGAAAACTAATCACTAATACAATAGGTGACAGAGTTACAAATATATGTGTGAAGAATACAAACATAGAAAAAAAAGGCAAAACCCAAACAGCATCATAGGGGTATATTTAGTAGCAGTCACTGACTGATTGCAGGGTGGCTGGTCAAAACTCCACTTGCCACTCACAAAACAGAACAGTTCCTTTTAACCACTAGTGGGGGCCCAGTTCCTATTAAAAAAAAAAAAAAAAAAAGATTTTATTCCATTCACATTGTCAGATTTGGCAACAGATATTTTTGGCAGTTATAGAGAAACATCCCTAAAACTCGCCCAGTGGATTTTCCCCCAAGTATTACAGTCACCTGTGGTTATGGGGATGATTTTATCTTCCTGGAGACACCTGCAATACTCCAAGCAAGCAAAGTCACCAAGCCATTCCTAAGAGGAATTTCTGAAGAGCTTCACAAATGCACAGAACATCATTCCTGCAATTATCAGGAAAATAATAGTTTTTATTAGTAGGGAATTTGAAGTAAGTTCAACTGGTAAAACACAGTCACTTCTAAAACTGAGCTGTATTCTCTCATGTTTTGTCACATTCTAAATTAATTATAAGTCAGAAAATGAAAGGAAAAAAGAAATCCAAAACAAAACCTGGGAACACATTGTTTGTATTACAGCTTCAGAAAGGTGCTTTTTGTGTTTCAGGGTTGCTTTGACACATTGAGTATCGATGGAGGGTTTCCATTAGAGCTTGACTTTATGATAAATAAGTTTGCATATTGAGGGTTAATCTTCCAATTATAGCTTCAGGTAATGAAGTCATTTACCCCAGTTTGCTCCCCCTCAATTCACTTTTGTTTACATTTCTCAGGGCCTGACACAGTGAGGTGTCCTTGACTCCCAGCCTAGAGAGGAATTGTTGTGTCTGACCAAAATGAGAGAGCAGCAGCTCACACTGGATATGGAGTTTAGAGTTACACACTAAAGAATTACAGGATTAAGAATATATGAAAAATATACAAGCTAAAATCCTAAGGCATCAACATGAAATAAAGGAAATGCATGACCCATAGATGTTGTGATGCAGGAACCACTCCAATCTCACAAAGTAAAACAGTATATGTTGATTTTGCCAAATTGCCATGGGAAGCCTGGAGCTGGTGCCACAGGGGGTCACCAATTCCTGCAGCTCTTCCTCCCCAGTCCTGGGCTCCAGCTCATGGCCAGAGTGGCTTTGCCATTTCCCAGCCATTCGTCACCTCTTCATACCCAGACTGTGCCCAGCCGGTGCCACTTAGAGCTTGGCCTAAGTTAAGATGGCCCTAATGCTTGAACAAAGAGTAATGTTATGGCTTCAGGCTCTTCCTGTCCATTTAAAATATAGTCTCTCAATTTTCAGCAGGAAGAAAACCAATCCTTCAGTAAATTTTTCTTAATGATGGAAGAAAAGGCTCCCAGCAACTGGATGTGCTCTTGATTAAAATGTTAAATATTAATGTGATTTCTTTGGCCTATCAGGAGTTTTTTTCCTGGATAAGGTGGTGTGATTTCAGGCACCCTGGAAATTTCTAGTCCCTTCTGTGCCACCTTATCCTAGGGAATACTCTGCAAATTCTAATTTACCTGATAATGAACAGGTATAATCTAAGGGGAAGGATACTGTTAATAATGTCAGAGCAATTATAGGCTAATTATATTTTAAAAGATAATTTACCTTTTGAACATAGGCCACATACAAATGTCATCTACAAGCATTTTCATTAACCAATTTACTCAATCTGCTAATCCAGACTATTGTACAAAAGAATCTCTATTTTCTCTATTTTTTGTGATTTCAGCAGTGCTGGAAAACACAATACAGATTAAACACAACAATAATAGGGGAAACACACCATGGACAAGGTGTGTGAAAATGGAATTGTTAAATATCATCTTAGGAGGTTTTCTAGGATCAGTGGAAATAGCTGGCTATATTAACTGGCATACAGAAAAAGAAGAATTAACTTGCTTAAACCCATAAGGATGCAGTTATCCATGTTTTCCTTCTTCCTTCATCACTGCTTCTGCCAGGTTTGTGAAGTACATTGTGGATTTCCCTTTATCCATGTAACTTGTTTGCTATGGCTGATGCACAACGACAGTTAAAGCAATGCATACTCCCAGACAATTTGCACATCTTCAAGGAACTAATTTTGTCTCAAAACAATTTCTTTCATGGATGTCAACAGCAAGAAGTAGAGTTGCTCCAGTGTTTGTTGTGAATGAAGGGGAGCTCAAGATAAAGAACAGTGGTGGGACGGCTGTAACTGGAGGAGCTGTGGGTTATACTGGTACCATCCCCAGCACTCTCACTCAGAAATTACTGGCAGTTAAAAGAAGAAAAAACAAAAAAACCAGAAAAAACAGCCCAGAACATAAATCTTAGTTTTGAATGTTAAAGGGTGCTGAACATGAACTAAATGACCTAAGCAGAGCACTCAGAATCATGGAATCACAGAAAGTCCTGAGCTGGGAGGGACCCACAGGATCATGACTTAATTCCTAGTTCTCTTGACTTGTGAGCATTTCAGTCAGCACATGCTGGTCAGCACCAGAAGGGTGTCTCTGTGGAGCAGAGAGCTATTCCCCCCTGATAGGCCTATTTTTGTAAATTATCATTCTGAAGTCTAGCAAAAGTTATACCATAGTTCAGTTTAAGAAGGGGGGAAAAAAACCCAAAAAACCAAGCAAAGCAAAAATTCCCATCACACTGTAGTTTCACAGAATCCCAGAATATCCTGAGCTGGGAGGGACCCCCAGGGTCAGCCAGGGCAGCCCCAGCCCTGCCCAGACCCCCCAAGAGCCCCACCCTGAGCATCCCTGGCAGCGCTGTCCAAACGCTCCTGGAGCTCTGGCAGCCTCGGGGCCGTGCCCGTTCCCTGGGGAGCCTGGGCAGTGCCAGCACCCTCGGGGACAGGGAAGAACCTTCCCTGATATCCAGCCTGAGCCTCCCTGGCACAGCTCCAGCCATGCCCTGGCTCCTGTTTCAGGTCACAGAGATCGGAGCTGCAGGCCCTGGTGGGATCTGACCTCAGGCTCCTCCAGCTGAACAGACCAAATGCCCTCAGCTGCTTCTCGTGGGTTTCCTCTCAAGGCCCTTCTTCCTCCTCCTGTCCCTCCTTTGGACACTCTCTAATTGCTGTAGATCTTGTTTATATTGTGGTGCCTGAAATTGCCCACAGGATCAAGGCAGGGCCACCCCAGTGCAGAGCAGAGTGGGACAATCACCTCCCCTAACCAGCCTGATGCACTCCACTTGGACACTTGGAACCAAAGCAAGGATTGTGCTCCTCAAGATCATGCCCAAGCTTTGATTTTTTTAAAATACCATTTAAATTCTTGTTATTGTGTCCCCATCCTTTCCTCACTGTGTGTCACTGGGTTTCAGCATTTCCTCCTGCAAAGCCATTGTCAGGATGTTTATTTGCACTTCTTTCCCTCTTCTGCTTGTTTTATTTTAAAACAAAAATTTCTGTGGACAAACCTATGGTCTCTTCTTCCTTGCCTCCCCAAGACATTTCCAACCTTCCCCAAACTCTAGTCCTGGCTATGCTTGCAGAGTCTGCCTGGGATATGGGATGTAGCCAGCTCATGCCACTCAGCTGGAGCTGGGGAACCCTGGGCCATCCTGTCGCAGCAGCTGTGTATTCCATGGGGTGTGGTATGGACAGATGGAACACAGGGGATATGCAGATCTAGTCCTAATGAAGGAAATTTGACCATGGTGTAGCAACAGTGTCTCACCACTATTTTAACAGCTCTGGGGCATCCTGGATGGACCCTGGAGCTGTTCCTTGTCCAGAACTGCTGATGGATCCTCTTTGTACCCATAGCTTGCTAGTGAGGGCATAGCTTGCATTCACCCTTGGCTTCTGGCTTGTCCCCCTCCTGGGGAAGCCCCATTCTTGCTGCTTTCTGATGCATCTTGTTGCAAAATCCTCATTTTGGAGTTCCAATGAATTATTGCTGGCTTATTGCGGTGTTACAAGCCTCCTTCTGGTTGGTGTTTGCATGGAGCATGAGCCCACAGCAGCTGCTTTGGGATGGAAAACAAGAGCAAGGATAAAACAGGTGTTTTGTGACCAGTCCCTCTCTCTGGCCGTGCAGCTGTAGCAGAAGACTGTCGGAGAAGGGAGACGCGGACACCAATTCGGTCATCAGCAAAGTCTCGTTTATTGATACGCAGAGTGGCGATTAAATACAGTGCTTAATTAGCTCATGCATAGTGCAAAATCTGAGCTCATCATTGGTCTAGCTGTGCGACTTAGCTAAGCACTTCGGCATTCATGTTTTTCTCAATTCTGCGTGCCTTCCCTATCTCAAGGACACTGTATCCGTGAGACTGAGGCCCACTTTGCTAGCTTTACTAAGTTGATCTGACTATGGCCTTTTTCTTCCAGCTATTCCTGCACCAGGCTCTCTACAGAAGACAGCAGAGATGTTTTGTGCCTCAGTCTCTCTGAAGTGTGCTCAGTTCCCCTTCAGGCCAAGCTACAGCTGTAAGGGCAGCAAGAATTCAAACTGAGCATCTCCTCGGGGGTGATGACATTTGGTCACACTGGTGCTGCAGAAGGGCTTTGAGGTCCCTGTCACTGCCCTGGGCTGGGTAAGGACATGCTCCCAGAGGTGAGCTTGCAAGAAGTGTCACTCAGCCACCGAGGAGATGCTGAATTAGTCCAAACCATCCCCAGAGCATTTTCCAGAATTGTCTGCCTGGTGCAGAGTGCTGAGAGGCACAGGAACCCCCTGCCTGCACAGGCAGGAACAGGAGGAGGCCTGGGATGAACAGACCTCAAGCCTTAAACTCTGCACATCTGCACTGAGTGTGTAGTTGAGGCATTTGCCCGAGGCTGGTGAAGTAAAACTTACAAAGAATATTTTTCCAAATGCTGAAGGATCACTTGATTATGTCATCTGCAAGAGGTGAAAGAAGGAAGGAAAAAAAGAAGGAAAGAAGGAACGGAAGAAAGGAGGAAAGGAGGAAAGGAGGAAAGAAGAAAAATAAATATGGAAGGTAACTATGATATGGTCTGAGAATGGAATGGGTGCTTTGAGTTCTCAGTGTTATTAAAGGTATTTATGATAAAGGGATTAAAGTATGAAAAAGGCTTTAAAAAGCCACGAGAGGAAAAAAAAAATATCCAAACCCAACAAAAACCAAACAAGATGAAAACAAAGCTGACTGCCAAGAGAAGAATACTCAACCCCATAAATTACAACTGCAGTCCAGACAGAAAGCACTCTAAACACAGAGACAGCCTGACTTAGAAAACGTAAATGGAAACAACTGTCAAAATTCAAGTTCACTAAGATAAAGGACAGTCTAAATCTGGGAAAAATAAAGTCTTTTCATAAAATGACTTAATAGCGCAATGATTGATTAAGCTCAGCTCTACCCAGCAACATTAATATTCCAAGGTGACTTTTTACTGCGGTATTTTGGAATTGTTTGTCATATAATTAGGAACACACACATTTTTCTGCCCAGCTTTTAAAAGTGGTTATTTTATAGCACATCCTGTCTACTTTCAGCAGGCATTGCTTCCTGATGCTCTGAACGTGTCTCCAAGCTCCCTGGTGCTCAGCCCTGCTGCTGTGCCCCCACACCACATTTGGAAGTCCCTGAGCTCGTCTGTCCCACAGCAGAAGCTCCAAACCAGGCCAGGACTGCTGTCCTTATGAAATCCTGGATTCCAACAGCAGTGCAAGGGAGGAAAATACCAAGTCTCTTTGTTAGGCTTCTTATTTTATCATTTTTGGTAAAGGCCATAGAGGTTTTCTGTGAGAAAGCTAATGAGGATCTGTCTCCACTTAACTCAATACAAATGTTATTTTAAATGCCTTCACTGAATACAAACAATTCCCTTGTGTGCAATGAAAATCCCAGAATTGTGGATTCTCAACTTTGGCATCTCAGTGCTATAGTCAAAAAGAAGCAGTAAATTTAGACAAATGAAAGACTCCAAGCTTCCTTTATAGGAAGTCCTGTGAAAGCAAGATACTCTTCCAGAATGTTATTTTAATTTTTTTTGTACTTTGGAGATTATGAACATGTCAAAATTAGTTTTCAAAGCTGCCTTCAGTTCATCCGGGGCTATTTTATTTTGCTTCTGTCATGGCGTGAACAAGAATTTAGAAATTCATTTAAGGAAAAGACTTGCACGACCTGCAGTTGCCTTTGGATGCTTGTACCTAATGCAGGAGTGAGGACTAGAGAGACATCTGGGCAAGCTGCAGCAGATGAAAGTGTTAAAACAGAAATGGAACTCTGCCCAGAATACAAGGGTTAAGGTAACTTTAAGAAAATCCAGATTTTCCAAGATTACATGCCCAAATCTCAATCTAAAATTATTAATTAAAAAAAAAATCATGAATACTGAAAACGAGATGCTTTGACTTTGTAGAATGAGCTAAAAATCTTAGCACTGAGGAAGAGTAGTGTGAGAAGTATAAAAGCATTTAATAAAAGAAAGCTTTGTTTTGGTTCCTATTTAGTGTCTATTCCTGCTAATTTGTTTATTCTGAATCAGAGTATTCATGGAAGGAAAAGTACTCATGAGAAAAGGTTACCTGAGGAATTTTATTGAATTGTTAACAGCATTAACAATTAACAGCAATTGCTAATAGCAAAAATTACAAGGGCCGTCTACAGACCTGATGGGAATCTGGTTTTACCCTTTCAGTTGGGGCAAGGATAAACCCTAGTCCTGCAGGAAAGGTTTGCAGTGTTATCCAAGCTCTTCATCAGTCCCACATGAAGACACCTGGACCGACTCCTCCTGCAGCCTGAGGCCTCAGGGGGTGTAAATCCCCACCAGGGTTTACTCCCTGATCTCCAAAGTACTGCTGGCTCTCCATCTTCTGCCTCTAAGTGGACTGACTGCAGTCCTGACAGAGGAAAACACCTAACACCTTGGGTTTTAGCATAGGGGGTTCCCCACGTTCAGGAGAATTTTTAGGTTCTTGTGCCCATATTCCTTCTGGGATGCAGAGTGTACTGCCTGGGGAAACATTCCTGCATAAACAAGACTGATTTTTTTTTTTTTTTTATCACAGAGAACCAGAGAAATAGGATGTAAGAACAGTTGTGTTCAAATCAGGTCTCTCTGCAGCACCCAAAAAAAAAGACTCCTAATTGAGTGAAACTCCTGTCAACAGTTCCCTGTCAAAAGGAAGGATGCATGGAGGGTGCTAAATGTGCAGCAGGGATAATCAATTCCTTAAACATGGGTCAGGATGATGCCAAGATGATTTTTGCCTTTTCTTTTATATACATTTTATATAGCTTTTATGTACCCTGTCTTGGCTTTGGTTACAGGCTGTGCCCAGCAGTCTGTATTCTATCCCAGCTGTTGCAGTGTTCTTTATCTTTCCCACAGCCCATCCTCTGGATGGCTGGAACAGGCTGCCCAGGGAGGGTGTGGAGTCTTTCCTCACTGGAGATATTCCAGAACTGTCTAGACGCAATCCCTTGCGATGGCCCTGCTGAAGCTGGGAGTTTAGACCAGACGCTATACCGTGCTCCCCTCCAGCCCGGTCCGTGCTGGGATCCCGGGGCTGCGTGAAAGCGGCAGCAGCTCCGCTCGGCTGCCGGCTCCCCGCTCCCCTCAGCGCTGTCCGCTCCCCGCTCCCGGCTCCCCGCTCCCCTCAGCGCTGTCCGCTCCCCGCTCCCCGCTCCCCGCTCCCCTCAGCGCTGTCCGCTCCCCGCTCCCCTCAGCACTGCCCGCTCCCCGCTACCCTCAGCGCTCCCCGCTCCCCTCAGCGCTGCCCTCAGCGCTCCCGCCGCCGCCCAGCGCGTGCGCAGCGCGGCAACGCCGCAAGTCGCGCGAGGCGGCGCGTCGGGCGCGCGCGCGCAGGCGCGGGGCGGGGCGGGCGCGCGGCGCTGATGCAAGAGCCGAGCACGGAGTGACCCCGCGGCACCGAGCGACCCCGGCCCCTCCGGCCCCCCCGGCCCCCGCCGCAGACATGTCCGGTGACGAGGTGAGACCCGCCGGCCGCCGCCACCACCTCCCGCCGGAGAGCCGCGCCCGGGGGCAGCGCTTCACCGGGGCCGCCGCCATGTGGGAGCCGGGCCTGAGGCCTGCGGCGAGCGCGGCCTCCGCCCAGCGCGGGGCCGGGGCCGTGGCGGGCGGGGGTCCCGCCGGACCGGGGTCGGGGCTGTGGTGGGCGGGGGCTACAGGCCGGGCCGGCGCCTTGCCCGGAGCCCCGCCGGGCCCGGGTCCCCGGGTGTGTGCTGGGGCCGCGTGTCTGGGGAAGGCCTGGAGCTTTCCTGGAGCTCCCAGTGTGCTGCTGGCGGCCGCCCCTCGCATGGAGAAGCCGGAGACGAAGGCAGATGGCACCGCCGCCGCTTCTCCATCGTGTTCTGCGCTCTTAAACGAAACGCAACGTTCAGGCAGTTACTGCTCGCTTTCTGGAGCTTTAATATCTCGGCTTTTAACCTTGAGAGCCGAATAGCAACATCTGAACAAATCGTAACTTCGCGCGATCTGGTGGTGTTTGTCTAGGCACAGTATCAGGGAAGTTGATACATCCATGTCTGAGAAATTTTTCAGTTGTTGTAAATGCCCTGTGTTGGCAGCTGTATTGGCCTCATTTCCTTTGCTCTCATGGGGGAGAAGGAAAGTTTTCCCTTTGTGAAGTGCTCATCAGCCTGGTGTAGCCCGTGGGCAGCTGCTCTGGCTGGATCTAAGAGATGGCTGCTTCTGGCCCTGTATCTTCTCTCTGATGGTGTTTGAAATACGTGTGTGGCTTGTTTCCTTCAGAGCAAAGTGATCACTCAGGCTTTGGAGACAGGCTTGTCCTACGTCATAAAGGAGAACTGGTGTAATTACAACTTATTTTAGTGTAGCCGTGATTGGCTTACTCAGCTCCTTTAACATTTAGAACGAATACATTGCATTTTTGTGCCTAAATGTGTCCTGGGAGCTGCAGTTCTCCTTTCTGGGCTGTTTTCTGTACTGAGGAATGCTTGCATCAGGTGCTGTCTGACTCAGGTGATCACAGGGCCATGGAGCAGTTCATGAAGTGTCCTGGTTTGAATTTAGTTTGTATCAGCAAAACTGGGTTTCTTGCATAGTGAATTAATTTGAGGTGATTCCTGGGATCCATAGTGAAGTTCCCTAGACATAAGTCAGTGTAGTGCAAGGACATCTGAACTGACTTGATCAGGGCAGGGATGCTGTCTGCTTCTTAGACATGCCTGTGTTTATTCAGACTAAGGAAATGGGATTTATTTGTGACTTCTGTTGGAATTCCTGCCGTTTGCCACTGTTACTGCAGTTCAGAGGATCACTGGCTTCAATCTTGAGTTGCATTTGGTCTGTGCAACTTTGATTCTGTTTTCCCCCCTCTGCTCACTTGCTATTTTTTTGTAAGTTGGGATTTTTTTCTGTGTAGGCACTTGAAGTAAGGAGCAGGTATATGGAGATGGCTGTGAAAAGGAACCATGTGGTATACAGAGGAGAAAAGCCCATATAGGAATTTGGCTTTGAGAGCAGGAACAGGACAGGAATTTATAATTTTTTTTTTCCCAGGAAAAGCATCCAGGTTTGTTGTGTTTGTGCTGGGGCTGGGGTTCCTTCAGTAAAAAACACGCAACTTTGTAGTTTGTCAGCACTAAATGGTATCAGAAAGTTCAGGCTAAGCCAATGTGCTGAGCAGAGGAAAGGAGGAAAGAAAGTTTGGAAACACGTGCCTCAGAAAGCCAGAACACAACCAGCTGGATCATCAGGCTGGTTCATTTATGTCATGACTTGTTAAAGCAAATGTGACCTAACGTTCCTGTTGAGTGCTTGCTGAAGCCCTTGGTAAACAAAATATTTCAGGCTTAGGCCTCCTCCTCCTCAGGTTGTGGAGTGTGGTATGTTCTGAGTGGGTGCTGGGTGTGCAGAAGCCTGGCTTGTCCTGCCTGCCTGGGGCGGCCCTGTCCAAGGCCACCTGGGTTTAATGCTGGTTTGAAACCAATCTCCTGTATCCAGGAGTTGTCTTGGTGTGTTCAGTTCAGTGTGGTTAGGCTGCAGACACTCTGTCTCTCTGTAGACACAAGACATCCTTTATTGAGGTTCAAATGTCTTTTCCTTCACAAAAAGAGTGATTTGGGGTGGGTGGGCTGGTTCGTTCTTAGAGACTGTTACATCTGATCGGGGCATGATCCTAGTTTTGTTTCACATGAAATAATAAAAACATCTTTAGGGTCTTGCAGAGCATCTTCATGGAATTGAGTCAGGCACTTGTGCTTGATCCTGAGGCTGTGCACTGTGCCATGCAGGCAGCTCTTCTGCTGTCCCAGCAGCCTGGGGAGCTCCAGGAGGAAGCAGACGTGGAACCAGTTGGACATGTTGTGATTTCTGTGCATTACAGCAGCATGATTCCTCTGCTGCTCCCTTAGATAGTGGTGTGAAGCCCTCTGGCAGAACTCTTTTGAAGATCATTTCAGTGCAACTAAAGACCCAGTTCAGCATTTGAAAGCTTCAGTGGCCCCCATAAATGTGCAGGCTTTGGGAATGTTGTGCTTCAGACACCCATATGAGCAGTTTGATGTCTTTAGTAGAGCCTGTATGAAACAGGTATGTTGAAAATGGGAAGAATGTCACAAGAACAGCATGGGTAGAATGAGAAGTGCAAGGAAAGGTGTTGTGGGGAGAGGGAAACCACCAGACCTCAGGTGGTAGCTGGGCAAGCTGGAGAACTGCTCCTTGGTGAAGTGCTGGTTCTTTCCTGACTGAGAGTGTTCATGATGGTGAAGTACAGCTCTGCGAGAACATTCTTCCATTACTGGATAAGAAACATTGGAGAAAGTGTCTAAAATGGTTGTATTTAATATATACCATGGTGTGACAGTCCAGGCAGATGTGTGTAATAAACTGACCAACAGCTGGGATGTCAGCTTGTGTCTGAAGTGAAACAAAGCAGGTCTGCAGATGATGAATAGGGGCCTTCTTCACAACCAGACAAGCTGAATTAAGCTGCTTTGCCGGCTAAAGAGCTCATTAACAGCTTTTAATTACCTGTGATGCCTTGAGGAGCTGGAACAGAGGCTATGCACAGTGTTGAGGGGAATAAAATGGGTATTTATTGTGAGGCCTACGAAAGGCCTACAAAGCCACACCCCAGCAATACAAGTGGCCCCTGCCTGGATGGCTCTAAGATGGAAGGAAAGGAGGGGTTGGTCACGAGTTCTCACACCTTTATAGGTTTCAGTCCATTTGCATGCAGGAGTGACTGTCCAATTAATAGTCTCAAATAGGGAAGTTTCATCCTCCCGCTTGCTTGTGTGTCCGCCCTCCTCTTTTCACGTTGTTTATGCTTAGGGCTTGAAGTTTAAAGACCCTGTCCTTGAGTCCCTATCTGGAATCGGACTGTTTTGTCTTCATCACCCAAGCACAACGGAAAAGCAGAACAGAACAGAAAACTTAAAACTTAGAGGTATCACCTGGTGTCTGAGGTTCAGTTTCTCTGTCTGGGGTGGGAGAAGGATGAGACCTTTGCCATTTCACAGTGTTCAGAGCTGATGCAGGTCGTACTGTATCACCAGCCCCTTCTAGGTTTCCTCCTCATCCAGAGTGTTCTTGTCAAGAGAGTTGTTTGCAGATCTTTCCTTGAATAAATCTGGGCATTCATATGTCTCACAAGGTGGAAGTGATGTGTGATCAGAGTATGTGCTTTGGTGGGGTTAAATTCTCTTCTGTGTTGAGTGGTGCTGTATTACTGCAAGATTGGAGTCCATAATGGTCGTAAAATAGAGAAGGTAGCCAATCTGTCAGAGAGACACAGCTTTAACATATTTTCAGCTGCACTTATAAATAGGTGACAGGAAGCTTGGGCTTCAGGAAAAGTAGCAGATGCTGTGAACTCTGACAGTTTCCCCTTGTAATACACAGCTGAGTTTGAAGCTGAGGAGCAGTTTGGGAAAAGTGTTACAAATAATAAATGGGGGATGATTATTGAGCTGCTAAGGAGCTCTTGACTTTTACAGATGATTTTCGATCCTACTATGAGCAAGAAGAAGAAGAAAAAGAAGAAGCCCTTCATGCTGGATGAGGAAGGAGGAGGAGACACACAAACGGAAGAGACTCAGCAATCAGAAACGAAGGAAGTTGAACCAGAGCCAACAGAAGACAAAGATGTTGAAGCAGATGAAGAAGACAGCAGGAAGAAAGGTAAAGTGAATCCATGCAGATAAACTCTCAAAAGTGCTGTTTGGAGATTACAAGCCCAGTTCCAAGAATTTGGCATCCCAGAGTATAATGCCAGAGCCTTGGTTTGTTCAGGGATTTGTGAGTAATCTCTGCTGCCTGTTTGGAGGGCAGATTGCCCTCCTGCTTGGAATCACGTTCACAGACATCACCAAGCTCCCAGGGACTTAAGTAATTTCCAGTTTTCTAACTCACAGCCTTTTGTGTAAGGCACTGAAAAGAGACTCTCTAAAATGGTGTAAAATTTTAAATCTTCCATGTGCGGTTGTTGCAGTAATTCCCCAATTCTTTTTCATTTGAACAATTAAGCAATAATGTGAATAACAAAAACATGGTTAAGGGAGTTTCTAGTTTTTGTACAATTCTGAATGTGATAACCAGAGTGTTATTTGGAATCTTTCAGGAAATGTGTGGTTGTGTATAAAACTTTGCTTTTTAAATTGAGGCAAATGTAATTTCAAGATTACCTAATTCAGAGAGTGCCATTAACTTAAATCCAGTTTGTTGATAAAATTGGCTCCTGCTGCTGACCAAAGAAACTTCTTCCTGCACTTCTCATTTTTTGTCCAAGCATCTCTAATGACAAAAGTGACTAATTTATCTTCTACAGCAGAAAGAAAGACTAAACACTGAAAGAGTCAAAAGACACAGAAGATGCAGAAACCACAACGGTATTTGGAGGCAGAGGGGAATGATCTCTTCAAATGTGAAGGATATCCACAGGGGTTACAGATATTTTAAAGACTTGGATGTAAATTAGAAACCTTCATGTCTGAACTGTTTCTACAGTTATACTTCTTTAGGCAATCCTTTGGTTTTGTTTTTTAGATACAACAGATGACTTGGATGATTTAAACTTCTTCAATCAAAAGAAAAAGAAGAAAAAAACAAAAAAGATATTTGATATAGATGAAGCAGAAGAAGGTGTAAAGGTTTGTTTAGATAACTTGACTAAAAACTCTCTTGCTTCCATTTTCTTGGTATTGGCAGTGCAGGAATTGTCTCAAGTCTGTCATTTTGTCTTGGTGCAGTTCATAACTAAACTTTACATGTCTTTCTTTTTTTTTTTTTTTTTTTTTTATGAACATGGTGCTCCTGCCTGGGCTTTTTGTCCAGAAGTGGAAAAACCTGCCTGTTCTACACAAAAAGCAAATAATTCATCAGTCTGTAGGG
Organism: Sturnus vulgaris; assembly: GCF_052056855.1. Taxonomy (NCBI): domain Eukaryota; kingdom Metazoa; phylum Chordata; class Aves; order Passeriformes; family Sturnidae; genus Sturnus; species Sturnus vulgaris. Next base: position 14,970,589 of record NC_142259.1, on the reverse strand, counting down.
AGGGCTGATTAACCTCAAGGTTAATTGTCTTTTGGGGTTAGAGGGGTAACTGGATGTCAGAAGACACACACAGAACAGTCCTCTAAAGGCCAGCACTTCAAGTAAAGTGCACATACCTGCCAAGAAATCTGTTTTCACTCTGGTGTTTTCTTCAGAAAGGATTGGCTACTGTGCTGTGTTCCAGAAGGTGTACAAGATATTTTTAATCTTCTCAAGTTTTATTCCAAGTAGTGTTTTTGTATCACATGTCAGTGTAACTGGCAAGCCCAGAGAGCAAGAGGACAGAGAAATGTTATGTTACACATGAACCTTCTCTTTAGATTCTGCCTTTTGGGGAAGAAAATGTTCCTCTTATCTGCCTCAGAAGACAAAATACTTGCTCTGTGTTCTTTCAGTGTGCAGAATTGTGATTTAAAAAATTAGAGTAGCACAGCTTTTCTTTCCCTGACTGCCACCATGAGGGGTGTTTTGTTCCCTCCTGTCCTCAGATGGCTGCTGCCTTTTAGTGCAGCCTGACCTTGTTCCTGACTAGCCAGAAGTTAAGCCAGAAGGTGCAAATCTCATGGCAGTAATGCATGGTACAGGGCTCTCTTGAACATGTTGGAATTCCATTCTTACCTGTTAGGTTTCAGGGCTGTGGTGGTTATCAGCAGTATTCACCTCCATAGTGTGCAGCTGGTGTTATTTGTGATGCTGTGATTAACACTGAATAAACTACGGCCTCATTTCTTTGCAGGAATTGAAAATTGAAGGAGATGTGCCAGAGACAGTGGAACCTGAAGATGACCTTGATATCATGTTGGGCAATAAAAAGAAGAAAAAGAAGAATGTGAAGTTTCCAGATGAAGATGAGATAATGGAGAAGGATGAAGGTATAACCTAGCTCAGTGAGATGTCGAAAGTGAAAAGTAGTCCACCTTGTATGTGAATAAGTTCTGTTCAAATGCCTTTTTTGTTCCAAAATTTATCAGAAAAGTGTTCTATAAAAGCACTGTATAAATTTCCCATGCGTGCTGGTGCCCCTTGCTGACAAACAGAGAAGACTTGAGTCCACATTTAGTGGAATTTTCTTGTGTGTAGCTTTTAGAAATTATGTAAGCATGAGGTTCAAGAATGTTTCGTAATGAATCCCCAAAAACTTTTTTTACAGCATTTGAGGATGAAGATAGCAAAAAAGATGATGGAATTTCTTTTAGCCTTCAGTCAGGACCTGCGTGGGCAGGCTCAGAAAGGGACTACACATATGATGAGGTAATGTTCCAGAGAGTTTTAAAACATATTTTCCATGTTCATCTGCATCAATAGAGCCTTATGCTCATATTTCCTATTTCTAACTTCAAAGTGAAGGGCTTGTAGTCAGAAGCTAACAATGCATGTCTTCTATCACAGTAATTTTCACACGGGGCAGTGCTGGTTCTTGTTCAAACACCTCTGCCATGGGCAGGGCATGCCATGGGGAAACGGTGTTGGGATTTTGAATTTATCCGAACATTTTAAGTGTGTTCTGAAGCAGGTGGGGAAATCCTCTTAGGCAAAGGTAGTCTGATATTCACTGTGAATGCTGTTTGAGGTGGCTTTTAGAGGTGAGGTACTTTGAGAAATGGAGAATGCTCATGTGGGTGTGACTCCCTTCTTTTGCAGTTGCTCAATAGAGTTTTTAACATCATGCGGGAAAAGAACCCGGACATGGTGGCCGGAGAGAAGCGGAAATTTGTCATGAAGCCCCCGCAGGTTGTGAGAGTAGGGACCAAGAAAACGTCTTTTGTCAACTTCACAGATATCTGCAAATTGTAAGTTTCCCCTTTGGATTTCCCAGGACTAGCAGGTGGATGTACTGCTCTGTGCTCCTCTGTCCAAGGCAGAGTTTTCTGGCAACTGACTGTGGCAAACCAGGAGTGGAAGCTATTTCAGCCAGAGAGCTTGTTACATTTCTCTGTGAGAAGATATTTCTGAACGTGACTTATTCAGATAATTTCTAATCTTATATTTAAATTACAAAAATGGTACATGAGCTGAAATTTGCTGAGTTCATTGGCTTCTGTCAGGTAGGGTCACCAGTGACATTTATGTGCAAGCCTTGAGGAGAAGGGTGGGGAAAAGTTCTTTCTAATTAGAGCTGACTACAAATACTGTTCTCTTGGTAAATGATAGGACTCCAGTAGTGTTTTCCCACTGTTTCCTGCAGTGATATCTGTGTCTCAGTTATGTCTTGTGAAGGCAGATGAGTTCTTTGTGAGCGCTCTTGGAATGCAGATCTGATGAGTATCAGAAATATGCCAGCAAACAAGCTGGTGAAACCCTGCTGAGGGTCTGGGTTGTGCACTAAGGGGAGTTTTAACTGTTTTGTAGGGGGATGGGACACTAAGAATGAAAAATTTTTAATGGAAAGCTTCTTTTCACTAGTTGCTGTGATTTTGAGTTGGGGATAGTGGGAGGTTTTTTTGTGTGGACTGTTCAGGTTTCTTGTGTCCTCATTAATTGTGTGTGTGCTCTTTGGTGCAGACCCTTGGCACTGCTCCCTTTGAAACTGTCTAACTTAGTTGGATTTACCCTGCCAGTCCTGTATAAATACCAGATTTCTCTGAGGGGGGAAGATTAAACATTTCCTTACTTTATTTTTAGGTTACATCGTCAGCCAAAACATCTCCTGGCGTTTTTGTTGGCAGAATTGGGTACAAGGTAAGGCTGCTGGGCTGTGTGTGTGCCTAGGGTTGATATTGGTTAAATATAACATTTTTGGGGTTAGATCTGCATAGGTGTGCTGGAACATGAGGCTTTTGTTCCCTGCACTTCAGTGCTGTGCTGGGTGATTGAGGAGAGAATATTTTAGTGAGGAGGTACAGAGAAAACTCCAAGTTCAAGGGAATGGTCTTGTTCACTCCCCTGAGATGAGCAGGTGAGGGTTGTGCCTGGGCAAAACTTCCTGTAGGAAGCAGCCCTAAGTACCTCAGAATTTTGCTCTTTTTTTTCCCCCTACAACACAACTGTGGCTGTGCTCTTCTTGAAGAACGCATCTTGCTTCATGTTCCTGATTTGTTCTAATGCTTCACACCTGCAAATCAAATAATTAATTTTTTTCTTTTCAATTAGTGGTTCAATAGATGGTAACAACCAACTGGTAATCAAAGGAAGATTCCAGCAAAAACAGATAGAAAATGTCTTGAGAAGATATATCAGTAAGTAGAACTCCCTTTCCCACTCCAGATTTCTCTGAGGCTCCTTGTGCTGCCCAGGGGCCCATGGATGGCCCAGTGTGTGCCCACCACGGAGAAGGCTGAGGAGCTCCAATTTTCCTTTGTCGTGGAATAGTGCAAATACAGGTGGTTCTGCTGTGGTTAGACCATGGGCTGTACTCTGTCCTGCACTAAAACATGCTAAGGAAAGCAGAGCATTTGAGAACTATTTGTTTTCATCTGAGCTTTCGTATCTTGGCTTTGATGAGGACTGTGGAAAACAACAGGAATTGTTAATTTTGCAGTCTGTTGTACTCATGAATTGACAGATGAAGTGTGTGTGTGCCACAGCTGGTCAGGGGACTCAATGTGTCACAAATCCTGCTTTAGTGCTGTGTCAGTTCCAGAGCTGCTGACACCTGGCAATGCTATCTCAGCAGAGGAGCTCAGGGAACACCAGTGGGAAGTCTGTACTGGTTATTAACTTTAAAACAGTGTCAGTGCATAAAGTACCACACAAAACCTCCTCTTCATTAACCAGGAGCGATTTTTAGGTTTTCCTAATCCGCCCCTCTGAGCTGCTGGGTGTGTTGGAACTGCTTTTCCAGGCAGCTGTGCAGCAGCAGGTGCTGCTGGGTTAACTGAACCGGTTTGCTGTTAACTGGTGCCCTGTTGTCCCCTGCAGAGGAGTACGTGACCTGTCACACGTGCCGCTCCCCCGACACCATCCTGCAGAAGGACACCCGGTTATACTTCCTGCAGTGCGAGACCTGCCACTCCCGCTGCTCCGTGGCCAGCATCAAAACCGGCTTCCAGGCTGTCACAGGCAAGAGAGCACAGCTCCGTGCCAAAGCTAACTAGGTTTGCTAATCAACACTGCAGTTGGCAGAGTGTTCTGGGGAGATGGGACTGGACAGGTTTGCAATCGGAGTGGATTGTACCATTGTATTAAAGCAAGGTTGTAAAAACAAGAAATTTGGCTTTTGATTGATTGGTTTGTGAAATCCTTGCAAGATGCAGATCCTCAAGCTGTTCACATACATTTGCTCATTGAATATATTTTACCAACTGTAAGGAGCGTGGTGGGAAAGGAGGTGCTTTTTAATCCGTTCAGACTTCTGTAAAACACAAGATAAATTAAAGATACTATAACAGTGAGTGTCTTGGATTTGGATTTTTCCTTCAGTTTCTTCTTCAAACACTGGTGGGAATGGTTGGTGTGTTGTTACGCAGATCATGTCACTGAGCTATGTCCAAGACCCAGAATGAAGTTTTTAGATAAAGACTACTTTGCTTTTACATAACAGGCTTACTTTAGTTATGCTGTCATGAAACAGAGAAACCAGTCACAGAGTTCCAGGGCTGACAGGCCAACATGAGCCCTGCTCCTGCTTGTGCACAGACAGGGGGGTCAGCACATGCTGGTACTGCTTAATTAAGCAAAAATAGCTCTGAGAGAGTTCAGACACCAGATTGGTGCTGAATCTTAACACAGAATCAATAAACTGTACTGTAAGTTTTCATAGTGTCAGTACTAAATTTTGCAATTTCTAATAGAGAAGTGTTTCTATTTCTGAAGTCCTGCACTCTTCATCACTTTAAAAAGACTTTAAATGCAGCAAAAAAATAGTAGGTCTAAGTGTCATTGTATGGTGGCTGCAACACAGTCTTCTATAAATCTTGAATTTGCAGGAGATACTGCCAAATAATTTGGGTTCCAAATTAACACTTTCTGCTTCAGGATCTTCCCATGCCTTTCCTCAGCTGGCATTGTCAGTGACCTCGGGGGACCACCCAGCGCTGTCCTCGCTGGGTTTTGTGTAGAAGTTGTTCCAGCTGGGGATACAAAGATGCAGAGGGGGAGTCAAGGTCTCCCCTGGGTTGCAGAAGTGGGGAGAGTTGTCACTTGATTGCCAAAATGTCCCAGGGAGAGGGAAGGGTGCAGCAGCTCAGGGCCCAGGACAGCCACCCCTGCGGGTCAGGGGAGCAGCCTCTTCCCCAGGGGGGCTGGTCCTTGTGAAGGCAATACAGCAAACACCACAACTTGAAGGGTTTCTACTAAGTTTTAACCTTTGTATGTTAACACAGAGCACAGTATTGCTGGGGAGTCACTCACTTGCTATTTGAAAACTTTGACAGTGCTGTAAGGTGAAAAATCAAGGTTTTATGGTTGGTTTCTTGAAAGCATTTTGAATTTCAAGTGAGCTATAACAATGTTGGATGTATCTTAAAGTGAATAAAGCCAGGATCAGTGCCTCTTGTAACATTATCGTTGTATTCTTGTTTCTTCCTCTAGTTAAGTCTCCTGGTGGGAGTAAAACCTTGGAGAAGTGCAAGTTGCCTTTTTGTTTTGGTGATTTGCTGGTGGGACACTGTGAAATAGCTGAAAAGCAAAGATACTTTGTTTTTAAATGCTTGTTTTTCCTTGGATCAAGTACCTTTAACATACTTAAAAAAATACAGTGTGGCCTTGAGCTGGTGCTCTATTTCAGTGCTTTAAATGAAAAGTTTGATTTATTCCTTTATTAACTCAGATCTTTTTGATCCAATTTCACGAAATCATTGTTCCAACCTCTCAGCTGTGAGCTCTGGCTTGCAGGAGAGTTTCATAGGTGTATTTTGTAGATGTGCTTGGAGTCTGTGCATGAAACCCTGAAGTCTTTTAATGACTGATACTTGAGTGCACCATGTTGAGCTGTAGGCTTGGATCCTGCTGTGGAATAACCTCGCTAATGCAGGAAAAATCTGTCTTAGGAGCAGATAGCAGTTGGGGTTTATTCTTTTTAGGAACAACTTCCACAGTACAATCAAATAATGTATGAACACAAATGCCTCATGCTGCTTGTGAGGCTGATGTGAGTTTGAAGTGCAGTTGTGTTCAGAGGCAAAAGTTTTACTTAAGCTGGCTGTGAGAAAGCAGCTTAGGAATGGAGTTCTTAACAGAAGAGGGGTGGCTGTGGTTGCCCTGTGTCTGTCTGCAGATACCTTTTTGGAGGCAGAGATGGCTTTGTCCATGTTTTTTTTCTCTCTGAGCTGAAACTTGGCTGTGTGGAGACGTGGGAGCCAGATTTTAGGTACTGAATGTCCCTGTGTGACCAACAGCCTGGCTGCTCTGCTCTGTGGATTTTGCCATGCCCAGTTCTCCACCTGATCCAAGTAACCTGAGCAGTGCAGGGCTGTTCCTTCCCAGCAGTTAAGGTGAAACATCTTCCAGCCCAGAACACCGAAGAGAAAATCATCTGAGACTTGTCCCTGGAGGTGCTGGGAGAACAAACAATTGCTGTTGTGGTCAGTTAGCCTGAGATTTACTGATGCCTTGGAAGAATAATCTCTTTATCCCCACTTCTGCCACAATGTGTTTTTATCCCCACTCTCAGGTGGTTGCAGCTCAAAGGAGTGGGGACCTCACTCATATCCCTCAAGTAACCAGGGAAATGGGAACATCTCATTCCCTAACTGAGCACAAATCCAGTGGGATCAGCTGCCCTGGGCTCGTGTGCTTCTGTCCTGCTGAAATCACTGGTGGCTACTATGAAAATCAGAATAAACTCCATTGCTGGGAGCTTCTGTCCAGAGCAGGAATTTATTCATTTTTTGTAACCACAGCTGGTGTAAAGGAGGAGCATTTATGAAATGGCTCCGTGGAGGGCTGGGAGTTTCTGCTTGGTGCCAGGACTGTGACATTGTGCAGTGTCCTCCAGGTATGGCCCCCACACCCCGAGATCCCAGGTTTGGGGCAGCTTCTCAGGGAGATGGGCACTTGGGGTTGTCAGCAAGGAGAGGAAAAAAGCAGATTTTCAAAGCTGCTGCCACCAGGACAGGGTTTGTCATGAACTGCAGGGGGGTGTTGAGCTTTAACCAGGTGAAAGGGCCTGTGGTGGTGGCTGGGGCTGGGAGGGAAATGCAGGAATAGAAACAGCAGGAAGCTCCTGAAAAGCAAGAAAATGGGAAGTTGAGTGTGATGCTGACAGCTGAGAATCATTAGAATTTATCTGTTCATCTTCTAAATAACATTTCTCCAGCTCCCTGTTCTGCCTATGCTCAGTTTTCCCCTAGAGGTTTATTCCAGATTACTGGAACAGTATCCAAGAAGGTGAGAGGCCAGGCTTTGAGAAGGATTCGAATGCAGGCATTGAACAGAAATCAGTAACTGCACAAGAATTTAGCAGTTCAGATTCAGTCTGGCTGGAGAGCAAACTGCAAAGCCTCTCCAGCTCCTGAAAGAATTACTGGATTTTCTGAGTTGTTCCTGCTGTAGTGAAGGTCAGTGTCTTGATGCCAGAGTAGCAGAGGACCCAGGTCACAGGGGGATCAGGACAAGCTTGTCCTGGTGAAAACCTTTCCTTATTTTGGCAGCGGTGCCAGCAGGAGGCTGCAGAGGGTTGGATTCCCTCAGTGTCCATGGGAGCAGCCAGGGTTAGGCTTAAATCAGGGAGCTGAGGGAGCAGAAAAGTTGCTCTGATCTGATCAGTTGCTTAAACGATCTTGTGACAGGAGGATGAAAAAGGCTTTTGGGAAGATGTTTCATGGCAATATCTTCCTCCTAAAGTGAAACATCTTTTTCTCCTAAAGAGAAACAAGTTCAGGGGCTGGTGCTGATCCTTAACCTGGACAAGCCTTTGCTTTGAAGGGATCTCACCTGGCTTCAGTCTCTGAGCTAAGAAGTTTGGTGTTTGCAGCTCTTTCATTATTTTAGCTTTTTTTAGTCATTATTTTATCTATTTCAGTGATGAAGACAGGGCAGTGCCATCAAAGGTCATTCAGCCAGTCTTTAGTTTTCAGAAAAAGCCTGAAGACTGCTTTTCCTGTCGATGTTTCACCATCCATGGATACAGATCAGCTCTACATCAGCACTCACAGAGGTATCACAGCATGACCCTCTACACTCTTACACGTCCCTGACACAGCACGGCTGTCAGTCTGTCCCAAGGCCAAGGCAGCAGTTCTGTACACAGAAGGAGAAATTCCAGCTGGCCCTGGAAATATGTTGCTGAATTGGGCTTTCCTCATCAGAAGAAAAATACTTTCTCACTTTCCTCTGCTCTTGTCTGTAAGGACAGGTGCATTCCTTGCTGCCTGAGCTTGCTGTTCATCCTTTTTTCTTTTTGCACATTGCAAAAACCTGCTTAATTCCGGAATAAAGCAGTCACCATTTTACCTCTGTGTTGGGAAGTATTTTTCTGCCCACTACCCACTGATACAGGTGGTACCTCTGTCCCTCTCCCCCTCTTCAGCCCATTGCATCTCCCACTGTGGTCTCTGGACTCACAGAAGTTCTGCTTTTTCTAACAGAAGCAACATCCTTAATTCTGCATTCTGTAGAAAAGCAAATCACTTTTAAAGCCCATTGTTTCTTCCCCCAGCCCCTCTTTGGGTAATTGTCCCATGAATTTGGTGTATTTCTTTCTTCAGTGTGAGACACTGCCCTGGAGGGGGGCAGGACTGTGGGACTGATGGCAAAGCAGTTTGTACCCTGCCAGGTGCTTTATTACAGGGAAGAAATCTAGATGTTATTAATTTTGAAAATAAGGCACAGAAGCAAATAAAAAATAAATTTTCAGTTATATTTTTGTTTTGTGAACTGAAGTGTCTCTGTTCTCCTCATGGCCCTCAGAACCTGCTGCAGGCCTTGTGCTTTGGTGTCGTTCAGCACCAACATTGCCTTTTTTCCACCAAGGCTGTGAAAAAATAAGTTCTGAGAAATGTGAGCTCATCTGGAATGAAGCTTAAAACATTTTTCTTCACTGCCTTATCCCTACCCGCCCTGACACCCTGGGACAAGAGAGGGAGGAGTGGTTGTTTTCTGTGTTCTTCTGAAGGAGCTGTGCAGACAGCGCTGGGCTTTTCCTGGGCTTCTCCTGCTGTGATCTGGGCTCCAGGTGTGGCTGTCGAGGTTTCCCTGTTGGTGGGAAAGTTCTTGCTTGGGGCTGCCTGTGGAGTCTCGAATATTCCACACATGGCAGTTTGGTTTTAATTCCAGACCTTCTCCACTTCCCCAAAATTCATTTAAACCATGTGCTGAAGCACATTGTTCCCCTCTACTCTCTGTTCTGCATGAGGGAGGTGGCCTTTATTTAAATCTTTCCCCTGGCCAAGAACACCCTTGGATTGAAGAAGTGGAGTGAGCTGGGGCTGGAGTCCCTCTGACCCTCTGGAGATGCTGTGGGCACAGAGGTGACTCCTGAACTGGCCCAAAGCAGCACAGGGGATGCTCTGGCCTGTGTGGACAAAGGGAAGGGCTGAACTGGAGCACAGGGTGCAGCCCAGGAGGAGATGTCCCAGCTGAGCTGCCAGACCTGCTCTCCTCAGGCCACTTCACCCAGCAGGAGGAAGCTCTGAGCAAACCCATGGAGTGCTGGGGGCTCTGCACCCTTGTGCCTGGGCCAGCAGCATTCCCCCTGCCTGGGAGGAAAGCTGGGCAGTGAAAGGTGCTGAACTCGGTGTTTTCTTGCTGGGCCAGTGCAGGGTGTCCAGGGCAGGCAGAGCACTCCCAGTGTGGCTGAGTCCTTCTGGCACCACTGTCCCCATCCAAGGCTTGGGGCTGTTTTCCTGACAGGGGATGGACAGGCTCCACCAGGAGCCTGTGGGATTTCTGACCATATCTCCACATGCAAAACTTTATTGAGAAGAGGGAATTGAACCTCCTGCAGGGGGTAAGAAGACAATGCAGGAGGGTACAACCACTGTGACAGACCCATTGGCTCTCACCAATTCCCCAAAGGACAGTCCTGTTAGAGCTGCAATAACTGAAATGTTCCCAAAGTGCTGCACAGCCTAGAACTGTGATGCTCATCCAAGTTAATGGGAGTTATAAAAGCCAGTGGGGGTTTTTGTTGCATTTCTGGACTCAGACTGAATGAATGACTGCAGGCATTTTAGTCCCAGTGATTGTTTGTCCATGTCCAGAAGCAATGGAAAGAGCATTTGGGACTGGAGGAACCCTGCTCTGCTGCTCTAATGCCTGTCCAGGCCAGCATGGGAAAACCAGAGCACCAAAGCTTCCTGCATATCTGTGATCCCATCCCATCCCATCCCATCCCATCCCATCCCATCCCATCCCATCCCATCCCATCCCATCCCATCCCATCCCATCCCAATTTAACCCAAAGTGTGTCAGCAGCCTCAGACATTCCCGTTCCCTTTGCAGAGGTGCAGGCAAGGCAGCAGGAACGGAGACTTTGAGGCTGTTTCTAACCAAGGCCATGCTGCTTTTGCCCCTGATGGGATGGCAGCAAACAGCAGCACAAGTGAGAAGCCAGGTGAGGTCCAGGACACTTGGGAATGGGACCTTCCCTCTGTGGGTGGTGGGGAAAGTCTTTCACAAAAACCATACTATTTTTTTTTTTTTCAAGCTCACACCATGACAATTGTATATGTCCAGCTGAGCTGCTCAGTTTATCTGGTCACTTTTCTTCACAATATGCAGATATTGAACAAATTGTTGCCTGTGGGGTTGTTCTGGAGAGAATGGACTGGCCCAACCTTTGTCTTCCTACATCCCCACAGGGTAGGGACAATTTACAGGGAGTGGGGACCACACTGGACCATGGAAAAGGAGGTTGGCTGTAAATAGGGTGGGACCCTTTACATTCATTCAAGAGCTAATGGGATCTGACATCTTTTAATGTCAGGGTGTTTAAAGGGCCTTGGAGAGGACCACAGCTCTGTTAAGTGGGACAACCCTAAAGGGCCAGGAGCTGGCTGTGCCTGTGTGCCAAAAGATGAGATGGGAAAGAAAACTGCCTTGGCTGAACTGCCTGGAACTGAGGAGAAAAGAGTAATTCTTGACTTTTGGAAGAACATGGAGGCAATTTAGGACAATTACAAGGGTGTCATGGGGTTGTGCAGGGAGAATATAAGAAGGGTCAAAGCTCAACTTGAACTTAATCTGGCTACTGCCATAGAAGACAATAAAAAATGGGGTTGTAAATACATCAGCAACAACAGTAGGGCTAAGGAGAATCTCCCTCCTTTACGGGGGCTGGTCTCTTTTCCCAGCTATCAAGGGATAGGACAAGAGGAAATGGCCTCAGGTTGTACCAGGGGAGGTTTAGGTTGGATATTATGGAAAATTTTGTAATTGAAAGGGTGGTCAGGCATTGGAACAGCTGCCCAGGGCAGTGGTGGAGTCCCATCCCCAGAGGGGTTTAGAAGACGTGATGAGCACTTGGAGATGTGGGTCAGTGATGGCCTTGGCAGAGCTGGGCAATTTGGACTGGATGTCCTTAGAGGGCTTTTCCAACCTAAACCTCTCCTGGGCCCCCTTCCTCTCCTGACAGAGCAGTGGAGCCAGCAGGGAGCTCTGCAGGTGCTTTATGGCCCAAAGGGTGAATGAAGGGGTCGGGGGTGTCCCTTTCCCACCCCTGCTGCCCCCTCACCTGGGTTCTCTGCATGATCATGGACAGACCTCGCTGAGCACCCAAACCCCAGAACTCATTTCCTTGGGGCCCCCCCTACCATGCCAAGAACAGAGTGAACTGCCCTGCTCCTGAGAGCTCCCAAAGCCCCTTGCTCTCCTCCCAAAATAAGGGGCAAGACCAAACCAGCTCTTTGCTGGGTGGCCTGGTCTGTGCTCTAAAGCTGAGCTGGAGTGACCCAGCCCAGCCTCTGAGGCACTGCAGCTCTCAGAGCTGGGTGTATGGCTCAGCACACTGAAGCCTGGGCTGATTTCCATCTTCTTGACAGCCAGTTTGACTTGGTTTGGCTTTGAGATTTTTCCCCCCTCCTGTTGTTCCTCCTTCCAGCCACAGACACCCAACCGTCAGTCTGATGCTGCTGCTCTCTCATTCATCAGGAGTGAGCTGGTGACTGATGGCAGGATGGATGCACAGGTGGATGTTCAAACATCTCAGACTCACCAAAAACTCAGTTTTGTCCTTCAGGGCAGGATGGTGGCTCAGCCACAAAGAACCCATCCCGGTTGGATGGGCCTTGGAGAAACCTGGTCCAGTGGAATCTGTCCCCAGGAGATAATCTTTAAGGTCCTTTCCAATCCCAACCATTCTGGGATTCTCCCCACTGGTCACTGGCCCCTCCTGACACGGCTCTGGTGTCGACCAGAACATTCTGCTTAACAATCTGCTTAAGGAGCAGATTTTAGCACTGCTGGTTTGTGTAAACTGGAAAAGCAGCCAGATTTTTCCAGTCTGAGCTGGACCAGTGCAAAGTCCAGAGATTAAAGGCCTGGATTTGGCCTCTCCTGCTCTCCTGCATCAAAGAACTTTCCAAACCTCCAGGGAAGAATCACAGAACCCCTGTGAACACAGATGCTTTGCTCAGCCCAGTGGGCAAGGGTAAGTAAATCCTGTGGGCAGAGCTGAGGCTTGGAAAGGGAAAAAAGACTTGCCTGGAATAGAAGAAACAAGTATGTGTGTAGGGCAGAGAGAAGAGAGGGGAAGCAAATTAGATTTCTTTCTTTTATTATACAGGATTGTATGTACAAGGTCATCTCTCTCCCAAACAGCAGCAGCACAGTCAGTTCACAGCCAAACCTGCAGCTCATCTCTCCAGGCCTGGAGAACAGCTCAGTGCAGACCTTGCACAGGAACCGGGCAAGGGCGGGGCAAGCACGGGTCTCCTCCAACCCCTCCTCAAGCAGCCCAAACGAAGAAATGCAAAGAAAACTTTGTGCTTCAAGAGCCATGCGTGCTCCAGGATGGCGCCAGGGACAGGGAAGTGTCACCCCTGGAGCTGTTTTCCCTTCACCCTTCCAAGAGATGCTGTGGATGAGGTTGGAGCACTCAGGACCACGCAGGTGTTGTGTGGGAGGGACCGGCCAGGGGGAAGGTGTGGACACTGCTCTGGGTTCCAAGCACTGATGTGTGTGTGTGTGTGTGTGTGTGTGTGTGTTCTGGAGGGGAAGGGATGGGCAGGACACAGCAGGTGTGAATAAAGTGCTGCGTGAGTTTCAGTCCCGTCCACCCTGGGAAAACGGGACGAGCCCAGGAAGGAGAAACGAGGAGGAGAAGGGCCCCACAATGAGCCCTCTGCTCACAGCACGGCCCGGGGGCAAAGCAGCTGGGGGCTGGGGAGCAGGGGAGGGGCTGGCACACCCACATGCACGGTGCTCGGGGCATTCCCTGTCCCCAGCCTAGGGCACGCTGTCACCGGGCCACGGAGCCCAGGCAGGAGCGGTCACACCGCTCTGCCGACGTGTCCTGACCGGGGCAGGAGGAGATGTGGGCAGCCAGGCAAGGGGCTGATGTCTCTGGCTTCAGGCTGCAGGAGGTGGGTGCTCCACATCCCTTCCAGGGAGCAGCTGGTCCAAGGAAAGGGTCTCATCCATGCCTGCTTGCACCCCTCACTCTGCAGAGGCCTGCTCAGCCCTGACACGGTAGAGAAATGAGGACATCAAACCACTGGAGGGTGACGTTTGCTTGCTTTCTCCTGCTTGGGATCACTTGCTTTCCTGCAGCTTCCTCTCCCCTTCCCTCTTAAAGCAGCTTCCCAGAGCACAGCAGCTCATGGAACAACTTTCCACCTGGAAGTGACCGTGGACACACAGCAGCTCATGGGGCACAAGAGACGTGACAGGAGGTGGCTGTGCTGGAGGACAGCTCACCCCACAGCCTCCGACTCAACAGGATCTTCAGCACAAGAACACAAACTGTCCAAACTGAGACTACTCTCCCCTCAGGCAGGAAATGCTCTGGCTCTCACCTTGCACAGGAAAAATGTCTTTATTGGGCTAGGCTGAGTTCTCTCTGCTCTCCTGCAAGCAGCTCTAGAACACCTCTGGCTCCCCTGGGGACACACCTGCTCTCCTGGTCTCTGTGGTGGCTCTGGGTTGTGCAGGTCTGGCTCCTGCCTCCTCTGCTGGCTGCAGAGCTCCGAATCCATTGCAGGGGTGGTGGGGATCTGCTGGGAGGATGAGTTTTCTTTGCCTTTGCTTTACAGATGGATGGAAGATGTTGGGCCAAGTTTCTCCTTTGAATGCCAGGCAGAGATGACAGCAGCACTTCCATTCAGCTTGTCTTGCTCAACGTGCCAGGACAGGGTTTAGCCTCGTGCTTTCCTCACACTGTTGCTCACAGCTGCAAGGAGAGAAGGGGGAGCTACAGCACTGTCCTTGAACCCCAGAGATTTGTCACTCAGGAAAAGGGGTGAAGGGCTGGCCATGACCCAGCTGAACAGCCAAGCTCCATGCTAGTAAAACACAGAGGATCAGTGGAAAAGAGCCTCTCCTGAAGCAGCAACCCCCCAGGCCCAACAGGCACAGAACGAGAGCTTTGGCTCCATCAGCAGCACAGGAGCTGTACCTGGTTACTGTAGCCTGGCATCCTCCACGTCTGTGTAATGGCTGTTCTCCTGCAGGGAAAAGGGAACCACAAACAGTCAATCACCCCATGTCCCTCCTGCCCTGCCTGGGACACCTCCCGTGTGGTCACCAGCTGGTCCCCTGCTGTGGGAGAGCAGTGCCAGGGTGCTCAGTGTGATGGTTGAGCTATAAGACACACTTGGTATGGACAGGGCTGTGCTTTCTGGCACAACAGAGGCCTCAGGTAAAACCACAAATTTCCTCTGGCTACTTATTCTGAAATGGCTCTACCAAACAGACGTGGGATGTGTAATTCCCTCCAGAGCTTGGAAGTAATAGAATCACAGAATCATTTAGACTGGAAAAGACTTCCAAGATGATCAAGTCCAACCATTAACTCAGCACCTCCATGTTCACTTCCCTGACTAGCTGTTCCAATGCCTGACCACCCTTTCAGTGAAGAAATGTCCCAGCTCTCCAATCTAAATCTCCCCTGGCACAGTCTGAGGCCATTTCCTCTCACCCTGTTTCTTGTTCCCTGGAACTGCTCAGTGCTCCAAGGTGCATCAGTCCACGAAGGCAAATCACTGTCCTGATTCTGCTGAGCACAGGAACTGGTCCCAGTTTGCAGCAGAACTCTATCCAGAATGGTAACTCATCACTTCAAAGGCCACAGTAATGGTGCTGAACTGCTCCCCATGCAAAGGTTTGGAAAGCATGGCATGTGTTTGGACTGACTTGATGTCTTGGAAGTCTTTTCCAGCCTTTATGGTTCCCAGTGGAATTTCCTCCTGGAGCTGCTGTGCAGAGCAGCATCACTGGGGGAATGGGGTGCTCAGCAATGGTGTTTAACCTCCTGCTCAGGGTATTTCACAGATGGAAGTGGATCCAGGAGTTGTCTGCAGGGGACAGGAGGGACCCTAAAAAGAAAGGCAAGGGAACAGGCTCTGCCTGAGGACCAGGGGAAGTGGCTTTGTTCTGGGCAAGGCAGAGCCCAGCTGCAGTGGGATGTGCCTTGGACCAGGCTGAGCCAGCTCAGAGCCTGTGGGCGAGGATCAGGGCCAGCCCAGCGTGGGGGGCACCATGGCAGGCATCCCCTGGGGGGACCTCCACCCCCCTGGCATCTGTGGGGAAGGAGCAGAGCTGGAGTAAGAAACAGGAGACTTTTGGAGAACATCAAGAGTAAATTCTGAGCCAGCTGAGCAGGGGAGGCATTCTGGCTCCTGATGGCCAAGGAACAGCTGGTCAGGGATGTGAAAGTGGGGAGAAGCCTTGGCTGCAGAGCCCATGGGACTGGGAACCTGAGTACCCTGAGAGAAGTGACCAACACCAAGAGCAGGATCAAATCCCTGAACTTAAGAGAGCAGATTTTGGGTTGTTCAGGGATCTGCTTGGTAAAATCCCACATGAGATGTCTCTGGAGGCCAAGGAGACTGGGACACCTGGACTCCTATGGTGTGAGACTTTCAGTGGACACCCAGCCCCAAAAACCGTTTGGATGCAGACTGGGCAGATAAATTACCAAAACTGCATGAAAACAGAAGAAAATCTGACTGCAAATCAACCACTATCTGCTGTAAATGCCTGAGCACATCAAGATCTCTTTAGCTTTCCCTCCAGAGCAGCTGTCTGTGTGCAGGCATCTCCCCTTGAGCAGGGCCATCCCTCAAGACACTCCTCAGCTGACATATGACATTTTTTGCAAACATATGACATTTAAGGCACATACACAATAATCTTTGTATCCCACACTAAATGTAGCAAATAGTACTGACCACCAATCCAGCTGCACTTAATAGTTTCTATAACCAAATTTATGGCTCAGAACTCAATAAACTCCCTCAGCTCTGTCTAACTGCTCTCTGGCTCTTCTCCTGCCACTCCCCTGTCCCTCAGAGCCAAAGGGATTTTAGGGACCCCATGTGGGTGCCATGTCCATGGACAGCAGCTGGTGACAGCCACACTGGGGTGGGGGATAAAGCAGTCACTCTCAGGAACTGGGGGGACTTCAGAACTGCTCAGTGCTGTGAGCTCTGGTGAGCTGCCTTGCAGGGCTTTAGAAACTCCCTGCACATGACCTCCACACATTGCCCTGACCACCCAGAGCACTTGGGAGCCTGTCTGAGGCTGGCAGTGGAATATTTCTGGTCTTGATGCCACATCAGGACTAGGGAGTTCCTGAAAACAGAGATATAATTGAGCTGAAACAATCATCCTTTTCTTCTCCTCTGAATGAGGACCAGCTCTTCTCAAACCACTACCAGCAGATGTCTCTCCACTGTTTTCTTACCCCAGCAAAGGCAGAGAAATGCACATTTTCTGCTGACAGGCTGTTCGCTGCTTTATCATCATTAACATCAGCAAGTTTCCCCCTAATTTCTTCCATCTGTTTGCCCTGATGTAATTCAAACCTGGCCTTCCTTTTCCTGACACAGAGCTCGTGCCTTTCCTCTTCCCACTGCCTGGTGTGACTTCTCTCCTCCAGCAGGACTGACAGAGCCCAGCCACGAGGCCCCAGAGCTGAGACAACTGAAGGACCCCGTTGAGAGCCCTCAGCCAGCATGGCTCAAGCAGGGCAGGACAGGAGAGCACAAACCAGCTGGCAGTGTTTGGAGCTGGAGGAGTTTAAGGCCTTGGGAAGTGCTGTGGATGTGCAGCATGATCACCCCAGAGACGGGGGGTGAGGAAGAGGAGAGGGATGCTGAGCTTCATCCTCACTTCTGCTGCCACCAGTGCTGAGGTAGGGAGCGAGTGGAGCTGTTCCAAGGGCCACCCAGGGCAGGTCAGTGTCCTTCTACCCTGCAGCCCAGTTGCCCTCAGCCTGGATCTGGAGCTGATGCTGCTCTCCGAAAAGCTTTGGTTTGGGATAAATGACAGCGCTGCCAGTGCCACCACAGTGCCTGGAACGATCTGTTCTGTACCCAAACACTGGGTCCCACCTAAATGCAGAGATTTGACACTGGGCTCACCAGGAACACCCTTGTTTGGGGTAGTTTGGAGCAGTGGGGCTGATGTGTGCCCCACACATGTCTGGGGTGAGACCTTGGCTTGAGCCATGGGACAAGTGCCTCTGGAGAGAGAGTTTGGACAAGGGCCAGGAGTGACAGGACAAAGGGAATGGCTTCCCACTATCAGAGAGCAGGGACAGATGAGATATTGGGAAGGAATTGTTCCCTGTGAAGGTGGTGAGGCCCTGGCACAGAGTGCCCAGAGCAGCTGTGGCTGCCCCTGGATCCCTGGAAGTGTCCAAGGCTAGGCTGGACAGGGCTTGGAGCAGCCTGGCACAGTGGAAGGTGTCCCTGCCCAGAGGAATGAGAAGTTCTCTAAGGTTCCTTCCAATCCAAACCCTTCTGTGACTCTGTGGATGTCTGGTCAGCTGCAAGGGGACTGCAAATGTAGCTCATCTACCACAGCCTGTCCTTGTGTGTTTAAATCCATCTAAAAATCCCTTGGGAGCAGAGCAGCTTGGTTTAAACCACTCCTAGGTATGAAAACAAGGATAAATGTCTGAATTTCAAGAGCCAGCCAAGTTTCTTCAGCACCTCCACATGTATTTGCATGGGCAGTACTTCTGCAGGCAGCAGAGCAGCTTGGAAGAACGAGCTGTGAGCAACAATCAGATTTAAATGCAGCAATTTCTTTGGAGGAAGGAAAAACTCCTTTTCCTGGGGATTTGGCAAGTTCCAGTGACACTGGCCCAGCACTGGGCTCCTTTGCTGCAGGGATGCAACCCAAGCTCTCTTACCAGTTCATCCTCACACTCCTCCCGTGCCAGCCCCTCCTCCTCGCCCTCGTCCCCGTTGAGCGGCTCCTCCGCGGTGGCCTCGGCCTCGGAGGCCGTGTCCTCCTGGGACACCTCGCTCTTGCTGCTCTCCTTCTTCCGGGCCTCTGCAGGGAACAGCTGGATCAGGGCTGGGAATGGGCACAGAGCCACAGAGCCCCCACACCACTGCGGGGGAAAGAATCACGAGGGAAACACTTCCTGCAGTGGGGAGTTCTGCTGGTTTTCAGGAGGCAGCCTGGGAGATCGAGGAGAGAGCAGAGAAGGTTCTGCATCCCTCAGCAGGATGGTGGGAGCCAGGCAGGATGGGATGGGATAGGGACAGGGATAGGGACAGGGACAGGGATAGGATGGATAGGATAGGATGGATAGGATAGGATAGGATAGGATAGGATAGGATAGGATAGGATAGGATAGGATAGGATAGGACAGGATAGGATAGGACAGGATAGGAAAGGAATGGGAATAGAATAGAATAGACAATATGATAGGACATGACAGTAAAATAGAACAGTAGAACAAAAAAAGCAAACTAAAAAAAAATATAAACTATATGACAATAGAAAATCTCATCATTTTAAACCCCAACTCCATAATTTCAGGAACTCTGGTGTGTAATTTTGGCCTGTGATTCTAGCCTGGGACCTGGGGGGTTGACACTTCCTTGTCAGAGCCTGCAGGAAGTTGTGGTGCCCAAGGCCAGCCCTGAGGCATCCTCGCACCCCACTGACCTGCAGACAGCTTCTGTTCCTCAGCAATCTGCTCCAGCCGGCCCAGGAGAGCATCAATGTTGGATTTGATCTGTGTCAGCTCAGTTTTGATTGTCTGCAGCTCGCTGCTCTTCACTTGGGGGAGAGGAAGGAAGGAAGGAAAGGAAGGCACTCAGTGCTCTGCAGAGCAGCCCCACCCCACACCTGGCCCAGAGCACCTCCCAGAGCAGGCAGGAAAAACACAGAGGAACCCCAGGCTGGAAACTTTCAGGGAAGCTGGGGGGCTGCTCCCCAAAGAGCCTGCGGGTGCTGTGTGCAGGCAGGCTGTGGAGGCTGAGCCCAGGCTTTGGCAGGCTCAGGCTGTACCTGCAGCCTCTGCAGCCAGGCTGCTGTTCCCAGCTCTGCAGGGCTTTCTCAAGTTTTTTTTGGATGTTATAAATACATATTATGGTATTGGCTTTTCACAAATATTAGGGTGGATACTATATGTATGGTGTTGAGTGGTTTTTAAGGTATAGTTTTCTTTAGGAGTAATGTAAGCTGATAAAGTGTCTGGATTAAGTGAACTGCCTGCTTGGTTGGATAACACCCAACAAAGACACCTGCTACTGATGTACCAGCTACCAGCACGGACTGCCTGTAGAAATTGAAGACCACAGCCCAAAGTCAGACTGGTAAGAAAAATAAATTAAAACCACAGCCAAGAAACACCCATGATCTAAAAAGGCATACTCGAGGAGTGGCCATGCAAAACAGTTCCTGGGGTGACTTTGTGATGTTGAATTGTATCCCCATTCGTCTGTTCAGCCCAGAAGTAAGTTTTGTACCTTTAAGGTTGGATTTGAGAGTGAAGGAGGGGGAAGGAGAAGCAGTGGAATGTTTGAGGCAGTTGTTTTCAAAACACAGAGACAGGAGTTCCATCATCTCCTCTCCTGGACTGTGTCACCATAGTGGACAGTGGGAGAGAGCTCTCCTTTGCTTTTAGTTAGTTTTTGACTACCCAGCACTTCTCCTTCCCCCCCGCTTCACTCTCAAATCCAACCTTAAAGGTACAAAACTTATTTATGGGCTGAACAGACGAATGGGGATACAATTCAACATCACAAAGTCACCCCAGGACAAATACGGAAAATAGTTTATAGAAAAACCTGAATATGCATGACAGGTCTATGAATATGTAACAGGCCGATGAATTTAAGGGGTGTCTCCAAAACAGCAGGGGTGCTCCTGGCTGAATGCCGGCGGTATTACCTTTTGCTTTATTGTTTGTCTCGTACTGTCTTTCATTAAATTTTTAAAATTTTACCGGGAAAGTGAACCTCGCTTTCTACAGGGAGGTGCCCCAGGCGTGTCCCCCACATACTCACACTTGATCTTGGCCGAGCTGTTGGCGATGGCGGCCGACCTGGCGAACAGCTTGACGGGCAGCGAGGCCTTGACGCGCCGCACCAGGGGGATGGTGACGCGCGGCCGCTTCACCGGCACCACCCGCGGCACCGGCGACACCCGGCCCCGGTACTCGAAGATCCTGAGGGGACGGCAGGGCAGGTGGGGCCGGGGCCGCCCTCCCCGAGCCCGCAGCGCTCCCGCGGCTGTGCCACCCCGCAGGCTGAGCTGGAGCCCCCAGACCCCCACCCTGCCCCACGGAGCCCCTCGGGCTGCGCCTCACCTGTCGTAGAAGTCGTCTCTGTAATAGTCATAGTCGAAGTCGTAGCCACTGCAGAGACAGTCAGGGCATCAGGGGTTAATTAGTGCTGGTAATTCACGATTACTGCGCCCCAGGACATCGAGGATAAATAGGATCAATCCATTGATTCCCTTCCTGAGGGACTCTCCTGGCTCAGGGCGCTGGGCTGCGCCCAGGAGGAAGATGGGGGGGCTGAAGGCTGAGGTGATGTTGGCTGAGGGGTGTTAACCTGCTGATCTCAGAGCAACATGTGTACGGAGAAAAGTTGGGACAAAGGGGATATTTATGGGGATATTTATTTATTTTATCCTCTCTTCCCCCCAGCCGGACAATGACCACGTCCTGTTTCCTTAAGCTCGAGCTGCATTTTAACCCACAGTAGGAGCATTCCGGACACCCAGTAACACTTTTCCCCTCGCTGCAGCTGGTTTTCCACAAGGCAGCACAGTCCCCACACACTGGGGTCACAGGCGATGCTCGCGGTCTCCGCTCTGAACAAACAATTTAGCGCAGCCCCGCAAAGCAAAGCCTGTCCTGCCTGCTGGAGGCGGCTGAGAAGAACGAGATCGGTGGGGGACAGGGAAGGATGACCACCCATGTGTGTAGCTGAGAGTTCATTTGGTGTCCCGCACCTTTGACAGAAGTGGCAAGAACGATGTGTGGCTGAGCGGGATGGCTGGTGGGAAGCATGGTTTGGGTCTGAAATTCTGTCTTGCCTGTTCTGGCACTGAGCTTCCCAGCCACGTTCAGTTTCAGTAACTGGCTGGCTTTCCCAAAGATGCTTTTTCCGTGCTCCTTGGGTTCCCCAGATACCTGTGGCAGAGTCTGAAGACTCAGCCTGTGCCTAGGGGGACCTGAGCACCTGTGGATAGCTGGAGACACCAGAGCTACTTTGGGGCAAAGGAGTTGGTGCCAGGGTTAAGGACAAGGAGGTGGCTTGTGCACCTCCTGCCTCAGTCATGCCCTGCCACGGGGACTTCAGTGAGGAGATATTCCATAAAGCTGGGCTGCATCCCTGAGCAGCTGCTGCCTGTGGCATTCCCAGCTGGCTGAGGATGGGATGGGCAGTGCAGGGTCTCACTGCTGAGCAAGGAGATGTTGGGGAGATGTGACTGTGGAGGTGTCATCACCACAACCCTCCCAGATTCCACTGCATGGTGGAAAAGAGCCATTTCTGACAGACGAATTCCAGTCTTTTCAGGCAATCTCCCCTTCTGACCAGAGTTTTAGCCAACATTCCTGCTGGGCTCAAAGACAGGAATATCCCACTATAGCCTCTGTCCCAACCACTGCATGGTCTTCTGTGTTTATTTATTCCCTCTTCTGGATTGAAAGGGAAAGGCAGCTCCTTCCAGGGCAGCTGTTGCTGGAGTGAACCCAGCTGTCAGTGGGGCTGAGGGGATGGAGAACACGGAACGAGGCACTTCCCTGGAGTTTTCGTGATGGGTAACTGGATTTTTGTTCTAACCTGGGGTGAAACCTGGAGATAAAAAAAACTCTCCAAGAAAATAGCTCCCCTCAGCCTACCAATTCACTTTAATCACTGAGGATGTTTGACTCCAAGTCCGTTTGAATCCAATAAATACAAAATACCATCAAAATAGGAAGCCATTTGAAAGGAAAATTGAAGTAGGATGCTTCTACGCTGTCAGACTCTCCCTCTTCAAATTTTTCCCCCTCCTTAGATGCAACTCAAATGAAATTGCTGCAATTTTGTAATATTTTCAATCCTGACAGGCTCTGGTGAAGTGCTTCTGGCTCTCTGCAGCAGAGCCAGTGTTGTCTCCAGTCCCAGGCAAGAGAGGACAGTGGTATCTCCCTGTGCCCCAGGGCTCTGAGTGGGATAAAGCAGAGCCTTCAGCACAGCACAAACTCCCTCCTCAAGGAGTTGCTTCTGCTGGGAAGTTCCCTGGGCTCAGAGCCCATGAGGCAGCTTTGGAGCTTTTGTTCATAAACAACACCAGCCTTGGGGGTGTTTGGCAAAATTCTGAGACATCCAAATTCCTTTCTCTTGGCCCCAATTCACACTCCTGCTCTGAACCAGCCTCTCCTCCAAGCCTTTGCTCCCTGGCACAGCTGTGGGATCAGCACATGGCACAGCTGTGGGATCAGGGCATGGCACAGCTGTGGGATCAGCACACGGGCACAGCTGTGGGATCAGGGCATGGCACAGCTGTGGGATCAGCTCATGGGCACAGCTGTGGGATCAGCTCATGGGCAGCTCCATGGGGCTGTGGGGATGGAGAGCACCTGCAGCCCCAGCCCCAGCACACAGCACTGCCCTGCTGCTGCCAGCACTGTCCTGGGCAAAGCCTGGCACCTGGGAACAGGAATGGGCACCTCCATCTCCAGCACCGACCCTGCCCTGAGCCATTTGGGCACCTCTGCCCTGCTCCTGGGCTTGGCTCCAGTAGGATGAAGCTCAGCCTCAAATATCTATAGATCCCACCTGGAGAAGGTTGGAGAAGAGCTGGAGAGGGACAGAGATGCCCAAAAGCCCTAAGGCTCTCCCAGACGAGCCAATCTGCTGGATGAAGTAGCCAATGATCCCTGTCAATGTTATTGCACTGTGCTATTCCCTATTTCCCTAGGGAATGTGGGAGAAAAGCTGGGCAGCCCTGTCTTTTCCTGGTGGGAATCACTCCTGGCAGTTGTGCAGGGCATTCCCAGAGGCAGTGAGGGGGTCACACCATGCCTGGACTGCAGGGCAGAGGCCCCAGAGCATCTGTGGGTGCAAAGCCCAAGGGTGAGGGGTTCTCCTGCCCTGGTCCTTATGGGAGCCTCTATGGGATTGGAGACACTTCTACCCTTTCAAAACGAATTAGGGGCATAATTATTCCAGGGAGCTGGTCCTGACCTCCCAAAACATGAACAAAGCCTCTGCAGTGCTGCTTTGATTCCTGCTGACCAAGGGGCAGCCCTCAAGGGAGCCAAGGGGCTGGAATGAGGGATTTGGGGCAGCCTGTGGCTGTATGATCCTGCTGTAACACACCAGCCACTCATGGCTTAACAGATGATGCCAGGGGCATGAGGCAGGGGCTGGACAGTTTTAGCAGCATCCCTGGAATCAGGCTTTGAGCACAGGACAGGTCTTCCAGAATGACTCCAGGAAAAAAGCTGCTAAAAGGGAGTGCCTTAGCATGGGTGATTTATCCTGAAAATTCCACTGCTCATAGGATAAACCATCCTGGACTGAGACATCATTCCTCAGTGACTCGGCAGCTCTTGTCTTTGTACAGAAAGAGTTTTTGCTGTTTTTCAGTCAGCTGGTGACATTGCAGCCTTTCAGAATAACGCAGGGACCAGAGTGAAAGGCTGGAAAGCAGGAAGGCTTCAAGGAATGCCATGCTTCCACCTGCTGATGCATTGCCTCTGCTTTGCTGGCCTTTAGCAATCAAACAACATTTCTACTGCCACAGGTTCAAAATGCAACTGTTCATAACTGAGAGGAGATTTTTTGCATGTACTGCCTCCCCATGACATTTGTGGGGCCACTTCTGAGCCTGGACCTGAACAGCAAATGTGCATTTGAGCATCTGTGCTTTAATTACTGCTTCATACTGCTGATCATGAGTGCCACGGTGAGCTCAGCTCCCACCCTTCTGGCATGGCATTACTGCAGCAGGCAAAGGAATACCTGCTGGAAAGCTGCTTGGAAAACGTGGCTTTGATCTAACAGTGATCTTGTGGAGCTGTGTGAGACTCCTTCCTCCTTTTCCCACTCCAAGGCAGTGGGAAATAAAGGAATGTGGGATGAAGCCTGGCATTCCCAAAGTGCTGGGGCTGTTGTAGGCTGGGAAGTCACTGCTCACCTCCCCCTCTGCCACGGGGTTGCTCTCAGCCCTGTCCATGTGGATTTGGCACTGGGATGTCACTGCTCCAGCACCAGGGCCTGGGAGGGGTGTTTGGGGATAGGCTGACACCAGCTTTGGGTGTAGCAGGAGATGGATGCCAGTGTTCACTGGCTGTGATAGTCAGCCAGCAGTGCTTTGTCCCTGTCACCACTTCAGAGACCCCTCCTGGGACCACCCAGCAGCTCTTGCTCGGGTTGTCCTCTCTGTCCCTTTGGCCATGGAGCAGCTTTAGCCCCAGCTCTGCAGAGCAGGGCAGAGATTTGTGCCTCCAAAAGCCGAGAGTGGCACTGGCAGAGCCACATTCCCTT
This sequence comes from Sturnus vulgaris, assembly GCF_052056855.1. Lineage (NCBI taxonomy): Eukaryota > Metazoa > Chordata > Aves > Passeriformes > Sturnidae > Sturnus > Sturnus vulgaris. Next base: position 14,945,819 of record NC_142259.1, on the reverse strand, counting down.
CCCGGCCAGCTGACCTGACAGCAAGGTGGGAGCACGGGCACAGACATGAACATAGCCCCAGATGCCCCAGGAAATCCTGTCCAGATATTTGCTGTGCAGGAAAAAAAAAAAAAAAGTTGCCAGAAGGAAAATTTGGAGAGGCAGTGAGTGACTCCCTGGGGACACAGTCACAGCAGATCACTGCCCAGGCATGGCCATGCCTGTGGAGGTGGCCAGGGTGCCAGGCAAGAGCAGGCAGGAACCTTCCCTGTGCAAAGGGATGCTCGGGGAAGTGCCAGAGGGAGGGAGGAAGGCCCAGAGATCCAAGAGTGGAGGAGAGCAGTGACGGCAGCAAGGCTTTGTAAGAAGGGAAGGTGCCTCGTGTGGAGACACCTGAGAAAACTGATGGTGCCAAGAGCCTGGGTGGAGGTGGATGGGAGGCTACATCCCCAAGGATTTCTGTTAAACACCTGGACACCCACCTAGGCTGGTGGATAGGTAAAAATGTCACACCTGCTGCTTCCTGTATGTCCAAAATGGAATTTCCCTTGCCTTGCCTTCCCCTCAACCCTCCCATGCAGACTTGGAGCGAGGCAAAGCAAAACCCAGCCTTTGGAAAAATGCTCTGCTGTGTTGAACACAGCACTTCTATAAATTACAGTGCTGTGACTTTTGAAGTCTAACATTTGGAAAAATTGATGGTGGTTTGGGAAGCTGTAACCACAGCTCACTGCAAACCAGGGATCCCTGTTTTCCAGGAGATATCGTAAGTTCTGCCAGTCCAGATGGCAAAGTTTTAATCTGACAGCCAGTCTGGGATGAAGTATTGCTGGAGCTTGGAGCAGTGCAGTTCTCTGGCCAATATTTTAGCATATCCATATTTGTGGGAGGGAGCAAACATCTCTCTCAGCAGTCTGGAAGTCTGAAATATTGGTCATTCCAGAGGAAGGGATTAGTGCTCCAGGCACGGCTGAGCAGTAAATGAAAAGCTCGTTAGTGCAAGATGTATGGAAGGAGCTGATGTGTGTGATGGCCCCAGCCCCACGTGAGCAGTGCAGCTGAACAGCAGGATTTGTGTCATCTTTGCTCCCATCTCCTTCCCCTCAAGTGGCATTCCTGGAAATCCAGAGAGCCACGTCCTGTGAGAGGCCAAAGGGTCCCAGGATGGGAGGAGAAATGTGTCTGAAAGGTGCACGGGGGCAGCCGGGCTGAGAGGCTCCTGCAAGGAACCCCGGGATGTCCTGTGGGTGGTGGGAAGCTGCTGGGGCTCTGGGGGGGTCTGGCTGTGCCACAGCTGCACTTTCTAACCAGGGTTTGCCATTCCACACCACACTGGTGCAGAACCACAAGGCTGAGTCTGAATCACAGGGTTCTCTTCACCCCTCACATTCTTTTATTTTTCTGGAAAAATCTCCAGTTCTCTCATTATTTCCCCTTTTGCTAGAACCCCAATACTGATTTTAGCCTTTTCCTCCCAACCTCACACCTTGCAACTCCTGACTCAGCCCCTCAGTCTTCTCACCATGAGACTGGCATCAAAATTATGACCATTTATAACTAAAACACATTTGGGGACCTTGTTATTTGGTTTTGGGTTCCTGAACCTGCAGACCACTCCTGACACACCTTTCCAAGTTTCCCCTTCTGCACCCAGAAGCAAGAACTTAACGAGTTTCTCCCACATTCCCCTGACTCCAGAGTCTGGAGCTTAAATGAAAATCTTCATCTCTTGTGGAAATGATAATAAATTATCTCGAGCTGAGGGCTCAGTGGCATCTGTAACACACTCCATGTGCCACAGACCTCTCCATGTCCCACCTGTCCCTCCTGCTTCCCTTGATCCCTGGGTTGTGCTCCTCAGAACAGGCTCCCTTGGGATTTCCCCCAGCTACCTCCTTGGTTCACCTCCATTTGTCACCCCAAGGGCTTCCTACTTTCTTCCCTTCTTCTCTCCCTTCAACAATCATTCTTATCTTTCCCTAAATTATCCCTATTCCCTGTTTTTCCCCCACAGCCAGCACCTCTGTCCTCACTCCTGCTCCCTGGCTCCTCTTGCTACCCCTCTGGTGTGGCTAAAGCAGGTACTGCCCACCCTTCTCCAACCCTCTCCAGCTCCAACACCTGCACAGGTGGGACCATGCCCAGGAGACCTCCCACAACATCACAGGTGTTGGCCAACCTCGGGGCTGGCACTGCCAAGGGAAGGAGCCCTTGGGAGAAGCTCTGGATGTGCAGCAGTGCCCAGACTGCTGAGGGCAGGCAGCAGGGAGCTCAGGGCAGTGGTTGGGGGGTGCTGGAAGGCAAACACCAGTCCAGAGACCTCATTCATTGTGAGGAACACGTACCTGTACAAGGCAGAGGCTGCTCTCTTCAGCCCTTTGGGTCTGTTGGGTTTGGGCTCCCCGGCCATGTTGATGTCTGCAAGGAAGGGACAAGCAGCTGTGACATGGCACATCCCCAGCCACCTTCACCTGCACCTGGCCACGGGGCTGGGGTGGGGTCCTTTTTGGACATAAACCTCTGGTGTTTGTGGCTTAATTTTCCTACCAATGATAAATTGTGGGAATTGCTGCGTTGGCACGGTCGGGACAAACTCAGGCGCTCTCTGTATTCTGGTGTTGAAGGTTGCAGTTTATTTCGTAGGGTGTGGGTTTATATGAGGCCCTGCAGGGAACTGCAGCCACAGCTCAGAGCAGGGTGGAGAGAGAAATAGAGTGAGAGTAAAAGAAGAGAGTAAGAGGGTAAGAGAGTAAGAGCAAAGAGAGAAGAGAGCGATTTTCCCGTTTACAGTACAGTAAATCTTCTTCTATGTTGAATATTCTAATGTCCACTAACCAATTTAATACAAGATACAAATTCTCTAACATTTGCATGCAACCTACAGGAATCACTGTATTACCATGTTTTACTGCTTTTCTTATATCTAAATTTTATCTGGGACCCTTCCTGCCATGCCTAGGGAGGATGTCTGTTTGCTTTTAGGTATTGGCAGCATCTAACATTGTCTAAACAAAGGGGCCTTCAGGCATTCAGTTGCTTTCAGCCACACGGTCAAAAATTGCTGTCATTTCTATTTTGCTTATGTGGACACACACATTTATAGAGCTAGGGAATTACAGCTTGGAAATTCCTTTTCAGGCCTGGATTTCTCCTGACTCTCAGCTCCATTCCCAGGCTGACAAGCTGACTGCAGCTTCAGTTAGGGAGGAGTCTCCCAGGGTGAGAACACGGTGACAAACAGAGTGGAATTCATCACCAACATTAACCCCTGGTGTCTTTCCCGTGGGACACATCCTGAGGTGCTGTCCCAAGGATGTTTTTCCCAATTGTCCAATGAGCTCCCGTCCTGTCCTGGCTGCACTGACACACTTTAAATCCGGGCTGTCTGTACAATAAATTGGCCTTTTTTCCCCACAGAGCCCCGTGTGTGTCACTGTCCTTTCTCCCTCTCTGCAGCGCAGTGCCCACACTCTTTTATTTTCCATATTCTCCAAGTCTTTTGCTAGGCACTCTCATTTCTAAGGTTTCCCCAATTCATCCTTCCCAGCAATAAAGTGTCTCGGGCCGAGAGCTGGCCGGCAGCACGGGACTCACCCAGGGTCTGTCCGGCCAGCACGCGGCCGTTCTCGCCCAGCACGGCGGCGCGCGCGTGCCGCTCGTTGGAATACTGCACGAAGGCGTAGCCCTTGTGCACCGAGCAGCCCAGCACGCGGCCGTACTTGGAGAAGATGGTCTCCACATCCGACTTCTTCACCACCGCCGTGTTCAGGTTGCCGATGAACACCCGCGAGTTGATGGACTTGGGGTCATTCTTGTTGGTGATGTTGCTGGTCTGCACCTTCAAGGACATCTTGGATGCCTGCAAGGACAGGTGGAGTCAGGGGGGCGTGCAAAGGATTCACAGAAAAACGGGTGGGGGAACAAATCTCTCAGTAGAGGAAGCAGCTCCTCAATTTCAACACGCTGCAATTTCAACAGGTCCCATCTCTGGGAGCCCCTGGGTATTGAGAGACCACTGACTCTGTCAATCCTGAATTCTTGCTAGAAATTTGTGGATGCTGGTGAGAGCCAGGGAAAACAGCAGTTTGAGTTTTCCCAAGCTACTCAAAGGAAAACAGAAGGGAAAGAATGAATAACAAAGTTGAGCACCTGGTGTTGTGGACAGGAGGAGTGCGTGAGGAACGTGATGTTTTGGTTTTGATCTTTACAAGAGGTGTTGCCTTCCTTGGACCAATGATCTTATTCTGCCCTTGGTTCAGCGAACCAGTCTATAAAAATGTGTCTACTCCTGCAATAAATCCCTTCTTCTGCTTTCTAGATAAAGCCTGTGTTACTGTGGTTTTTTGCTGCTCTCTAGCCTTACAGCAACAGAAATTAACTGATCAGGTTGACACCTGGTTGGTTCTGTGCAGGGCCAAGACTGGGACTTTAATGATGCTTCCAGCTCAGGGTATTCTCTGATTCTGAAGTTGCTTCTAGGGCAGAAATCAAGATTTAAATCCGTTTTGCATCTAAGTAAAAGCTTTAATGCTGTCATAGCAAAGCTTTTACCTCTCCATGCTAAATCACAATTCAAAGAACTCTTTTTGAAGCAGTCTGCATCAGTAGTTCATGCCCACTTTTCCAAGCTTTCCCCTGCCAACACCTCCCAGCCCAGCCCTCACCATGCACAGGGATGGGTTTGTCCCTGTGAGGCCACACTTGCACCTGGAAGGGGATTTGGGAGTTGTGGATATAAATTAAAAGAGATTTAAGCAATGATCAGCCCATGTGCTCCTGCTGGCACTTGTGCTGCACTGCCTGCACGCCGGGTTTAGGGATGGATTTTGTGCAAGCAGAAGGTGTCACTGTTAGCTCAGAAATCACCATCACAGCAGCTGGGAGCCACTCCAACCCCTTCCCCTTCCTTCCTTCCTGCACTGGGAACACGTCTGCCCTCCGAGCATGAGGGACAGGGCTGGAAATCGTGTGAAATCCAAGGCAGTGTCTGCTCAAACTCCAGCAAAACCCACAGCTGTCCAGAGAGATCAGCTTGATTTCCACCTTGCAGATGCAGAGAGATGCTCTGGGATCCCTGCAGGGTGTGGGATTTACCCAGGGGCTGTGCAAGGTGCTCTGTGATGCAAACTGAGGTGCTGCTCTTCCCCAGCCCCTTCCAGCAGCAGCCACAGTTCCCACTCCCAGGGCAACACCTCCAGGGTGTCCACAGCTTCTGGAGGTCCCCAAGCCTGGCACAGGGCTTGCCTGGTGTCCCCTGCCCGGGGGTGCCCAGCATCTTCCCTGGTACTGCCTGGCTTTGGGGCTTTGGCTCTCTGGGCTCCAAGGCCAAGTGTGAACAGCCTGGTCACTGGTGCAGCCCCTGTGGACCTTGTCCCCCTGGTCCCCAAGCCCTGGCAGGCTCTGCTGCCCCAGCCCAGCCTGCCCCAGGCACTGGCAGGGCAGTGGGGGATGTTCCAGCTTTGCTGAGCCCTAAGCCACAGAATTTCCTTTCCTACACTCCTGCCCTGGCAGGCTGAGCCTGCCACAATAAAAGCCACAATATTTTTGGGTTGCATCCAAGACTTTCCAAAACCCCAGTCTTGCTTCTTTCTTGTGCTCTCCTGCACAGAGATCCTCCACAGGACACAAAATCTCTGGCTGCTTCTCTCTCCTCTGTTAGAGGGGAGCACATCGTCACAGGCACCTCACCCTTGGCCAGGGGAGCCCAATTTTGGCTCCTCAGGGGATGATGTTTTCCCTTGTGAGCTCCCAGCCCCTGTGGATGGGATGTGCTCCTGCCCACCCAGACAAGCATTGGTGTGTCAGGGCTCACCAGCGCTGCCCCGCATCCCAGGAGCTGAAATTCCAGTCCAGGGCAGGGACACAGGAGGAGGCTGCCCCATCCCCACACTGAGCCAGGAGCCACAGGATGCTGGAACAATCCCCCAGCAATGGCTCTGGGCCAGGTGGGGCACAGCTGCACCTTCCCACCTGCACAGAGCTGGACACCCCATCCCTTTCACCATTTAAAGAGCTCTGGAGACCCCTGGCAGGTCTGAGCCTCTCTGTGAGGATGTGGCTCCACAATAAATCTCCTCTGGCTCCAACCCCTGCGACTCCATTAACCTGCCACTGAGGCTGGAAATAATCTTCCTGTTAAATCCAACCATTAAAAAAAATAAAAGTTAGACTTTATCTGAGTCTGGCTCGTTGTATTTTCCCTTTCACACTTACAGATTAAAAGAGCCAGAGACTTTTGTTTTATTACTTTAAAACCAATTCCTGCCAGGCAGATTTTTCCTAAAAACACTGGGAAAAATAGCCAAAGGACAGGACTTTAAAAGGAATCTAACTGAATTCAATTCTCAACCTTTGGCAAGTGGTGCTCCAACTTCCATCCCTACATCAGCCCTTGTTTAATGCTCTCTATTTGAACTTATTTTTGCAGTGCCACCTGGAAGAGGCTCCCAAAGGAAACTGGTGCAGATGTGGAGAAATTGAGGTTTTTTCCAGCTCTTTGGTCACTCTGGGTACCCACTCATTTCACAGAAATCCTGAGTACCTGAACCAAGCCCAGCTGGAGGCTGTTCCAGGGTGGTCAGTGCCCAGGGAATCTCCATGCTGGGAGTGCCTGAGGCTGTGCAGGACCTTCAGAGAGCCTGCCCACTTGTGGGGTGTCTGCAGCCAGGTGGCCCTGGGTGGCCTCGCTGCCCTGAGGACACATCAGACCTGCTGTGAACCCAAGGACAGCTCTCCTTTCCCTGGAGATTCAGCAATGTCACACTGGTGACTCCAGCATGTGGTTCTACACCTGGTGCCTCCTGGATTCTCCAGCTCTTGAATCCCATATTTTCTTGTTTCAGAGCCAGCCTGCCCTGGCACCTCTTTTCCAGGCCATGCCACAGGGACACCCTTGGTCCCTCTGAGCTGCTTCTCCTCTACAGGATGCACTCCCAGTTTTCCATCTTCATCTGGTGGAGTCTGGACAAGTCTCCAACTCATTTTCTACCCACCCCTGGCCCTCCTTTCCCCCAGACCTCAGGGAAATTCCCCTGGTCCCTGGCCAGAGTCTGAGCCCTTCTCCCCATCCTTGGAACCCAGCATCCAGCTTGCACTGTGTCTCTCCCACCTGGATCCAGGATGTTGCAGGACCCTGTCCAAAGCCTTCCTGAAATTAGGGCAGGCACCAACCACTTCACTTTGCACAGAAATTAAAGTAGCTTGGTCAAATTTGGCCACACCATTTCCAGGTCTGGCCCTGCTGCAGGCACTGCTGAGGAATGTTCTCTTCCTGAGAATCAGACACAGCACTCACATCAAAAACACCCCTGGCTCTGCCTCCACACCCCAGCACTGAAGAACTGCACTGCTGCCACCCCTAGTGCCAACTGAGGGAAAGCCCAAAGCCTCCCCAAGGACTCATCAGCCCAGTCAGGCATTATTTACCTGAGCCTGAGCTCTGCCCAGCTGTTTGCAGCTGCAAACCCCAACTACACCAGGAGCTGAGCTCCTTAAGCCTGTGTAGGGGGTTAAGCTGCCTCTGTGCCAGGGCTGGAACAGCCTGGCTGCAGGATTCAGGTGGGATGTGGGGAGGGTGGGGGTATAAAACTGTGTTTTCCCCCACATTCCATGGTGCCACATCATGAGCCAGTTCTGCAGCCATCCATGTGGATTTCCTTCCCCATGTGGGTTTGCTACTAAAAAGAAAAGACTTGCATGAAGCTGAGGTGTGGGCAGGAATGTACCACATGGGTCTTCAGTGAGAGAAGGAAATGTCCTAAGGCATCTTCCAAGATGAAGATTTTGGCTGCCATGGAGCTGGGGGGTTGGAAAAGGGGAGTCTGTGCCTCTCCTGGGTCCCCATCCCCTCCTGGCTCCTGTCACCTTCCCCATGCTTCCTGCAGCTGGACCAGCACTGCTGTGCTTGTTCCCTGTGCTGTGCTCCCTTCCTGGGAGGCTGGGCCCCAACAATCCCATGAAGCTGGACATGGGATGAGCAATTCCCATCCCTGTTACTGACAGGTAAGGGTTCATTCAGCCCTACCTGTGGCTAACACACCCTGCACTGCAGGGAGCACTGATGGAGGGGGGAGCTCATCCCTTGGAACTCCCAGTGGCTCTGGTGTCACCTTAGGACACGGCAGCTCTGTGCAGGGGACGTGCTTGGGCTGATGGGAGATGGGACAGGGCCACCAGATGGCCAAGCCAAGGTCAGGCAAGGTGCTGGGAGGGAGGCAGTGGGACCCTGGGTGTCTGCAGATGGGAGCTCTCCAGGGCCATCTGGCCACGCTCTGCTGGCCCTGCCCGGGCAGCAGCAGGGATTTGGCAGCAGGGACAAGGGAAGGCCAAGGCTGGGGGATGCTCAGAGGGTCGGGGCCCCATCACTGGTGTCTCACAGCACCCTGGGCACACAGCTCTGCTGCTGCCACACACGAGCCAGGCAATCCCTGGAGAAATCAGCCTCCCTTTCTCCTCTGTCCCACTCATTTGGGATTTCTTTTTAAACACAGCAGTCACTTGGCAGCACTTACCAGCCTCCTTACTGTAACGACTGGAAAAGGGCATTTGAACCATGGCTGTTAATATTTCACCCTCCCCTTCCCTGCATTCCAGCAGGGAACGTGTGTCCAGGTGAAATCCAGCACAGCCCCACAGCTGAGGAGGAGAGAGGCCTCTCCAGCCACCATCACTGGGATACACCACAGAACATCCAGCAGGGCTGAGCCAGGGCAGAGCAACTTGGTGTGAAACACATGGCAGGGACACCTTCCCCTGTCCCAGGCTGCTCCAAGCCCCATCCAACCTGGCCTTGGGCAATTCCAGGGATCCAGGGGCAGCCACAGCTGCTCTGGCCAACCTGCTCCTGCTTGGTTTTTTTGGCTTTTTTGTTTGTTTGTTTGTTTGGGTTTTTTTTGTTTGTTTTTTCTTTAAGCTGGAAAAACGCTGTTTTGAAAAGAAACACAGCCAGCTGTGAGACAGGGGATTGCCCTGCCCAGCTCCATGGGCAGCACAGAGCTGCACAGGCCTTGGGAAGCTCAGTCCCTGTCACCTGCAGAACAAATCATTCCTCCCTGGAGAGCCCTGAGCCATTTCCTGCGAGTCCCCAAACACGAGAGCCGAGCTCAGAAGCATTGGTTTAATAACCAGCACAAACCCTGCACTCTGTTCAATAACTCCTGAGTCCCCAGCAAGTCCTGCACACAAACCTGGAGGGCTCAGCCCTCCCCACGGAGAGCAGGAAGATCCTGCTCACTGCTGTGTGCTCCAATAAACAGAATAAACTGGGAGGAAACCAGTGCTTGGGTTTTCTGGGGAGAACAGTTTCAATCCTCTCAAACATGAGTGTTGAAGGACTGGAAAGTTATTAAAAAAGGGAGTAGACAAAGATGCCACAATTATTAGACTGGTTCTGCAGCCCGGGGCTGTCTTTTGGGGGAATGTTTGCTGTGCTGAGAGCTGGGAGGGTGGAAAGCTGGAGATGAGCTCAGCAGGAGCCAGACTGTGGAGCTGTGGGGACCCTCTGCAAACCTCGTTCCCCCTGTAAGTGCAACCAAGCACATCCCAGTAAGGGAGGATCCTTCCCCTGCAGGGTCCTCGGGTCCCTGAGTGCCAGCCTGGGCTGTCCCCTCTCCCATGGGACAAGGGGCTCCTTCTACAGCACCTGTGAATTTTCCCCAACACTTCCCAGGGCTCCACCTTGCACATCATGGAATTGTTCAGCTTGGAAAAGACCTCTGAGAGCATCAGGTCTAAGCATCCCCCCAGCATCATCACCAGGCCAGCAGCACCTAAACCATATCCCCAGGTGCCACAGCCACAGGTTTTGTATCACTTCCAGGGATGGTGACTGTACCCCTGCCCTGAGCAGCCTGTCCCAATGCTTAACAACCCTTTCCATGAGGAAATTTTTCCTAACATCCAAGCTAAACCTCCTGTGGCAATACTTGAGGCCATCATCATCCTGCCTGTCCAGGCTCAGGCTCCTGTCCCTGACCTCCTGCTCCTGTGCAGGGGCACCAGGTGATGGAGAGTCACCTGCTGGGGACTCCTGGCTGTCCCCTACCCCCTCTCCATGGCCAGCCCAGCCCACCAGGGCTGTGTGGCTGGAGCAGAGATGCAGAAGGCACCAATGCAGCCCTGCAGCCCCTGTGCATCCCCGGTGACCCCCAGGAACCTCCTGGAAATGTGGGAGGACAGGGGTTCCCCTCCTGAGCAGCAGGCTGAGGTTCAGCCCGGCTGGAGCCCGGGCTTTCCCTGGAAGGATGAAATGCAGGCTGAGCTGTCACTCCCCAGGCTGGGGACAGCCCCCAGGGACAGAGGCTGTGATGCCTGTGCACCCAGCCATTCCCAGCCAGCCATTCCCAGCCATTCCCAGCCATTCCCAGCCATTCCCAGCCATTCCCAGCCAGCCATTCCCAGCCATTCCCAGCCATTCCCAGCCAGCCATTCCCAGCCAGCCATTCCCAGCCATTCGTGCCTCTGCAAGCAGGGACCTGGGGCTCCCATCCCCGCTCATAACCGGACCCCAGCTCAGTTGATGGGTGGGTGATGGGAGAGCTGCTCCGTCCCAAACTCGCTCTGGAAACACAAGGGCAGAGCAAAGAGCCAGGTCTGGCTCAGCAGGGCACGTCCTGCACGATGCCAGCAATAATCCAGCCTGTCCCCAGAGCCCGTGGCAGATGTGGCCCTGCAGGAGGGGAGGCTCCAGCCCTGATCCTGCCCCGGCCACGCCGTGGCTGATGCACGGGGAATTCACACTGGGAGCATCCTGGCCTGGAGCTGCTCCAGCACAGTGTCACCAGCACCTGGGCTGATGTCACCTGTGCCAAAGGCAGGAGCAGCTCCTTTAACCCCTCTTTTGTCCCCACAAACCTGGGATTCACTCCTGGTGACACAGGGCTGTGCCAGGACACTGGGGACAGAACTGGCTCCCCCCCAGTCTTCCTTCAGCTCTCTACCCCGCTCTGCAAAGAGCCTCCTTTTCTAATTCTTAATTAAAACAAGTCATTTCAAACTGCAGAAATCCTGCCAATCCTTTGAAAAGCTGGCTCCGGTTTAAATTTCTGAAATCCTCCATAACGGAGCCATAAATAATCAATAGCTGTTTAAATAAGTATTTAATCAGCTGTTAAAGGTACAATAGTCACAAAGTCTATCAGGTCAGCACTCAGCTTATAGCTATGGCTTGTTACCATCTGTCCTGTGCATTATTTATGCCTGTAGAAGCTTAAAAATCTATTCATTAGAGCATTAAATCCTTCCTAATAAGTGTGATAAAGGATGACCTGGAGCTGGGCAGTGAGAGCTGCTCCTCACCTGCCTTGTCTCCAGCACCTGGGGCTCCCCCAGTGCTGCACAAATCCCTGCACAGGGGTGGGGTCACCCCAGAGCTGCTCACCTGCATCCCCTTTGGAGACAGGGTTTCACCCCACAGAATCATGGAACAGTGTGAGTTGGAAGGGACCTTTAAAGATTGAGTTGTTCCACCCCTGCCATGGCAGGGACACCTTCCTCCATCCCAGGTTGCTCCAAGCCCCAGTGTCCAACCTGGCCTTGAATATTCCCAGGGATGGGGCAGCCACATCTCCATCTGCTTGACAAGGCTGAAGTTTTTCTTTGAAAGCGTTTTCTCGAAGAAAATATATTTTAAATTAAGGCACTTTTCTCCCAGAAGCCCTCCCTTCACAAACAGGAGCATCTTTTTGATTGCAGAATATGCAACAAGTGGAGTTTTCAGGAGTCTCTGCTTCCAATCATCTCAGCAATCTCTTTTGAACAGACCAACATTCTTTTTGACAGTAGCAAAATAAATTTTAAAGGTCAATTGAATCAGATAAGCCCAGTCTGGCAGCCCTTTCAGATGCAGAATTCCATGGACAACATTTAGGTTCTGTTGGAGTACAGAAACAAAATTCTTTGGAGGAAAGAATCTTCAGAAAAAAAAAAATAACAAGAGGAAGAAAATGAAAAGGAAACAGCAATTAAATAGAATGTCATGTGTAATCCCACCAGTGCAAAACCTGGTGATTACCTACCAGGCACTGGACAATGCTACATGCACTAATCTAATTAAAGGCCTTTTTCACAGGCAGCTGAAGCCAGCTCATTAGTGTTACTGAGATGCTCATTAATGGCTGGCCATGACTAATTTCTTGAGAATTATTCTTCAATTCTTTATCATTCTCAGCCTAACTGAAAAACACAATGTTTCCATCCTCCCACTCCCACGGGTTCTGATGCTCCTTAAGGAACCCTCCCCACCAGCCCAACTGCTGTTTTAACAGCAAATGATTTATTTATTTTTGGGGAAAGCCAAGGGAAGTTTTTGGGAAGCTGGTGATGAACTGGCACTGCTGCTGCTGCTTTCAGCATGCCTTGCCCCATCCCTGAGCCCAGGGCTCTCCCCCTCACACAAACCCCCCTGGCCACGTCCAGGAGCTGTCCCAGCCCCCAGGCTGGGTCACATCCCCCCTCCCAGGCCATGGTGCAGGTTCCTGAGGGAAGGACATGGAGATCTCTCACCACAGGGAAATGCTGAACTAGAGGGAAAATCTGGGCTCCAGGAAGGCCCCCATTTTGTGCTTCCAATTAATTTAATTTGACCCCTCCAGGGCCACCCAGCTTCTAAAGAGGAGCTGCTGGAAGTGGAGCTTCAGTGATGGAATCTCCTTTTTGAGCCCCACTGGTGCCTTACATCATTATGGTGGAAAAAGACCTCCACGACCATCCCAGCCCAGCCTATTCCTCACTAGTGCTGAGCCCATCTCCTGAGCAGGGGTCCTGCATTGTGCTGCCACAGCAGCTTCAGCCCTCCAGTGCTGCTCTTCCCAGCCAGACTGGTCTGCCCATGCCCAGCTCACCTGTGCCAGCTCACCTGTGCCAGCTCACCTGTGCCAGTGACTGAGCAGAAATCTGTGATTTCCTGCCCTGGGCATTTTAGCACAGGAGACCTGGCAAAGCCCTGAGCTGAGGAGAGCAGGACAGTCACCACCCAGACCAGAGGGGCCACACTGATCCTTCCCAGGGCCACTCCAGGCTCTCCTGCACAGGAAACCTGGCTGTGCTGCACTGCCTGCCACAGGCAGCACCAAAGGCACAGCTGCTCCCACAGACTGTCATGGGATAGCACACCACTTCATCAGTGACTTGTCTTCATTTTCTTCTGCCCTCACTCAGAGCCAGGATTAAAACACGAAGGGAACAAATTTCTCATGTTCAGGCTTGGTTGTTTATTAAATCTTATCTGAAATACAGAGAATTCTGCAACACTTCTAGCTACAGCTAAAAGCCAGCAAAATGAAGATTAACCTAGCTAGGTACAAGGTCTTTTAAAGCTAAACAGTCCAATAAAGAGCCAGCATCTATATTATTGATACTTTTGACCCAATAACCAAACCCCTGTGACCCTCAGTGTGACACTGACTGTCCAACCAGAAACTACTGCCTGAAAGCAAGGAGAAGGAAGAGGGAACAAAATGGAGAAAGAGACACATCCCAAAATCCTCCATCTTGTCCCATCCCTATTGCTGTATTATAAAAACCCCAAATTCCAAACCCTTCAGCATGTGCAATCACACACTTCTATTTAACTCCACACCAGTGATTTTAACTCCATCACTCAAATTTGGAGCCTTCTCCAAGGGCTCAGGTCCAAAGCAGTGTTCTCCTGGGGGTCAGTGCCACACAGCACAGAAATTTAAACTGCCAGGCCCCTGGGATCCAACAGGCTCATGGCAGGGGGGTCAGGACAAGGGGTGAGGAGCTCAGGGAGTCTCACTGAGAACTTCACCAGCTGAGGGTTCTGCCATGATCCTTCCTTCTCGCTGAGTTAATTACCAGCTAATTGCCTTTCACAATTATTTCAGACACTTGCAATATGCAGAATGACATGAACTATTAAGACACCAATTTCTGTGGAGTGGCTGGGATGTGGCTCTCACTTCATTTCTGGTTGGATTTGCTGAGGTTTGGTTGTCTAAAGGTCTCCTCTGAGGCCCCTCAGAGACTGGGGAGGAACCTTTTGTGCAGGGAAAGCATCTCAGGAGGGACAGGGACACCTGGAGAGTGGCTGGGACCAACCACAGCAAAGCCTATGGTGGCAGCTATTCCTTTTCTTCCTGAAAAAGAATCAATCCTGCTCCCAATTTACAGCCCTTTGCCTCTCCATGGCTGCGAGGACCAAAGCCAAGCCTGGTTTTGCAGAGGGTGCTGTGCTGCCCTCGGGGATTGCTGTCCCTCCACACTGGGCTCTGGGCCAAAACTGACATCAAAGCACTGCTGTGCTGCTCTCCTGCTCCATGTGCATCGGTGTGCCAGCCACGCATGCCAGGGGGATGGGGCAGGGCTGGCAGGGCCCTTGGGACTCTCTGCTGATGCTGCTTCAGCCCTTCACTCCCTGCCAGCCCTTCCTGGGGACAGCATTCAGCTCCCACAGAAGGGCTGAAGACACAGACCCCCTTTTAATAAAACAGCAAGATTAGGAGCCCATCATTGCTTGTTGATTATGGTCATTCTCTCCTGTAAATGAAGTTTAAAAATCATCAACAGATTTGTCAGCTGTGCCTTAGGAACCCTTCTTGCTGTAGGGGAGTGAAGCAATGACAAGCACCTCGTCTGTTCTGTGTGAGGAGTTGCCACGTTCCAATCACCAGGGACCCTCAGAATCCATGAACAAAGAGCTCCAGAAATGTCCTCCCAGCTGCTGGCACCATTCCTGGGTGCCTGCCACAGCCCCAGGCTCAGGGAGCAGGGACATGTGGCTTCATCAATGTCAGCCAAGCCCTGGACCCAGCCTTGGGCAGGTGGATGTCATGCCTTGGGTTTTAGCTTTTATATTTTTCATACCCTGCTGCTTAGTGTGCAACTCTGAAACTGTATATTAGGTGTTGGTAAGGTCTCTTCACAGGGGAGTTGGACAAAACAATTCCTTTCTAGCTGGAGAATCAAGGACACCCAGTTCCCAAAAATCAGAAACAACAGCGAGGGAAAGGGGGCAAGGCAGGGGCTGAGAGTTCATAGCCTGGGGCTGTGGGTGGGTATTGGGATATTGTGGGTTGGATATTGTAGATATCCCAATATGTAGATGAACCAAAACGTATAAAAGTGTAAAATCTCGTGCCTTCCACCACTGATGCACAGACCCCTTGGGGCTCACCCAGGCCACTGAGACCTCCAGCTCTGTTTGCTTTCCTGGCTGTGCAGGACACCTTTGGCTGTCACAAAGAGCTGTGAGCAGAAACAGATCTGTCTGGACACAGCTGCTCCACAATTATTCATTTTAACAGTAGCAGTCATTGGGAAAGCAGCAGAAGAAGAATGATTTCATTTTCATAACCTTGAGTTCCCCCTGGCCTGGCTGGATGAGTTTTGTCTGTTATTTCCATCCCCCAGGAATGCAGACTCCTGCTCCACTGCCGTGTGCTGAAGGCTCAGTCTCAGCTCTCAGATGCCCAGGGCTTGTTCCAGTGTGATGGACAATGAACCCCCCGGGGAATCTGTGACTGACCCTCATGGATAAACCCTGAGCAGCCAACACAAACTCATTTTCTGTGCTGAGAGCTCATCTGCAAGTGCTAAATGAGCTGCTGTGACCTGTGTCCCTGCTCCTGCACACAACCAGAAGGGCTCAGTGATGAGCTGAACCTGATGAACTGGAATGGGAAATTTAAACTGGTTTGTGGAATTCAGTGGTTGACTGTAGTGGGATTTCAGCCTTTCCCTCATCTCCCAGTTTGCCATGGAATCACCCCCCTGAGGCACCCACAGCCATGACACCATGAATCTTTTGACACTCCTGCTCACACTGGTTCTGGGAAAGGCAGGAGGTTTTAAAATGTCATTTTTATTTTATACAAGAGTCTGAGCCATGCCACACGTGGTTACTGCTTAGGACCCCACTGCTGCACACTGCCAACACTAGAGACAGAACAATGAAGAAAATTCTATTCTGAAGGGTTTTCCTAACCCCACTCCATCCACGTGGCTTTTGTTTTGTTAAACCAGTGACAGCAGCTTGGTTCTCTGCAGGTGGGGTCTGTGATGGCAGCACTTGGTACCCATTGAATGGCTGCACTGGGAACCCACTGCTGACCAGCACCTTCTCCTGGCACCAGGGGATTTTGTGAAACCCACCTTGATTTTGTCAGCCACAACTCCCACGACGTCTCTGCAGTGGAGAACAGCAAATGTACCCCAAACACTGCAGAATCTCAGGATTGTTTGGGTTGGAATATGCTCTGAGATCACAGAGCCCAGCTGTTATCCCAGCACTCAGACTCCTAACCCATGCCCCTCAGAAATGGCAGGAATAAATATAGAGAAAAGAGTGTTTATTTTAAAAATAAACTTTTGGGGGTTTTTTGTTTCTTTTCTTTTTTTTTTTTTTTGAAAACCAAACTAGTGAGGAGGGTGAGGGAAGAGCTAACAGTTGTGTTTGTCTCCCTGCCCAGAGGACCCCTCACTCCTGAGCAGAGAGGAGGAAATAGCCCTGCAGCCACCTCCTCCAGACTTACTGAATTCCTTGTCTCTGTGGCTCCCTCAGGCTCTGGGGCTGGCTGCCAGTCCAGGAGGACATTTCAGACTGGGAGGGCTCTGCATGAAGAGCACTCATACAAGGAATGAAAACCTCCCCCTGTGGAGCAGCCATGGGAAAGATGGGAACAATTCTTTCTTTCACTCTGATCTTCAAGCTCCCTGTTCCATAGTCCATCCAATCAGTTGCTTTTTGGGTTCAGGATGAAGCCATGAAGGTTTGCTGGAGGCTGTGAATCACCTGAAAAGCAGCCTGTAAATGCCCAGGATGGCAGTGATATCTGCTACAGGTAAGGCAGTAGGGTCATTAGTGGGGTCAGTCACCCCACACACACCTGGTCCCTCTAGAGGGACCTTTACAACAACGCCCCTTTATAAAGAGCTATCGATAAACTTTGAATTCTTTAAGATGTCTGACTTGGGGCATGTGTTTCTCACATGAGATCTGAACATTTACTCTGGGACCTGGCTGAGGGCTGCAGAACAGAGCCATGACAACAGCCAGCAGCTGCAGGACGAGGCCAAAGTCAGATTATAAACCAGGTACAGACACCTAACGCTGGGGGTAATCAGCCTGAGAGGCTTCCTGCCCTGACACATCCTCTGTTGCTTTAAAGCAAGGCAGATAATCTTCCTAAAAAGCCTCACCTGCTACCTCTTACATGTTCCTTTAATATGGAATTCAGGGCAGGCTCAGGGCCTGATTTATACAGGTGGTCAGATTAAGGGATAATTTAACTTAATAAATTTCTTCAGGAATTTATCATACACACGACAGTTCATGCACATGGTGCTGTCTCCCTCCAGTCTCACATGCAGAGTTGTCCCTTTGTGAGCACCAGGACGTGCTGGCAGAAGCAGGGGGTGCAGCTGCCTTGCTAAAGCTTGTGGCAGTTTAAATCTTCATCTAAAATATCTAAGAATGTGCCTCTGGCTGTTAAACTACAAGTTCTCTCATTTCAAGGAGGTTCAGGACCTACTTTCCATTCTCTTTGAAAGGGTGCCCAGAGCAGCCCCTGGATCCCTGGCAGTGCCCAAGGCCAGGCTGGACATTGGGGCTGGAGCAGCCTGGGACAGTGGGAGGGGTCCCTGCCATGGCAGGGGTGGGATGAGATGGGATTTAAGGTCCTGCCAACCCCAATCATGCCATGATTTTATGAATCTAATGCTGCCAAACCAGAGGACTGAGTGGATTCTGCAGAAGCTCCATGGATAGGCCATGGATGACACAATTCATGCCACCATCACATTTCATTTCTACTCTTCAGAATTAGTATTTCTCTGGAAATTGCACTGGATTTCTGAACATTCATGCTATTTAAATCATCAGTTACAGCCTCTGGGAAATGCAATGGAGCTCAAGGAGGAGGAGATGGGCAAACTCAAGCATTAAATAGGCACAGGTGGAAAAACTTGAGCCAAGCTCAAATTTGGCCCCCCTGAAGCTCTGCACAGCTCAGGCTCCAGCTCCTCATGTGCAGTTTGTGACTCCTTGTGCCAAGGGCAGCTCAGCAGCACCATCCTGGCCCTGGTGCCAAAGAGGGGCATGGCCCATCCAGAACGTGGTGGAGAGGGGTGAAACTCCCAGAAGGTGGGAGAGGAAAGGGTTTGGAAAGAAACCCCTTTCTTCTTAATTAGCTTTCAGCTTATGAAATCATCATCCCACCCTTTGGGCAGTGCCCTTCATGCTCCCCTCTCACAGTCAGGGAAGGTGCCAGGCAGAGCAGGAGGGCATTACACAGGAATTTGGGGAGATTTCCACACCTTTACAAAGCTCCCTGCTGCCTGGCAGCCTCCTGACTAGAGAGATTAAAGGGATTAGAGGCTTATAAATGATGAGGCAGGGAAGTGAGGGGCTTTAGAAAATACCAAGGTCTTAATTTACAAGGAATGTTTAAAAATGAATGGAGGGAGGATTTTCTCCCACGAGGAGGTGGGAAGATTTTGTTGTGAGGGAAGGTGATTTGGCCAGTAACACGGGTGGCCCATCCCATGTGGAAGTGTCAAGGTGTATTTTACACAGTGCACACAAAAAGCTTCTCTCCTTTACAAGTGAGGTGAGTGAAGGGGGTGGTAGGAGGGCAGAGGACTTGGGTTTATGAACACAACGAATAAAGCACTGCCAGAGCAGAGTTGGGAAGCACATTTCCACAAGCAGTTCACTGACTAAAAACTCTATTTTGGGGTAGGCTGGGCACTACTCCCAAAATGTCCCTGTGGAGCACTCGCAGGAGGAGGAAAGTGCAGGAATTTTATTGTCACAGACACGTGGGCAGTGTTTTAGCTCAGCACTGGCAGCACACCCTGCTGGGCTCCCTCCTTGTTTTCACCTCCATCCCTGCCCTGGGAGGGCTGGGCTACTCCCACACTGACTTGGGCCAGTTTAGCATCCAGCCCTGGCTAAACCGAAATTTAACTGAGCCTGTAAGAAGGAAGGGGTGGAGAGAGCTCTTAGAGGCTCCCCAAAAATGAGCTGACAGGTCTAGAATACACTCCTTCCTCTCCACTGTCCCCAGCAGAGAGAAGGGAAGGGCAGGATGGGTGTGCTGCAGGATCCTGGCTTTGCCTGACAGCTCCCAGACATTTGGGAGCACCTCCCACTGTCCCGGGTGATCCCAGCCCCAGTGCCCAGCCTGGCCTTGGGCACTGCCAGGGATCCAGGGCAGCCACAGCTGGTACCCTGTGCCAGCCCTGCCCACCCTGCCAGGTGGTCACTTGGGCCAGGGGCTCCTCTGCCCAGGGTCCCAAGGGTCCCAGGAGGAGGAGGGGTGCTGTGTGATGGCCAGGCAAAAAGCCATTCTGGATAATTTTGGATGTATGTTATCTGTCACAGAACAGAGTAGAGCTGGAGGCACACATGATTTCTGTTTGTAAAATCCACCCCAAGTCCAGACACTTGAGTGCAGAGCAGGGAGTAAACATGACATCTAAAGGCAAGGGGAAGTGAGGAGGGTTTGGGTCTCTATAATTAACCTTGTGACACCTGTGAATGGTTGACAGTGTGAGAGTGTAAATTCTGACACACATTTTTATGTGGATCAGCCTCCCCTGCAATGCCATAAACCACAACAAAACCGGGGCCAGGCCACAGGGTATGAACTGGAGTATTAAAGCTGTTAACCTACTTACACTACAAAACCCCCGTGCAAAGTTAAATTAAGGCAGATCAGGACTCTAAATGGAATTCAGCAGGTTCTGGTGCCTCAGTTAAATTCCAAAATCCCACCCATAAAGTCGAGAAGGTGGAAGCAAGGATGCTCCACTGGCATTTCCAGGTCCCAACAGCCTGACCATGATCCTGAGGTCTTTGGAGCCAGTTTGTCCCTCAGGTCACTTGCTCTGTGCCCTGCAGACAGGGGCTGTATTTTCTGGTCTGGTCTGAGGTTCACTCCTGCAGAAAAATCAGTAATCGTTGTAATCACACCCTACAGTGCTCCTGGTATGGTTCTCCTTCATTCCCTAATTTTGGAGGTGGACCTTGCTGCTTCCTGTGATTTGCTCCTGATTTATTTCTGGGGTTGTCACCAATTTATCAGCCACAGTGTGGCCAGCAGGAGCAGGGCACTGCTCACCTCTCTTTACTTCAATCCTGGGATCAGATTTGGGCCCCTCATGACAAACACATTGAGGGGCTGCAGCACATGCAGGGCAGGGAATGGAGCTGGGAAGGGTCTGGGAGAGCTGGGAAGGGGCTCAGCCTGGAGAAAAGGAGGCTCAGGGGGGACCTTGTGGCTCTGCACAACTCCCTGACAGGAGGGGGGATTTGGGATCTGGGAACAGGGAACAGGGAGAGGAGGAGAGGGAACAGCCTGAGGCTGGGCCAGGGAAAATTCTGGTTTGAGATTAAGGAGAATTTCATCACTGAAAGGGTGGTGCAGCACTGGACAGGCTGCCCAGGGCCGTGGTGGAGGCCCCGTTCCTGGAGGTGTTCAAAAGCCCCGGGATGTGGCACCTGGGGACATGGGGCAGTGCTGGGGCACTGCCTGGGCTCCCTGGTCTCAGAGGGCTTTTCCAAACCGGTTCTGTGATTGTCTCGCTTTCCAGGCAGCCTCACGGGAGCTGTTGGTGGCCCTGGGGCCCACGGGGGTGGCTTTTGTGCCTCTGGGCCCCTCCACGTGCCCAGGGAGTGCCCACGGGTCCCAGCTGGAGCCAGCAGGGCTCAGCCCTCCCCTGCCTGAGCACTGAAAAGCTGGAGATTCAGAGAGGAGTAACCAGGACACTGTGACTTGACAGAGCACTTCCCAAAGTCCCCAGGCTGTGGGTGAGATTTACAGAGCAGGGGAGTGAGGGCAGCACGATCCATCAGCGGGGGAGAGCCACACAACTGATCTGTTTGCTGCAATTCCACTTACAGCCAAGAAAAATGAGCCATCATCACAGGAATTATGTGTGGCAGGGAAGGACAAACGGCTCTAATCACATCAACAGTGGCTCAGATAACTCCTGGAAGAAGCCTGGCACCCAGCTCCATTTGGAGGGACATACTGGGCTGGGAGGATGCTCCTGGCAGGACGACGAGGCACAGACACTGCACAGCCTGCCCTCCTCCAGCATGGATAAATGCAATGCAATGCACCTCCAGAATACTGATTCCCTGCTGCTAATATTTCCTGGCTCCCTGCTCCACAGCCAAGGCGATTTGATTTAAGCCAAAACATAAATAAAAACTTTCCAGCTGTAGGGTGAGGTGAGGCAGAAGAGGACGGTGGGGAGGAAATATGGAAGCAATGAAAACTAAAGCTAATCATGCAAGTTGCTGAGACTGACTGGCTCCCAGAAATGCCTGAAATGGCTCTTGAAGGCAAAGCTTTCATCTGGGTCTCCACTGCTCTGTTTCTCTCCTCAAGAGAACTGTGAACCTCGGGGTCAACACCTTGAAGCTCCTTTCAAGTTTGCTGATCTGAGCAGCAGAGAACTTCTTCTGCCCCTGTGTTGGCACAATGCAATCCCCAGACCCTGAGAGGTGTTTTAATTCCACGTTCTGGGGTCTTTACCACCAGAAGGAGTTGCTGGAGCGAGTCCAGAGGAGACCACAGAGATGCTCCAAGGGCTGGAGCCCTTCTGCTCTGAGCCAGGCTGGGAGAGCTGGGGGTGCTCACCTGGAGCAGAGCTGAGCCCCAAGGAAAAAACAAATTCCCTCACTTAGGGACAAACAGGGCCACCAGGACTCTGAAGTCCTGAGCAAGCACCCCTCTATTAGACCTCACCTGGCTGCAGGTCCTGCCCAAGGGAGGAACAAGCTGTGCCCACAGCTCCCCAGCAGGTTTCCCCACCATTCCCAGCTCCCCAGCAGGTTTCCCCACCATTCCCAGCTCCCCAGGAGGTTTCCCCACATTCCCTCCCTGAGCCAGGCAGCTCTGGCTCTCCTCACAGCTCTCCCTGCTCCTGTGATGTACGAGAGCTGGGAGCTCTCATATATCCACTGGGCAGGCTCATTTATACAGTGTTTGAGAAATAGATGGTGTATGAAGTGCAATTTGGTGTTGTAGCAGAGCTCTGTCCCCCTTGGGGTGTCAGGGCATTTGATTAAAGCCCTTTTATGGGAAATCAATATTTTCCTCATTATAACTTTCATTCTCAGGCCTAAAAACTACGGAGATGGACTTGTAAGATGCTGCACTACATGCATGCACACACAGGTCTATTCATTAGGGGACTAATCCCACAGCATTTATTTTTCTTTCATAAGCTCTGACAGAGGTAAATAAGCAGAGAGGGGATCTCTGTCTAATGGTTAGACACCACCTGCAGCAGGCATGCACTGTTTACTGCTGGATTAAAGGATCCTGCTTCCAAAACCTGGCTCAGATCACCCCAAGATCCCAGACAGGCTCTTGGACAAAACTCTTCCAAGGTCAAAACAGCCTAAAGCACTGAGCTGCACCCAAGGGCTGGAGCTGGGTCTCCTCTGCCCTTGTGAGACCCCACCGTGTCCAGGTCCAGGGGACAAGGACATGGAGCTGCTGGAGTGAGTCCAGAGGAGGCCACAGAGATGCTCCAAGGGAGAGCTGGGGGTGCTCACCTGGAGAAGAGAAAGCTCCAGGGAGAGCTCAGAGCCATTTCCAGTGAGCAACTTTTTACACAGACAGAGTGACAGGGCACAGGGGAGCAGGTTTAAACGGCAAGAGATTTAGGTTAAGTGTTAAATGTCCCTGTGAGGGTGGGCAGGGCTGGCACAGGTGCCCAGAGCAGCCCCTGGATCCCTGGCAGTGCCCAAGGCCAGGCTGGACATTGGGGCTGGGATCACCTGGGACAGTGGGAGGTGTCCCTGCCATGGCAGGGGTGGGATGGGATGAGCTTTAAGGTCCTTCCAACCCAAACCATTCCATGATTTTATGAATCTAATGCTGCCAAACCAGAGAACTGAGTGGATTCTGCCTGGGGATCTGGGGCTGTCCCTCAGGAGCTCTGTGCTCTGGTTTTCCCTCCAGTACCACAGGCTCAGGTCCCTGTCCTCCAGTGGGGTGACCCCTGCACACAGACACCCCTCAGGGGCTGGAACAGGACTGGGATCGTGCCTGGGATTTTGGCACAGAGCCCGTGGCTCTTCCCATGGGTGGCTCCAGGGGCAGCACACCCAACCCACTGCTCATTCCCACCCTGCAGCAGCTACAGAAACCAGACAGCAGCAGCAATAATACCAAAATAATGCTTAATAAGCCCTGCCCAGAGCAGCCCTGATTTATTTCTCCAAGGGCTTACTTTGACTCCTGCAACCTGAAACCACGGGAAGAGCCCAGATGCTCCACTCGGGGATGCACAGCCCCCAGCACCTGCCTGCATCCAGCCTAATCATGGAATCATTTGGCTTGGAAAAGCCCTCTAAGATCATTGAGTCCAAATGCTGCCCCAGCACTGCCAGACCCACTGTGTCCCCAAGAGCCACAGCCACAGGAAAATGATGATAAAATGATGACAAATCCAATTTCCTTTCTGCTCACCACTGAGGAGGCAGATGAACATGTCCAGCAATGCTTCCTCCTAACAGTTTGAATTCAAAGTTTTCACACTCAGGTTACTGTTGGTCATTGATTGAGGTGATTTTGGGAGCCAGAATAAGGGATGTGAGGCAAGAGGGCAAATGAGGCATGAGAGGACAGGTCCTGCCCCAGTGTCCCCAGCCCAGCCCAGAGCTCACTCCACACCACTCCTCTCCCACTATGGACTCCCTTGGTCCTGGAAAGATCAGAATAAATTTTAAAACCTTCTGGTTAAAGCCACTCCACGCATCCAGTGAGACAAAAGGACAAACTTCTCAACAAGATGAAAGGAACAAAGTGACAGTGATGGCAGAATGAAGGGACAAAGTCACAGCATCAGCTGGGGAGAGAAATGTTTCTGTTTGTTACTTTTTTCTTTCAAAATACAAAATTTCATTAACATCAGAAAGGACTGATTATCTTCTGCTTCTACCAGCTCCTGGGAGGAAAATTAACCCAGGGCCATCCCAAAGCAGCCCCTGGTGCTGCAGCAGGGGGGTCCTGCATCACCACCCACAGCAGGATCTGCATCCAGCTCTGGGCTCAGCCACAGCCCCAGGTGGCCTGGGCAGGCATTCAGCCCCTGCAGGGCCATCTAAAAACGGAGGCCAGGCAGTCCCTGCTCATCCATGAACTGCCATGACTGCAGGGCACGGCCACCCTGTGCAGGGAAGGATTTTACACAGGTCAGCAAGTGAACAGCAAACCCACAGCAGGGGCTGCTCTGTGCCTCCTTGGTTATTCTGGCCACACTTCTGTGCAGATTTGTTCCTTGTAACACACTTGCCCTTTAAATGAGTTCTAAATTCTGGGACTGGCAGCAGGACTCCATCCCAACCTCCAAACTCCCAAACCCCAACTCAGACTGCAACTCACTCTTTTATGAGAGCCAACCTCCCTGGGCAGGCAAGGCTCTTTCCCTCCTCAGTGATCAGCAGAGCTGTAATTCAGCAGGAGAGATTCCCTTGTCCTGTTCTTACCAACAACCTTCCCCCAGCTCCACAGCCCATGTGGGACACACAGGGGCAGCTTCAGGTGCCTGGCTCCCCCCTGGCTGTCCCTGGGGAGACTGGCCCTGAACACCTCCATGCCAGACAGCTGAAAACACTGAGGTTTAAACTGCTGACATGAAAAACACACTGGCATCTGGAGGGAGGCTTCTTGTTACTCAAATACATGAAATAGTCTATAAAATTAAAAAATAAAATAACAAAACCAACAGGCTACTCGAGCATCCAAGATAAAATCTGTGCTGGTCATTAATTGCTGCCTGCTAAATGGCCAGGCAGGCTTTATTAACCAACAACTGCAGCAGCAAACTCCAGTGACAGCAGAGCTCAAGAGCTAAAATAAATCTCTGAGACTTTCCAGCCAAGGCAGTGGAAACACCAGGGTTTGCAGCAATCTGGGATGCCTGGGGAGAGCAGGGGGAAGGACATTCAGAAATTGGCTGGGCAAGCTGTAACTACTCTGAGCAGATCACCTCAGGTTAGCAAAGCTGGAGTCAATACCCAAGCCTTCAGATTTAGACTTTCAATCAAGTGCTTAATTAACAGAGCCCAGAAAAGCAGGGTTCTGCAATTTAATGAGACACTCAACGCAGAGCTAAGTGCTTCAGATATCCAAGCTTTCAAAAAACATGAGAGTGATAAAAGAAAGTGAAGACTATGCAAATATAACCCCTCTTTGGGTCGACTGCAAGGTTTGCTGCAAAGAAATGAGGATGCACCAGTGCTGGAATGGCTCTGAGACAGTGAGAGGAATCCTGATGAAGGAGCTTCATCCTCAATGGCTTCAGCTTCTCTGAGTTCAACTGGACACCCAGTGCAATGGGGAGAGCTCCTCCTGCACTTCACCCCACCGGGTTCCTCACCTGGAAGAGCCCAGAAGGGGCCAAGAGCTGTGCCTGCTATTCCAGCAAAGTTTCACAGAACACCTTTAGGTGTCTTCTTTTCTCCTCTGCATGTCCTGACAGGAGGATCAGAAAGCAAAATGCCCAAGCAGAGCTGGAGGTGCCCTCAGTGCAGGGAGTCACGCCAGGAAGGCACCAGGAGCAAGGCCTGGAGAAACCAACTCCAGATCCCTGTGAACCCCCTGTGCACCTGCCTTGGTCCTGACCCTGAGCTGGCCTTGCCACAAGGGGTTAATTAATGGGGTTAATGGGGTTAATGGGACAGGTCTGGAGAGTCTGGGGTGGCACCAGATGAGGCACCTCGCTGAGAATGGCTCTGTGCAGTGTCACCCTCCTGCTCTGAGGGCTGTGACTGTGTGGGACAGAGACAATCCCAGAATGGTTTGGGCTGGAGGAACCTTAAAGCTCACCCAGAGCCACCCCTGCCATGGCAGGGACACCTCCCACTGTCCCAGGCTGCTCCAGCCCTGTCCTAGGACACTGCCAGGGGTGCAGGGGCAGCCACAGCCTCAGGGCCTGCCCACCCTCACAGGAACAATCCCTGCCCAAGATCCCACCCAGCCCTGCCCTCTGGCACTGGGAGCCATTCCCTGTGTCCTGTCCCTCCATCCTTGTCCCCAGTCCCTCCCCAGCTCTCCTGGAGCCCCTCCAGGCCCTGCCAGGGGCTCTGAGCTCTCCCTGGAGCCTTCTCCTCTCCAGGTGAGCACCCCCAGGTGTCCCAGGCTGGCTCAGAGCAGAGATCCCAAATTTGGGCTTTGGGGCTTCCTGCCTGATGAGCATCCCC
This sequence comes from Sturnus vulgaris, assembly GCF_052056855.1. Lineage (NCBI taxonomy): Eukaryota > Metazoa > Chordata > Aves > Passeriformes > Sturnidae > Sturnus > Sturnus vulgaris. The sequence goes on along the minus strand of NC_142259.1, from coordinate 14,919,655 downwards.
AGGGGCTCTGTGGAGGGAGAGGTCCGGGGTCAGACTCTAAACTCAGGGCTTGGCAGGACTTTTACACTTCAGATTTGAAAACTGAGATGCTCAGTTCAAGATCTAAATTCTACAGATTAAAAAAAAATTATAAAGTACAGCAAGTGGCCCCAAAGGTGATTCAGGGCTGGAACAAAATGCTTGACAAAGGGAAAATTAAAGACTTTGTTCTGTTTAGCTTATCAAAAGGGATATGGGAAGGTGATGTGATTACTGTGTGCAAGAACCTTCATCTGCAGACAATACCGGATACCAAAGGGCTCTTTAATCAAAAGGGTAAAGACAGAACAGGAATAAATGGCTGCAAGCTGAAGCCCAAGCAATTCAAATGAGATAAAGGGCACAAATGATAGCAGGGAAATGATTAACCACTGGCACGAGTGACAAGGGGGGCAGGGGAGTCTGACTGTTGACATCTCAACTGCATTTCTGTCTCAGACACTTCAGTCACGCCCAGGCTCCAGGCTCACTGCTGGGCTGGACTGGGAGGACAGCGGAGGACCCAGAGCACGGTGGAACGACAGCGATGGGCTGATGCCAACACCCCCCACAGCCTGCAGGCTCCTCCTTAAGGAAATCCATCCCAGGGATCCCCCCGGGCAGAGGCAGCAGGTTAACCCTGCCCTGGTGGGAGATGCCAGCCTGCCCTGGGATGCTCCTGGGAGCAGATTTGGGAATCCATGCACAGCCCACCCCACACTTTGCAGCAGCAGCTGTAGGAGACCCTTCCTGTCCGTGTAAAACTGCAGCACCAGGAGAAATGTTCCATTTGCTCCCTTAAATCACAGCTCTGCTTTTTTTTACACTGCTCTAAACACCAGCTCCAGCCTCCAGTTCCATGATTTCCCACATTTCACACCCGGAGAATATATTCTGGCAGTTCCCCCTGGTTCTGGTTTTTAAGCACAGTGAACAATTATCCTCAACTGCCCTGGTAAGGCAGCGTTAATGAGGCTCATCCGACACTCTGCCGACAGCAGCTGCTGCACAAATCCCTGCATCCATCTGCGAGCTGCAGGGGTGCCCCCTCCCCTGAGCTGGGCTCCTCCTGGGATGGGAGCCCTGCCCCAGGGCTCCTCCTCTCACCGGCAGCTCCTGGCTGTCCCCAGCTGCAGCTCCGAGCAGGCACACATTCCATCTCACATTTGCTGTTTCTCGGTAAAGTTTACATCTTTCATTCTTCCTATTAGAAGCATGACAACTCCAAAATGAAAAACTTTCTGTGACAATTGGCCCATCCCTGGAAGTGTCCAAAGCCAGCTTGGACGGGGCTTGGAATAACCTGGGATAGTGAAAGGTGTCCCTGCCCACAGCAGGGGGTGGCACTAGAGGGGCTTTAAGGTCCCTTCCAACCCAAATGTTCCACGGTTCCATGATTTTTGAGGTCTCTCTCAACCCAAACCACCATGTGATTCTATGATTCTATGCCAATTTGCACTGAAAAAGTAATTTTTAACCTAAAAAACTTGAATTAAAACTCACCCTTTTACTTTTTCTTCTGTAGAACAAAATCCCCAGTGTTACCACTGTGAAGAGCTGTGAAATCTATAATAAGTGGCCTTCCCATCAAATTCTGTGGTCATGGCATTATTGATGTATCCCCACTCCACAGGACTTCCCTGCAAAAAATTCTGATTATTGAGAGCATTGGTCAGCAAACAGCCAAGTGCTGGACTATTTGCTGTACTGCTCCCTGTGATAAATAAATAAAACTGCTGCTTTGCCCTTTGTAGCATTGATTATACCTAGGTAAAACAAACAGAAAAGGAAAAAAAAAAATCACAGGAGGGACTTACAGTTGTTCCTCAACTCAATCTCATGCCGGGGGAGGAGTTGCTGTTAATTGTGTTGTTTCCAAGGGGCTGCAGTGGCTGAAGGTTGAAGAGTGCCCAGCTGGGGTGGATGGCACAGCCCTGGCTCAGGGCACAGTCCCTGAGCTGCTCTGGCCCCAGCACCCGGCCAGGGGCAGCAATAGGCTGAAGGAGCAGGAAAATGGGGAGTCCAAAAGCTGCAGAGCCTTGTGCAGTGAGGAGAAGCACTGCAGGAGCTGGAGCAGCCTCTCCTTCCATCACTCTTGGCACGGGGCCTGGTGGCCTCTCCCCCACTGCCCATGGTGCAGGAGCACAGGGAGGGCTGGAACTTGGACTTTTCTACAGCCTGAGCAACTGCAGGGTGCCCAGAGCAGCTGGGGCTGCCCCTGCATCCCTGGCAGTGCCCCAGGCCAGGCTGGACACTGGGGCTGGAGCAGCCTGGGACAGTGGGAGGTGTCCCTGTCCCATGGCAGGGGGTGGCACTGATCATTAAGGTCCCTTCCAACCCAAACCATTCCAGATTCTGTAATTTTGCCCTGCTCCAGCACCACCATTCCTTGTGCAGTTCCAAGCCCCTCCAAGCAGAGCAGGCTCAGAGCCCGGGGGGCTGCAAAGTTTGGGGTGGGGTGGGGTGGGTCTGTCCTGCTGCTGCTGCAAGTCCCCCCCAGGTGAGCACCAGGACAGGAGATGGGGACAGGGATGGCAGACACCTGATGTCCCATCACTGACCACAGGGGTGGCTCAAGGTGGGATGCACTCAGGCAGGACCTGCCACACCCCCAGGGCACACAGGGGGCTCTCGGGGGGGCACACAGGGGACAGCGGGTCCCCATCCACCCTGCCTGCCTCCACACCTCCCCTCACTGCAGTGCCACCCATCCCTTGTCCTGCTCTGCCATCCACCCCTTCAGCACCCCCCTCTGCCCCTCTCTGATGGAAAATGATGGAAAATGATGGCAGCAGACAGCCCCCATTCCCTTCTGCACAAAAATCCCGGTGCCAAATCCTGATTCACCCAGCAGGAGCAGAGCCCTTCTCAGTCCAAATGGTGATCCTTAATCTCCAGAGCCTTCTGCCACCTGGACTCCAGGCTTCCCTCCTAATTACTGGTGTTAACTAATCTGCCTGCAATAGCAAGCTCCCACTGGTGTTTTTCCAAGGCTTTGTGGCAATGACACTGACACCACGTTCCCTCCCAGCCCAATGTCCAGCCTGGCCTTGGGCACTGCCAGGGATCCAGGGGCTGCTCTGGGCACCCTGTGCCAGCCCTGCCCACCCTCACAGGGGAGAACTCTCTCCCAATATCCCATCTAAATCTACCCTCAGTAAGCTAAAAACCATTAGAAGAATCCCAAATTTTATCTTCTGTTTGCAGCCAGAAACTTCCTCTGGGCCAGGGGCTTGCCCCACATTCCAGAGGGGCTGTGGAATAGGATCAAGCCACCTTGGCCAGCAGAGGCTCTGCTTTTTCTTTTTGAGCCCCCAAACCTCCTGTTGCTCCCTGTCCATCCCACCCGAGCCAGCACCTCTCTCCCTGCCAAGAGCAATCCCCCGGACAGAGCTCCTTGTTTCCCGCGATTTTATGGAATATAGATCTGCTTTCTCCCCAGCTCTGAGCTCTGCTGACTCAGAGGAAAGGGATCTTTAATGATCCCCTAGATAGCTGTATTTTTCTTACCTAAGTGCTCACAAATTGCAGCCTACGACCAATTAAACAGATGGTCTCTTGTTTTTTTCACAACAAACATAATTTGTAATTCCGAAATGTCAATAAAAAGTCCTTCCTTCCTTTTTATATTCCACAGCATTTGCAACTCAGCTCAGTAATTTTGGAGTCAATAATTAAAAAAAGGAGCAATTAAGGTATTAATTAGGAATCACCAAGTTACTTCATAGAAGATATTCCATTTAGGATATTTTCCAGATTTATCCAGCTCTGCCCAGACTGCTCTCACCACCACCATCAGAGCTGGGGTTTTTAGAGTAGCTCATCCCTCCTGCCAGCCCTTCCTCTCAGCTGGGCTCCTGGCTGGAAACACCAGGCAAGGTTCTGGTACAGGACAAGGAATGATGAATCCTGGAGGGATGAGCAGAATTGACCTAGAACTAAGCTGTGTTTGCTTTTTGAACCAGGTGGGGAAAGCCAGCCTGGTCACTGTGGAGAATTACAGTGAGAAAAGGGGAAAAGGATTTTCTGGAAATGTTATTGTCCACCATAACCACAACAGTTTCATTTTATAAATGATACATTTTGTTTCCTGCCGACTGTTCTATGTCATTCCTAGAACTGGAAAACAGAAGTGGTGCCCAACACAAAGAGGTTTTGGTACTAAAATACCAGTGGTGTAGTTAGCAGCCCAAATCACACTTCAGACATCCAGGCATCCCTTTCCTGCCCTGGGAAGGGTGTGGATATGGGATCCCCGAGCCAGGCAGGGTCCCCAACCTCTGGGGAGGCTCAGGACCCCACAGTGCCCACGGGCTTGTCTGACACCAGGGAAGGGAGAGGATGGAGGAGCAGGGACTGAGCACCTTTGTTGGGTGGGGGTCGTGTCCTGAGTGTCCCCAGCCCTGCAGACACAGCCAGACCAGCTCCCTCAGCCCTGACCCTCCTCCCTGATGAGGGGGATGCCGTTCTCTCCTTCCACAGCCATAGCCAGGTTGACAGGAGGATTCTGGATGTGCCAGCAGGGCACTGCTCACACACCAGCCCAGCACGAAGGCAATGAATGCACTCTGCTCTCCCCAGCCATCAGGAGGGATAATTCTGATACCAGAGTGCCAATGCAGCCTGGCTTTAGATGCACTGGCAGCTCACCACCTGCACTATTGAGGCTCCCACAAAGAGCAGCGTCTCTATCAAATCCTAAGACCTGGTGATTGTGCAAGTTTGGGATTAATAGCAAGGATAAGGAGGAAATGCAAGTCAGCTGAATGCAGGGGGATGTTATCCCAGTTTGGGAACAGCTCCTCTGCAGCAGCACAGCAGCCCTGGCACCGAGTGCACACAGAGGATGCAGAGGATGAAGGCACAGAAGCACAAATATCCCTTGGGACCACTGCAGGCCCTCTGGAAATGAAATGCAAGTGAAATGAGCTGAGGCAGAGCACGGGCAGTGAGGGGCAGGGGACGCTCACGTGTGCGAAGGTGTCACTGAGCCCACCAGAAGTGAAGGCATGAGGCAATGGCAGCTCATCATCACCTCAAGGGAGGGGATTCTCCTCTGCTCTGCTCAGGTGAGACCTCACCTGCAGAGCTGCCTCCAGCCCTGGGCCCAATGCCTGACCACCCTTTCAGGGTCCCAAAATCCAATCTAAACCTCCTCTGATGTAATTGAGGCCATTTCCTCTTGTCCTGTTGGTCCCCGGGAGCAGAGCCTGACCCCCCCCGGCTGTCCCCTCCTTGTGCAGAGCCACAGGGTCCCTCCTGAGCCTCCTTTTCTCCAGGCTCAGCCCCTTCCCAGCTCCCTCAGGAATCCTCCAGCCCCTCCCCAGCTCTGCTCCCTTCCCTGGACATGTTTCCCATGCTGAGTGTGCCCATGAGCAGCACCTGCAGCTTTGGGAATTCCTTCACCACAGAGTCCTGGAGCCAAAATTCAGCCAAGTTTTACACTGCTCATCAACTTCCCAGCAGCTCCAATTAACACTGCCACACAATGTCCAGCCCTTAATGCCTGCCTGCATCACACAGGACACCTACAGGAAGGTTTTTCCCCAAATCCCCGTGCAGATGGGTCTCAGCAGACTGTCCACAGGCAGCAAAGGCAAGTGCAGCCTCCTCCAGCCCTCCCAGTGCAGCACTGCTGCCAGCCCATCCCAGCCTGGCCCTCCAGCATTCACCCTCTGCTTGTGAGCATGACAAAGAAAAACTTCACTGAAAGACCTGGCTGGGTCCAGATCCTGAACTCTCCATCCCTTTCACACTTTTTCCTCAAATTACAGAATAATAACACCTGATTTTACAGTTCTACAGATTTCATGTGCCACCAAGCAGCATCTATGTGTGTTCCCAATTCCTGCCTGGCTTTGCTTGGAGCATCCCTTACCTGCTCATTTTGATTTACAAGTACAAAGGCAAAGCTCCAGTGCAGCTTTCCACCCCCTGCAAACAGAGATATTGGTGTTTATTTATAGCTCCTTGTTTGCAGAGAGCCCATGGAGAGGGGAAGAGGTGCCATTCCCAGGGGAAGGCAGATGGATTCAATCAATCCCCACACAGAGGGGCCTGGGGTGTTTCTCAAAATTCACAACAGAAGATAAATTAACCAAACAGATCCAAACACATCCTTGTCTGTCAGTTACTGTCTCCATACAATCTTCACAAAACACAGAGCAGGATCCCCTCTTTGTAGCCTATCAGTCAAGTGCAGCTTTCCTCTCCAGTTGGTGACTTTGCTCAAGCTGCAGTCTCACTTTGAATCTCAAACTGTGCCCCTTGACTGACTCCCAAATGGTCTCCAGCTTCTTTAAAGGTTTCCTTTGACAGCTGGGAAACAAAACCTCCCAAAGTGCTGCACATGTCCCACACCTATTAATATATTCTAAAACCTTCAAATTCCAAACCCTTCACCATGTGAAATCACACACTTCTATTTAACTCCACACCAGTGATTTTAACTCCATCACTCAAATCTGGAGCCTTCTCCAAGGGCTCAGGTCCAAAGCAGTGTTCTCCTGGGGGTCAGTGCCACACAGCACAGAAAGCTCAAAAGAACAGAAAGCTCATCAGACAGAACCTGCTCAGCTACACAGGATCCCGTGGAAATGGAAATCCCATATATGAGCACAGCTCCAACCAAAGTGTTTTTTAGCAGGAACAGGGAACCAGGTAGAAACCACTCTGAGCCTCAGCCTGCTGTGTTTTGTGCCTGTTCTGCAGGGGAGCAGGTAATAGCTCATGATCTTGCCTTGCTGTGTGTTTTTAACAAACATAGGGTTCCCATCCTCTGACTCTTTTCCCACTTTTGGGCTCAGCTTGCAAATCAGATGGCCACAGATGACAAAATAACCTGAATATCTGCAATAATGTGCTTTCCAAAGCCATTGTGCTAATGGCAGGGACTGCTCTGTAAGTAAATGGACCATTTATGGTGGCAAATAAAGGCCTCCATTTCTCACAGCCATGGAGCAAAGCAGGGGTTCCCTCTTTGTCTGAGCTCTGGGCAGCTGGGCTGTGGCAGCCACAGGGCAGCTACAAGACAAGAAAAGTCATTTATTCCCTCTTTCCTTCCACAGTTTCCTCCCTGCTGAAAGGCAGACCAGGAAAAGGTTTCAGAGCAGCAGGAGAGCTGGGCTGGGAGCAGTCAGGGCTCCCCAGGGCAGGGGCACATCCTCATCTCCAGGAATAAAAAGCTGCAGGGGCACAGATTTCCCTCCTTGCCCAGAGCTGGAACCAAGCCCAGCCTGTCCCTGCCTGCAGCAAATCCTGCACAGGAGCTACACCAGGTCATGGCCATTGACCCTTTCCACCTGAATGACAATCACTGAAAAAGGAGCTTTTTCCTCATCACAGCAATGGGATGGGAATCACCCAGAGTTAATTTTGAGACATTTGGAGTGGAAGCCAAGCCCAAGCAAGGGAGGGGATCCAACAAGCAGCAATCCCAGCCTTGTTGGGTCAGGAATTACAATGCAAGGTCACAAATGAGGGGGAAAACTCATCCAAGCAATTCTGAGTGGGAGGGAAGGGTGGGAGATGATGCTGGCAAGCACAGGGTGAAATGAAACTGGAGGAATCAATAATGAGAGAGGACAGAGGGGGGGCAAGGGACACAGGAAGAGATAAATTACAGGCTTGCCCAGGTGTTGTGATGGCTAGTGAGCAATAAATTAAATCAAAAAGGGCAACAGGGACGAGCAAAGCACTGTGAAAAATTAATTAAAAGGAAGGGAGGCATAACCAAGGCATAAAACATGGGTGCTCCTGGAAGGATTAGAGGAGCCAGGCAGTGAAGAGGCTTTGGGAAGTGTAAGAGGAGGCAGAGGCTGTAAAGGCTGTGACCACATGGGAGGGCCAGGTAAACAACATTGAGGCATTTCCAGACTCTGAGAAGCAAGAAATCATCAGGGAAGAAAAGAATCTCCTGCAGAAGGAGGTGCTGGCATAGCAAACTTCACTCCTTGGCTTCTGTAGCCAAAATGCTGCAGGGTATGGAGTCCCCCCAGGTGCCTGCTGCTGTCCCCTGCCCCTGTGCCCGGGGGAGGACACAGCTCTGCTGCAGGGGGGACACGGCAGGGGACATTTCCCTGGGCGTGTTCCAGGGCTGTCTGCACAGACACAGGGAAGGGGTGAGGGGGCAGGCTGGGGCTGCCCCCAGGACTGCCCAGTACACCCCCAGGCCTCCCCAACACACCCCCAGGCCTCCCCAACACACCCCCAGGCCTCCCCAGTACACCCCCAGGCCTCCCCAACACACCCCCAGCACTCCCCAGTACACCCCCAGGCCTCCCCAGTACACCCCCAGGACTCCCCAGTACACCCCCAGCACTCCCCAGTACACCCCCAGGACTGCCCAGTACACCCCCAGGCCTCCCCAATACACCCCCAGGCTCCCTGCAGCCACCCCTGCAGGAATCCTTGCAGCCATCACTGCTGCCATCCCAGCTCCTGAGAACCTCTCACCATGTGGGGCTGGCTGCATCCCTGCCTGCTGCATCCCTGCCTGCTGCAACCCTGCCTGCTGCATCCCTGCCTGCTGCAACCCTGCCTGCTGCATCCCTGCCTGCTGAATCCCTGCCTGCTGCATCCCTGCCTGCTGCATCCCTGCCTGCTGCATCCCTGCCTGCTGCATCCCTGCCTGCTGCAGGCCAAGCACACACTCACACCCAGGCCCTGCAGGCTCCAGGGGCCATCAGGGCTGCAGTGCCCGGTCTGAGTGACCAAGGGGACCCTGCCTCCCTCCAGGGCTGAGCCCTTGCACCCTGGAACACAGCAGTGCCATGAGCTGGAGCAGGGCTGGCTGGACAGAGAACAGCTCAGGCACCTCACTGCAGCACGGGAGGAGCAGAACTCGCCTGAAGTCCCATTTGTGCCCTGTCCCATCACCCAAGAGCTGCATGGGGTCAGCCCAAAGCCCTGCACATCATTCCCTGCATCCCCCCACAGCAAAGTCTCAATCTGTGGCCTCCTGTAGGTAAGACTGGCACTGAGAGATAAAGAAACAATGGGGAGGATTCCACTGATTGATGAATGGGAAAAAAAGGGATTTGCCTTTACAAACAAACTGTAGGGCTGCTGATAAATGAAATTGGATATTGAAAGATGAAAGAAGCAATGGGGAAAACCCATGAATTCTGTAAGAATTAAAAATGAAAAGGGAGGGTTGTACATTAGAGGGGAATCTCAGGTATCAGGAGTTCTGGGAAGTCTGTGCCTCTCAAGTACCTGAGCTAATGGGGAAAGAGAGAGGGAAATGTGGATGGGAAATTGGGATAAAAAGGAGGCTGTGTCCTCCAAAAATGTGAGAGATCCCAGGGGAATGTCCCATGGCCTCTCCCTTTATTAGAATAAAGTAAAAGGACTCCTCTGTCTCCTTTTTGGACATAAACCGCTGGTGTTTGTGGATTGATTTTCCTGACAGCCTGGGACACTGGAAGGTGTCCCTGCCCATGGTAGGGGTAGAAGGAGAGGAGCTTTAAGCTCCCTTCCAACCTAAACCGTTGTGGGACTATGTGAAATGATTACAGGAATATTTTAAAGCCCTTCAAGCCCCAGGGGAAAAGAAAGAATCGGCCAAGTCTGGCTCACACCTGCCTTTAAAGCAGCTTTCTTTGAAATGAACAGGCTGCCTGAGTGCAAAGAAGATTATAAGCAGAGACACCTCTGCCACAGGAGGGAAAAAGGAATAATAATGGCATTCAAAGCTATGACAAGAAAATGGGGAAAAAAACCAAACCAAAACAAAAGAATGCAGCAGACTTTTTGGATCTAGCAGGAGGGGTACAAGGAAGATCAAGGCACAGACAGTGACAGGCAGCGTTGGACAAGGAACAGATCCAGAACATCTCTGGAGGCTGAGCCACCCAGCCCAGAAGCACAAGGACCTTCCTGAGTCCCAGCAGACCCTGAGCAGGCAGGGAAGGCTTGGAGGGAAAGTAGGGCACGAAATGATGGATAATTAACAACATCAGAGAAAGCTCCGTGGCCCACAAACCTCTCCCTGCCCTGACCAACTTCTCCTTGGCTTTGGACCAGAAGTGTGGGAAGCCAAGGGATTGAATTTATTTCTGTGCCTTTTTTACAGCAGATAAAGACTGGGGAGAGTGCATTTTGGGGGGAATTTCTGCTGATGGCTCCACCCTGAGTGACCCCATTCCCTGTGAGGGTCCTGTCCCACAGCCCTTCCCAGCTCCTGCCCTGCCAGGTTCCAGGATCTGCCACCTCCTCCTGACCTGGTGTTCTCTAAATTAAGAAGCTGTTACATCCCTTCCTTCCTTCCTTGGCCCACGGGGTGCTAAGAAGGTCAGCACAGATCACAGCTTAAAGGGCCCCAGTGCCCCCCTAATCCTGGCCAGGCAGAACTGCCTGAGCTGCTAACCTGAGCAGGTGATTAGAGCCTGGATTAATTTATCTGTGCTCTGATGGCCCCCCCAGCCTGGGCTTTTCTGAGACACCAGAAAATTTCAGCCATCCTGTTTTAGCTGAGCCATCTAAGGATGCTCCTGGGTCCTCTCATGACAGGGCACTCCCAGCCCTGTAAGGATGGACTCAATAACAGCTATTTCCAACACTTTCCCTGCATTCTCAGAATAATGGGCATTTTCATCAGCCTTCCTTGTTCTTCAGTCACTCTCTATGTTCTTCTCTAACTGCCTGAATGACAGATATTTCCCCACTGAAATATTTCCCAAGGAGCAGGGAGCTCTGCAGCTCCTTCTGGAATCGACCTTTATTCTGTGTGCCACCACTAAGTGCAGGGAGAAGTGAAAAATGAAAGAGCAAATAATCAGCCAGCAGTGTTCAGGGGCTCAGGAGTCCTGAGAAAGGGAAGAACTTCCTGGACAAAAGACAATTCCCTCCACTCACAGTAAATACCTTGTACAAAAAGAAAGGTCCACGCTTCAAAACTCTCAATATGCCAACAGCCAAAACAAAACTCGGAAAAATTTCTGGCAGCGTTCTTTGTACAAATGTCTTCAGTGGTAAAACTCCGTGTATTTCTTCAGTGCTGCTGAATCCCACAATTTCATTTGCTAAGTTAAATCCTGGTCTATGGAATTAGGGTACAGTAGTCAAGCAGAAAAGGGTTTTTAGTCAGGCCATTTGTTCAACCTATCCCTGTGCCAGAATATCTTCACTACCACCATGGGCAGCTGGAACAGAAATTGGTTATAGACAAATCTGATCAAACCCAAGCTCCCTTTCTTGCTCAGCTGCCTCATTTTTGGTTTGAAGAAGTTCGGGTGAATCTTTTCCCTGCTGTTATTTGGAGTTTCCTGGGTTAGATTTCCAAATAAGATCTTTATTTACTGTCTGGTATCTCTGGAGGGCCATCACACAGCAGCAGAGCTCCCACCTCTGTGGTGAGAAGTTTCACATGCTCATATTTATTTTTTTTTCTCTCTTCTATGTAATATCCAAAGGAAAACTCCAACTGTGATACCAATTAAAATACAAATCCTGCAAACCCTGCTGAACTGAAACTGAGAACCCCTGGATCCCTGGCAGTGCCCAAGGCCAGGCTGGATGGGGCTGGGAGCACCCTGGGATTGTGGAAGGTGTCCCTGCCCATGGCAGGGGTGGCACTGGATGGTTTTTAAGGTCCCTTCCTTACCCACTGTTAATCTGTAATTTCTGCTTTCATCCAGCTGCCCAGGAATCAGAAGAGAAAATCCACTGCTAAAAATGACACTGCTGCATCTTCCTGCCATGAGCTGAGCACAGAACGAGGACACCCTGAAATCTTCACCCTCTGCTGAAGCAAACTCCAGGTTTTACTCCCCTGAAGTGCTGCTAATCCATTCTTACCACAAGGAACCTCCCAGCAGAGCAGGCAGAGCCCTCCTGGCCCCATGGCTCAGGAAGCACAGCAAGTTTCCAACAGCCACAGGCATTCCCAGGCCAGAACTTCCCAACCCTTAGGTCATGCTGCCACTGCAGCTGATCCCTAAATCCATTCCCATCCCTCCAGAAAACCTCTGCTCCACAGAGGTGATTTCAGCTCACCCCACCGGCCAAGCGAGGTCTGGGGATGTTAAATTTCCTAAACTGTGGCCTGAGGACACCCTGGTAGCCTTTGGGGATGGGGAACTCCCCTGTCCTGACAGGAAATAGCACAGGAATGATTCCTCCCAGGTGCCAAAGGCTGCTCGGCTCCGCTGGCAGGGGCAGCAGCAGAGCTGTGACCAAACCCTGGGTCCCCCCAGCCCCACAGAGCAGCTGTGCCCCTGCCTGCCCCAAACACTGCACTCCCCACGGGCACCACTGCCACCCCCTGCCCACCCTGCCTCTGGGCTGTGCACAGCTCAGCCGGGAGCACAATTCCCCTCTAGGGCACTCACAAGTCACACTCATTTCCACCTCCATCCACCACGACAAACCGCAGACAGAACCCTCAGCAGCACCACCATGAATCTCGAACGCAGACACGCCCAAAGCTGTGCTCAGAACCAGCCACAGGTGTAATCACACATTCAGGGAAACACAGAATTAGGCTGGGAAGGACCTTTGAGAACGGAGTCCATGGCACTGAGGGCCACATCCTTCCCTGAACACCTGCAGGGCACCTGCCTGGGGTTAAGGTGATCCCAAACTCCATCACCAGCAGCACAGGGGACAGGGGCAGATTCTCAGCAAATCTATCCACCCCTGACTCGCTGAACACTCACAGCAGGCCAGGCTGAGGGAGGATCAGCCTCTCCAGCAGGCTCCAGGGCAGGAATCCTCAGGAACCAAGGCACTGGACAGCTCACCTGCTGCCAGCTCCGGGCTCCCCAAGGGCCAGCTGTGCTCCTGTCCTGGGGTGACTCTGTCAGGTTCAGTTGTATCCCCATTTGTCTCCACATCCAGGAACACACACAGAACACAGAACACAACACAGACACTCACCAGGACTGCCTGGGCACCTGGGCTTTGTCACTGTCCCTGGTCACCAGCAGGCACAGCTCCTCTGTCCTCCCTGTGCTTCTTCACCCTGCAGGAACCAGGACATGGAGGGAGGGTAAGCAGATAATCCACGACTTTCTGGGAGGGTGTGCAGTGCTGGAAAGCAAAGCTGCTGCTGTCTGCAGGGATCAGAGCTGGGACTTTCTGAGCTAAGACTCTGAGCTGCTTAGCACAGAGCTGGAAGTGCAGCAGACAGAGGTGGTTGTGTTCCCAGGGCTGGGCTCTGGGGGGGGGTTCTGGCTGCCTCAGGCACCAGAAATCCCACAAAAACTCCTCCATCAGGTTAATGCTCACAGAGGACAAGGACAGAGGCACGCAGGAATTTTTGGTCACGATGGCTCAGGGAAAAAACAGTTTCTTCCAAGTGAAATATCCCACAGTAAAACTTTTTCACAGTTTTATTCATTTATTTATTTAATATTTGGAAAACGTGCTTTTGAAACCAAAGGTTTTACTTCGGGTTAGGCCAACTTGAAACTATTCCTTGATGGAATTAAAATGTTCTGCTTTAAGTCAGTTCCTCCGTGTCCCAAGTTCCTCCTGGAACTTTAAGGTGCTTCCATTTCCCTGCCATGGCTGGGATACCTGGCTGACCTGCTCAGCATGAGAGATGTGCCAGGTGGAGACATAACCAGGATTCAGAAATGGAAACTGCAGGGCTTTTTAAGGCATTTTTTGGCTGGGTCACCCTCAGCACCCACGGGCAGAAGCTCCTGGCACAGTGGGGTTGGTGCAGACAGGGTGTCCAGGGATGCTCCTCACAGGGAAGGGTGCAGAGCAGGGATGCTCAGCTCTTTGTGCTTCTTGTTAAATTAGACCTGGGTGAGGTCTAAGAAGTTGACTGATAATCTGGAGTGAAAGCAGAAAACAGGAAAAGCTCACCAAGAGCAAAATCAAGAGAAAAAAGGTCACCTCCCACTGTCCCAGGCTGCTCCAAGTGTCCAGCCTGGCCTTGGGCACTGCCAGGGACCCAGGGGCTCTGGGCACCCTGGGCCAGCCCTGCCCACCCTCCCAGGGAACAATCCCTTCCTAATGTCTAATCTAAATCTCCCCTCTTGCAGTTTGAGGCCATTCCCTGCTCTTACACTGAATTCCCCTTTACTGTGCAAGTCCAGTGGAATTCAGGCAGCAAAGGCAGCTGAGCCCAGCCCTTGCAAGGCTGATCCACTGAGTGCCCCATGCCGTGATTTCTGTAGAATCACTTCAACCCACAATACAAAAGTGAAGGAGAATGGAGGCAAGAGCTCTGCCAAAACACAGCATCACTTGAACAAAGTAACTGCACTGAAATGTGCTGGTTCATTTCCACTCCGGGCTCCTCAAGCCTTTCCCTTCTCTCTCTGAACGATAAGGGGCATAAAAATTAAACAGGAGTTGTCCAGGAGCAAAGGAAGGCAGTAAATCAAGGGCTGGATGGCATTCCCAGGGAGCAGGGGAGGGGAGAAGGGATGAAACAGTGCAGGCACCGACTAAGGAATATCACAGATCCTTAAAAAGCCAGGACTCCTCCTCGGGCAGGGACTCCACACTGGGCTAAATTCAGATGGAGCAGCAAAGGGAACGTGCCCAGCACGGCTGTGGGGTTGGAATGGGGTGTCCTCGGTGCCACCAGGCTCAGAGCACAGCCACTGTCACCCCAGCCACACCTGGGCACGGACACCCCGACAAAAACACCTCCTCACCTCCCAAAAACCACAGATCTGTAGCCACTGCTGAGGGCAGAGGGCTGCACACACGTGGGGTTTTCTGGGCATTTCCAAAAAGTGTCCTTCCTGCAGGATGGGCTCACGGGGCCAGGGCTGTCCCACCAGGATCAGCTGGGGACTCCAGGAAAAGGCAAGAGTCCAAGTGAAGCCCAGTGCTGCAGTGGGATGGGGACATCTCTGGTGTCCTCACACCTGACCTGGGATCCTGCCATCAGCACCTCCAGTCACCTCAAACACTCCCAGGCCATCACACACAGGCCCAGTGCTCTGAAACACCAGCAATCAGCACCGATTTTCTGCCAGCAAACAAGATCCCCTTTAATTTCACAGGCACCTCCTACTTCATTAAGGAGCTTGCTCTCCAGGGATTTGCTCCTCAAGTGGGGCAGGAAATGAAAAGACACAAGATGCCATTTAATTGGGGATAAAGATCCATCTTTGC
Organism: Sturnus vulgaris; assembly: GCF_052056855.1. Taxonomy (NCBI): domain Eukaryota; kingdom Metazoa; phylum Chordata; class Aves; order Passeriformes; family Sturnidae; genus Sturnus; species Sturnus vulgaris. The sequence continues at coordinate 14,904,553 of NC_142259.1, read as the reverse complement.
AGTGCCTATCATAATGATGTGTCATTTAAAAACAAGTGTGGAGCAGGTGTGAGATGACACCAGCTCTGATGTGCATAAAAAGGGTTGACAGCAGCAGCGTGTCTCAGAAACAATCAGCTGCTGCAACTTCAAAACTCCTGCTCCCTTTGGGTTCTCTCTTGCTCTCTCCCCTCAAACTTCTCTGCAAAATTGACTTGAAATGGCTGAAAAGAAACAGCACCTCAGGGAAGCCAAGGGGTTTGAAAGGAAGAGAATGGCCCCTGAAATGTCTCAGCAATGGTCTCTGAAATTGTGGGGCAGGGCTGGTGCTGGTGTCCAGGATGGAGAGGGGAAAATCATCAGCACAGGCAAGGTTCAGGTGACCAGAGCTGTCCTGATACCCAACCCCAACCTCCCCTGACACAGCTCCAGCCATTCCTGGGGGCCTGGCCCTGACCAGGTGACATTCAGGTGCTGATGCCTGCCTTGGCAGCTGAGGCAGGTGGGACAGGGTTTCTGCCTTCCTCAGGTCTCCCAGCCCCTCTCTCCACGCTCCAGGAGCTGAGAAATCACCTTCACAGTGAGGGTTTCAGGTGACCTGCAGGGAGCAAGGAGAGCTCATGGATGTGTCATGCTCCTTGTTCTAAGGGAAGGGAAGCCTGGAGCTCATCTTTAGAGGAATTCAAGGCAGCTCAGTTGGCTCAAGCCTGCCCAAGGCAGCTCCCACAGCTCAGGCTTTTCCTTCTGAAGCCCCAAATCAGAATCCTCGTGTGTGTCCCTCCACGCTGAGAACTCCTCCAGCTTTTCCACTGGGCATCACACCAGGGGCTGAATGCGACCCCTGAGCACTGGCAGGAATCCTGCAGAAACCAAATCATTTGACTTCACACCAAAGGCAGTGGCTCAGCTGAAGTGGGAGTGCTCCTTCTGGGAAAGGCACACCGGGAACACCAGAGCAGAGGTCTCTGCCCTTTGTGCTTCTCCAGACGTTATCTCTGACACCCTGGATTTATTTAAATCTATTTTTCTAACAAGTACCTTTTCTGCACCTCCTCTCATGGGAGATAAAATGGGGAGGAACCTTGTTTAATTGATGCACTTTAATTAACTGCCTGTTTTGTCAAAGCCCCGCTCCTGTATTCTGATGCAAATTCACAGCCTTTCATTGTAAGCAATACCTCAGGTTGGCTTCAGTCTTAACTGATGTTTAAATGTCCTATTTTCTCCCCTGTGGATCCATATTCACAGAATTCCAAATCCCAGCGTGGTCTGGGTTGGAAGGGACCTTGAAGATCATCTTGTTCCAATCCCCTGCCATGGGCAGGCTGCTTACATCCTTCAGTTATCACTGCTCTGCTCCTCCCACCTTGGGCAGGGTTTCTGTAGCCACTGAGCACATCAGCCCCTTGTCCTGAGCGAGCTCTTGGGCCGGGATGCTGCTCAGGGAGTGCCGGGGGCTGGCTCTGCCCCCACCTCTCCCACGCTGTGCTGCTGCAGGAGCATCTTCTGTAACACACAGGAACCCCTCAACCACAGCCCAGGCCAGGACGGGAGCAGGGACAGGTTTTCCTGTTTCACTTCAAGGGGCAGACACAGCTCCCCATCGTCCCTAATTCTGTGTCTTGACAGCTCCACCTTCTGCCTGTGCATTCTCTCCTGCTGTCAGAAGGTCACCAGGCAGTTGGAAAGCCATTTCTCACACCCTGGCTAATCCAGAGGCACCTGGCTGCCTCCTTCCACTGCCAAAATGCTGACAACAAAACTAATTAGTGGGCAGCAGGACTGTGGCTGGGTGACAGCACTGGCCTTTACTGTACCAGCCAAAAATTCAAGGGATTCAGGAGCAGCTCTTGGCTCCTCCTCAGACTCCTTTTGTGACCTTGGGCTCCAGCTCTGTGCTCTACCCACTGAGGCTGATAACACTTCCCAGATGTGGCCATGCAGGTAAATTAATTTATGGTGAGGAAATAATTCATTAGGATGGGCACAAAAGTCTGTTTAGAATAAAAATGTAACGTGGTTAAGCTTTTCATCAGACTTGTGCATTAGCTGAATATTCCCAATACTCTCACAATGTCTGGGCTGAGCAGATTGAATGGCACAGGGTGCCCAGAGCAGCTGTGGCTGCTCCATCCCTGGCAGTGCCCAAGGCCAGGCTGGATGGGGCTTGGAGCAGCCTGGGACAGTGGGAGGTGTCCCTGGGCATGGCAGGGGTGGAATGGGAAGAGCTTTGAGGTCTCTTCCAACCCAAACCATTTCCTGACCCTGGGCAGTGTCCAGGGCTCTGCAGCAGGAGGGGTGAACTCCTCCTCCCTCACTGATGAAATCCACCACTGCAGAATGGCCCAGGGACCACCATCCATTCTGAAATCACCTCTGGGCTGGCAGAGGGCCCTCCCTGTCCAGGCAGAGCACGGACATCCCCTGGAGCCGCTTTCCCTGCAGCCCTCCCAGCACTGACCCTGCCTGCAGACACCCCCAGAGCCCTGGGGAGCTGAGATCAGCCCAGCTCCGAAAGGGAATGAGAAACATCTCAGCGTGCCCAGCCGGATGGCTTTTCCTGTGTGTGAAACACGCAGGGAGGCTCAGAGAGCAGGGCAGTGTCTGAGCACACCGGGACACCCCAGGCACAGACAGGAGAGGCAAGAGAGCCCTGAGCAGCCTGTCAGAGCCTCAGCAGTGGGGATAATTGGTTTGTACACATTGCTCCCACACCCAATTACCAGCTCGGTTTGCTGTTTGATTGTACACGACTCTGGCCCAGCAGAGCTGCTGCTGTTCCCATTCCTGCACACATCACCCAGCCCCTAAATCATTTCTAACAGCTCCTCTCCCCGCTGCCCTCCCGGCTCATTGCAGCCCCATCTGCACGAGGCAGGTTGCAGATATGCAGGAGCTGACATTTCTCTTTTGAGTAATTTGCAGTGGATTTCTTGCCCATTTGATGTAGTCATTTTGTTCTCGGCACTGATGTGACATTAATTATTGTTAAATATTCTTATCTGTTACACACAGTTCTGTTTAGATAAAGGTCAGTGCATGAACCCCTGACAGTGCTCGTTGCTGCCATGCTCCAAAGCCAATTTGTCATCCTCTCCCTTCAATACCTTCATCTTGGTTTCAGTTCATTTTTCCATTAATTCAGGCACAGTAGAGAGCCATTAAAAAATGCAAAATCTCTCAGCTGTTTAGCTCAGCACTCGGACAAGGAATTGGAAGGCTGGGGAGCACCAGTTGCACAGGGAGGGCAGGGAATAATGCCCAGGGAAATCCAGCAGCAGCCTCTTTTAAGGAACTGTATGCCTGCCCCCTAAAAATCTGTACTTTAGTTCTGCTTTAATGAAGATCAGCTAAACCTTGTGCAGCACATTTTGCCTTCTCCCAGCCTGGTGTGCAGTGGGATAACAGCACAATCCTGAGCACAGGGTGCCCAGAGCAGCTGGATCCCTGCAGGTGTCCAAGGCCAGGCTGGACACTGGGGCTGGGAGCACCCTGGGATGGTGGGAGGTGTCCCTGCCCAGGGCAGGGGTGGCACTGGATGGGTTTTAAGGCCCTTTCCAACCCAAGCCACCCTGGGATTTATGACCCTCTGCTACTCCCACACCATCCTCTCTTGGCAGAGGACAAGGGCAAGCTCAAGCTGTGAACATTCCCCAGAACAGAAGCAGCCAGCAGTGATGCATCCCCCCAGAGCCCTGAGGAGCAGCTGGGCCTGCTCATGGTGAGTGAAACCTGCACCAGCCTCTGCTCTGTCTTGCTCTTTATCTCTCTGACCAAATAATTCCCCTGTGCCACCCTGGTGTCACTCCCCACCATGCCACCTGCAAGGTGGGGACTGCAGTGCAGGGACAGCCCTGCTGGGACTCGCTGGGCAGCCCTGGTCCAGCACGCCCTGGGACCCCTGAAGAGCCAAAATTGGGGTTCCATGGCCTGCCAGGAGCAGGGGAGCTGAGAGATGCAGCAGCCTGTGCCCTGGCATGGCTCTCCCTGGGGACAGGTGATGCCATCCCGCAGGGACACAGCTGGCACAGCTGGCACAGGTGGCAGCAGGGACAGTCCCAGCTCAGCTCCCAGGGAGGGCAGCAGGGCTGGAGCACAGTGCTGAGCACTCCTGTGCCACCGGCCAGCTGCCCCTCTGTGCCCCAGCACAGCCAGCCTGGGTGCCACCAGAGCCCTGCACACACCACGGGAGGGAAGGCAGTGGCAGAGAGCCCTTCAGGGAGCTCAGCCCTCGAGCCAAACAGGTCGGTGACAAGGAGCAGGGTGGAGATGCTCAGGACTAGGATAACCCAAGGCCTCAGCTGCTGGAAAGATGGGCTCTGCTGCACAAGTAGAGAAGGATGCAAAGGTGGATTTGTCATGACTGAAGTACCACATCATGAATCATGTGCTCATCCCAGCACTTGGCATACAGAAGAGCATTTGAACCTTTATTCAAGGTGACATTTAATTTTGCATTGTGCTAAATCATTCTGTACTTCTAAATAAAAAGAGAATAAACTCCCAAACTTGTCCCCCTCTCAGCGAAACACAAAGAACTCGTGCAATGTGCTGAATGTAATCAAGTGTGGGGTTTTTTCCTTCACTTGGAATCACAGAATCATTAAAGCTGAAAAGGCCCTCTAAGATAATTGAGCCACCTAAGCCCCATAGCCACATGTTTGTTGAACTGCCCTTGGCAGTGTGTTCCAGGGCTTGACCACTCTGGCTGGGAAGACACTTCCCCTAATCTCCAACCTAAACCTCCCCTTGCACAACCTGAGGCTGTTTCTTCTCATCCTGTCCCTTTTCACCTGGGAGCAGAGACCAAGCTGGCTGCACTCTGCTGCCAGGGAGTTGAAGAGAGCCAGAAGGTTTCCCTGAGCCTCCTTTTCTCCACACTAAACAACCACCTTATTCATCAGAACCATAAATAAAGTCCTGGACAAAGGGATATTCCCATCCCGGCTCCCTGGCTGCACCAGAGCCAGGGGGAGCAGCAGCTCTGCCCCCTCCCTTCTGCTAAACTGGGAGCAGGGAAGGGCCAGAGCTGGCTTCACACGTAGGCAAAGGTATGAGACAGCACAGGTCCTCTCCAGCCCTGGGGACACAGTGTCCCGAGGCTAAAAATACAGAGACAAACCAAAAAGTCAAGGCTAGCAAGAGGCATTAGCAGAGCCTGTTTATTTCTGTAGCCAGGGAGCATCCAGAGAGAGCCCGAGCCTGCAGCACTTGCTGCCTGCATGATGGACAGGCTGCTGCAGCTGGAGGAGTCTGGTTTCCTGCACACACACAGGGCTGTCCCTGTCCCTGTCCCTGTCCCTGCCCCCTGTCCCAGGACAGCCTCACACCTTGCTGCCTTTATTTTTAGCTGGGTGCAGCAGCAGCAAGAGGGACAAGGCAAGGAAAGGATGGGCAGCACCACCCTGGTGAAGGCACACCAGGGAGTCAGGACCCAACTTTGCCAAGGTTTGTGAACAAACTTGTCCAGAGTCAGCAGCATCCAAGGGGGAAATCTCTCTAGCAGCCTTTAGCAGTGGGAGATGTCCCACACCTGGAGCAGGACTGGGCGGCCCACAGTGCCCCCAGCACACCTGGGCACAAAGGGCCAGAGGTCCACGGAAAGTTCCCACCACCAAAAGCAGTGAGATGCAACTTCACAGCTGGCAGGGGCAGTCCTAAGGCCAGGGATGCTCCCTGAGCCTGCTCCAAACACAATCATCACAGAACCCCTGAATGGTCTGGGTTGGGAGGGACATTTCAGACATCTCTTTCCAAACCCCTGCCATGGCAGGGACACCTTCCACCATCTCAGGCTGCTCCAAGCCCATCCAGGCTGGCCTTGGGCACTGCCAGGGACCCAGGGACAGCCACGGCTGCTCTGGGCACCCTGTGCCATTGCTGGAGCTGCCAGAGCTCAGCTCCCCTCACCTGGCATAAAAAAACCGCGGTGACACCAGGATGGAGCCACTGAACACCAAGGGAACAGCACAGGGAGCCTCTGGCACTGTGCCAGGCTGAGCCTCACACACAGGACTCCCGAATTCAATTTGCCTTCCTTCATTAACCACAATGGATTTACACCCGAACCAGAACTGAAAGCCATCAATTCTCTATTTAACCTCACTGCCATGTTATCATTCCCTCTGTCCCATGTTTGCCTCCCCTCTGATACCCAGACTCTTGCAGGGCTGACAGAACTCTGGCACAGTCTTCACACTGCAGGACAAACTTCCAAGGTAAAGAAAGGATAACATCCCAGCCTCTTCTGCAAGAGTGATTTCAGCACTAACTACTGCAAAAATATGAACAGAAAACTCCAGACTTGTAAGTGCAGCTGATCCCTCTGCAACGTGCACTCCAGTGCATGGATTAAGGTCTGCTCCTGCTGTAAGGAAACACTCCCTTTGACAGGAATGCTGCTGGAGCTCTGGGATAAGCAGGCACTGCATTTTCAAGGCTGATGGCAGAGGTACCTCATGGGAAAAGAGCATCCAGGAAGTTTTACCCATCAGCAGATGCTGTTGGCTCCAGGTGCTGGTGCAGCACTGAGAGCCAGAGAACAAAAGATCTCCAGTGTGGGATAATTTCCTTTTTGTGCTGCTTTGGCCCCTGAGAGTACATCAGATGAGGCAGAGCTGGTCTGAAAGCCAAAGGAAGGTGCTACTGCTGCTCTGCCACTGCTGAGCTTTGACACAAAACCCAGTAAATCCCAGTCCAGCAGCCACCTTGTCCATGGTGCACAGACCACGGTGCCTCAAAGCTCTGACCAGTTCCTCACAGGCACCTCTTGAGAGCCTCTCCCAAAGGAGCACATGTGCAGCTCTGGAGGGAAGGGTTTGGGGCCATGTGCCCAACAGGGCTTGAAGGAAGCACAGGGAAGAACCTGTGTGCACATGGCTCAGGTGAGCTCAGCTGCACTTCCTGGGATATTGCAGCTGTGGTGCCTCCCAGCATGAAATTCCACGAGCAGGGTGGGGATTCACCTACAAGGACCTGTCCTTGAAAATGTGAATCCTTCTGCAGAATCAGAAGCAACCATGGCTTCTTTTCACAGCGACTTTCTCGGGTGAAAAATCTGGACTAGCTCAAGGCAGTGCTTGGGGCAGCCTTGTGCTCGTCCTGTTGCTGAGCTGGGGAGGGTCCAGTCCCAGTCAAGGACTGCTGAGAGTGCCAGGAGCCCAAGGTGTGAGCAAACAGCCTCCCCACATCTCCATTTCAGACAGTCACCAGCACTGTGTCTCTCATGAAGAGCAGGTTTGCTGGAGTCACCCCTCAGCCACAGGCAGCTCCAGGTACAAAACCATCATCACTCACCCTGGTCCCAAAGTCCTTGCCCAGCATCCAGCTGCTTTTACACCCAGAGCTGGAGAGCAGCAAACCCAGCCCTCAAAACACATCAAATTAATTGGGGTCCTGAATTAGTGAGGTCAGAGCCAATTAGCTCCATTTGACCCAGCTGCTTTAAGCAACATTTTTCTAGTCTATTGGAGCTCGTTATCACACAGATTTGTCTTGGTGCCAAGTGCAGAATGAGCTGTCAGAGCAGGTGTGACCCTTGGGGAAGCATTTTCATCCTTGCTGGGGGTGGCAGGAGGGGAGAGCCCAGGAGGGGAGAGCAGCCTGGAGTTTGCAGCCCAGCCCTGCGGGGCTGCTCTGGCCAGGAACAGCTTCTGTGTGGCCACTGCTCGTTGAGGAAAAAAAAATGTCCAGACACCCCTCCCCTCCTGCCAAGCCACCTGACCCACATGGAACCTGCTCAGGACACAAAGTTCAATAACTTCGTGTTATTAGTAACTTATTAAACTTAATGTTTAATAACTTTGTGCCCAAGCAGGGGCAGCCACAGAGCCACCACTGCCCCAGGTACCACTGTAACTCCAGCAGTGGACCTGCAGTTGACCAAAATTCCTTTTCTGGACACATTTAATGTGCAGAAAGAAAGGCCAGGCTGGATGGGGCTTGGGAGCACCCTGGGGCAGTGGAAGGCATCCCTGCCCATGGCAGGGAGTGGCAGGGGATGAGCTTTAAGTCCTGTCCAACTCAAACCAGTCTGGGATTCTGTGTAAGAAATAATCCTGCTCTGTCCCTTTTCACTTTAGGAATGAAAAATGCAGATCAGAGAAAGCCCAAGCCACAGCACCCACATGAGCAGCAACCTCAGCACCTGGGGTTTTACAAAAGTAAAAGAATCCTCAATAAAACTTCCCCTTTTCATGAAAGAAAATGTACAGTTTGAGGGGTTCTTTTCTAATGAGAAATGTTAAAGCAAATTTAAAAAGTTTGACTTTTTTTGAACCAGTATTTCAAAGCAACAAAATAAGCAGCAAAATAACCCCATTTTATGTGTCACTTTATTGACATCCCCAGCCATGTGAATGGCATTGCAAACCCCCTCAGTGAAGTGGAAACCACTAAATTCTCCAAATTTGTTTTTATTCTGTGAGCACTACTTTGAGTCTGTCAGATGTTCTTGTCAAGATGTCACACACTGAAGCATTGAGAATTTCTTACAGACAAATCCCCAGTTCCAGGAGCTCTGCACAGGCAGCACTGGGGGGTTGCCCATCACACCTGGCACCAGCAGCACCTTGGGGCACTGCTCGCTGGGAAATTGCCAGAGGAATCCAGGACGGGTGACTTGAAAGGTTCATTCAGCCCCAAATTCCTCGCTGCAGCTCCAGGCTGGATCAGGAGTGGGACAGCCCCAGCAGGATGGTCATGAGGCAGTGTCACAGCCTAAGGATTACTGAGTGATTTAGGTTGGAAAAAACCTTTGAGATCATCAGGTTCGACCACTGCCCAGCACTGCCAAGGCCATGCTAAACCACGTCCCCAAGTGCCACATCCACGGGATTTCAAATCCCTCCAAGGATGGAGACTCCACCACTGCCCTGGGCAGCTGTTCCAGTGCTCAACAATCTGTTCAGGGAAGAAATTTCCCCTCATACCCAATCTAAACCTTCCCTGGTAGAGCTTGAGGGCATCTCCTCTTGTCCTGTCATCATTCCCTGGGAGCAGAGCCTGACCCCACCCTGGCTGCATCCTTAGGGAGGTGTGAGAACCACAGAGCCCCGTGAGACATCACATCCCTTCCTCTGGAAAAGGGGAGCAGTGACAGCCCCTCAGCCCAGGGCTTCAGTGGGGAATCCTCAGCTCCCCACAGCAACAGCAGCCACCCCAAGGGACATCACAGGGATGTCACTGCTCCGTGTCCCCAGAGCTCTGCAGGTGTCCCAGGCCAGCTGGACAGGGCTGGAGCAGCCTGGGCTCCTGGGAGGTGTCCCTGCCATGGCAGGGGTGCGATGGGATGAGCTCTAAGTTCCCTCCAACCCAAACCAGCCCAAGGAACGACTGCAGGGCTAAGATGGCTTTTTGCCCTCACCAAATATAGAGGTAAGTTAGATCAAAATAAATGCACTCACCGAATAAGCACTCACTACTGAAAAACTGTTATGGAATAGCCATGAACCTTCCTGCCTACCTTTGACTGAAATAATGGATTTTTTAAAATTCATCTTTCCCTAACATCCCCTTATTATCATAACCAAGCCTAATGAATGCAATTAAAGCTAGAAGTCTCTCAATTTCTTTCCCTTCTGAACAGGTTCCATTTATTGTTTTTTTTTTTGAAGCCCTGGAACAGAGGAGCAGCTGAAGTCACAACTTACACAAACAGAATTAGAAACAAAACCCCAGCCTGAGTAGCTGTTCCTCCAGGATTCCCAAACACACAGCCTCAGAGATTAGGGAAATGGAGGGGGTTTGTGCACAAAGCTACAAAAATAAAAGTTAAATGTTGTGTTGGGCCAAGAAGAAAGCAAAATTCACCGAGGAATAGCTCTTTCTGCCTCTATTAGTTTCAGCAGGATGTGGTGCTTCCCACAAGCTCCTAATGCAGCCTAATTGGGAGGGGAGGGATGGAGCTCAGCAGCTGCTTAGCAAACTTTATCATTACTTTTCATGAGGTCCCAATTTTCCCTGCTGCCTTGGATTTCCTTTGCCTCTGTGTATTTTGCTGCCCTGTGCTTCCTTTTCTTTCCTCTCTTCCTCCTCCTCGTCTCTCTCTGTTTTATCACAACCCCCAGGGCTGGCTACTGAAACAGAGCCTTCAGAAGCTCCTCAGAGCCTGGAGCAGCAAATTCCTGCTGAGCCCTGGGTGGAAAAGGACAGCACAGTCCTGCATCCCCCAGCTCCTCCATGGCCAGCAGGGAATGGCCCAGGGCAGGGTTAGATGGGAATTAGCTGGGAATTCTTCCCTTGGGATGCCCTGGCACAGGTGCCCAGAGCAGCCCCGGGATCCCTGGCAGTGCCCAAGGCCAGGTTGGGCATTGGGGTTTGGAGCAATTTGGGACAGTGGGAGGTGGCCCTGCCATGGCTGGGGTGGCTCTGGGTGGGGTGGGATTGGCTTTGAGGTCCCTTCCACCCCCAACCATTCCAGGATTCTGTGATCATCAGCACCAAAGGCTCTGCTTTTACCAGCTACACTAAAAGGTTTTTACAGCCAAGGTTATGGAGGCTTTGTGGTGATCAGGATGAATCCAAACCAGCTGACAGGATGGAAACACCAAGCCAGGCTCGTGTCACAGAACACCCTCAAGAATTTTTCACCACAGGCTGTGAAACAGATGGGCAGAGATTCTAGGGATACACTCACACCAGGGATCAGAGAATCAGGGAATATCCTGAGCTGGGAGGGACCCACAGGATCACCCAGCCTGTTGAATCCAGAAATCTGGGATTTTTAAGCTTTCTGGCACTGAACCCCCAGGAGAACACTGCTTTGGACCTGAGCCCTTGGAGAAGGCTCCAAATTTGAGTGATGGAGTTAAAATCACTGGTGTGGAGTTAAATAGAAGTGTGTGATTGCACACGGTGAAGGGTTTGGAATTTGGGGTTTTTATAATACAGCAATGGGGATGGGACAAGATGGAAGATTTTGGGTGGTGTGTTTTTTTCAGTGTTCATCTTCCTTCTCCATGGTTTCAGGCAGCAGTTTTTGGTTGGACAGTCAGTGCTGCACTGAGGGTCACAGGGGTTTGGTTATTGAGTCAAAAGTATCAATAATATCGGTGTTAATTCTCTATTGGACTGTTTAGCTTTAAGAGACCTTGTAGCAGCTGGATTCAGCTCCACTTTGCTCACTTTTAGCTGTAGCCACAAGTGTTGCAGAGCTCTCTGTACTTTAGATAAGATTCAATAAACAACCAAGTCCACACACGAGAAAATTCGTTTCCTTCGTGTTTTAACCCCAACTCTGAGTGCAGACAGAAGACAAATCACTAATTCAGTGGTGCAAACAGCACCAGTGTCCCACTGTCCCTGCCCAGACCCCCCAAGAGCCCCACCCTGAGCATCCCTGGCAGCGCTGTCCAAACGCTCCTGGAGCTCTGGCAGCCTCGGGGCCGTGCCCGTTCCCTGGGGAGCCTGGGCAGTGCCAGCACCCTCGGGGGGAGGGAAGAACCTTCCCTGATATCCAGCCTGAGCCTCCCTGAGCATGAAGGAACCCAAACCCCACAGACACCCCTGGGCCCGTGCCCCAAATGCTGTTAATGATGAGTTCAGCCCCAAGAGGCCCGGGCTCCATCCTGGCCCTCCCTGGGTCCCTTCCAGCCCCTCCAGGCTGAGGACACAGCTCAGGAATTACACACTCCATCTTCTGTCGTCTGCTCCCCCGGAGGAAGCAAGGCTCCAAATTGAATTATCACAAAGAAATCAATTCCAGATCAAACCTCTGTGAAATTATAATTGCTTTAATGATCTGCAGGCTGGAATAGACAGGGCCCAGAGAAAGCATCATACACTTTCCCTCTTCAGTTCATAAGGCTCCTGTAGGAATCAGCCTTTGTTCACAGGGAGCATTAGTGTTTTCTAATTATGTATTAATTTAATCTACTATTAATTTTCAATTATTGTTATTACACAAGAACTTCCCTTTTCCCAAATGTGACTGCTGTGTAAGATGCTGAATTCCAAGCAGCTCTGGGGTGAGCTGACAAGCAGCTGCTTAGCCTTTAAAATGGGTAAAAAACCCCCCTTCAACAACCAATTTTGATGAAGACATTCCGACCAAACAAAAGTATATTAAAAAATAAAAGACACACACAAAACCTTTCTGACTCATCTGAAAATGAGCAGCATTTTACCAGCAGCCTGTTTAGCCTAAAGGCTTAAATCACTTAGGTATGGCGTGTCTGTGGAGATTCTCATTAGAATTGACATTTTGACAACTGCAAAAAAAAACTCTACAACAGCCCTGCTCACAACATGACGGGCAGTTTAAAAATAATTATCAACCACAGGACAAGGGCAGCCAGGGAAATGAAGTTTCACTGAAGTCTCTTCTTCCTAAGGATGGTATTTAGAAAATAATCAACCATCCTTCCTTAATTAATTGAAGATGCAAAAATAGCTCTGGATTTTCAGCATTACACGGGAGCAGAAGGGACGGGGCTGTAAGCAGAGCTGCCCTGGATGGGCAGCAGAAATCTCTCAGTGTGGGGGGATCGAATTCTTGGATTTCACATTGCAGAGACTCTGCTCATCAGAAAGCTGCTGGCACTGAGGGTGGACCCTCCTCACTATGAAAACATCCAAGGTGCCCAGGGGAAGCTCCTGAAAAACAGATTATATCAAACCCAAGTGGCTTGGTGGGTGCTGCCTCTCCCAGGGACGAGGCTGCCCAGAGGGAATGCAGGGTGCCTGTGCCTGCTCCTGCCTTGGCACAGGATCCTCAGATTTGCCATGAGCAGCCAGAATCACATCCAAGAATTAGAAAACCAGGGAGGCTCTCCAAAGGCTGCAATAGCTTTGCAGCAGAGGGACTCACGCTCATTTGCAGTGAATACAAAACAAGGAATTAGATAATCCTGGAAATAAAGGCTCAGGAAGTGCCTTTGGCTCTGCTGGTCCAACAGCAGCAGGATGAGCCCAGCAGAGCAGAGACCACAGAGCAGCAGAGTGACAAACAGAGCCCCTGGGGCAGCAGCACCGACCCTGCACCATTCCCAGCAATAATCCTGCACCATCCCAGCACCATCCCAACACTGACCCTGCACCATCCCAGCACCATCCCAGCACCATCCCAGCACCGACCCTGCACCATCCCTGCACCATCAAGCCCCTGGCAAGAGCTGACCCACAGGACATCCCCAGGCACATCCCCTCTGAGACCCCTGGGCCACCACTGAGCTGGGCTCAGCTCCTACATCCCACTGAGGTGACAGAACAGCCCAGGCTGAGGGCACAGGGAGCACCCCAAGGTCTGTGCCCCACTCCCTGAATTACACAGCCTAAATCCCTGCAGGGAAACTTGGACAAGTCTGCAGAACACAAGGAATAGGAGAAACCTGGGGTTTTTGAGGAATAATAAAGTCTAAGGTTACTTCACGAGGTCAAGAAGGTTTCTTTTGAGCCGTGGTCCAGGTGTGCTGTCTGCCAACACTCCTGCCCTGTCAAAGCCCCATTTATCACAGAGCTCCCTTCTTCTATTATGTGTATTCTTCTATTATGTTCTATTACAGTGTATCAAAACAGCTGTAATGAAACCAGAATTACTCCCAACTTGGACCAGAACATCAGCAAGCCAAGCTCAGCTCATCAGCTGCACAACTGTTCTGGCATGGAAAAGGCACACAGGGAATAAAATCTTCCTGATATTCCTGTGGATCACCCCTGGTATCTCCAGAGATAAAGATCAAAAACTGGCAAACTGAAGAGGTGATAACTCAGGACATCTTCAAAAATGAGTACCCTCACAGCCCCTTCCAGTGCCCTAAAGGGGCTCCAGGAGAGCTGAGGTGGGACCTTGGACAGGGATGGAGGGACAGGACACAGGGAATGGCTTCCACTGCCAGGGGCAGGGAGGGATGGGATATTGGGAAGCTGGGAGGGAGGAGAGGGGCTGGGATGGAATTCCCAGAGCAGCTGTGGCTGCCCCTGGATCCCTGGCAGTGTCCCAGGCCAGGCTGGGCATTGGGGTTGGAGCACCCTGGGACAGTGGGAGGTGTCCCTGGCCAGGGCAGGGGGTGGCACTGGGGGGGATTTAAGGTCCCTTCCAACCCAAACCATTCTGGGATTCTCTCACAGACAGCACACAGTGGAATTCAAACAGGAAGCAGGGATATGAGAGTGCCCATGAAGTGTGAAAAGACTTCACATGGGAGCACAGGCACACACTGCTCCTACAGAGACCAAGGCTGAGGATGTATCCCCACAACACCCCAAGGCTCCTCAAACTCTAGTTCGGATTTTTTCATATCTACCATAACCTCTTCCCTGTGCTGCCTGTCCAAGTTCATTGCAACAGTGAATGAGCACACAGAAATCAAGAACACAACAGGGAAGCCTTAAGGATTTCACTGGCTTTTGGGGGGTCTAAATCGGAATGTAATTTAAAAATATAAGAGAAAACTCCCCTACCTTCATCAGCTGCAAAGGTGCAGCACAGCATTTAAAGAGACCATCAGGAACCTGAAGGTGCAGCACGGGTCTGTCCAGACATGCACTACAAGGTCACCAGCTCCCACCACCTCCCAAGGCTTGGCAGTGTTTATTATTTGGGTTCCTGACACTTGGGGCTCATGAGGTCAAGCAACACGAAAATCCTGAGGCTTTTGAGGTTTTTTTTCTCCTATGCCTGCAGCTGGCCATCCTGCTGAAATAGCTGCAAGAATAAATCTTGCCGAATAAATCTTGAAAACAACATCCCTGGAGGAGGCCAGGCAGCAAAAGGTAGAGAGGAAAGAAAAGCACAACACTCAAAAAATAACACAGAATTTGAAATCATGAGACCACTCATTTGGGGATATTTATCCTAGAAAAGAAAAGGGTAACAAAAACCCACCAAGAATGGAAGACATATATGGATGGCAAAAGTTTATTGCAAGATATTTTACTCAAGTGAGTACCACAAATAGGAATGAGGTTTGGTTCAATATTTGAGCTGGTTGTGCCAGATTATTACTTTGAAATAGCTGCAATTCCACCCAAGGGAAACGTGCAGAAGTGATGGGACAGTTCAGATGTGCAGGGCTCCTGCTTGAGCCTCACAGATGAGCCAGGTTGGAAAAGACCTTGGAGATCATCAAATCCAACCCATGAGCCAGCACCTCCTCATCCAGTAAACCTTGCCCAGTCTTTTTTAAACACACCCAGGAAGGTGATCACACCTGACTCCTGAGCCCTCCTCAGTCCCCACCACCCAGCCACCATGAAAGCAGCACAATTCTTCCCAAAAGGGACAACAAAGTGACTTCTGCCATCTCCCGAGCCCCTTTCCAAGGGGGAGAGGGTGCCACACATGGCCAGCAGCACTGACAGCTCCAGCCTGGGCTGCAGCAGCTCCCCCCTGTCCCTAACACACAGATAAATGCAAAGTCTGGTCAAATTGCTTGGGCTGGTATGTTTTCTGCCTTCCTTTAAACCAAGTAACTCATGCTAATCTGCAGCTAAATCCCACCATCCCAGAGGCACTGCTGACATCAGTCAGGAAATAATTCCCATTCCAAGGGACAAATCAGATCCTATTGACAAAATCCAGTGTCACATTTTTATTTAAAGGAGTCTCGGGCTCTGCTGAACAAGCAGGAGACACCTTGTTTTGAGCATTATTTCAAGGATGGCCAGATCTGAGCTGCCCCCAGAGGAGCAGGCTGGTTTTGGCAGGGTCATGTTTTATACATGACCCAGCACTGCAGCTTCTGCAGCTCACAGCTTTGAAGAGTTATTGTTTATGGATGGGGGATTTTAATAAACTGGAGCAAGGAGGGGATGCAGGATTCCCAACTTCTGTGGCATTCCCAGATGATTTAAGATCAAAATAATCTGTGTGTGCAGGAGACAAATCAAAGCACAGCCTTAGTGGCAGCCTGGGGTGGCAGCAGAGTGACAGCAGCACTTCTCAGCTGAGCACAGACACTCCTACTCCTTTTTACCACTACAGGTTCATGGGACAACCTCCAGGGAGTGCTGGAGCTCCTGGACTCCGAGCAGGGTGGTTTGCTACTGAATCAGCAGCAGGGATGGACAAGGCTCCAGGGGGAGCCTCCCTAGGCAGGCAGGTGTGGAATCCAGCCCAAAGGCAGCCCCAGGGGCAGTTCCAGTTCAATTCCACCCTGCCTTGCACAAGGAGCAGCCAGACAGAAAATGACTGCAGAAGGTGAATCAATTCCTCTTAGAAAAGGACTGGAGGCACAGGGTGGTGGCAGGGTCAAGGACAGAGTCTGGCAGACTTGTGACAATCCCAGGACTTCTGTGGCCCTCGCTGCTCCTCCCGAGTTGTGACAAAAACCATTCCAATAGCTCGGGCAGAGGACTCATTTCATTGCAGTCCTAAGGAGGGAGAGAACAAGCAGGCTGCTGGGAGAAGCAGCCTGGTTCTGCAAGCAAACACATCCCAAAATTCCAAGAACGCAGAGC
The DNA here is from genome assembly GCF_052056855.1 of Sturnus vulgaris. Lineage (NCBI taxonomy): Eukaryota > Metazoa > Chordata > Aves > Passeriformes > Sturnidae > Sturnus > Sturnus vulgaris. The sequence continues at coordinate 14,888,176 of NC_142259.1, read as the reverse complement.
TGCTGCCTCCAGCTGGGACACAAACATCACCTCCCTGGCACCTGAGAGCAGCTGTGCCCAGTCCCTGTGCAGGGAGAGGCTCTCAGGGCAGGGTGGTGCCACCCCCCAAGGGCCAGCACAGCACTGGTCCCAGGGTGGAACTGGCTGCATGGGCTCCTCTGGAACCACAGAAAGGCCCAGGGACACTCACCAGAGCCAAGGAGAGATGTCCCCAAAGTGTCTGTACCTTCCAAACACCTGAACTTTGCTGTTTTTGGCAACTGAGACCTCCAAGGTCTTTGCCAGGAGAAAACCAGCCCCAACAGCTGAGGAGTCAGTCCTTCACAAGGTTCTTTTCCATGGACAGAGGGTCCTGGTAAATGCAAAATCCTCTTTAGCTCTGAACTTTCAGGAGGAAAACCTCCTCAAAGCACTAAACTCAGCCTTAGCCCATCTTCTCCCACCTGGGTTTACAGCAAGTGAACAAAGGCTTTGAGGAGCTGCTGGGATGCTCAGCCAGGCTCACTCCCCTTGAGGCACAAACTTCCTCCAAACCCTTCTCAGAGGGACTTTCTGCCGTGCAAATGTTTGACATTTGCTGTTTTGGCCAAAGCAATCATTTCACTTCTGCTGTGAACGCAGAGAATGGCACAGGATCCTTCCTCCCTCCCTATTTTCATCTCTAAAAATAAGGAGTTTACACCCTGCTTTTAAAATCAAGTCAGGAGAGAACTGCAAAATACTCGAGTACCTCTGTTTTCTTCACAACCAGAACAGCTGAGAGACCCTCAAAAGCTGAGGGGATTCCACTTGTGAGCTCACCAGAACCCAGAGCACTGCAAATTCACCCCCTGCTCTGCTCTCTGCCTCCACTTTAAACCCCCACAGTCTCCACCCCATCTCCCACCCAAAACGAGCCCAGATTTCCTGGTGGGACTCCTGACTCACCAGCACATTTTCCTTTCAAAGGTCAAAACAAATGTGCTGAGGCAATTGGGATTTCATTAGTTCCCTCTTAGTTTCAGTTGATCAGCAGGAGTTTAAGAGATTGGTTGCACTCTGGAGCTTCCCTAACAAGGCACTCTCCATCTTATTTAGGAAGAAGGGAAGGAGCAGCCATGGGAAACGTCTCATCCCTGGATCTGTGGCTGCACAGCAGCACAGAGAGCTGCACTGGGATGTCCTCACACTCATTTACACCCTGAGCAGGACTGCAGCTGCCATTCTTGTAGGACAAGCAATTTTCAATTATTCCAATTTCCCTTCAAGTGTTCCAACACTGCTCGTTTCCATGCAGCTCTGTGAATTCCAGAGTCCATTTCCTCACACTGGAAGCCTACTCCAACCCAAGAGCAATGCTCCCAAATCCATGGATCACTCACAGCCAGAGCAGTGCTCCAGCCACCAGGAGCTGCTCATTGCCACTGTCCCGAGCCCCTGGCTGCTCATCCAGCTGCTTCAGCCCTTCCCATCCCATCTGGAGTCTCAGTGCTTGTAGACAATCCTTCCTTCCTCGGCTGAATCCTTCCTTTGCTCATTTTCAGGTGGCAGGTGAAACCCTTCCTTCAGTTCAAATGTTTCTTGGTAAGACTTTTGGAGCAGGCAGAACAATTTTAATACTGGAAATATCTTCCCCCTTGCACTGGGTTGCATAAGAACATCCACATATCCATCTTGATCTGCTCCCCCTCTGCCACTGCTCCACTCGTGGTTGCTTCCAAGGTCATCTCAGCTAAGGAAAAGTAACATGGGCAGCAAAGCCAGTTCCCTCTTGGGATTTAAATGAACCTTAGGTGCTCTGTTTATCTGTTTTTAATGGATGTTCAGAGACCTATTTTCAACCTCTCCCTCCAAAAAAGCCCCTTCCGTGAGAAAGAGAGCTCCTCCATCACCCCCTGAACGTCAGGACTGGAGACAGAAGGAACTGCCAGCACAAAGCAGCCAGACTGGTTTAGGTCTCCTGTTCCATGGCTGGGATCAGACTGAGGGACCAGAGGACACAAACACTGCGATCTGGGGCTGTGTCCATCAGCAAGGGAAGACTCTCCACTGCTCTAAAAGGTGTTAGATCACATCCCTAACTTGCTCCTGGCCATGACAGGTCGCTTCTTTCCAACTCATTTTCTCCTCCACCACTGCCAGAGTCAGAAGAGGTCAAGGAATCCCAGAGCAGGGGGAGGAAAGGGGAGGGAGAGGCATTTGCATGTGAAGAAACACAGCAAGAGGAACACGGGCTGCAGAGATCAGGAACAGGCTTTGCAGTGGGAGCAGAGCAGGAGGCAGCTGCTGGAAGCAGGGCAGGGAAGCATTTAGCATTTCCAGCTGCAAGGCTAATCTGATATGACACTGAATCAAGCCTGGATACGCAGCTCTGATAAATCCTTCATCAATAAAGCTCATTGTCACAAACCTGGAGCACAGCAGGAAGGCAACAAACTTCACCTGCACACGCAGCCCCCGGGGGCCTTCCCCAAGGACATTCCTCATGGAGGCAGCATGTGAATTTTGTGATCCTCCCTCGCCGGCTGCAGCGAGGAAACGCTGTCAAGTTTAGTCTTCGTAAAGAAGCAACTACACATCTGACCTACATAGAGTGCACAGATGTGAGTAGCCTCGCACAGCACGCCACAGATTATTTTTTTTTAATGCAGAAAAAAATTAAACACCACCTGCTTTGCCTGGGAATGTGCAGGAACAAAAGGCAGCTGTGCACAGGAGTGCTGTACCAGGATTCAGATGGGAACTCAGGAGCAGCATTGTCCATCTTTTTTTGTTTCAATACACTTCCCAGGCTGGACAGGGATTGGAGCAAGCTGGGATACTGGAAGGAGTGGAATGGGATGATCATTAAGGTCCCTCCAACCCAAACCACTGCAACACTCCATGATTTTCAAGACTGGGACCCAGCTTTTGCTCCCAGGACAGCCAGCCCTGTAACCTTGGGCAGGAGTGGGAAGGATTGACATCCATCCCCCAGGGATCCTCCCAGGATGATTAATGGCACAGGGACAGAGCCCTGGGGCTGCTGAATCAGGGGACAGGCACAGCACTGCTGCAAAACCTCTTCACCTGAAATAAGCTGCACACTCCTGCAGCACCCGGGTGACCTGGGTGACAAAGCCCAGGTCCATTAGGACACGGTGGGGTCAGGCTCTTCTCCCAGGGAACAAGCAACAGGATGACACTGCCTGAAGCTGTGCCAGGGGAAGTTTGGATTCAGTCTTAGGGAAAATCTCTTCACTGAAAGAGTGCTCAGGCATCAGGGCAGGCTGCCCAGGGAAGCAGTGCAGTCACTGCAAGTGTTCAAAAACAACGTGGATGTGGCACCTGGGGACATGGGCCAGTGGCAAAGATGGTGCTGGTGTGAGAGGTCTTTCCTAACCTCAGTGATTCTGTAATTTCAGGTGTCTATTACCTCCCAGAGCTGAACCCTAAGACAAAAAAGGTGAGAAAATCAGTCCATGTAGCACCAGGAAACAGGTGCAGATTTGCCAAGGAGGGGGCTCAGAGCAGGGCCAGCTCCTCAGCCCAGCACTAACCCAACAGAAACGGCTGCTATGCAGCTGCCCCGAGAGAAATGCCACATGCCAGGCATTGCCCAGGGTCCAGTCCCTCCGAGAACATCAGCTGTGACAGGGCCAAGCCCCAGGAACGGGGTGGGAATGGCCAGGAGGGACCTGCAGGTCCGGGGAGGCCAGAGCAGCACAGCAAACGGCACCCACGGAGCTGAGCCCTGGCCTGTGCCCAGCTCTGCTCTGCCAAGGCCAGGCCGAGTCACAAGCCCTCCTACCTGTGATATATTTAGAGCATCAGTGCCAGGGCCACTCTGCTCCTCAGCAAGCCCACAGCTTCAGATACCACCCTGCTGCAAGGGCAAATGGCAGCACTGGCTACCAAGTCCTACAAATTTCTCTTTTTGTTTTCGAGGTGGGAGCAAAAAGCAACTCTAGAGAGTGGGAAATCTTATCAATACCTCGTGGTTGCCTTTATTCTCACTTGATAATTTTGAGCAAGCAAAATTCGAGGGATGAACAAGAATTCAAGGAAGTGATCACAGCAGCAAGCCTGCCAGAGCTCAAGGGATACTTGGACAATGTCTCAGGCACAGGGTGGGATAGCTGGAGTGCCCAGGAGCTGGACTCAATCCCTGTGGGTCCCTTCTAATAAAATTAATTAATTGATTTGCATCAGTTTTATCAGCTCGTCTATTTGCTGGCGATTCCTCTTGCTCATGACTCTGAGACTCAGAGTAAAAGAAGAAGTTGACAAGCTTCAGGGAAAGAAAAAAAATAATATCCAAACTTATTGCCTGATTTAACCTGGAAATTGATAAAGCAGCCACTAGCAGCATGGCTCCCTGCACCTCGGCAGCATCAGCCTGTTTGTGTCCCCTGTTAGAACCAATTCCAGCATGGGCTGAGGGCATCTACTTCCAAAAACAATTCCTTTTAACAAAACCTCACTGGATCTAAAGGCTGTTTGTCCTTACTGCACAAGGCTTTCTCTCTCACATCACTGTCACATTACTACAGGTTGTGGAGATGCTCAGGAATGCTCCCGTCCTGTTACAACCCAGGAAAGAATTTAAAATTTACTGTATTTATAAGATGGCTGGGCTGCTTTTCCCAACTGCATTTTGCCCTGGGATATGGCACCTCCCCAGCCTGAGCAGCCTGTAAAAGTGGTTCAGCCTCTTTTTGGGGACTTGCAGAGAAAAGGCTTTGTGTAAACATGCAATATTTACTCCCCAACATGCTGTAGTTCAGCAACCCAGCTGTGCAGACTTGGGGCAAGCCATAAATTACTCATATCACTGAGTGGGTAAAAGCCTCTGACTTGCTGAGCCACAATCCCCTGCACCAGTGCCTCACAACAAACTATAAAATATAGATGTTTATGCTACATATAAGGCTAAAATCTATTAACTCTGAGGTCACACTGGTTTTCCTCCTCTTGCAAATGAGGAGTTGAAAAGGCAGAGAGCATCAGCACACAGAAGGGCATGGGGATATGGAACCTGCAAATTGAACTGCAGAGGGAGATTGGAATGAGATGAGCCTTAAGGTCCCTTCCAACCCAAACCACTGTGTGACTCTGTGATATGACAAATAAAAATGATATGATAAATAAAAGCAATGAGTGCAGACACCAGCCTGGATCACACAGCTCAGGCTGCTGCATCCCCTTCCCTGAGCCAAACTGCTCAGCCCAAGCCCTGCAGGACCTCCTGTCAGCAGGGCTTTGGGACATGCACCGGGGACAGGGTGACTGTGCACATCAATACCTGCTCCTTCCCAGCTCCACTTGGGGGAGGGACCAGTTACCAAGAACGTGTTAACAACAGCACCACAAAAAACTGTGTCTGCATAAAGGAGCATCAGAAACCTGCTCCAAATGATTGATTAAACCTCCCTGCCTGTTCAGCTGTAGCTCTGGGCTTTTCCATGCTGAATTAACCACCTCTGCTGTCTGCTGCCTGTTTGACACAGAATAAATGTTCTGCTCTTAGCAAGTGCTTTTTTCCCAGGTCTCAGTGCTCAAATGGCAAAGGAAGAGATCAAAGTTTCTTTTCCAAACCTCCCTGCCAGCAGCTGCCAGTGTCAGACATCACCTCACCTCTGCATGCCACTGTCTGAACGGCATCATGCCACGGAGCCCCCCAGCCCTTCCCGAGAGAGCAGCAAGAAGAAAGATCCCACTGCTGCAATAAGGGCAGAAAAAGTCCTTTTCAAACAGGATCCTGCTCCCCAAATGGAACACTGGTAGATCCTGCCTCGAAATTAAGTTGCACTTTGGCTTTTATCTTTCCTAGAATCCCTGCTTTGCAGACTGGGCTGTAAGATGAATCCAGGAGAACTGGGCAAAAACATGAGAGCAGCTGATTTATACCTTGGCTGGAAGAGCTTTAATTCTCCCAGACCATACACACAGCCCGTTCATTGGGGGGGGAAAAAGGTAATTTAAAATATCTTTCCTAATGTCTGCTGGCAGAACAAAGATGAAGGACTGTAGGAGATGATCAGTGTTTAAGCCCATCTTTAAAGCTGCAGATTTGGGGAGCTGCTGAAGATAAACAAGCAATTGGGGCCCAGGAGCCAGGCTAAAAGCTGACAGAGAAATTGCTTTTTCCAAAGCAAACAGAAGGCAAGGAATGGCTCCGTTCACAAAGGCTGGGCTCACTCCCTCGTAATACGAGTAGGGCAAGGGACCAAATTTAATTTCTTCCTCACAACAAGTTTAATTAAATCATCTAAGCCCTCCGTGCCTGTCTCCTGCCGTGAGGTGTGGCTGTGCTCACAGGAGGTATCAGCAGACTCGCCCTGGTCCCCCTGGCCTCGCAGGAAAAGCTGTTTATGCTGCAGTCAGGTGGCTGGGGAGCTCTGGCTCCTCATGAACAGCAAAACACACAAATCCCACCTGTGATGGGCAGCAGGGGCAGCAGCCACATCCCTGGAGATGCTCCACAGCATCACCTGCACAGGGGAACATCCCAAGGGGAGCCTGTCCTCAGCCACTCCTGTGCCCCGAGGATGCCCAGGTGCCACCAGAGGTGCAGGATGGACACTGACTGCAGGGTGTGACCTGCACCAAGGATCTGCCATCATAAACAGACATTTCAGAGCCACTGCCTTGACTCTGGACAAGGGATGGAGGGACAGGACACAGGGAGAGGCTTCCCACTGACAAAGGGCAGGGTTAGTGGGATACTGGGAGGGAATTCTGCCCTGTGAGGGTGGGCAGGGCTGGCACAGGGTGCCCAGAGCAGCTGTGGCTGCCCCTGCATTCCTGGCAGTGTCCAAGGCCAGGCTGGAGCAGCCTGGGACAGTGGAAGGTGTCTCTGCCATGGCAGGGGGTGGCACTGGTTGGGCTTTAAGGTCCCTTCCAACCCAAACCATCCTGGGATTGTCTCAGAGCCATCACAGAGACAGGCGAGGCTTTATTAGCCTGTTGAAACGTGTGAGCACAAGAGCTGCACTCTTTGGAGCAGAAGTTGAAAATTATAAACAACAAAAACTTAAGTTTGAATTACTAGAAGAGCTCAAGGGGATTTCTGCCATGCTTACAGATTTTACCAACTTCAGAAGGAGCTTTGGGAGCTGTAAGAGCTCCAAGCATTGCAGATTGCTGCAGCACCAACAAAAATACTTGTTTTACAGCAGACACAGCTCCAGGGACAGGACCAGGAGCTGCTGAAGCACCAAACCCCTCCAGTGCTGCCCCTCAGCAGGAACACAGCTCAGGCCAGGCAGCACCATCAGCTCTGCGAGGTCTGCCCCACAGCAACCACTGAGAGTTTTTCTACATTTGAAAAAAACTATTATGTTTGAGCACCAACCAGCTGCAGTCTTTTACACAGGAGCCACATCCTGGGCCAGAAGAGTCACACTGAAATGCTGTCAAGTGGAAGATGCCACCAAAGGGCAGGTGAAAGGCAGCTCTGAGCACTCTGAGCCAGCGCTCCCCACATCCTTCCAAAGAAACTTTTCCTCTCACAAACGCTCCCAAGACAGCTTTCAGAAGAAAGTTTGCTAAAGACAGAAGGGCAGCACAAGACTTACACTAATAAAGACATCAAGAGCTTTGGTGGGAGAGACCTGCAGCCACCTCCTCTGTCCACCCTGTGACCTTTGCCAACCAACCTGAACTCAGGAATTCCCACATTAAAATGGACAACAACGGTTCCACAACCAGTGTCCACTGCCAGCTCTGGAACACGTTCTCTTGCAGAAATGGTCTCCTGTAGAAGTGCCAGCAGGCAGAGCCCAGGGGGAGGATGCTCTCCTCCAGGGAGGGTGGGGGAATCCTGACCCAGCAGGAGGCAGAGCTGCACTGCCTCAGTTATTGCTCCTGCTCACACATTTAACCCGGCCATTCTCATTCTGCCTGCACCAGCAACCCGAAAATGAGTTCTCATTCATTCCCAGCGAGGCTGTATTTGTTGAAATGTAAGCTGCTTGCAAAAGCATCAGATGAAGCCCTGGCATTCCTCAGCTCCTTTTGTTTGGTACCATCCCCACATGGAGGTGATGCTGCAGATACCACCTGGGAGTCACTGAATTCACACAGACACAGCCCAGAGGTGCCCATCTATTTACCTTACTCTTGGTAGAAATAAACCCTAGCAACGTGGCATTGTGTTTTTTATTTTAAAACCAGATCTTTTGGAACAAATTAAAAAAAAAAAAAAACAAAAAACAAAACAAAACCACGAAGACAGACAGTTGTGCAGCATGACTGGTAAAGTCTGTGGATGTTCAGTAAAGGAAATGCTCTGCTGCAGGTGCAGGGATGCTCCTGGAACAGAGCTCGGCATCCTGCTGGACACATCCTGCCGGGCAGCTCCAGCAACAGACGGCAAGGAAAAGCCCAGAAACCAACCGGGAACCTTCCCTGCAAAGGAAAGGCCAAGTCTTGCCTCAGATCGCCAGCATCGCTTACCCCACACATTTACAACACGTTCTCAAGGCTTGCTTTAAAATAAATAATAAAATATTGGGATTCAGAGGTGCCAGGGTGGGAAGTACTGCAGCTCACAGGTGGAGAGGGTCCATCCAGTCCCCCAGGGAGCAGGACAGGCAGCATTGTGTGGGAGTTACACAAGAGCCCAAAGCGTGACTCGGGCTGCCCTTACAGCCCTTCCCCGGCCAGCCAGAGCCACGGCTGAGCCATCAGCGGCTCCCAGGGACAGCGGCGCTCCGGGTGTTAGGAGCAAGCTCCTGTTTGCTCTGTTAACTGTGGAAACCACCCTGGTTTTATGTTCATTGTTGCTGTTGTTCTGTTCCGATCCCCACTCCCTGGAATTGCCTTGCCATTGTGCCCTTTCCCTCCCCGTCGGTGACGCCTTCGCTGCTCCCAAAATGGTGCCTGGCAAATGAGAAGGCCGCAAGTGCTCATGGGACACACCTCAGTGACAAAAACCCCTAAAAACAAGGGGCCAAAATAACACCGAAAACCAAAAATGGTACTCCCAAGTAAGAAAAACAGTGAAGAAGATAGAATCACCAACCAGGACCCTCCTGCCTTGTCACCATGACTTAAAGAGCACCCGACGGACATGACACCCCTGGACTACGAACCCACCCTCACGTTGTAGGGACTCCTGTGGCGACAGGAGACCCAGCACGGCTGCACAGCAAAGGTCAGCTCACCCCGGGGGTGCGCGGGAGCCGCGGGTTATCCGCAAAGGCATTGGAATGGGAACCGCTCTCCTTGCCCTCATTCGTTGCACAGGGACACCTGCCCAGGTGACACCTCCTGCCCAGGTGAGGCAGCCGGAGCAGTTCTCCTACACCCGGAGCTGCTCCCACACCGGTTTTTCCACAGACCGTCCTCTCGTTCCATTTGAGAACCAGAAGTCGTTCCAACACTCGCAGGATTTCGCCTTTCCCTAAGAAGCCGCATGTCGCGGGGAGCTCACAGCACTCCAGACCGCACGCAGCAGACTTTCCTACATCCGTGCTCCAGCATCATCTGTTACATCCTGCACAATATTCCCCCAGCTCGGGCTCTGCAGGAGCAGCTCCTGTTGTTTGCCCACAGCCTGGCAGCACCAGGATACTCTTTCTGATTGTTTCAGGCTGCAAGTAACGTGAGAAGCCCCAAGAAAAGCTTTGGATTCATTACGTGCATGCAGGCTGGTCTCTGTGAAAGGAAACAGCCTTTGCTCAGCGTTTGAAGCCTTGGCTTTGGTATTTCCAACATCTCAAGTACTAAACTAGACACAGACAGATGTTAACTCTGCAGAACACACATCTAAGTCAATCCCTGCCGGTATCACCTCAATTCTGCCTTTTATAATGCACCTACAATTCATTTTCTATTGGAGATGGAGCTGGAAGACACTCAACCTTCTCATTAAATACATGCTTTCAGGTGAAACCCCCCGGCACTATTATTCACTGGAATTAAACAGGTACACCAGGACTGGTGGCAAAAATAAAAATAGCCCCAGCTCTGGCCACGCCGGGGAAGGCAGCAGCCTTCTGTACACAACAGCAAAATCAACTTAATCACAAATGACAACTTCTGAAAGCCTTTACTTTGGATTCATCCTTGGCATTTTTCTAGGCCAGCTTGAAAACAAAAGCTTTGTCTTCTTAAAATGCAATTGCCTGAGGCACCTCTAAAAAAAGTGACATAATTCAGGTTTGAAAAATGCCTCCTGGGTTTCAGATCCTCCTAAGAGCCTCTTTACTATTCATCTTGATTCAGATTACCCAGATCAGCATGAACTCTGCAGATTTAGCCCCTTCTACCAGCACAGGTATAAAATGCACACATTTAGGATTATTTTTTTTAAACTATATGATTAAAGTGCTACAGCTATAAAAAAAAGAACTTGTTACTGATCTGAATGGTTGCTCCCTCCCTTTTCTCCAGCAGGTTTATAAACATTCTCTGATGACAGTTTATTCTGAATTTCCCTCTGTTCAGCTTATTCCAGATTTTTTTTCCCCCAGCCTGTTTTTCTTCCTGCGTATTTTCAACCTTTTCATCACAAACCTCAAGCTGTGAGAAGAATGAGCAACTTGTTTTGGAATCACAATCTGATCCTAAAATTTGATTCTTGTTTCTTCTCCCTTGCACAAACCTTTTTTATTTCAGTAATTTTACAAGCAGTGACTTTGTGCTTCTGCAAATCCAGGAGCACAGCCCTGTGCCAGGAACTTGATGGGAGGGGGCAAGGAAGGAGAAGCTGCAATTCTCCAAGACAGATACAGCTACTTCCAATGCCTGTAATTAACACTTTGGATAAATCCACAGTACCTTCAGCATATCATAGATTTTTATACCTATAGGCTGTTTCCTTTGAGCAGATACGAATTTACTGCTAGGTCTGAAAACTCCTTAAGGCAGCCACCAGTAAAGAACTCAAATCAAAAGGAGTTTTGTTGCTTTTATTGAATGATTTGGGACAAGGAGAGCTGTAAGCTGTCTTGGTGATGGGAACACATGAGAGTCTTTTTTTGAATGATCAAGTCCCATCACTTACTCCACATAAACTGCTCTCTGTCAAGAGCTTTAATCCTCTCTTTTCAATCCCTAAATAAAACATCCTCCCCAAACTCACTGCTATTATCAGCCATTTCTAAAGAAAGCGGTTTTTAAGAGACACACCTCTTTCTGCTTTGCTGTTCCCCTGAAATCCAGCTCCAATATTATCCTGGCAGAAGTAAAACAGCAGCAATCCTCAGAGAGCTGGAGGAGTGTCTGAACACCCACCCCTCCCAAAGGAAGTGTGCACACAGGGCCCAAAGCAAGTCACAAAAAGGCTTCCAGGAACAAAAGCAAGAAGCCTTGTGACACATGTCACCCACAGCAGGCAGCCCACGAAGGTGCCACAGGGTCACACGTGTGAGGTTCTGCTCTGGCACAGCTCCTCAGCTCCCTCACAGCAGCAGCCCTTCCACGCCTGCACGCTCCTCATCCCAGAGCTCGCTGGGAAGCACAAATCCCAACGAAAAGCAGAATAAAGGACAGGGCAAAATGAAAGGCAAAGCACTATCTCCCCCTTCACTGTGAAGGGAGAGCAAGACTGGAGGCACCTGTGGCAGAGCTCAGCCCTCCCCGCAGCAGGGACAGTCCGGAGGTGCTGTCACAGCCAAGGAAAACAGGTTCAGCCAGGCTGCTGAGCCCAGGGCAAATGCCAAGGGTTTGTGCTGTCCCTGCCAGCTCGGGAAGGGCCGGCAGCAGTGTCCCACCTGCACAGGGTCCCCCACCTGCACAGGGTCCCCACCTGCACAGGGTCCCTCCCTGCCCGGCCATCGGGCACCACACGGGAGTCACTGGTGGGGGAAACACAAGCACGTCCTCAATATGAAATAAGAGGCTCTTTTCTTCTGGCCTTGGAAGTCAGCTCAAGGCAGCTGTGATGCCGTGGACTTCAGTCTCCTCCAAAGCCTGAGCAGCTGCTGGAGTGTGGGAAGGCCTCGGAGCCACAAGCAGCATGGGCTGGTTCCCAGCCCTTCCCTGTGCCAAAACCATGGCAGAATTATACTCAGAAGCGGTGGAGTCACCGTCCTTGGAAGGATTTAAAAGAGGTGTAGATGCAGCACTTGGGGACGTGGTTTAGTGGTGGGCTTGGCAGTGCTGGGTTAATGGTTGGACTCAATCTTAGCAGGCTCTTCCAACCTAAGGAATTCTAGGAGTCTGTGCTAAAGCACTGCAGCAAGCACAGCTGCGATGGGTCGTTCCTGCAGGTGGGCTCTTGCTCTTCAGAAGCAAGTCAGGAAAATAAAGATGCACGTCCGTCCACCCTGCTGTCCCTCCCGGCAGTTTGAGTCTCAGCTGGGCTTTCCAAAGAGGGAATCGGCCACCGGACCCCTTCCAAAGGCACGGCCAGATCCGATTGCTTCATACTCACCAAAGCTACTCAGGAGTAAGACCCGGAGTTTCACACAGCACCTCAAATCAATAGAATCACTGAGCTTGGAAAAGACCTCCAGAATCATCAAGTTCCAACCTCTGACCGAGTACCCCCATCCCCACTAAAACCGTACGGCTGAGTGTCACATCTACTCATTTTTAACATTCGCGAGGATGGTGACTCCACCACTTGCCGGGGGAGCCTGTTCCCAAATACAACTCCCGACAGGAATGAGCAGCCCCATCACAATCGCTCCGGCACGGCGCGCTGGATCCCGCAGGCTCCGCACGGCTCCGCGCCGCCCGGGCTCGGTATTCCGCCCGTTTGCTCGCTGCCAAGCCGCTCCCGGCCGCCCGAGGCCCCGCTGGCGGAGCAGCCGAGCATCTCCGGTTTGCAGGAGGCACAAAGTACCCCACGATGGTGCGGTCACACCGCGGACATCCCTCCCAAGCGTCCGGGACCCGCGCAGGGCTCAGCCCCGGAGCCATCGCCGGCCCCGGCGGGGTCGGACCCACCCGGCAGCCGCTCCCAGGCGCGGCACTTCCCCATCCCGCGGGCGCCGGCATCTCCCCTTCCCCGTTAAACGCAGAAAACGCGCATCGGGGATGGGAAAAACCTAACCACACGCAAGGAAACCGGTGGAGAAAGCGAAGATTGAAAAGGAAAAAAAAAAAAAATAATAATAATAAAGCGGCACTAAGTCACTAGCAGGGAGACCCGCGCTGCCAGCACGGACCGCACGCTCGGGCTGGCGGGAGCGGGCCCCACGGCAGGCGGGAGAAGGAGCGTGGGAAAGGGCGGCAGCACTCACCGGGCAGGTCGGTGCCGGGCAGGTCGGTGCCGTGCGGACGGAGGGCCCGGCCGGTCCCGCCTCGCCCGCGGGAGCCGCCGGCTCAGTGCCGTGCACCGCCCCGCGCCGCGGCTCCTTCCCGCCGACCGTACCACGGCTCCATGCCGGGGGGGACCCCCGAGCCGCTGACAGCCCGCCCCGCCGCCCGCCGCCCGCTCTCGCTGCTACCGAGGCGCGGCCGCAGCGATCCGCCCTGGCGGGGCTGTGCCGGGCAGGGCCGCGCCGCCGAGACTCGGCCCAGGGCAGCGCCGCTCGCCGCGCAGCGCCCGCTCCCTCCCGCTCCGCTGCCCGCGCGGTGGAAGAATCCAGAGCGGGGCGGGCGCGGGCGGGGCTGCTCCGGGCGCGGGTCCCCGTGCGGGGCCGGGCCGGGCCGGGCCGGGCTGCGCTCGGGCTCCCGGTGTTTGGGGTCCCGGCTCCTCAGCCGCTCCCAGCGCTCGCACCCGCACCCGCACCCGCACCCGCACCCGCACCCGCACCCGCACCCGCACCCGCACCCGCACCCGCACCCGCACCGCTCGCTCTTTGCCTACACCCGGTTCTCCGGAGCCGCAGCCGAAGTTCGCACCCGCGGCGTCCCCGCCGAGCGCGCAGCGGAGCCGCGGCTCCAGCCCGGCCGCTCTTCCCAGGGGCTCTCGGTAACAGCGCAGTGCTCAGCTCGGCTGCTCCTGGCACTCACCGGGAAGAATTCGGTTCTCTTGGGAAGATGATGTTTCCTGGCCGAAGTGACCGTCCAGCATTTCGCCGGGCTCTAAAGGCGTGGGAAGGCCAGGCGGAGAGGGACGGGCACACGCGGAGCCGTGCCGGGGGCTGGGGACAGCATCGCTCGCAGGTGGCACACGGCTTCCACGGCTCCCGCCGTGTGTGTGCTCCCAGCTCACGGCAGCGGGCTTCGGGTCACATCAATGCAAATAATTTCATGCAGCTGCTCTCAGCAGCGTGTTAGGGAAGGGCAAGAGCTCGCCAGCAGGAATGACACATCACACAGTCATAAATCATAGCGTCACCATCAACCATTATCCCGGCACTGCCACTAACGTTAGGTCCCCAAGTGTCACATCCTCACGGCTTTTAAATCCCTGCAGGGATGGTCGTTCCCCCACTGTCCTGGGCAGCTGTGCTGGGGCTGGACAACCCTTTCAGTGAAGAAATTCATTCCTGTTACATGCCTGAGATAATGCCACAGCACAAGTGATTAATTGACAATCAAGGCGAAATCCCCCTGAAATTTTCCCCACTGACCCCAACAGAATTACAGTGGTGTTTAAGTGATCAGTTACACAAAACTACCCAAGGCAGTGCTGATTCCTGATGGGACTGGTGGGAGTGTTGAGGTGCTCAGAAGATACCTCTGAAGGTTGGGTAAAGATCCTTCAATAAGGTGAATTCTCCTGTCAACATCAAGACTTCTCTGGCTCTGAGCTGGAGGCAAGAACTCAGTACCTACCAACCCAAATATAGCAATTAACTGGCTTTTTCAGCTTAATATTTCTTGGGCAACTCATGGCTGACAGAAGGCAGGGATTAGATTGGATATCAGGAAGAAATTCTGCCCTGTGAGGGTGGGCAGGGCTGGCACAGGGTGCCCAGAGCAGCCCCTGGATCCCTGGCAGTGCCCAAGGCCAGGCTGGACATTGGGGCTGGAGCAGCCTGGGACAGTGGGAGGTGTCCCTGCCATGGCAGGGGTGGAATGATGTGAGCTTTAAGGTCTCTTCCAACCCAACCCATTCCATAATTCCATGATCCCTTCCAAGCTTCAGTTTTTCACCTGCACCAGGTGCTTTCACATGGCAGGGTTGAAAGCCACATCAGATCCTGGTGGAATTATTTCCCATGAAATCCAAATCCCCCAGTCTGACATGGGATGATGTTGCTCTCTCCTCGGAGAACAGTGTCCTCTTCGGGTTTGGCTTTCCATGATAAATCCCCCCTGAGAGTGAGATCAGGCAGGGCATCACAGTGCCTGTCCTGGGCATGGCATCTCCCAGTTTCCTTCCAAATTCTAACTCCCTTGGAGCTACACAACAAAATTCAGAATCATTTAATGGTATTTTCCCAGGGCTGGAACATTCAGAGCTTTCACCAAAATTCTCCACCCACCAAAGCCCCAGGAATGTCTATAAACTTGTGTAACAGCAGGTGCTTCACTTATTAGTCCAGAATTAAGTTTTCATCAAGCCCTCATTTTCTTTAGAGTCCTATTTATTGTTGCTTAACAGTCGCTTGAAAGTCTATGGGTGGGAAGCAATACAAAAGCATCTTTCATTATTCATTAAGGACAAGTGATGCAGGGCTTTTGGAAGGGAATAGAAAGTACACAGACTTTTCTGCATTTAAAACAATTATTTCTTATTAATAACCCTGTAGAAAGGTGCCCCGCAGAGATGTGCAGTTTGGGTGTTTTGAAGTTCAGTCTCTTGATCACAAAAAGAGTTTTTCTTCCCCTGTGACATTCCTCAGCAGAGATCCTGGGGAATGTTTTATCGTTTTTATTTAAAAAAAATATTTAGCTGATTATGTTTGGGAACGTCCCTTTCCTGGCATGGATAATAATGTAGTGGTGATTGTGGAGATCAAGACCTGATCTCCATGAGCATCTGTCATGAGAATAAGAAGCTGCAGCCACAGAGCAAACCTGCAGCAGGTTTGGGAAGAGGATTGGGGAGCTACAAGATCCCAGGAGAGAGAAGGTTGGAAGGGACATTGAGGGTCTCATTTTGAGGGTGCATTTCTCAGGTCATTGCTGTGGCTATTAAAAAACCATAAAGCCATCCCTAATCTCCCTGGAGGCCAGGTCTCATCCAGCCTTTCCAAAGCCACCCGTGTGTGCTGTGAGATGCTCACTTGCAATGCCAGGATAACGTTGTGTGTGTGTAGAGAGCACAGCAAAGCCCTTCCCAGCACCAAGGCCAAGGTGGTGGTGTGGGATTCCATGTGAGCAACCACAGAAGATGTTCCTTATCAGCCTTATCCCAGGAAAAATTGCATGGGGCGCTCCAAGCTGCAGATCTGCTGGTCCAGGTGCCTTGGTGTGCCCTGAGGAGTCTCACACTGCTCTGAGGCTGAAGAACCACACTGAGCAATTTTGCTGAGGTCCCACTGGTGAGGAGGAGCTCCAGGGCATGGCCCAGCTCCTGTGGCTGTTGCCTAAAAAGCGTTCTGCATCTCCATCTCCTGGGAGATGAGCAGGCTGCTGTCAGGGGCTGGGATCACAGCTGGGCTGAACAGGCATTGGAGCTGGGCTGGATTTGCTGTCATGGCAGACTCTGCTCTGCAGTGGCTGCCCCTGTAATGGCTCTGCTTCCCTGTCTGAGCCAGGTTCTCCTTTTATATTTGTTGTTCTTTCCAGGAGGTGTTAACACCAATTTATGAGCTCAGTGGGATGACAGAGCTGGGTGAGCAGTGCTGACCTTGGAACTCACCTCTCTCAGATTTCTTTTTCCACCCCATCTCAAAGTCAGTCTAAAAGCAATAAAAGGATGTTGAAAGGGGGGAGCTGGGGCTCATCCACTTCATGTTAAAGGAGGGAAAACTCTGTGAACATGATCTCAAAAAGCAGATGTCTCACAGGTGCCTGTATCTGTACTGTTGTCAGCAAGGGCTGCACGTTTCCCCTCTCCTGCCTGCAGGAACTCCTGCCAAAGAATCACAGAATCATGGATCAGAATATCCTGAAGGAGCTCCCAGGATCATCCAGCCCAACTCCTGGAGCTCCCCAGGACACCACAATCCTACCCTGTGCCTCAAAATGTGTCCAAATGCTCCTGGAGCTCTGGCAGCCTTGGAGCCATACCCACTGCCCTGTGTGTATCCAGGTGCCTTTTCTTACAGGATCTGCACACTACAGCAGAAAACGTGCTGAAAACAAAACCTGTGCTTATTTTCTTTTGTTTTTCTTACTGTTACACTGAGGAGATCGAAGGTTTGCTGCTAAGGACTCCATCCACCTCACCAGGATACACAGCAGCTCACAGGCCCTGAATGGGAGGCAGCACAAGAAGGATTCTTTCTGAAAAGACAGAAAAACAACTAATGTATTGGGGAAGGGGGAGCAAATAAAGAATATCACTTCTAAAGATCATTAAAAAGGAGCAAATTTGCCAGAAGCGTGGTGGTTAAACAGCATTGGCACAGGGTGCCCAGAGAAGCTGTGGCTGCCCCTGAATCCCTGGAAGGATCCCAGGTTGGACAGGGCTTGGAGCAATCTGGGATAGTGGAAGGTGGGGTTGGAACGAGCTGATGTTCTGGTCTCTTACAACACAACACATTCCATAATTCTATGATTTTCTTCCTCAAAACAACACTTTGTCTGTCAAGGTCCTTTTGGCCCAGCTCCAGCAGTGGCATTGTCCATGAGCTACCAAGGGAAGGTGACTGCTTTGAATGAGTGTCCCGAGGAGAGGAGCAGGGACACCGATCACACAGGGCCACACCTGCCCAGGTAGCTCCTTGTCCCTTGGACGGTGCCTGGGCACCAGCACCAATCAATCTGCCATGTCTGGGTACCAGCAGTTTCCCAAATCCACCTTTGCTCTGTTTGGTCCAAGTGCCTGACAAATGAAGGAAGCACAAGAACGATAAAGACTAAATCTTATCTTAATAGCCTTTCATTATTAACTGTCTCCAGATTTATTTGTCACTGAAGGAGGAAGGAGTGAGCCAGGCACCGCTGGGGTGAGCCCAGGCAGGTTCCCAGCTCTGGGATTTCCATCAGTGAGGTCTGGCTCTCTGGGTTGTTTTCTCAACACCTGCAGTGCCTGTAGGGAGGCTGTCCAGGTGCTGCCCCCACCATCTGATGGCTCTTGGCCCCCGGGTCCTTCTCCCCTCGCTTCCCCCTGGGATGGCAGAGGCGGGACCAGCCCCTTGTCCCGGGCTGCTGCAGGCAAAGGGAGCAGTGGGGACTGTCCCCGCTGGAAAAGAAGAACACTGAGGAGCAGAACCACCCAATCCCCCAGCAGGATGCTTTGCCGTGCTCCAGGACAGGGGTGTGCATGCACTCCAACCATGCTTTTCTTTTACAGCACTTTCCTGCCCTCCTGTGCCACCAGACAGACCTGCCTGGTGACACCTGGAGTTTCAGAAGATTTCTTACCTGGGAAAGCTGACAAAGCCCTGCTCACTGGCAGCTCCTGTGGGTGTGCATTGCTAAATGGATCCAGCACCACGGGAGCTGCCGGGGAGTGGGGAAAGGACCAAAGCTTCCCCTGGATAGGGAGGAGAAAGGTGGGGCAGTGGGTGGGGGAGAGGAGGGGTCTGGCAGCAGGAACAGGGTGCGACCCCTGAGCCCAGCGTCCCTGCCTGGCTGCCAGAGCCGGTGCTGATGGCAGGAGAACAGCAGCAAAAAGAGAAAAATTCCAAGTGGCTTGATTGGGAAGCACAGATCAATCCCTTTGCAAACCCAGGCAGTGCCTCCCAAACCGTGTGGTGTTTCTGCCTGCTGGAAGCGTGGGATCATTTCTTAGGCAGATCTTAATTTGTGTGTCCTTTAGCACTTTTCCCTAAAAAGCCCCAAAAGGAGAGTTTCAGCTGCAGTTGCCATCCAGGAGTTCCCATTCTTAGCTGGAACACATCCACTTCCCTGAGACCTGCTGTCATTAGGTGCCCAGACAGAAATCCCACAGAAATGCTTTAATTAAAACGGACATTAAGAGCTCACTCATTCAAGCCAAAGAACATTAGGAGGAATTTAAATGAAGAGATTTTTAAATCTGTGACATTTGTTCTAATGAGAAAACACTTTCTAATCCTAAGTGTCTCCTAATTCAAAACAGATTGGAAAGACTGCAAGTGAAAACATTTTTTTTTCCTCCCAAAAACACGTCCTGTAATTAGTAGACCTAACTGGCAAATACTATTTTTCTTTTCCCTACAGCTTCCACATCAGCTTGGAAGCAGGAGGTGAAAAGCAGCCTATGAATGCACCCACACGTGTCTGCATTTTATGTTAGGACAGGTAACAGAACTCATGGAAATTTCCACATCAATCCCAGATTCTGAGGGGAAACAGAGGATGCAGGATGCTCCTGATCCATCTAATGAAAGGGATATTGCTGCAGCCAGGGGCTGGGTGCTGGGGAGGGGCAGGGAAGCAATCTGTTTGCAACAGAGGAAAAACATCCAGTGATTTGCCAGAGTGGGACTATTTTCGTCTGGAAACACTGAGATAATGAAATGTAAAACAACAGCAGACAGAAAAGTGTGAAGCCTCAAATGAGAGTAACTTGGGGCTGCAGCAAACCCGTTCAGGGGGGGTTAGAGAGGTGTTAGAGAGGTGAAATACAATCCCTCCTCTTTTGTTTTAATCATGGAAGAGTTGGCAGGAGAACTGAAGGATCTCTAATTTTTTGTGTTTCACAAATGAAAGTCCTGCACAGTGGAAGGTCACAGGTCCTGCTCTTCCCTCGATTGTCTTTTATTTTATAGGGAATATTGCCCTCGGCATAAAACAGTAAGGCAGGAAATGTGCTGGGCACTACTGCAACTTTCTGGGAATCCCAGATATCCATGGCTTGTAAGGACTTTATCCTTTTCTCTAGGAAAATGAGACTTGATTGTACCAACTGAACTCTACAATATCAGCAGTCCATCAGCTCTCCCTGTCCCTGTGTGCTGGGACAGTGACAGTGAGGGACAGCTCATCCTGTCCCAGGGCTGAGCAAGATCCTCTCAGGATCCTCCCAGGCAGGGCAGGGCTGCTCCACAAGCAGAGCATCCTCCCTGAGGCAGCCTGGATTTGGGAATGAGGGCACAGTGTTCTGGTGCCTCCAGCAAACTGGACAGGAATCAGCCTGGATCCAACCTCCCACCTCCTGCAGATTTTG
This sequence comes from Sturnus vulgaris, assembly GCF_052056855.1. Taxonomy (NCBI): domain Eukaryota; kingdom Metazoa; phylum Chordata; class Aves; order Passeriformes; family Sturnidae; genus Sturnus; species Sturnus vulgaris. The sequence continues at coordinate 14,868,162 of NC_142259.1, read as the reverse complement.
CAGAAGTCAGCTCCAAAGCTGAAATTCACCATCAGCCTTACCCCTCCAATGGGACAAACAAAAGGATCAGGCTACAAAGACCCAAATGTGGGTTGGGATGTTGGTGGCAGGAATCCACCTTCAGTTCCATGAGCAACATGAGCTCCCCCAGCAAAGAGCGTGGCTGCTGATGACATGATCCTATTTAAAACCCAGCTCTGCTTGCTGTGCTGGAGGGGTGCTGGTGCCAGTGGTTCCAGATGGATCAGCTTTGCCTTGTTTCCTGCTGGCTCGCTGTAAATCCATGAGCACAAATGACAGAACAATTCCCAGAAAAATACCTACTTTTAAGCTTGTATCAGTAACCCTGTGAAAGTGTCTTTGTGTTCATCCTACTTTGGAAACATGAAACACTTTACCTAAGAGTCAAATTAAACCAACTTGGGCTTTAAAGCTTGGGTACTCAGAGCCATCTTCTTGAAAGAATAATCCTGAGCTGGCATAAATGGAGACAAATCAATGAAGATCAAGAGACTGACACCCTGTTATGCTCACTGACAACCCAACTTAGATCTGTTCTGAAACCCTGCAAACACAGAGACAGAAAATACATCCCTAATTTCAGGGGAATTAATTTGCTGGAAATGCTGAGTTCCTCAGGTTCTGGATGCAGAATTTGTAAACATAAACCATTTAAAGCAATTTGCCAGTTTTGAAATCGAGTCTCTTAATCCTGACTGTCCCCTCTGAGATCCCATCTGCATCTTCAGGTGGTTTTGTAGCTGTTCTGATCTCTCCTCCTCCTCCTCCTCCTGCTTTGACTCCTCACCATGGATGACCCACCCTGAATAAAATCTGAGGATGTGCCAGGTTCAAAGAAAACTTTGGCTTCTGGGGTCAGTGCTCCAGCTCCTGAGCTGCAGGACAGGGAGGCTGAGGAGCCCTGAGGGTTCAGCTCTGCTTTGGATCGTGTGGATGCATTTCCAGTCACCTCCTGGTCCAGGCTGAGAAGATGATGCTTGGTCTGTGAGACCTAACAGGGCCAATGCTGTGAAGGCTGTCAGTTCTGGGTCTGTTTTCAAAGAGATAACAGGGCCTGTCACCAGCAAGTCCACAGGAAAAAGGATGAAGGCTACAGATGATGGGTAAAGGCTCTAATGATGGCCAAAGGAAAATAAATTAGGATCTAAACTTTGAATTTCTGCTCAGGATTTCATGGCCCATCCTGCTCCAGCCCTGCAGCTGAATGCATGGAAGGGGTCACCCTGTGCCAAAGTGCTGCTGGGCAGATCCTCTCCTTGCATGTCTGGTACTTCCAGTGGGGTTTGGCTCAGTTGTTGCCGCCTTGAGAACTTGGACAGGCTTCCACTTGGTTCTGCTTCCAGGGCAGCATGGAGGGGAAGGTGCTGATCTCCTCTTTCAGGTGATGCCAAAGGAGGAGATGGAATGAAGCTGTGCCAGGGAAAGTCCGGGGGGACACTGGGGAAAGGTTTTTCCTTCAGAGGGTGGTTGGTCCCTGGAAAGGTTCCCCAGGGAAAGAAATGGTCATGGCAGAGCCTGCCAGAGCTCAGGGACCAGCTGGACAATGCCTGAATCCTCTCTGTAGTCCTGAGTATTCCTGTGAAGAGAAGGGAGTTTGTGATCCTTGAGGCAATCTGAGATTCTATGAAACTCCTGAAAAGCAGCTGCTCAAGAAATTTGCCTTGAGGAGAAGGGAGTGAGAGGTGTCAATCTCCCTTTTAAACACGTGCCTCGATTCCTCCAGAGACTGTTCACCTCTCTGCTGGGCTGCAGTGCCCCCAGCACCCACCTTTCCCTCCCACAGCATTTCCCCACAAACAGATGTCCCACGAGCATGGGCACCACCCAAAGCCATGGGCCATCACCCCCCCACTTCAGAGCACTCCTCCCAACTTCAGGCCGTTCCTGGGCTCTTCTCCAGGCACAAACTCCCCTCCAAAATCCTTGAATCCCCCAGCATTGGTGCCGACCTGGTGCTGCTGGGAGAGCTGTGCACAAACAAACCCAGCCTGACTGCTCCCCTGCTGAAACTCCCAGGGATCACACTGTGAGGAGATAAGAATGATTTTGAACAAACTGATTTCTTATCAGCTGGAGATCCGATTCCGTGGTCAGATACTTTCTCTGGCAGCAGCTGTACACAGGGACAGCTCTGGGGCTGTGGTGGCACTCAAAACAAACAGGGATGGCAGAACTGGGTCTGCTGGAGGAAGACATAAATGAAATTCACCTTCCAGCATTCACTGCAAGTGAAGCTGATCTGCATTTCTTATACCAAGCAAAGGCTACAGCTTAGATGCTAATTTTATCTTGCTGGCTTTGTAGTGTCCTTGATCTTCAAGAGAATTCAAAATAACATGGAGCAAATGTATAACTAAGTCATTTTAAAGAAGGAACTGCAAAGTGCATAACTCTGCTCAAGGGGAAACAGCTTCTCTGCTAAACACGGAGTCTGAAATCAGATCATGCTGGCAGACTGAACAAATGGGCTCTTTACTCCTCATCCTCACAGCAGGGCTCTTAGGGAGCTCCTTTCCATCTGCCCTACAAACCCATCCCGGTGGGAATGTGCAGGGAAGCCAAGCCCACCCTCACCTGCTCATGGCTTGTGACAGATTGTGACAGATTGTGACAGATTGTGACAGATTGTGACCCTGCCCTGGCACAGCTTCATTCCATCTCCTGTGTGGCATCACCTGGAGGTGGAGATCAGCACCTTCCCCTCCACTGCTGCCCTGGAAGTTAAACCAGGTTTAAGCCTGTCCAAGTTCTCAACGTGGCAGCAAAATCCCTTTGCTGAGCAGGCACAGGTGATTGATGACACCGGGAGCACTCGGTACAAACTTTGGGCACAGTTCTTGCCAGGGACCCTCTTCACTGGTGTGAGCAGCCAGCCAGGGCTGCTCTGGGAGGGTCCCAGCAGTGCCAGGAGAGGGGACACAGCCAGGGTGTGCTGGCCTGGCCGGGGGCATCTGCACGGGGAGGGGAAGCCCAGGAGAGCTGGGCTGGGGTGCTTGAAGCCCTGCCAAGCTGCCAGTGCAGCCCCCAGGGTGAAAGCCTGGGCTCCCCCTCTGCGGGGCTCCAGCTGGGCAGGAGCTCCAGGGCTCGGTGCTCTGGCCCCAGGAGCTGAACTCTCTGTGCAGGAACACCTGCGGGCAAGGTCCTCAAGGCTTTAGGGAGCAGCATGGGCTGCTACAGCTGGACCTGGCTGGGAAGGGGACAGAGGCCACCTCAGGGGCCACCTCAGGGCAGGGGACATCCTTGTCCCTTGTTGCAGGAAGGAAGGAGAGCTCAGACAGCAGCCCAGCCCTCCCAGTCAGACTCTGCTCCCCAGGGCAGGTCCTGCCACCAGGGACCACTGAACGATTCCCTGTGGAAAGCAAATGCTTCCATGGCTGCTCTCCAGCCATGGGCCCTGCTAATCCCCACCCAAATGCCAGGTTGCAGGTGAGCTGGGGGAGAGCCTGGTGTGCCAAGCAGAAATTTCAAACCCCTTCCCAGGAGCAGCCACAGCTCTCCCAACATCAGCCCCCAATTATTGTCTTAGTCTATCCCAGGCAGAGCTGTCTGGTACAGAGGAAAAAAGAGATTTCTCTGTGCAGCAGGGAAACTTTCACTGGTACCAAACTCCAGAGAAGTCCCTGTTTTCCAGGTGAGAGGTGTAGGAATGTGCTGTGGAGCTGTCACAGGCCTGGGAAGGGGAAGACAATTCCCACAGCAAGGATGCCATAGAGATCCCAGGACACATGCTACATTTCTTTTCCAACTCCTATAAAGCAAAAAAGAAGAAAAATGCATGTGAGGTCAGAGAAGCACTCACCATGACAGGATGGAGGGCAGCTCCAGAGAGCTCTTCTGGAGGCAGCTCAGAGCAGAGAGATGGATTTTCTTTCTCACCACTCCCCATGTTCACACCCACACTTACCAGGGCACAGGGAGGAATTCCTGGGGTGTCCTGTGCAGGGCCAGGAGTTGGACTGGATGATCCTTTTGGGTTCCTTTGTGTTTGTGTGATTCTCTGAGGTTATTTGGCCATTATCCTCCCTCCTCAGCCAGGGTTGGAGTCTCCCAGCCTCATCAATTCTGCTCCTTAAGGATTGGTCAGGACATCCTTGAAGGTGAGTCCAAGGAAGGATTTCACCTGATGGCCCCACCCTGCAGACATCAGCTGGAAGCAGGACATCTGCCAGGGAGTTCACACTCTGCTCCCTGCATGCATTTCTTTCCACTTGGAGATAAATAAAGTGAAAAAACAAAACAAAGCAAAACAACAAAAAAGTGGCCAAGCAGCTGTATTGGAAATATGAAATGAGCTGAGGTTTTTGTTTTCTTTGCTTGCACTGAATACTCTGCAATAAAGAGTGAGCAGCACTGCTCTGTTGCTGAACTCCTCGTGCCAGCCCCACTGCTCTGCCCTGTGCTCTCCTCTGAACCCCTGCCCAAGCACTGGGACCCTGCACACAAATGCTGGGGGTGAATGGTGAGAGGTGCTGAACCTTTCTCTTTCTTGAGCACATTTGGCCTCAAATCCCTTTCTCCACCCTCTCTGTGCTTTCATGAAGTGTTTCCTTCTTTTCAGAGCAGGTGCTCGCTTCAGTTCTTAATGAACCTCTCTGCTCTCTTGTAAACAAGCCCTTTATTAGCTCCACAAGCATGTGCTTGTTTCTATTTATACCTTTTCCATATCAATATTTGAAAGCACACTCCCCTACACTGCATTCCTGCTCTGTGCCCTTTCCAGTCCCTGCTGCCTCTTCCTCACCTCTGCTTTCTCTCCCAGCTTCATCCAGGCTCATTTAAATCAAACCTAGATTTTTCATTTCCTTTGTTGGCCTGAATTAAATAATTGGGAACTTTGTTTCTGAATGATTTGCATTCTCCATATCCCTGCAGATGTGTTATCCTCGATATGAGTTAGAAATAGGTGGGAAGTGAACACCTAAATCCTCCAGGCATTCTTCTGATGCCTGCTGGCCACCTGGCTTTGGAGAGAGCTAAACACCTATTTTTTCTACTGGATTTATAGGGATGGGACACCTCTCTTTGGAGGAAAGGCTGAGAGAATTGGCCTTGTTTGGCCTGGAGGAGAGAAGGCTTTGGGGTGATCTAATTGTGGCCTTTTGGTGCCTAAAGGGGCTCCAGGAGAGCTGGAGAGGGACTGGGGACAAGGATGGAGGGACAGCACACAGGGAATGGCTCCCAGTGCCAGAGGGCAGGGCTGGATGGGATTTTGGGCAGGAATTGTTCCCTGGCAGGGTGGGCAGGGCTGGATGGGATTTTGGGCAGGAATTGTTCCCTGTGAGGGTGGGCAGGGCTGGCACAGGTGCCCAGAGCAGCCCCTGGATCCCTGGCAGTGCCCAAGGCCAGGCTGGACATTGGGGACAGGGGGAGGTGTCCCTGCCATGGCAGGGGTGGGTGTGTTCTAAATTCTCATCTCATTAATCCCGGGAATCACCTGTGAAAACAGGAGCTGCTTCCCCTCTCGCACCAGCTGTACCCGGGGACAGGACTCAGCTCCTTCCCCACCAGTGCTGGGAGTAGCTTTGGAATGTAAATCGGCCCTTCTGGTATTTTTAACAAGCACCTGCCTTATCCCTGTGCCTAATGAGAGCCTGGGCAGAAATGCAGTGAAAGCACACGAAGGTAAGACTGCCATTTAAGCTAATTAGCAGCAAATTAAATTAAACTGACACACACATATATTTTGGGCTCCTGCATCTAACAGGAGGCACTGCTGCAGAGGTTTCATTATTCTCATTTCCCATCACTTGTTTTTTTTTCCCCCCCAGCACCTTCCTACCCAATTACCTGGGGAAGGGAAAGGGAGAAAGATACTAAAGCCAAGAAGATAATTCTCATTTACATAAAAATTTTTCTGCGTTGTGCTTAATAGTCTGCGAGTAAGTGCAGAAGAATATATAGTCCATTCTTTAAAAAGCTCCAGTGCACTAATTGAAATTAAATTACATGGAACCCAGTGTCTGGCTCCTGCTTGTTGGGAGATAATATGCAAGCTCCAGCTTTATGTGTTATTATTAATATTGATGGATGGAGTCACCACAGAGCCACCTCCCAAGTGCAATTCCCCTTCCTGCAGCTCTAGGGGAGCCTGACCCCATGGTTTTCTCCCCAGATGAATATTCTTCATTTGCTGCAGGCAGGGCTGGGATCCCTTGGCATTCTGGACATCCAGCACTGCAGCTTTTGGTCCCCGTGTGCTGCATTAACCCCGGGTGAGGCACTGCAGCCTTCCCTTCACGTTCCTTTGCTTCTCCCACAGCTCAGTTAAGCCGGCAGGGGGACGAGATTTGAGGGAATTCCACAGCGAGCTGGAAGGTGCTGGCTGGTGTTCCCTGGAGAGGCAAAGCACCAGGACCTGCTTCCCCACCTTGCTGGGAGCTGCTGGGGGTTCAGTGTGGGTGGAACTCGCTGCTGAGCTTCTCAAGGAGCCAATTAGTGCCAGGGCTAATAGGAGCACTTCTTCCACCAGGAGATGGATTGAAACCTTTAATTCGTTTTGCACAGGCAGAGGAACACAAAATGTTCGAGCCTGGGTAAAAGCCACAAGTTCACAGGGTTTAGGGTACCCCTGTGGATTTTATTCTTTGTTTCAGACTTGCAGCTTTCATTAAAAAAAAAAAAAAAAAAAAAAAAAAAAAAAAAAAAAAAAGAAAGAAAAGAAAAAAAGCAGAGAGAAGAAAAAGAGAAAGGTCTCTTGTCCTTTTGATGATGAAACTAATTCTCCTCAGCTAAACTAATACCAGGCTGTCTGGAATGACTCATGCTGGAATAGTCCCTTGGTGATCTGGGACCTTGGAATAAGGAGTTGCCAAGGCTGGATTTCAGTCCCTGCTGCTGGGGGCTCCAGTGACATCCTGCCAGCCCTGCCACCCTCCCAGGCCTTGGAGCAGGAGAACCAAGGAGCTCTGTGAGATCCAGAGGGGACAGGACCCCCATGGAGAGCTCCCCCACCACTGCCTCTGTCCCGAGGGGCCCTGCCTGGTCCTCAGCTCCATCCCATAGCGTGGGCAGGGCTCTGAGCTGCTCCTCTGCCTTGTGCTTGGACCTCTGCAGGGATAAAGGGAAGACAAATGGTCCCCTCCCTGCAGGACCTGGTTTCTCAATAGACTTTTGGAGGGTGCAGAAGGTGCCCTGAAGCTGTGCAGAGCAGTCCCAGAGGAGAATTAACTCCACCCAGGGCCCTGCAGCTCCATGGAGTTCCCATGCCGAGCCTGCGAGCATCACCAGTGCCTTGAAGAGGCTGCACCTCGTTTAGATCACTCGGTCCTGCCATGAGGACTAAAGATCTTCTGGAGGGATGAGGTTTCCTTTCCATCAAACCCAGCTCCCAGTGAGGCCAAGGGGAACTCAGGCTCCCCCCTGAGCCTCACATGAGTCACCAGGCAAATGTTCCTGAAACCTCCTGTCAAACAGACTGCACATGAAAGGCAGCATCAGAAGGCAGAGAGTGTTTTTCTCAGGACATTTATTAAGTCCTGCAGCTAATTAATCCACACATTTACAAAAGAAATGCTTGACAATACACGGAGTTCAGCCGAGTTCAGGGAATGAAAGAAAATATCAGATCAGGGAACGTGCACATCTCCTTTGGTCCGTGACAGATCTCCTTAGCAGCAAATCCCAGCAAGAAACCTCTCTGCTTTTCCCCTCAAGTCAAACCCTTGGTGGCAAACTCTGTTTTTAACTCAGCCCACTGAGATTCTGGGGGTGAAAACCCCGTGCAAGCACCCCGGGCTCTGCACCCCTGCTTTTACTGGGAATGCACTGGGGAAGGATCATCCCCTGCAGCTGGAGGTGCAGAACATTGGAGGGCAGAGGAAGCCACACAGAATTTCTTCCTCAAACACACAGAAATTGTGCTTGGACACCTCACTGGTACCTTAGGAGCATGGCTTGTTTGCAGCTCTCCAGATCTTTTACTTTCTGTTTTGTTTTTTTTTTTTAATGAGGATTATCTTTTATTTTTTTTCCAATCATCAGGAATTTAATCTGGCTGCCACAATTTTTCAAACATGATGGATAGTGGATTAGGAACTCCCTCTGCCAGATCCCTCCGTGGTTCCTTGCAGGAGGTGATCCCTGGATTTGAACTGAAAGGGGGGAAATTTAGGCTAAATATTGGGATAGCAGCATATGGATAAGAATAAAAACATCCTGGGAGTAAAGTGACACTGAGCTTGGAGGAGAGAGAAGGAAGAGAGGCTGTAACAGGTGGGTGGTTTAAGAAAAAGCAGCAGCCACCAGTGAAATCCCAGAGTCCATGGGATGCACAGAACTGCCCCTCACCTGCTGTACCAAGCAGCAGCTCCTGGGCCCCGAGGGGAAGTGCCAGTCAAATTACATTAATTGTTAGTTCCAAAACCATAATGAATGGGTTTATATTTTGATAGCTGTGAAGTGCAGCTTTGGTCAATGAACACTTACAGAGTTCTGGCTGGACTGTGTGGGATTTAAAAGCTGAGCAGACATGGGGACAGTAGAAGGATTACACAGACTCTGCCTCTTCATGAAGACACAGGCAGGAGGTCCCCATGGAGCTCCCAGGAAGGAAGGAAAAGCCAAGCCTTACTCTAATAAACTCCTCGAATTCAGCACTGACACCACTGCGGGGTTTTGAGCTACTAAATCTTTGTTTTTCAGCTTCCCAGGAACACACAACCACATACAACATTTCCTTGAGGAAACACTGGCTTCTCATTCTCAGCAGCAGAGTAAATATGGCAAAGGTGGATTGGAGAAGACACCAGTGAGCTGCTGAGTGGATTTCAGGAGTTCCTGCAGCCCTACCCTGCCCCAGCCCAGGGATGCTCAGCTCACCTGGCAGGTGCAGGTGACTCCCCGGTGCCTCGGGGGTGTCAGACAGAGCCTGGCAGGGCTCTGGCAGTGCAGTGTGTGCCTTACCTCGTGTTCCTAGCACACGAGGCTCCTTTCACCCTCCCTGGGCACTTTAGCCAGGAGCCAGGATCAGCTGAGTGGCCTGAGGGCTGCCAAGGCCTTTTACATCAGCTCTGCATAGACACCTCAACAGATGGGGGGGCAAGGGACAGAGTGGGTCTCAAATTATTCCATGTAGCCTAATTATTTCATAATAACATCTTTAATGCATCTGAGAAGCTTGGAAGGACTCCTTTCATGCCTAATTGCGAGGCTTTCTGAGAAAGCAATCACTGCTCAGAGGTATTTTCTAAGGATTTTTCTGTCTTTTGCCTTTGTAACATCAGTCAAGCAAAGCACTACTGAGCAGTCTCTGTAGTCTGGCTCCCTTTTTAACCTCTCCTGTAAAACCTTTGGATATTATTATCCTTTCCCTATTTGTTCATGTCTTGTGAGTGCAGATGCTTATTTGGGGCTTGCATTAGTGCACTCACCAAACAAAGAGGAGACATGAAAGGAGCAAAGAGAGCAGTTAGGTTGAAAGTCTCTGGGATGAGCTTGGAAGTTCTTTGTTAGGGAATGAGGAGCCCCTTTCATGTGCCTTCACCTGCAGGCTGGGGAGGAGCAGGGCAGGGGTGCAGCCAGAGTGAGGAGTGTCTGCAAACAGCCCAGCCCTGGGAAAGGCTCCCTCAGGTGTGCTGGGACACCCCAGCCCTGGGCTGAGCTCTAGGATGGCTCATCCTGAGCAGAGAGGACTTTTCACCGTGTCACTCACTGCCGAGGCTTCCAGGGGAGGGGGTAATTCCCTGCTGGGCTCAGGTGCAAACACAGATCCTCAAATAAACACAGATCCCTAAATAAACACAGATCCCTAAACAAACACAGATCCCCAAATAAACACAGATCCCCACACAAACACAGATCCCCAAACACAGCCCCAGCCCCCCCAGCAGCTGCTCCCTGGCTCCTCTGGGAGCCCTGGCCAGCACCCACACCTGGGACAAGGGGGAAGCAGCTTCCCCTGGGTTCAGGTCACCCAGCACAGGAGGCACAGGGAGAGGGGAGCATCCCCCAGACAGCCAGGACATAGAATTAATAGGATTATTATTCTATTATTTATATCTAGGATTCTAATAGAATAATAATTCTAATAATAAGCAGTGCTCAGTGGGAGTTGGACACAGTGGCTCCAGCTTTGCTCCAGCTGTTCCTGTGATCCCAGAGATACCCTTTGTGTGCAGGCCAGGCCCAATTTAAACAGAAGGACTAAAGGAGACAGGGCTGCTTAGTCTTACATTTCTGGTGTCCCAAGGGCCATTAATTCCCCTCCCAGCCAGCTGAATTTCCTTTCATTGTGTCTGGAAACCAGCCCATGGCTCATCGAAGTGTTTCATGATCACCCCCCCAAGTATTTCAAGAGCCACTGCTCCAGCTGAGTCAGAAGCACCCAGAGAGCTTCTCTTCACTCCTCACCTGCTCCTTCTCCCCTCTCAGGTGTAACCTGGGGATGATGTTCAGGTGTGGTACCTCCAGAAGGTCCCTTGTAACCACATCAAACCACCCCCTCCATCACACATGGACCATAAATCCTTGCTGGGCTCCCAGGTGAGAGAGGAGAACAGAGTTAGATTTGCCTGTGGGAGGGACATTAATCTACTTCATAATTGGCTTTGTTATCTTTAATATAAATTCTTCAATACAGCTTCAAAACCAGTGCACTCTTATAGTTATAACTCCTATGCTGTGTAGTAAATAATTCTGATTGAGATCTTTTAGTCTAATCATTATCATCATTAATAATTTATTTTTATATAAACATACCTGGTTTGCCATCTTTATTCCTGCAGGACAGAGTTCAATTGTATAATCCTTTAAACTCCCCTGAGAGGAGTTTAGAAAGCAAGGAGGGTCCTTGCTGTACCTCCTGACTCAGTGGGAGGGTTTCTCTGAAAAACTCTGTCTGAAGCTCCCACTCTGCCCAGGACACTGTGGACAAGTGGGGACGGTGGGGAGGAAGCACCAGCAATCACAGCCTCTCTCTGATAACCCTTCAACATCCCACCCTGCAGTAACAGGTCAGGCATCACTCTCCCAGCTACATTTTGCTCATTTTGTACATTTTGTTTGGGAAGATAAAGAACAAAGGCAAAAAAAAAAAAAAAAGAGAGTGACAAAGCCACACTGGTAATGGCCCTTGCACAAAAGCCAGGGAAGTTTGCTCTCTTAGCACACAGCATCAGCCTGCTGTGCTACAGGACACCAGATGTCAGCCCCTTTAGATTTCCTTTTGATCTGGTAAACAGGCAGCAGGTCTGCTGCACGAGGTGTCTGTCACACAAAATCCTCAGCTGGCACCTGCAGCACCTCTGAACCCACACACAGAGATGGGAGCAGCTTCAGGCACTCAGCCACCAGCCAGGGAGCCCTGGAATTGTTCCTTTGGGAATAAACACAGCAGCAACACTTGAATTTGATGGGGGTCTGTTAATACTCCTCCCATTCTCCATCCCACTGAGCAGGTTTGCTGACCATGAGGTCACAGGTGAGGTGCAGGAGGAGCATCCCTGGGGACACTCACTGCTCCTTCTCTGCACTTCCCAAGTGCTGCTGCTCTAAAACCCAAAGGGAAGGGCAGGGGGGGTTTCTTTAGGATTTCTCCTTTCTCATTTACCTGTTCATTTTAGCTTGGGAAGGAGGCACATCCTTATTTGTGCTGTGAACAGAAAGCAAACCAATATTTCCCAGGTCTCCATTCCAGCCTCCCAGCCAAGGGCACTCAAATACTCCCCAAATGTTAATTCCACACCTCCCACATGACCCAACATCACAGGAGCTCCCTGGCCCTAAAGCAGGAGGGAGGAGTCGTTGCCAGACTTTGAACTTTGAGCCACAATCTCAAGACCTCTCATTTGTTCAGGAGAAGCTTCCCATGCTCCCAAGGAAAACTCACCTGGCATGTTTTTGTTGGTGCTGCCAGTATGACCCTGACACTCACACATTGCCAGAAGCAGCAGAATTAGACATAAAGGCACGAACAGGGAGCTGTTATGTGTTAAATCAAAGCATTCAGTCATGAGGCCAGAAATATTTACATCACAGGGAGCTCAGAATAGAAGTGGGGCAACAAAGATTTTGGCCACTGGAGTACCAGAAAGGGCCACCAGCCCTGCTATTTCCACAGCTGACTTTCAGGCCAGCCCTTGCTCTCTGTTGCAAGCCCACAGCCAAAGCACCTTGCATGGACTCTTTGCCTACGAGTCCATCAAGGGCTTTGCTGGCCCAGCCCCAGGGGAGGAGAGGCACCAGGTCTGGTTTTGGAGAACACAGAGCTCAGCAAGATCTGTGCAAAGCTCCCCACTTGTATCAGTGTCATCCTCCACCTTGATAACAACTAAAAATAAAGTGCTGCAATAATCAACTAGATTGACTAAGACAGATGCTGCTTTTAACATGTGTACTGTAATTAACTTACAGAGGGCTAGAAAGCTCCATCTCAGCCTCTTCCCACAGCTGAGGAAGTTTGCCTTTCTAATAATAGGAGCTGGTAACACATGTTGAATTATAAAGTAATGAAAGTTGGTTTTGGCAGGAACAATCCAGATTTGTCGTGCTTCCATTTAATTTCCAAGTCTGACAGGCTCTCTGCTCCCTATGGACCTGCTGCTTTTCCTGGAGCTCCTGCTGAATTTCCTCCCTGTGCCATAAGGCAGGGCACAAGCAGTGGCAGGAGGAGGGGATGTGTGTGGGTGCCCTCCTGACAAGGCTGTGCTTTCTCTCACAGGCAGGATGGTTTGACACATTGCTTACACCCCACACCCCACTAAAACCAGCCCCAAGCTGTGCTTGCCCCGAGTGGCCTCGCCCTGAGCAGCCACAGCTGGGATCACACAGTGAAGATGTTCTCTCCTGCTCTCCAGGCAGTGTGGAGCTGGGTCCTGCCCTGGGCTGGGACATGGGAATGGCACTGAGCTCCAGCCCTGATTGTCTCCTGGGCCCAGCTTCCAGAGCTGGATCCCAATGGCTCTTCCTGCCCTTCCTGGAACCCTCTGTCTTGGGATTGTCATAAGTACATATTTTATTATTGGATTTTCACAAATATGAAAATGAATGCTATATGGATAATGTTGGAAAACTTTGCTGTATGAATATAGTTTCTTTTAGTTCTGTTATTAACAAAACTTAGAAATAGTAGTGTGTTAAATATATTTTTCTTGGATTATAACATGGTGATGTAAAAAGCTTTTGTTCACATAACTACCTCAGAGAATGGTAAAAAAGATAATCAGGAAATCCTTCACATTTTTGGATTATCAGACACCTGAACACCAGAGAAGGAATTTACTGAAAAAAATATTAATCTACAGATTGGGGGGGGATGATTTTGAATAATGAAGATCTATGAATATGCAGCAGGTTGATCATTTAAGGAAGTGTTTTCTGAGTTAAGTGTGTGCTCTTGGCTGAAGGCCAAGCACCCGGCCTCTGTAACCTTTTGCTTTATTGTTTGTCTCTTATTGTCTTTTATTAAACCTTTTAAAATCTGCCAGGAAAATGAATCTCGTTTTTCACACTGCCCCTCCCTCTCCTTTCACAGCTGCTGCCTGCCTTCCCCCGGGCTCTCAGATTTGTACAACAATTTGTCCAGTCTGGTTCCTGTTTCCACACATTAACAAAACACCTCCATGGTAATATTTGTGCATTGTTTGTGTGTGTGCAGACATCTGCTACAAATCCTCCTTCCTGAAGGGGCATCTCCAAGGCACAGAAGCATGGCCAGGAATGCCCTTGGTCAGATGTGGCCAAAGAGTAATTTTTAATATTTTCCCCCACATTTTGAAGTCATTAGGACTCCAGAGAAGACGTTTTTGGCCATGCCCACATAACTGAGCAGTGGCCTGGCTTCCATCTGTCTCCTTTGAGCCCTGGGGAGGAGAGCTCAGGATCCACCAGGACTGCAATGCCCTGAGTGGACAAAGGGAGGAATGAGATTCCCTTCCTGCTCCAGCAATGATTCAACAAGTTCACCCTTGAATTTGCTTTCTGTAAGACCTGGTGTATCTCTTACCACTCACTTGCTATTTATTTACTACACTGGGCTTCATACAAAGCCATGGTGAGCAGAGCACAGCTGAGGGGTCACACTGAGGGGATTAGGGGCAGAGACTGTGTGGGTTTGCTTCCACTAAACAAGGGAAAGGCTGCTTTGTGCTGGAAACTGGAGGAAAAGGCAGGGAAAGAATCAAACAGGGCCCTCCCAGCACCACCAGCACCACAGGTACCATTTCAGGTCACGTTTGAAACCCAATGCTGCATTTCAGAGTGTGATACTCAGGCTCGAGCTGAGCACACCCATCATTAAACTGAATGAAGTCCTGCTACTTGGCCAATGGAATATAATGAAATCTTGCCAAAAGTCATGTTTCATGGCCTGGCAGTCCCCTAGAACAGAAAGCACAATGCACTGGACACTTCAGGCATCCCTTGTGCCACCCCAGCAGCATTTCCCCCGGGCAGCATTTGTTGTGTCACAGCTACACAGGTGATTTCCCAAGGACTGTATTTCATTTGGATCAAAAGTTTGTAGCTGAGCATGCAAAGTCTTCTCAGGCAGACACAAGTGATGCAGGTGGAGCTCCCTCAGCTCTTTCCAACCCAGAAGAGAAGAGATCATTTCAGTTTCATCAGGGCTGTGCCTTTGCACCAAGGGTTAACCATAACCAAGCCCCAGCTCTTGCACAGGGAAGTCAGACCCATAAAATAAAAGGGGAGATAGAAATGCAGCAGAGGCTTTGCCTGCTGACTTCTGAAGGTTTGCCAATGCCTCCAGGTGGGGAACACTGCTCAGAACATCCCAGTGATCTGCAGGAGAGAACAGACTTGCAAATACAACACACACAGCCAGTGCCTGGGAGAATGGCAAAGGTAACATTTGCCTTCTGCTTTGTGGCTGGACTCAGTCTTAGAGGTCTTTCTCAAACTTAATATATCTTTGACTGTGTCCCTTTAGTGAAAATCATTTCTTTTCCCCTCCCACCTCTCACTGCTCCTTAGCAGCAGGAGTTGAGCTGCACCAAGACTGGAGCTGGAGAATTCTGTGCTTGGTGAGAGGTCACCCTTCCCCTCCAGGGACAGAGGAACAGGGAAAAGCCACTGGGCAGAGTCCAGAGGAGGCCTGGCTGCCAACCTGAGGAGGAATCTCATTTGCAGAGAGAGAGACAGGGAGCCCTGTGGGCAGGCAGGGACAGGTGACAGCTCATGGACCATGGCAGAGAAGGTGCTTGAGAAGAGTCTGGATGTGGCACTCAGTGCCATGGTCTGGCTCACAGGGTGGTGTTGGGTCAGACGTTTGATTCTCTCATCTCAAAGTTTTTTTCCAACCTAATTCTGTGTGATTCTGACTGTGGCAGACTGGGAAAGGAGGTGCAAAAATTATTGATGAGGCAAGAGAGTAAGGAGTGTGTGATGTTCTGGGAAACAGAACCCCTAGAGATGATAAAAAGCTCTGTTGGGGACAGACCCTGGACAAGGACAGGTCGTTCTCCATGGAATCCCAGGTTCTGGAAGCTGGGACCTCCCTGGGGGCTCCAGGGGAAGGCTGACCTAGGGCAAGGCACTGGAAATGCCCAATCTGCTGACTCCAAGCCCTGCTGGATGGGATGTCCAGCCCAGAGGGAAGAGCAGAGGACAGGCACACCAGTGTTCTCTGCCCCTTCTCACCCAGCTACAGCCACAGCCCTGACTGCTGGCTTCAGCAGAATTCCCTTTATTGCCAGATGACAGCATGCAGCAGCTCTAAAGGCAACAAAATTCGTCTGGCTGCCTTTTCTATGAGTGTTTGTTCTCAAAATGCAGTCAAAGCCACTTTCAGCTAGTTTCACTTATAAAAAGTCCAGCAAACCTGCGAGTTTTACACAAAATGCAAGCCATAAAGCATCAAAGGTTCTGTTGGAGGGTTGGTGAACTTTAGCAATGGCTTTGATGAAAATGGTCTGAGTTTCAAGTGTGTAATGAAACCCCAAATCATTCAAGTTTCACATGGTTGCAAATATTTCTCACAGTTCTGATCAAAGGTGTATTCAGCAGGGAAGAGGCTTTGATTTTGCAGTACAGGGGACGTGCTGAAATTTTCAAAGCCAGGCCCTGGGATTTAGCTGAGCAGCTCTTCTTGGAAGCAACACAGCTAAACTTAGCAATGCTTAGGGGGAAGGAAGGAGAAGATGCCATGTTTGGATTACTCCTGTTACCCCTCAACCCCTTCCCAGGAGAAGCTTTAATCCCCTCAGGGAGCCCAGGAGGCTGCAAGCCCCAGCAGCAGGTTTGGCTCCTACAGCTGCACATTTATTTCCAGTGCTCTTCCCTGACTTCTGTCTCCTGGCTGCTGACACTGCTGCTCTGTGCACGGCACTTCAGAGGAAAGCTGGAGTGTTTGGAGGAGGACGAGGAGGAGGAGGAGAAGGAGGAGGCATTGATGCTGCAGGACCGGCTGCTGACCCACATTCCAGCAGCCAGACACTGGGAAGGGCTCCCAGGCTGCCCAGACAGGACCCCTCCACCACCCTGAGTGCCCCTGGCCAGCAGGAAGCAGGAAAGCAGCCTCATCCTTGCCAGGAGCCCCGAATCCCCCCGGAGCCAGAGGCATATGTAAATGTCTGGGTTTAATTCCACTGCTGCGCTGGGAAGTCTTCATTTGTGACAACAATTTCCATAGCAACAGACTGAGCTGGCAGGCAGGACTGGGGTCCCCGTGGAAGAGCAGGTGGAAGGAGGGAACAGAGAAAGCACAAAACTGTGGAGGAGCAGCTCTCA
Organism: Sturnus vulgaris; assembly: GCF_052056855.1. Lineage (NCBI taxonomy): Eukaryota > Metazoa > Chordata > Aves > Passeriformes > Sturnidae > Sturnus > Sturnus vulgaris. Next base: position 14,851,461 of record NC_142259.1, on the reverse strand, counting down.
GTGTTTGTGCCAGCACCGTGCCAGGCTCCAGCGGGGCAGAGCTCCCGAGGAAGGGAATCCTCCTGGAGTGCAGAGCAGAGGATGCTGTCATGGGGTCAGGCTGGGGACAAGCACACACAGACTCGGCCCAAAGCTCTTCTCTGCAGCCTGGGATGCTCTGCACAGCCCGGGGCTGCTCTCCCTGCTGGGACACATCCCTGCGACAGGGGACACCGACAGGACACATCCCTGCGACAGGGGACACCGACAGGACACATCCCTGCCCCAGGGGACACGGACAGGACACATCCCTGTGACAGGGGACACCGACAGGACACATCCCTGTGCCCGGGGACACCGACAGGACACATCCCTGCGACAGGGGACACTGCTGGGACACATCCGTGCGACAGGGGACACCGACAGGACACATCCCTGCCCCAGGGAACACTGACAGGACACATCCCTGCCCCAAGGGACACCGACAGGACACATCCCTGCCCCAGGGAACACTGACAGGACACATCCCTGCCCCAGGGGACACCGACAGGACACATCCCTGCCCCAGGGGACACCGACAGGACACATCCCTGCCCCAAGGGACACCGACAGGACACAGAGGAGCACTCCTAGCCTAGGGCAGAGGTGTGCAGGGCAGGGCTGGGTCCCAGCCAGGGCAGCCCTGCAGGTGGTGGCTCTGGCCCCGTGTCACCTCCCTGGCCTGTGTGTGTCCCCTGAAGGCAGCACTGGCCAGGCAGGAGCAGCCCCAGCCCAAGGCATGCTCAGGCACTGCCTTCCAGCCTCAGTTAGCTGCAGGGGTACAGAGCTTTGATGGCAGCCCTGGTACAGCACGGTCACACTGCAGAGGCTCTTTGTCCCCAGCCTGGCACGATCCTACAATCCATTCCCACATGCAGTTTGCAGTCAGCACAAATAACATGCACAGGCATCACAGAGCCCTCCTCGGCTGCCCTGGGGCAGAGCAGAGCTGCTCCTGCACGGCTGGGGCAGCCAAGGACTTTTTTTAGGCAACAGCAACTTTTTCTGGCTAATTCTTGAAAATTCTGTTATTTTCCCTGAGACATGACAGTAAGTGGCCTGGTAGTCCCTGGTGATTCCACCCAATAAATCACCTCAATGAAACCACAGAGGTGGCACCAGGGGCTGCCACATCTCATTTGGGGGGTCCAGAGCCCCTGATGCAGAGCCCTGCAAAGCCAAGGCAGATTTTCCCTCCCTACCTTGTTGTTTTGATTGTCCAAATAAGAGGCTACTGCAATAACAACTTCAAAGACTGAAAGCCCCAAGGGCAGAGAACATCCAGCACCACAGAAATCTTGAGTAGCTTTAGTATTAATTGATTAAACACTTCACCCAGCAGCACCAGGCACCACCACGACTGAAATTCAAGCCTCATAAAGGCCTTGGTGCTTCTTGAGAGGGTGACAAATATGTTGAGGAGCTTTACTTGCACATTTCCTGAAGCCCTGGGGGCTTTAATTGTTGAAGGCACCATCACTGTAAGAATTGGAGCTATTTTCTTTACTAATATCAGTAAAGGATGCCCCAACAAGGTTTTAAGATGTCTGTGTGGGTTCAGATATTTATCAATAATTCCTACATATAGTCAGTTTTGTTCTTGCTACAGAACCATCTACTTGCACCCCCCTCATTGTTTGTGTCTCCTACCCCATCACTCCTAAAGTTTCAGGGTGACAGGGAAAAAATAAACAAAAAAACCCAAAAAACCCTCCAAACCAACCCCACAAAAACCCCCAAGTGCAAGGAAAGCTTTCTTACAAAGCTTGCACACAGAGGGGCACTCATTTATCCAGGTTAAATCCCACTCTCCACAATCTCCAACCAATATCCCAAACAAAAACCCATCTCTCCCCTCACCCCAGCACACTCACAAGAATTTTAGGAGCCAAGCCCTTATTCCTCAGGAGGAACAAACACTCAGCTTCCTGCCTGATTTGCTGAATTGGGGATTTTCTCCCCCTTCATGCAAACGAGCAGTTAATTATTTACCAGCCTGTCTGTAATGCTCTAGTTTACATGCTGGAATTTACATGATTTATTAAACAAAATAGCATTTTAAAAGGAATCCTGCCATGGAGATGTCATCCTTAAAGGAGAGCGAGCAGTTTTTCCTGGAGAAGGGGAGCAATTGAGGAGTCGCAGCCTGGAGGAGCTCCCTCCTCCTGCCCCCCCCGGCTGGGGCTGAAATCTCAGCAGCTCAGCCCAGGTGAGGCAGCAGGAGCTGCTTCCCGAGGGCCATTACACAGCAATCGTCAGTTCCTAAAGAATCCTCCCAAAAATCGGCAAGGTCAGCTTTAGCTCTGTGTTTTTAGTGACCCTGGGAGCACTAAAGTGAGAAATTAAATGGGTGTTTAACCCTTGCAAGGGGATTTCTTCTCTTTTAAGTCAAGTATATTTATTCTTCTGCTGTGAAAATCCGATTTAGTCTGAGAAAACCTTTCACAGTCGTTGTGGTGGATCGTTTGGCTAAAAAGCTTTACAAATGTAGAAAAAGAGATTTCTTTTTCCTATTCTTTCTGTTCTGTGTGTGCTGTAAAACAATATCCCATTTAGGAAGAAACTGCTGCTGCATATTCTTGAGCATTATTCATTCCAGAAACAGACTGTGATGCTGTAGAGCCTGACTAATTCCTGCCTGGGAATTACTCTGTGCTTCTCAGAGCTGGACCTTCTGAAAACTCAGTCAGAGCCTCCAGCAATTAGCTGAGCTCATCTCCCCTAAGTGCAAATAAACCCTGGGGCATTTAAGGATGAGTCAAAATGATTGAAACTGAACTTCAAACAATAAACATATCAATCATTGTCCCTTCACTGCATCACACCTGGATCAATCATGATCTTCACAGTTCCTACACTTCCCACTGCTTCAAGTACCAGTGTCCTTGCACTTGGCACGGGCATCCTGCAATCCCTAACTCATCTTTTGTCAGCCAAAATACCTCCTAATTTCCTATTTTTGACAAGCAGGGATGATCCATCACTGCTAAGACAATAGGTTCATTTGTCATTGAAGGAAATGATGCAGCTGAATAGAAGTTACACTGCAAAATCTGTAAATAAGAGGATCTGGCTGTAAAGTGAAAGTTAGAGGTATCCAGATAGGAGCAAAGTGAACTTTTGGGCAGTGGCAGTGCTTAAATCACGGAGCCAGGTTACTGAGAGATGGATATGGAGCCTTTTGAACTGAGGTCCAGTGCCCTTTTCAAACACTCAGTTCTGCTGCCAGTCCCTGGCTTTGATGTAGAAATCCTGGGGTGAACTTTGGCTTATCAGGGAGATCAGGCTCGATAATCACACTGGGCCATCCTGGCCTTCAAATCCCTGGCAAGCTGAAGCAGAGAGTGTGAGGATGAATTTTTCAGCAGTGACACTGATGTGTCTCCTCTTCTGCAGAGCTGAGCTGTGGAAACACTCGACAGCAGCAGAGTCTGTGGAAAACAGTGAGATCACTGGGAATATTGGCTCCCATGCCATGGGGATGTGACCATGGAGTGACTGTGACCCATGGGTGACAGCAGAGCTGTGCTCCCAGCCCTCCTGCTGCCTGACTCCCTCCAGGATCCCTCTGGGACGAGTGGAGCTGGGGAGTGCAGGCTCTGCTGAGCCTCCAGCCTGGGGGATGCACACAGAGCCTGGTTTGTGGTTTGCTCTCCTCTTGCAGCACAGCACAATGAGATGTGCACAGTCACAGGTGAGGAGTGGTGCAGTGACATCCAGCAGTGCCCAGCTCCAGGGTAAAGCTGTGACTAAAGCTCCCTTCAGCTGAGCCCAGGCAGTGCTGGGCCCAGAGCTCCTGCACATAGGACACAGGAGAGCAGGACAGACAAACTGCCCTGACATGAATCCCTCCTGATCGTGGCCTGCAGTGCTGCTGCCTGCCACACTCCCTCTCTGAACAAAAGGTTCAGCAAATCATTATCAGATGAGGCACAAAGATAAAACATCTCAAGACACATCTACCCCCTGCCTGTGGGGCTGGAGCTGCAATTTTTGGTTAGCAGGATAACAGCAGCAGTATGAATTACCAGCTGGACTCTGTGTGCCTCAGCTGTCACCTAAATGTTCCATTTCCACATCAAAATGGGAGTCTGGCACCTGAAAATGGGGAAATTTAGGTGGGATATTGGGGAGTAATTTTGTACTGTGAGAGCAGTGGGGCCCTGGCACAGGGTGCCCAGAGCAGCCCCTGGATCCCTGGCAGTGCCCAAGGCCAGCCTGGACACTGGGGCTGGAGCAGCCTGGGACAGTGGGAGGTGTCCCTGCCCATGGCAGGGGTGTGACTTTATGGCTTTTAAGGCCCCTTCCAACCCAAACCATTCCAGGATTCTGTGAATGGTGGCTGAGCACTCTGGAATTGAGCTGCAGTCAGCAAACACTGGAGGCTCACTGGGAGATTCTCCACCAAGGCCAGTGTAGGGCTTGAACTGGGGTGAGTCCTGCAATATCCTTTGGGATGCCCTGTGGGCTGTGAGCGAGGCTCAGGGGGAGCTCTGGGGGCTCCAACCCTTGCAGAGACAGAGGCAGGAAGGCTGAGGAGTCCCTGGCTCAGTCCTGGTGCTCTGAGCCAGCACTGCCCATGGTCTGCTCATTTTGTGAACACGTTTGTCCTAATCCCTGGTGGGGAATCAAAGGATCTCTTTCAGACAGGTTTTATCTGGCCTTTGCCTGTCAGACCCTGCCTGCAGCATCCTGGAAGGAAAATTCTCAGCAAGGATGAAAGTGCCACCTCAAAGAAGGAGCCTGGAGAGGCCAGCAGTCCCCAGGACACAGGGCCAGGCGTGTGGCTTTGTGACCAGCCTGTCCAGAACGTGTGTTCCCCTGGGACTGAGTAAACCAAGGCTGTGCTCTGCTGTGTGCACCCACTGGGGCAGCTCTGACTTCAGAGACAGCACTGAGCTGCCAGAGGAGAGACAAAAGGTCGGGGTTGCTTTGGACTCCAGCTTCTCACTCTGTCTTTGGAGCTGGATCCTCCTTGTCTGCAAACTTGGCTTGATTTACACAGGGCATCCTGATTCTCCCTCTCATCTGCTTCAAACATGGGATTAGGCAAAGCCTTCAAAATCGAGGACAGCCACCAAAAACCCCCTTGGCCACTGAATAAACAAAGGGAGGCCTCCAGAGAGTGAAATCAATTCCTGTTAGTATTCTGTGCCATGCAACAGGAGAGATTCCACTTAGCTCTGCCTTAAATGCCACCGTGTGTCACCCTTTGCAGAAACTGATAGTTCCAATTTCAGCACATTGATCTCCCATGAAATCAATGGCTTTGGGCAGGTTCACCTGCCCAGTGTCACAGCAGCCTCAGCCCCCAGTCCTGCAGGTGCTGGAAATGTCCCTGAGCAGCCTGAGCTCCTCTTGTGCTGCTCACACCAAGGGCGTCTCCAGCTCCAGGACAAAAGGAGGGGGTCACTCCCATCCTTCAGGAGCTGATTCCTGCAGGGACAGCCAGAGGTGCTGTCTGCCAGGAGGTCCCACATGGGCAAAGGGATCTGCTCCCCTGTTCCTCTCCAGCCCAAGGCAGCTCAAGGGCTCAGGAATTCTGTGAGGAGCCTGTGGAACGACCTGGAGGGAGCTGGAGGCTGGAGGAGGGGCTGTGCTGGATGAGGGGCCAGCTCCTGGCAGAGCCCCTCTGTCCTGGGTTCCAATGCAGGCCGTGCCCAGCAGTGTGTGCTCTATCCCAGCTGTTCACCCAGCTGTTGCAGGGTTCTTTATCTTGCCCACAGCCCATCCTCCCTCCAGGAGATCTCTCCTGTTCATGGCCATGCAGTCCCAGGGCAGGGCTGATCAAATTCCATCATCCCATGGGGAGATGCTCCAGCCAGGGCAGGAGCCGAGCATTTCCTACCCAGATCAAAGGGGAGATTTGGAACAGCAGAGCAGCCTTTTCCCACTGGATCCCAGAGGAAAACCAGAGCCTTGCACATCATCCCTGCAGCTTTGGAGGAAAACTGCACCTTGTGCAGGAGCCCTGCTCCAGCAGAACCACATCTGTCACTGCAGGAGGATGCAGCCACCATGGAATGGGACTGCACCAACCCTGACTGACTGACAGGGGCAGCTTGGATTCTGAGCCTGGCAGTGTTTTGGGTTTGCTCTCTGCAATGCTGGATTTCTATTTTAATTTTCCTAGTAAAGAACTGCTCTTCCTATTCCCATTTCTTTGCCTGAGAACTCCTTAATTTCAAAATTCTAATAATTTGGAGGGAGGGGATTTACATTTTCCATTTCAAAGAGAGGCTCCTGCCTTTCTTAGCAGACACCTCCATGGACTGTGGTCCTGTCACCCTCCAGGGGACACATTGAGCTCCATGGGAGATGAGCAGGGCTGGCAGGGTGAGCAGAACACTTCCAACCCTGGAGCTGCCCAGGCCTTTCCAGCTGGATCAATGCTGAGACAAGGGAATGCTCGTGAGGAGCACCCTGAACTCACCATCCTCCCCCTGGAGCCACGGCAGAAATGGGATGTGCAAGGGATGCTTCAGAGCAGCCACTGGTGTCCCCCCAGGCACAGGGGGAATTCTTGCTCCCAGGACTGATCAGACTGGAGGGATTTTGCCATTTGGAATGTCCTGAGATGGTTCCAGGCTGAGGGGGAGCAAGGCTTGGGCATCTCCTGGGAGGTTGCCTGGCCTGTGGATGGGGAGGCAGGTCCTGCTCAGTGCTCAGGGAACAGCAGCTCCCAGCTGTGGGGTCAGGAAGGGAAGAGACTTGGCTGCTTCTTGAAATGGCAGGATCCCCCATGCCACCCCCATGAACATCCAACTGCCTGTAAAATCAGTTTGAAGCCTTCAAATATTTGCTGCCCAGGTTGGAATCTTGCTTTTAATCCTCTGAAATAGTTGTCTGGATCTACAACAGCTACTGGGTGCTGGATGTGCTCTCACCCTCTCCCAGTGCTGGCAGGGCAAGGAGCAGAGCCCAGACCAAAGGGCTGAAAGGGTTAAAACTCCCCCATTTGCCTGGCAGATGAACAGGACCCAAATCAGTGACAAAGGCACAGCAGGGCTGGCACCAGGAGCTGGGTGGGATGGGCCATTAGCCCTTGGCTGAGGCTAATCCAGGACTGGGGAATGTGCAGCCCAGTTCCCAAGGCCTGGTGGAAGCTGGAACCAGAGTCCTGGGCTGGCTGATACAGGAGGAGAATGTGCAGGCTGGAAAAGCCCAAATACAGCTTTAAAATGCAGCCTGAGCTGAGTGAGGGCTTGGCTTCAGCACATGGGGAAAGCAACTTAATGGTGACAGGTGCCTGAGCACTGACACCTCTCCAAAGGGCAGCACTGGCATCAGAGGAAGCACAAGGAATAGATTAAATGCAGATTTAGGAGAATCCTTTCAGCCTGGGAGCTTCTGGGTGGCTGGAGGCAACTTTTGTTCCAGATAGGGCAGGAAGCTGCCAACAAAATCAGCCTCTTGGGGCTTGATTGTTGAGGAGGAGGAGAGGAAAGGGAGGCTGGGGCAGGTGTGGGAGGATCTGCTGAGGATGACAGAGGAGGACATGGGCAAGGGCTGGAGAGGACTTTGGGACAGGCTGGGGATGGCAAGAAGAATCCTGAGGCATTAATCAGGCATTTATCTCTGCTCTCTAGTGAGCAACTGGTAATCACCATCTCCAGCCCTCTGTCCTGGAGAGCTCCAGCAGTTTCCTGCTGCTCCTCATTAGAGCTTAGCTGGAGGCCTTGCCGTGGGTCAGAACATCGAATCCTGCTGATTAACTCTGAGAGAAATCACGGCTGCTTGCACCAGAGGATATTTTTGCTTCTCAGCTTTTAGTTTTTATGAGAATCCATGAGCTGGGGGCATTTGTGAGTTGGCAAAGTCAGGATCTCAGAAGCTGGGCCCTGTCTGTACATTCTCAATCCACCTCTGGTTATGTGGGATGCAATTCCTTTTAATGAACTGTGTGTGCAGGAGCTGCCCTGGCCCTGCCAGCACAGTCCCTGCAGGTGCTTGGTTATCAGCTATTTTCTATCAGCTATTTTCTATCAGCTATTTTCTATCAGCTATTTTCAGGTTGCCTGGCTGATTAACTGGGATTCCAGACACCTTCTCTTGACTGGTAACTATTTCAGCACGTGCTAAAATGTGTTTGAGAATTGTGTCCCAAGCCAGAGCCTCAGGGGATGTAATTCAGCATTTTCCAGGATGAGTCAAATAGTTGAAATATAGTTCTTCTACAGATGATTGAGAAGAATCTGTGGTGTCCCAGCCTGCCCAGCACGGGGCTCAGCCCCAGCCCAGAAGTGCTGATGATCTTTCTTAATCAGCCTCTAATTTCTTCCTTCCAATTCCTTCCAAGGTAATGATCCTGCTCCACAGGATCCTGAGTGATCTCTGAGTGTCTCAGTGGCCGGGGAGGAGCTCCTGCCTGGAATTGGCCAGATCAGGATTCAGGGGGATGTAGAACAGGGAGGGGATTTTGCAGGGATCAGGTCCTGCCTGCTGTACTCTTGGAGAGGGAAGTTGCAGTGCCTTGCAGGTGAAACTCTCTGACTGACATATTTTGCAGCAGCTGCCAAAATCAGAAATGATTTTGGTGCCAAACCTGAGCTGTAATTATTGCTAATGGTGTCATGTTGACTCTGCTGCTTGTGGTGCTCAGCACAAAGGTGAGTTCAGTAAACACAGAAACCAAAGCCAACTCATAATAAAAGCCAGGACTTGTGCAAGTGTGTGCCTGAACGAAGGGAGTAATGTGTGGGAACAGTCATTCCAATCAAAATAACGAATTTCCAAGCATTTTCTGATCCGTTCTGTCCATTCCTCATCAGCATTCATAGAAGTAAATTGTGTTTGTGGAAAGTTCTGTGAGAAAAGGAGTGTTTGAATATTAATGGGAATTACAAGAAGTGACATGCAGCTGTGTGTGGAAAAGCTGGAGGAGAAGCTCTCTGTTGCCCAGCGTGTGATCTTGGAGGATTTTGCACAGTTTTGCAACATCTCTGGCAGCAAAAGCGAGTGCAAATGTAGGATCAGGTGACTGGTCAAGCTCTGTGGGCAGTAAACACCTGATACTCAAGCTAAATGAACTCTGGGGAAAGCCTGGATTAGACCTCTTCTGCCTGCAACATTTAGCTCAAAAATAAATAAATAAATAAGTTAACAAATTAATTAATAGTTACTGGGTTATTAGGGTAAGCATTGAAAAAAAACCCACCTAGTCACTGCAATAGTGTCAGGTTTTTGCCTTAAATTCTTCAAGCACAACTCGTGAGCTCAGTTTGTGGAGAAACTAGAGCTGAATTTATTCCTCAGTCCTGTGACCAGAGTTTTGTACTGGGGCCAGGGACTGCTGCCTCTGCTGCTTCCAGGGAGAAAATTACCCACCAACAAACAGGGCACAGCAATGACTCTGAATGGAGATCTGTGTATTAATGTAAGGCTAAAAATCAGCGGGTTAGAATTCGAGATTTTTTCCTGGTTTGCACGAATGCAGATCCTCAGCTGGGCTGATGCCAAGGTGTGGCTTCTGTTCCATCCCCTCTCCTTCTCCTGCAGCCAGGGGGATCATCCAGTGCTGTTTGTGCCTGTACTGTTAATTTGTGTGCTCTGGATCCTTCTGCCTCAGGTTCCAATCTTGCACAGAGTTGCTCCTGAGCTTCACCTAAATCTGAATTAGGGATGAATTTTTAGTGAGATCTCTGCTCAACCACCCTGGGCTGCTCTCTATTTCTGGATCTCTGTATGTTCCCTTTGGAGTCAACTCTTCCAAAAATTCTTCTAAGGGTTATTTTTTCTTTTTGATTATCAGAGAAGTCCAGAATGGTTTGGATTAGGAGGAACTTCAAAGACCATCTTGTTTTACCTTTCACTTTCCCAGGCTGCTCCAGCCCCATCCAACCTGGCCTTGGGCACTGCCAGGGATCCAGGGGCAGCCACAGCTGCTCTGGGCACCCTGTGCCAGCCCTGCCCACCCTCACAGTGAGGAATTCCATCCCAATATCCCATCCAGCCCTGCCCCCTGGCAGTGGGAGCCATTCCCTGTGTCCTGTCCTGCCCTTGTGAGCAGTCTCTCTCCATCTCACAGGCTCCCTGTCTACAATCCCTCATTTCTGGCTCCTGTAGGGATGGAGGTGTTGCTTTATCCAGGCCATGGCTGATGACACCCCCGAGCCCCTGGGCAGCACAGTCAGGGATGAGTGTCCTGGGTTCCAATGCAGGCAGTGCCCAGCAGTGTGTGCTCTATCCCAGCTGTTCACCCAGCTGTTGCAGGGTTCTTTATCTTGCCCACAGCCCATCCTCCCTCCAGGAGATCTCTCCTGTTCATGGCCATGCAGTCCCAGGGCAGGGCTGATCAAATTCCATCATCCCATTGGGAGATGCTCCAGCCAGGGCAGGAGCCGAGCATTTCCTACCCAGATCAAAGGGGAGATTTGGAACAGCAGAGCAGCCTTTTCCCACTGCATCCCAGAGGACAAGAGCTCCCAGAGCTTCCTACAGGATCACCCCTTCAACAAGATCATTTCATCTGGGCTGCCACCACCACCCTGACTAGGGGCTGTCAGTTGGATTCTGGCTCTGTCAGTGGTTTTCTCTTGTACCATTGCATGTATTTTATTTTTTCTCTTTTTTCCTATTAAATTGTATTTCTGACTTGGAGCCTCTCACTGGTTTTGCTTTCAAACCAGCCCAGTGGGGTTGATCCCATGGAAGAATTCCCTGCCAGGGTGGGCTGGGTGAGCAGTAACCCCTGGCTGGGCAGTGCTGGCAGCAGCAGGATGCAGGGAACCAGCAGGTGCCTAAAGGATTTTAATTCCTATTGCCAAGGCTGGGAATGACAGGAATTTTTTATTAAGTGAGAACAGAACCCGTTTCTTTACTCTGTAGGCTCCATCTTATAACTGAGAGTTAAATACCACTATAATTCTCCTTTACAATGCATCCAAGATCTGTTTTTACAGCCTTGAGTAGTTCTTTCCCACAGGAGCAGAATCCTTGACTTTAAAGACATGGGTCCCATGAACAAAGACACAGAACTGTTTTACATCTGCATTGTACAGAATGGAAATGATGGGCTGGATGCTGGAATAATGATGTTGGGAAGGTGTGATTGCCTCTGCCCCAGGGTCAGAACAAACTGTTCCAGAGGAAGATTCCCTGCCTGTGGCAAGGGCTTGGAATGAGATGAGCCTTGAGGTTCCTTGCAACCCAAACCATTCTGTGATTGTGTCACTCTATGACTCTGCAGTGAATAACTGAGGAGTAGCTCCAAAGAAACCTTAGTGAGATGCAAAATACAAGATGTCAAGATCTGACATTCTTCATTGCTCCTAAGGAGATGTCTAATAACTCATAAGTGCACATAAATGTCATATCACTCCTGAAACATTGTGTATTCCCTATCAACCACAATAATGACTGATTATAGATGTTCCAGTGCACAAAACACCAACAAAACAAAAGAGGAGTAAGAAATTAAATTAAAGAAATAGAGTGGGAAAAAATAAAAATAAAATAAAAAAAAAAATAATAACAACAACAATAATATTGTTACTCCACTTTGCTTTTTTAATCTTCTTCATCTGCAAGGGTCTCAGAGCCTTGGGCAGGATGGGCTGCTCTGGACAAGTCTGACCACACAAAAAGAAACCTGAGTTTTTCTAATTCTTTCTGGACTGGCAGTGAGGCAGACACAGAATTCTGGGGAAAATGAAATGCTTTTGGAAGGTTTCTTTGCAGTTGCAAGCACTGGGAAATGAGAGTTGGCAGCAATAGCAGGTGAAATCACAGAACTCCAGGAGCTGAATCCTGCAGTGCCTCCCAGAAAGTGTCCAAATGGGGGATGCTCCCTTTCCTAACAACTCCCAGCTTTTCTGCAAGAGTCAAGGAATAAAGGGAACATCCTAACTTCTTCGTTTTTCATATTTCTGTCTTTGTATATCCTGTGGTGCATCTTCTTTGAGCATTTTTATCTCTGCTGTGCCTGCAGTGTCCATGGTATCATTTCCATGTTTCCTTATTCTGCCTATTTTTAGTTTTCTCTGGGGATTTGGGTAGAAAACACAGTTTTCTCCTGTTATTTGTCATATTTGGGATTATTTACTCAAATGCCAAATTGTTGGGTTTTGGTTTTCCCCAGAAACTTTGAAAAATACTCCCCTGCAAAATGTCTTAATACGCCTCTAGAATCTGAAAAAAAAAAGATGGGTTTAAAAATTGGTAGCTGAGAATTGCAGGAAACAGTGGGTTTGTTCCCTCTCCCATGCTCTTGGTGAGCTGTGCTCCTTTTAAGAAGCAACAAAGCCAAGTGGTGTTGAGAAAAAAGGAATTTTTAGAGATCAGTTAAGGGCGAATTCAGGGACTACCCAGAGGCCTCGTGGTGGGATCCCAGTCCCCAGTGCAGCTTGCCTGTGAAAACTTCCTCCCTTGCCATCCAGAATATTTCTGCCAGGGCAGCAGGGGCTGGGCTGAGCTGGGCACAGGGACACAGGGAGGGGATCGGGGAACACAGCCTGCAGAAAAAGCAGCTGGCACCTCACACTGGCCCTGAGCTCCTGCAGCCTGGCCCCAGAGTGAGCCAGGGAGCCACAGAGCGAGCCAGGATTGAGATCAGCCAGTCCAGCCATGACCCAGCACCTCCCCATGGGCAAACCCCGGCTCTGGGCCGTGCCCAGACCTTTCTGCAGGAGCCAGCTCACAGACAGGGCCCGCCGTGGCTGTGCTGATGCTTGCCCAGGGCTGGCTGGTGCCGGGAGGGCAGAGCCGGCCCCGGGGTTTTGGTGGCCTCTGGATGCACAGGGTGGGTCTGCCGGAGGGTGACTGGGGGTGGAACCAGCCCGAGACTCCCCCCTGACGTTGTCCTGTCACAGGAATAGCTGGGAAACTCCACAGTTCTGGCCTGGCCTCTCCAATAATGTTTGCTTCCAGCCCTGCAAGTTCCTCTTGCATGAGCAATCTCCCCTTCCTTCGCTGTCTGTGTGCCAAAGTTCTTCCTCCTGGATGCTCCTATCCCATTTCTGTCACCAGCTGAGGGAATTTCCTCCTGCCTTGCCCTCACCTTGTGGGGTCACCTCTTCCTTCTTGGCTCTTTCCTTCCCCCAGCTCCATGAAACTCACTGTCCTAAATCCCTTCTCCTCCAAGAGAGGAGGCTGCACCTTCCCTGCACTTTCCAAAAGCCAGCTGGCTACAAGTCCTTGTCCCTCCAAGGGTCAGGGAGCGTTCACCAGGGCTGGCTATTCCGAGAACTTTGGCTGTGTGTCCCAGAGCAGGGAGAGGAGAGGAGCAGCTGGGAGGAGGAGAGGGAAAGCATTGCAAAATCCCAGCTGGCAAGCCAGAATCCAGAAGAAAAGTGGTGAAAGGAAAGGCTTGGAGGTCAAAGCAGCCAGAAAAAGCCCAGGGCATTGACTTGCAAGGTCCCTGTGATAATGAGAATCTGTATTTTGGGCTCTTGACCTGAGTTTTCTGAAAGAAACAATGACTAATTGTGATATGACGCTGTCTGAATACAAAACCAGGGTGGGAAATCTATTTCCAAGCCTCAGCTGTTGTGTTCTGTGCTCCTGTCAAGCTCAGACCCTGATCATCCAGGTTCTCTGGGAGCACAGGCTTGTTTGGAAATCCATGGAACTCTGTGTCCAGAATGGTGTTTTTTAGTGAGGATCTCCTGGCAAAGGGACAATTTTTAGGAGCTCATGTCTTACTCAAGAAACCCAGATGGAGGTTGACTTCACCCACCACAAAATCAATCTTCAGTATTTCTGAATCACCCCCAAAATTTCTGCTGCTGTCTTCTGTTAAGTCATGTAGGATTTTTACATCGTTTATGTAGAACATTATTATTGTTAATAATGTTAATAATGATTGTTGTTTGTTATTTTCTTCTCTTTTTCTCTGCCACGAGCATCCTGCCTCCAGCCCATTCATTTCCTACTTGTGTTTCAGTCCCTCCTCAGCCTTCACTCCGTGGATTGATGCCAGAGGGCACAATCTGTGCCATGGTTCCCTGCAGGGCCCTGGGGAGAGCCTCTCCTTCCCTCTCACCAGAAACACTTGCAGGGTGAGGTTTGTCACCCCCAGAGTGACCACACCACTCTGATGCAGGAGCACAGAGATGTTTGTGCACACAGGGCTGAGCTCCTGGCAAGGGGAGTTTGAATTTTTTCCCCAGGGCTGGTGCCTCTGCAGAGCTGTGCTGATCTCAGCTCACAGTGTGGATTATGACTTTAATAAACTAACCTCATTTTTCCACAAGAAGCCCCTGCAAGAGCATCTTGACCTTGTTCCTTCTCCTGGCCCCACACAGGGAGCATTTCCAGAATTCCCTGTTTATACCTGCTCTCACTAATGAATAAAGCTCTTGTGGGAACCCCTGAGCAGGCAGCAGTGTTTGGAACCAGAAATTACACCAGGTACTAAATCATTCTGAATGAAATAGTTACTGCACCAAATAAAGTAAATGCATTTTATTGTTGTCTCATTAGAAATGCTTCATCACTTCCAGCAAAGCACAGTGTATGCAGATATAAATATCAGATCCCTGCTCAAAGAGCCTTGTGGGAAAAGGGACAAACCTGCAAATTCCCACCAGCTGGAGACTGGGGGCAGCTCAGCAGAGGCTGCCAGAGCTCTCCTGCCCACTGGTGTTTATTGAAGATGCTGCTGTGCTGTTACAGGCTCTGAACCCAGGGCCCTGACCTCAATTCCTCATTGTGACACTGGTCAAGGCCTTGGAGAGACACAGAAAATTGTATTGATGACACAAAGTGTTCCTACAGCACGTCCTTACAGGGGACACGTGGGTGCACTAAAGCACAGGCTGCTGGGATTCAGCTGGAGCAGGAGCAGGAGGGGGGATTGGAGCCAGCCCACCCCAAACCATCAGCAGTGTCTGCCCTGGGAGCTGTGCTTCTGCACTTCCAACCTGCTTTGGTGCCTGTGGCAAGCCTGTCCCTGACTGGTTTATGTCTGGTTCCCTGTCAGCTCTGGGCTGCTGAAATAAAGACTTTATCCTTGGAAAATTGTGTCTGAAATGGCACAACTGAGAATATAAATCTGGGTAAGGGGAGCTGATGGAAAGTTGATGTTTTGGAGAGGAGGATCTCCATCCCTTTTCTTCCATGGAGGTCTCCTCTGCTTTTTCCTTTGTCCTGTCCTGTTTGTTCCTTTCCAGCAGGATCCTGGTGTGGGGGATTCTTGTGCTGCTCCTGTCCCACCTGTCTGTGGGTCTGAGGATGCCCCTCCAACTGGAGGATGAGTTTTTAATTGTTTTTGTGGAGCCCTTTGAGATGGGTAAATTAACTTGGATTTCCAGCTGCTAAATGAAAGGGTTCTGCCTGGATCAGATGGGAAAAGTTCCCTTAAATAACTGGGATGAAGAGGGAAACAAGGCTGGTGGGGGTAGTAAAACTTCTGACTTCAAAGAGGTCAAAACACAACAAATCCTCAATGCAAGGCCGGGGTGAGGAGAGCTTCCCAAACATTGGGGTGGTGGGGGCTGGAGTGAGACCAGCCCTCACTGCAAAAGCTGAGATGATAAATGTAAAACACAATAACTGTTGGTGATTGTTTTGGTACAAGCTGAATTGCTGCTTTTACTAGGAGACAATGCAAACTAATGGCACAATTTCTTTATTGGGGACAGGTGGATGGTGCTTTGCTGCCTCTGGCCATGAGTTGGTTGATCTTTGCATCCTCACCTGCTGCTTTATCCCTTCCTTGCTTGCTTTAGTCCTTTTCCCTCCTTCTAGTCTCAATGCCCATAAATTGGTCCAGCAAAGAGTGTGTTGATGTCACTGGTGTTCTAATTAATTCTCCTGACTGCTAAAAGAGAAATGGGGCTGAGGAAATGTGCTGGCAGCTTGGTGCAAGGAGAACGTGGGGACAGAGATGTGATCCCTGAAGGGATGGGTGCTGTGGATCCAGAAATTAAACAACACATGGAAAAGGCAAATTCTTTTTCTGAGCTGCTTCACGTTTTGGATGGGCAATCTTGCAGGAGCTGCTGGTTTTTCAGGAGTTCGAGGAGTACAAGAAGTGGCCTCTTCAGAGCTATTTCATTTTCAGCCTGCCTGGATAGAGGCAGAGCTCTGCTCTCACTAACACACAACCATCAGCTTTCCAGGCAGAATTAAATCAGATGAGATCCTTGTATCAAATGGAGATGTAGACACAGGAAATAGTGATCATGGAGGAATTCTTAAAGAAATGAGATTGATTTAGCTTTAATGAAGCCTTTCCTTTCCCCTCTTTCCTTTTTCCTTTTTCCTTTCCCCTTTCCCCTTTTTCCTTTTTCCTTTCCCCTTTCCTTTCCCTAACCAAGACTAGGAGCTTTTTTCTACCCACCTTAGCTTTGAATAACTTTTTTTTTTCTCCAGGGAAATTCTTCTAATTAGCAAAGAATGGTATCTCATGGTGGGAGATGTGCAGACTGTGTATCAGCTACACAGAGAAAAGCATTTCCAGGCTGGGAACGTTGTAATTTAGTTGGGAAATGCCTGCTTGGTTTCCCTTAGTGTCCTGCTAAAGAGCAATTTCAGTGCAACAGCAGCCAAGGCGTGTTGGGGAAAGCCTTGGCTCCCGTTCAGATCTGCAGATGAGCCCGAGCTCAGTGGAGCAGGGATGGGATTCCTCCCAGCTTGGTGTGCTCAGCCCTCCCAGCAGGCTCAGAGCCATTTAATTGAGGTGCTTATGTTACACTGGGGGCAGGGAAAGATGTTTGCAGGACAGAAAGAATTGATTAAGAACAACAAAAAAAATCAGGTTATCAAGTTACCAAGAAATTTGGGCTGAATCAAAAGCTTTTCTTGGAGCCTCCTTGGGTTTGGGGATATTCCTGAATTTGAATCTTAACCATGTCTTGGTTTGAGTCTGAGGAAGCCCCTGAGGTTTTAACAGGGACAGGCCCTTGGAGTCACTTTATAGTGAGCTGATTCCAACTGGGGCAGGTGGATCTCACCTGAAAAACCTGAATTCAGTGTCCCAGCCCCTGAGGGGGTCTCAGCTCCCACAGAGGTGTCTGGTTGGGGTCGATTTGCTGTGATGTGCCACCAAGGACATCAGCATGAAGAGCCTTTGGAAGCCCAGGAAATGTGGGTGTGCTGTGCCCCTGGACAGGCAGCTCAGCTTTGCTGGTAGCAAACCTCAAACCAATTAAGCTAACATCAGGTTTTTAATTGCCTTGGTTAAGCTGGTGCAGCCCTCGGTGAGCGCGCTCATAAATCAATTTAAATGCAAGTTGTAGGAAAATGTACATGAAAGCAGCACTTCACCAGGCTGCCTTTTAAACAAAAACAAGAACAGAGAGGAAACAATTCCCGGTGACCCTTTGCAGCCCCCTGGGCAGGGCTGTGCTGTTCTCTCGTGGAGCTGTGGGTGTGCAATCAGGAGCACAGCCTGTCTTCAGGGCCAGCCAAAGGTGCCTCAGACAAACAGGAGCTGTTGGGCTGTGCCCCAGAGCATCCCATAATAATAAGCTGTGCCTTGGCAGAGCCAGCTGCACAAAGGCAGGTTGCCTTTCTTCCCCAAATCCTGCTGCTGTCACCTCAAGTCTCTTCTAAGTCCAGCTTTGATTCAGTGATTTTATCCTTGTGAGATTTTCTGGACGGAAAAGAGAGACAGCCTTTCTTCTGTGCCACTCTCCATTAACTTAAACCTTAAACTGCATGGATTTCCCTCCCAGCCCCCTCAGCCACCTGCCCTGCAGCCTCCTCAGGGCTCCTTGGGGAGAGAAGCTCCAAATCTCACAGCAAAGCCGTGGCCATCCCTGGGGACAAGGAACAAGGACATTTCTTTGTTCCTGCTGCCACCTCCTCGTGCCAGCCGTGCTGGGCACTCCCCAAACCCCACAGCTCTCACTCCAGCCCCTGCTTCCCTTTGGTTTCCACAGTTCTGTTCTTGACCAGGCAGGGAAGAGGAAACACAGCCACCACATGCTGGGCAGTGTTTAAGCCGTGTCCCATTGCTCTGGCTCTTCCCCTGCTGGCAACTGGCAGGGACAGGAGCAAGAGGAGCCCATGAAAATCCTCATTTCTCACTCCTCTTGTTAATACAGGACAGAGGTGTGGGAGAGGAAATTTTCTCCTGGAAAATTACAGAAATTTCTCAGGGCAAACTTGTGCATGGGGACCTCTGAGCAGTGAAAATTCTAATACCTACAGCACTGCAGCTTGTTGTTTTACAGGTGTGTTATTTGTCAGTAGCTCTTTGTTTTGCCTATTAATCCTGGTCACATAAATAATCACTGCAGAGCAGGACAGTGAGGACACAACAATCCTGCATCCACTGAAGTTTCCAGGGCTGGAATTCCTACAGCTGGGAAGCAGCTGCAGTGTCTCCTTGTTGTGCTGCTGAGCTGTGGGATCAGATAATGATCATTTAATGATGAACTTCTAATACCTGGCTACGATGATAAAAACCCTGCATCCATCTGTGCCAGGGAGCACACCCTGGCTCTGTGGAGCTGCACAGGAAGCACAAATGAGTTATTTCCCCCAGAGTTTTGAGCTGCTAGTACACACAACTGGCTGTAGTAGCACAGTCCATGCACCATTACCTGGAACTTGCCTGTCCGTGTGAGTGATCCCTTAAAAGTCCGTGCAGGAGGGGACAGACTGCATGAACAGGGGGAATTTAGTCCTGCATGTCGGGTGCTTTGATTCAGAGACGCTGCCTTGAGGAGTGATTTGGGTTTTGGAACACACTGAGCATCCTGGAGGAGGTGGCTGAGCTATGATAGATTTGCCAGATTTTCTCAATTGGATT
Source organism: Sturnus vulgaris (assembly GCF_052056855.1). Taxonomy (NCBI): domain Eukaryota; kingdom Metazoa; phylum Chordata; class Aves; order Passeriformes; family Sturnidae; genus Sturnus; species Sturnus vulgaris. The sequence continues at coordinate 14,832,743 of NC_142259.1, read as the reverse complement.
TTGGGTGGGAGCTGGTGAGTAAGGATATGCTGGAGGAGGGTGCCAGCCCCATCAGCAGTGCTAGCCAGCAGGAGCAGGAATGGAGACAAGGAACAGAAACCTTGGCTAGAAAATGCAGGGGATTAAGGATTAACTCATTGCTTCCTACTCAGGTTTAAACTTCTCCAAGGTGTCACTTCATTCTCCACCCATCTTTTCCTTCTGCATCTTCCACTGGGAGCTTTCAAGCAATTATTTCAAGGTTGGGGCTGGGGCTGTACCCAGGGAAGGGAGAATTCTCCATTCATGTAAGGACAGCAAATGTTTGCCAGAGTTGTGATGGAGCTTGACTTGTGCTGGTCCAGAAGGAAAGGAAGAAGAGGCATCCTGAAGAAAACATGGATGTGCAGGAGGTCCTTGTGCACAGAATCCTGTGTGAGAAGCCTGCAGGTGAAGGTGGGCACTGAGAGCAGAGCTGTAACTCAAGGACATTATCACAAAGACATCAAGCAACTGTCTTTTATATTGATATCATATTTGTGTATTTTTCCTCTCCTTCTCCCCCCTCTCCCTGAGTTGGATGTAAGCCACGTGGCAAGGTTATTCTGTTAGACAAGCTGGGAAATGACAATGACAGGATTATAATTAAGTGCCAGGACATGCAGCCAACACAATTACCATGCTGTTATTACACTGGATGATGTGCTAAAGAAGCTCATAAAAACACTGTAAAGAGTATAAATCATGGGACATGTGTACAATTGGGGAAGAAAATGTTTCCCCTTTTGCTAAAGCCCAATCAGTGCTAGATAAGGCCAGGGAAGGAGATGTTTCCTTGCCCTGACTCCTTTCAAATGACTCCAGTAGCAAGCAGTGCTTCTTTTCATTTCAGCTTCAGGTGTGGTGCTGCAAATCTCAGCAATTTTTAAGCTGGTGTTTCCCCTCTGTTTTCAGCCATGTACCTGCACCATTGTCACCATTGTGTGGCCAAATCTCAGCAGTTTTTAGGCTTTCCTTGACCTTGTGCAGGCATCTCTCACTGCTGGCAGTACTGTCCTGTTCTGCTGATTTTCTGGGTTTTCTTCCTCATAAAGTATTGAACTAAAGCTGAGTCTGCCACTGAAGGCAGGAGACCTGGGGAATTCCTGTGAAAGATGCCACTCACACAAAACACTGATTACAGCTCTAACTCCATGCCCTGTTTGCAGTCTTTTCTCCTTGGGCTGATGGTGAATTTGAAGTTTGTGCTTGTAAACGTCTACCTCGAGTCAGGAAATGTTGACATTCGCTTCAAAAGAGAAGCTGATGTGTCAGTCAGATCCATGGCCTTGCAGAGCTTTGGGCTGGAGCTGAACTTCTCCTAAACCCCAAACTTCCCAAGGCAGGGCTCAGGAGCTCTGGAGCTTCCATGGCCAAAGGCTGTTCTGACAATGTTTTTGCTTCAAATCATCTTCTCCTTAGAAAGCTGCCACTCTGATATCTTCAGAAAAATGACAACCTCCCCCCCCCTTTTTTTTTTTAATCTTTTAATTGGCATGCTTTGCCTCTGTACTACACAAAGCTGAAATTTCTAATGGTCAAATTTTATCAGTTCGAAAAACCCAGCGCTTTGAAATGAAGCATAAAAGAAGTTAAATTGTCTCCACTGCCTGTTTTGATGTTTGATCTAAACATTCCGATAATTTGAACGATTTGAGCATATTTAGGGGTTTGAATTCCTGACTAATGTGCTGAATTCACAGCCCTTGAAGAGCTTGTGACAGCTCAGATCTGCTCCCACGACCTCCAATACCTTGATTCCTTTCCAGGCTAAGCAAGGAGAGCTTTGGTCTGAAGGAATAAATGTCCAAAGCACAGATGGTTCAGTAACCCTGCAAAACACTCTGTGCTCTTTTGAACAGCACAGGATCAGGCCCCGAGGCCTTGCTGCTGGACTTCCATCTCATTAAACAGGAATAAAAGTGAAGAGCAGGGGTTTCTGGCAGGCCTGTATTGGTACAAATGTGGAAATATGGAGCTGCTGAATGTGATTTCCTGTCCCAGTGGCTGGTAATTAGCGTGGCTATTTGTAAACCTTGTGCAGCCTGATCTCCCCTCCTGGGAGTTTCAGCAGTTTTATCTCACCCAGACAGGGGCAGTTCCTGATGTGGGTTTTGGGAGGATGCTCTGAGCCAGCCCACGGAGCCAGAGCAGCCTGTGGGGCTCCAGTGCCATCCCCAGAGGGCCAGGGGTGCAGGGGGTGCCTGCACTCTGCCCCTCTCATACAGGGCTGCTGAAAGGTCCCTTTGAGATAAAAGTTCCAAAGGCTGATGGTAAAGCCATGCAGTCTCTGCCTGGGCTTTCCTTTCCTTAAGTTCTTATCACATTCAGCCTTACAGAAAGGGAGAGAACTCCAGAGATAGCAGGGCTTTAGTATTGCTTGTTATTATTTTAAACTTGCTCTTTTACAACAGGCAAGCTGAGAGGCTGCTGCCTGACATTTCAGTGGATTCCTTATTTCATATTTTAAACCATAACGAGGAGCCTGATGTCCTGACTGGCACCTTCCTCATCAAAAGATTTAAATAAAAGGGGAGCTGCTGGTTCAGCACCCCCCTCCTGCTGGCTCTGTAAGGAACAAAGCAGGTCCCCACGAGCTGGGAAGGGTGTGCAGGTGTCTGCTGTAGGTGCAGGGCTTGGGAATGCAGGGAGAGCACAGGGATCACCCGTGTGTCAGTTCTGTGCTTGGCTGATGGGTGGGACAGCATTGGCACGGGGTAGTCAGAGAATCCCAGAGAATCCCAGAGAAACCCCAGCCCTGCCCAGACCCCCCAAGAGCCCCACCCTGAGCATCCCTGGCAGCGCTGTCCAAACGCTCCTGGAGCTCTGGCAGCCTCGGGGCCGTGCCCGTTCCCTGGGGAGCCTGGGCAGTGCCAGCACCCTCGGGGACAGGGAAGAACCTTCCCTGATAGGAGATGCTGCATTTGTTGGTGCCCCTCTGGCCATAAAGGCTGTAGAACACTTGTCTCTAAAGGATGGACTCATAGCTTGCTCCTATGTGCCAAAATCAGGAAAGGCTGTCCCCAAGTCCTGCTCCTGGGGTCCCTTCCCAACCTGGAGCAGTTTCCTTCTGTCCCCAGAGCTGCCAGGACACAGTGCCCAGAGCAGGAGCCACTGAGGAAAGGCTGGGAGAGCTGGGGGTGGTCAGCCAGGAGAATAAAAGGCTCCAGGAGAGCCAGAAATGGAATTTGGATGAGGGACGGAGGGACAGGACACAGGGAATGGCTTCCACTGCCAGAGGGCAGGGCTGGATGGGATATTGGGAAGGGAATCCTCACTGTGAGGGTGGGCAGGGCTGGCACAGGGTGCCCAGAGCAGCCCCTGGATCCCTGGCAGTGCCCAAGGCCAGGCTGGACATTGGGGCTGGAGCAGCCTGGGACAGTGGGAGGTGTCCCTGCCATGGCAGGGGTGGAATTAAATGAGATTTAAGGTCCCTTCCAGCCCAAACCATCCGGATTGGGTTTTCTTAAAAGTGTCTGTGCTGCCCTTTATACAGGAGGGGATGGATGGCACAGGGATTTCCCAAGCCTGGAGCTGCCCTCAGTGCCAGGGCTGTCCCAGGCACACACCCCCAGCTGCAGAACCCTGCCCATGGCCTGGGGCTGCCCTTGCAGGGCTGACTCTGCTCTTCCTCTTCTCTGTCCTGGGCTATTTCTGCCTCTGGGTGAGCCAGGCTGTTTGTGGCACAGGGTGGGAGGAGGGAGCTGAGCCTCACTGGGAATGGGCTCCATGGACCTGTCCTGGGCCCTGCTGGCTCCCAGGGATTTCCCAGCTCCTGAAACACAGAGCAGCATCCAGCTTTCCCTCCTGGGCTGGAGCAGGAACAGTGCAGTTCCAGTTCTGTGAAGTTTCTGATGGAAGTTTTCATTGTCCAGCTGTGCCACTGCTGCAGGAAAGACCAAAATACACCTGGGCTCCAGGTACAGGATCTTTGCAGGTATGTTCATCTCTGCACAGATCCTGATCTTCTCTTTTAATGTCCCATCCTGCAGAAATGGGATTAAGTACGAATTCCAGCTTTTCCTCTTCATTTTCTCTCCCCTGCAAGGGACTTTTCAGTAGTCTTGGTTGCATTTGATTTATTATTTGCAAGTTCTACATTGCTCTTTTTTTTTAGTCCAATTTTTTTTACGATTTCTGGACACTGTGGGTAGGCAGATGCTGTGTGGGATCCTTTCCTTTGCCTGGGTGCTCATATAAATATGTATATCTATATATATCTCTATAAAATCTCTCCTCAATTAGCTCTTAGCCTGCTGGGCTCAGATGATGCCTCTTCATCTGTGAGCATCAAGGTGCTGAGCTGTGCCCCACAGCCAGGAACAAAGTGAGCAGTGCTGAAAGCCAGGAGGATCGTGGAGTTCTGCTCAAACAGGCTGCTGGAAAGCTTGCCTGAAATGTTTTCCTTGGGGTAAGGGGGGGAAATGTCTGGAGGCCGTGGCAGGACTTTGCAGCTGACCCTATTTCCAACACGTCACTGGCCCCAGAAGCTTCAGCATGGGAGGGAAGGGGTTTTGTAGGGTTGTGGTGTCTGAGGATCAGGCTCTGCCTTGCAAAGGCTCAGGGAGGTTTTGTCTCTTCACAGCCCCTGCCACCAGCTGAGTTTGAAAAGGTTTTTGTTCCCCTAATTGTGACGTTAACGAATACAGAAATAATAGTGAGACAAGAGCTGCCAGTGGGATTCAGTGCTTGTGTTTGGCCAGCAAAGGGAACTCGGGGTATCTAAATTCAGAGCTGGGTCGTTCTGGGGAGGAAGAAGCAGCAGGGTAAGATGGAAATTGAGGCTCAGTGTGTCCTGAGTTTTATATCCACACTGCTCTGGTTTCAGTGTTGAATCAGGAGACCATGGCTGACATTTGGGCCTTTTTCTTCTCTTTCTTTCTCCCAGAAGATTCAGAAAAACAGCACCAAATGTAATCTCAGCAACTGCACTCATGAGCTGCAAAACTGGAATCTGGGGAGTGAGAGATCAGCAGGAGCAACTCCCCTGAACTGTCCCCTGGGATTCCTGCTGCTCAGGGATGATGGGAGAGCTCCCCAAAAATGGCCCTGGTTCATCTGAAGAAGGAGGGATGAGAACCCCAGGATGCAGGGATGGATCCTTGAGGTGTGGGAGCTCATTGTCCTTCGTGAATCTCAGAGTGGATGGGAAGGACTTGGAGAAGTTAAAATGTGTTTGAGGGAGGAAACAATAAGGGATGGATGGAGAGGTTGCTTTCCTGTGGACTGCAAGGTGACGTGTGGGGGCATTCAGACAGTAGGGACCAGCTCAGGGAGGGAGGGATGGCTGGGGTGCCATCAAAATCTAAATAAAAGAAAAGGCAGAGTAATTCCTGGTGGCATCCAAATTTGCTGCTGAATAGGTTTCTGTTGTATCACCAGAAAAAAACCCCAATCTTTCTCTAGTTTGTAATTCTTGTGCTTTTAGAAATGGAAAGCCTGCAGCTGTCTCTGGCTGTTCAAAAGAAGCGAGTGTGAGACAGATCTTTCTCCATTCTGTTTTCGTGGCTCTCTGGGCACTTGGTCCCTCCTGTCCTGGCAGCAGAAGTGCAGAGGGAAGGGTGGGAGGTTCTGTGCTGGAATCCCTGCCCAGCCACCCCTCCGTGGGTGCCGTGCTGGGCACGGGAAGGGGCAGATGTCCCGTCGTGACAAGCCCTTGCGCTGATCCCTGGGGAGGTTCTGCGTGCTCTGAATGTCATTTATGCAACAGAGGGATAATGCTGGGATTCCCTGGCATTTGAGGGAGCTTGTGGCATCTGCTGGGCTTGTCTGGTTCACTGTAGGTGCTGAGAGAATTCTGCCTTCCCCCTTGGATGTGCTCCACTTTGCACGGGCTCCTTGGCTCGCTGCTCCTCACTCGGGACATCTTGTGGCACGCCTGTTCTCCTCATCTGCCGTGCTGGGAAGTGGCTCTGAGGGCGTCAGGAGATGCCCGGGTGCCGATCCTTGCTCAGGTGTCAGTCGAGGCTCAGGGAGGCTCTGCAGGGCTGAGCACTGATCCCCAGCTCTGGGCTGGCACTGCAGTCCAGCCCACTCCTGGATCACTGACCCGACACCAGGAACGAGAAAGGCTTGGACGGGGGAAAATAAAGGCAAGCAGAGCAGCACTCACCAAGCTCTCTGTACATCTCATTTTAGATTTCCTTCAAATCAAACAATGCAATTCTGAAATCAGGTGTTTTCTGACAGAAGGGCACAGAGCACAGTGCCACCGAGCAGATCTGACCTGCTCACACAGGGCTGGCCAGAAATAATCTGCTTAGTGGTTGTACCTAAAGGATCAACCCTGAGATAAGGATGCGACTTTAAAAGGGGTCTTCAAATTAATGTAAGCAAAGGAGGAACATAAAGTTTGTCAGGCTGGATCAGGCCTGTCATGCTGAGGTCTGTGTTGTGATTTAAAACTAAAATAGCTGCTTCTTGAGAGCAAAGTAGGAGAACTTAATGGAAGGGCTCACCCACACGTTTTATCTTCCCTATCTTTAACAATTAACATTTATTTTCAGGCCTGATGAACAAAGAACCCCTCTGCTCAGTGCTGTTGGTGTAATTGATACCTCTAAGTGCTCTCTATTAACGTGAATGCTTCCAAAGCTTCACATTTCTGCTGTGCTGCTGAGTGGAGATTGTGCTTGAACTCACCTGGGACAAGGTGTGCAGACTCGGGGCTCCTTTTCCATCCTTTAGAATCCTCACCTTTGTCCTCCTGGACTGTTCTCTTTTCTGGATACTCACCAGCAGAACCCCTCCATTTTCCTAATGTCCTGTCACATTCATTTCTTTAAACAAAAATATTTCCAGTTAAGTTGCTTGTGTCTCTTTTTGAGCATCAATTCTGTTCTTTCTGGTTCACTTTTATGAACCTTTATTTTCTAGGTGTTTATTATTCCCTGAATCCTGCCCCTGTTTTGAGCCAGGGTGACACTTGCATGCATTAAATGAGATTCCTGTGTGCCCAAGGGCATGGCAGATTCCTGGAGCCCCATGGATTTTGCTGCCTGGTCCCAGCCCTGTGGCTGAAGGGGCACTGCAGGAGTGTCTGGGGCTCAGGGGTTCATTCCCTGAGGAGTCTGGACCTGGCCAGGAGGGAAGGGGATCTCTGAGTGCCCTGAGCTGCCTCTGCTGCTCCTCATGCTGTGGGATTCTGCTCTGGCTCCTTCCTGCTGTGCACCTGATTTATGCAATTTATTAAATCTCTCCCTGTCTCTTCTTTTCCCTGAGAGGGTTCCTTGCTCCTCTGGAAATTCATTTTCCTTCCTGGATTTCATGTAGATGGATTTCTTCCCCCATCCCATGCCATTTCTGCCTGGAGCTCTGGTTGCTGCTGTTATTCAGCTGGGAATCAGCAGGAGAGGGTGGGAGCAGAGCAGCAGCAGCTTCATTCTGAGCCCGGATCCAACCTCAGGAAGAAATGAACGTGCAGGAAGATAGGAATCCTCCTAAGCTGGGCTTCACCAGCCTTTCTGAAGTTTGCTGCTTTCAAAGAAGCTCCTTTGAGAGTCCAGAGAGGGTTGCAGCCCTGTGCAGGATGAGCTGGTGAGTGCTGAGTTCCCCATCAAACTCCTCGCCCTGGAAATCTTCAGGCTGGCCTGCAGAGGAGGGTCCAGGATGGCTGAGCTCACGAGGGGTGTGTTACACCCCCAGGGTGCTCCTAAAAGCCTTTCTTTCTGCTTCCTAAAGTCCTTTTCCCTGAGCTGCCAGTGCCCTGCAGTTGCTGTGCCCTGCTAAAACCTGCGTGGTTCTGCCTGTCCTGCAGAGGAATTGGGGGGCCCTGAGCACCCCCATCCTGCCCTGCTGGGCCTGGGCACTGCTGGCATGTGGGATGTGCCTGGGATGGCTTGGCAGGGACAGGAGAGGGACAGACATGCCCTGGTGGCAGAGCTCCTGTGGGAGGTATAACCAAGGCTGGAGGAAAATGTGAGGTAGGCTCGGGAATTCCACTTTTCCCAAAGCGTTTCAGTAAATAAAAAACTACCCAGCTGTTCTCTGGGTGCCTACAAGCTCTCCCCTGTCCAAACACGATCCTGTGTCCAAGGAAACATTGGGAATAAGAACCAGGTCAGGCTGGACACGGCTGGGAACAAGCTGGGATAGTGGGAGGTGTCCCTGCCCATGGCAGGGGGTGGAATAGGATAAGCTTTAAAATCCTTTCCAGCCCGAACCATTCCATGACTGGCAGATTTTAAGCGTTCAGCTCTTCTGAAGACACTCCCCGACCATTCCTTTGTTCATATTTCTGTGGAGATCCTGCTGTTTCCATCCATAGCCCAAACCTGGAGTATTTTAGCAGGAGACAAACAGGATGTGTCCTTCCCTCACTGACAGCACACGTCTCAAACTGCAGCAGATACAGAGCTTTTATCCTGACAGTCTGTCAAATGTAAGAACGTTTTTTGATCCACTTTAGAGCAAAGCAAAATGTTTAATCTAGAAAAACTTGAAATGCATCATCTACCCATCCATCCCCCTTTCCTTTTTCTTACAGGACCAGTTGGTGATGCAGTGGAGGTGCAGTGGATTTGATTATTCTAAAGCTGCATGTTTGGTGAGAATATTATTTCTTCCCAAATATTAACCCTCCTTCTTTGCTTGCATCTGTTGGTGACAAGGTCACACTGACACACATTACTGGCCATTGATTCCTCATTGAGATATTCTCAGTTCTTCAGTGACATGCTTTATTAGAACAATTTACTCCCTGGGAAAAAAATCTAAAAACTTTTAGAGAGATCCTGTGATGCCATCGAGCAGCCACAAAAGTGTGGTGCTGTACCCTGGTTCAAAATTGACTCTGCTCAGCAGTTTCAGGTGTTACCACCTCATCTGCCTTTTCCCTGGTTTTGCCAGAAATGGCAAGAAAAGCCCTGAGCTTCCCTCAGTTTTGTTGTTTTTCTTATGCAAGAGAAGAAAGTCTGACCAAATTAATGGAGTCCTCAACCTTCCATTTTACTGGCTGAGGTCTGTTTGCCTCTTGTAAACAAGATTTAATATTCTTTTAAAAAATCTCTGCAGAGCTGAATTCATGTTTCATTGAAGGATCAAGTCTTGTTTTAAGTTCAAAACCTTGGACACCCTGAGTTTGAGACTCCCAGGGAGCTGCTGTAATTTGGGACAGGATATTCTCCTCCTGAGTTCAGTGCTCAGTATTTCACTGGGGTTTGTGTAACTTGTTCTGGTGTTGGCAAACAGCAAAGACAAGTATTTGCTCTCCATTTCATTGCTCCCTCGAGACTCTGATTAACCTGCTGCTCACTCCTTTCCTCAGGTAAATTCATGGGTTTGTTCTTTCTCTGTGTAGGAGGAGAAAAAACCCCAATCTTTGCCATCAGTGCTGAATCTCTGCCAGGAGTGTGAGCTGCTCCTGGGCTTGGCTGGGCACCAGGCAGGTCCTGGCAGGGCTGAGGGGCTGCTCTGCTTTGGAACCTTGCCCTGCTCAGTGACACCTGCTGCTCATCACATCCACCCCATCCTGGGGCCACACAGCCACGAATGAAATGCTCAGTGTGACTGTCCTGGGTTCCAATGCAGGCTGTGCCCAGCAGTGTGTGCTCTATCCCAGCTGTTCACCCAGCTGTTGCAGGGTTCTTTATCTTGCCCACAGCCCATCCTCCCTCCAGGAGATCTCTCCTGTTCATGGCCATGCAGTCCCAGGGCAGGGCTGATCAAATTCCATCATCCCATTGGGAGATGCTCCAGCCAGGGCAGGAGCCGAGCATTTCCTACCCAGATCAAAGGGGAGATTTGGAACAGCAGAGCAGCCTTTTCCCACTGCATCCCAGAGGAAAACCAGAGCCTTGCACATCATCCCTGCAGCTTTGGAGGAAAACTGCACCTTGTGCAGGAGCCCTGCTCCAGCAGAACCACATCTGTCACTGCAGGAGGATGCAGCCACCATGGGATGGGACTGCACCAACCCTGACTGACTGACAGGGGCAGCTTGGATTCTCCCTCTGCCCCTGCTCTGGGTTTGTTCTCTGCAATGCTGGATTTCTATTTTAATTTTCCTAGTAAGGAACTGTTATTCCTATTCCCATTTCTTTGCCTGAGAGCTCCTTAATTTCAAAATTCTAATAATTTGGAGGGAGGGGATTTACATTTTCCATTTCAAGAGAGACTCCTGCCTTTCTTAGCAGACACCTGTCCTTCAAACCAGGACAGATTTGTAATATACCATTGGGCTGTAGAAATAACACCTCTATACCAGCAAATGGCTGATTTTAAAGCTGTCTCTTAAAGAGGACTTTTCCCTGGGCAGCCCCAACCAAACCAAAGCATTGTCAGCCCTCTGAGCTCAAGTGGAGGAAATCCAAAGCTTGTCCCAGGTCTTTATAAATCCAGGACTGAGGCATTGTCATGATCAGCAGGGCTGGGATCCTGGACCTTTCCTTGCTTCCAATCTCAGCACACTGTCCCCAGATCTGTGCCCTTTCTCCAGGGCTCCTGTTGATCTCCTGCAGCCCCCACACAAAGCAAAGTGCTGGGGGATGGTGCCACCACAGATGTCTGGGCTTTCTGCTTTGTTCAATTCACATCCATTATTTCAACATGCAAATTCCTTGGCTAGGAGAAGAAGGAAATGCACATTTCTTTTCTTTTTCATAATCATCTTTGCTAGTCATAGGGCAGTTGGAATAATGTGTTCTCTTTCAAATGAAAACAAAGGCATAAAAATAGAGCTTCAGAACCCAGAACAGTGGCAAGATCTTTAAATAAATCCCCTCAGAATACTCGATTTTCAAATTGGTTGCTTCAAATAGATTCACCATCTCACCTTCTCTCCAGAAGATGCTTTTATCAGATCCAAAACTAAAGGGCACTTAGTCAGAAGAGCTTTAGTGAGGCTTTTCTAACAATTGCCTGTTAGACCTTAGCCAAAATCAAATGTCTGTTTGTGCCTAGGTACATCCAGTCTCCTTTGCAGTTTTCAGTTTTCCTTGGTGCAGTTGTTCTTTCCTTGCAGTTGTCTCCATTCCTGGCCCCTGCTGTTAAATTGCTGCTGCATTTCCCTGCAGAGAAGGCTGAACTTTATTGATAGATGAAGTGATTCCAAATAATCCATTGTCCAAGGCAGTAACTATTTTTCTTCAGGGAAAGCCCCTTAGCTGAAATTTGCAGCTTAACAAACAAATAAAACAATGCCAAACTCACTTGTGGATAAAAGAGCCCCCCCCCAGGTCCTCCAAATCCAATTAAACCTCAGGATTTAATTGGTGGAGTGAAAGGAATAAATTGTCTGGGCAGTGTCCACCAGCTCATTTCTCACACTGAGGGAGAGGGTCCCTGGGGCAGGCAGTGTCTGCTGACCCTCAGGACTCATGCTTGGCTCATAGCAAAGCAAACATCCCTGGGATGCATCCTGCAGGGATGAGAGCTCACAGCCTGGAAATCTGGTGCCTGAGCTCCCCAGGCTGCCTCCTTGGGGCACCAGGAAGCACCCTGGGGATGCCAAGGAATCTCAAGCCCTGAAAAAAGCCCCTTTCCCTTTTTCCTGAGACCAAGGAATTGCCATGGGGCTGGCAGTGCTGGCTCTGCTCTGAAATCCCTGCCTGCTCAAGGAAAATCCTGGATGTGAGCAATGGAGCAGGTCAGGGAGCTGAGAGCATTTCCAGGCTGGCAGTGAGGATTTCACACTCGAGCAGATTGTTGTTGCCATTCCAGCACCTCCAGCATCGGGCTGGCTGGAGCAAGAGTGCTGGGGCTTGGCAAATCCAGCTTTTGGGTTCTGGCTCTTCTACAAACTCACTGTGAGAATTTTGGCAACTTGTTTAATTTCCCTGAGCAGGATCCAAAACCTGGGGAAGTCAAGGAGAGTATTTCCTGGAGTTTAAATATACTTTAAATAGGCCCCTTAGGTCTCTGTTTCTAGTCTATAATGTGGGAAATGCACTGCCTCTCCCAGATTGGCTGCAAACTCTGCATGACAGGGTTTGTTGCTGGCTGGGAGCACAGCAGAGCCCTGATTTGGGTTGGCATCCTGCAGGTTCAAGGCAAACAGAACCTGTGAGCACCCTGCAGATACAGGAACTCAGCTGTGGCAAGCACCATCCTTCCAAATTCTGTGCTACTCATGGGTGGGAATACAGAACAGAAGGGCTTGGATGGCTCATATTTATCCACTGCAAAAATAAAAGCACCCAGAGATGGTCAGGGTTAGCCTGAAGGCAGGGGTTGCACTGGTGGTGAAATAACAGGGATGTTATAGTGGAATCACAGAGTTCCAGGGTGCTTTGGGTTGGACCTTCAAACTCATCTCATTCCACCCCCTGCCCTGGGACCCCTCCCACTGTCCCAGGCTGCTCCAGCCCCAGTGTCCAGCCTGGCCTTGGGCACTGCCAGGGATCCAGGGGCTGCTCTGGGCACCCTGTGCCTCCTCACCCTCACAGGGAAGAATTTCTGCCTAATTTCCAAGCTGAACTCTCCTCTTTTAGTCCCCCCTGTCCTATCACCACCTGCCCATGCAAAAGTGACACTCCCTCTTTTATAAGTCCCCTGTGAGAACTGGAAGGCCTCAGTGAAGTCCCCCAGAGCCCTTTCCTATCCACACACATCAGTGTGACTTCAGCAGCCAGAAGGATTCCTGCAGGCATTTCCTGATCTGAAAAAGGCTTTTGTGTCCTTAGGCAGAGCCCAGCACAGCATCTCTCGTGTCAGAGCTGGTTCCTCCTCTGCTCCATGGTAGATTTGTCAAGGCACAGCTGGGGCTGTTTGCACCTCTGCCTGCAGGAGCTGGGCAGGAGCTCCTGTCTCTCCCCACTTCCCATCCCCTGCAGGAATCCACAATCCAGCCCCTTCCCATCCCCTGCAGGAATCCACAATCCAGCCCCTTCCCATCTCTGCAGGAATCCACAATCCAGCCCCATCCCATCCCCTGCAGGAATCCACAATCCAGCCCCATCCCATCCCCTGCAGGAATCCACAATCCAGCCCCATCCCTCAGCTCCTGCAGGAATCCACAATCCAGCCCCTTCCCATCTCTGCAGGAATCCACAATCCATCCCATCCCATCCCATCCCCTGCAGGAATCCACAATCCATCCCATCCCATCTCTGCAGGAATCCACAATCCAGCCCCATCCCATCTCTGCAGGAATCCACAATCCAGCCCCATCCCATCCCCTGCAGGAATCCACAATCCATCCCATCCCATCTCTGCAGGAATCCACAATCCATCCCATCCCATCTCTGCAGGAATCCACAATCCATCCCATCCCATCCCCTGCAGGAATCCACAATCCAGCCCCATCCCATCTCTGCAGGAATCCACAATCCAGCCCCATCCCATCCCCTGCAGGAATCCACAATCCATCCCATCCCATCTCTGCAGGAATCCACAATCCATCCCATCCCTCAGCTCCTGCAGGAATCCACAATCCATCCCATCCCATCTCTGCAGGAATCCACAATCCATCCCATCCCATCTCTGCAGGAATCCACAATCCAGCCCCATCCCTCAGCTCCTGCAGGAATCCACAATCCAGCCCCTTCCCTGAGCTCCTGCCCAGCCTGAGGAGTGCAGCTGAGCCCAGGGATGTTCTGTGCATTCCTGCAGGGAAATGTCAGCCGAGTGCTCCTCATTCCCAGCGAGCCACAGGGCTGGGACGTCGTTAGAAGCCAAGTGGGTCACAGCCAAGGCCCCTTGTCACACGAGCCGTGCTCATGGCCCCAGCAGACCCTGCAGTCCCGGCCCAGTGGGGCAGGGCAGCTGTGGGGCTGGGCTGGGGGGCTGGGATTGGGGTTCCATTGGGCCAGACACGGATTTGGGAACAGTGGTAGCTCTGGGACGGATCTGATAATTTGGGATAATTATTGTGGGGCTCCTCAGTAGCCAAAGACAGGATTAATGGGACCAGAGCAAGGGGCAGCTCAGGGCTCTGGGGGTTTGGATCTCTGAGAGGAGGAAGAGGGAAGGGCTGGGATGGAGAGGAGTGAGGATTTACAGGGGCTGGGCAGAAATTGGGAAGGCCAGGTTGGAGGGCACTGGAGCCACCTGGCCCAGTGGGTGGCATCCCTGTCCTTGAAGGAGCTGAGGTCCCTCCTGACCCAAACCAGAGCAAGGACACCCTGGGGACTCTCTGTGTCTCAGCACGAGGGCAAGGACTGCTTTCCCTGTGCTGTGTGCCCCTGTTCCCCTGCCGGGAGCTCAGCAGCTCTGGGAATTCTGGCACAGGGCTCCAGGTGTGGTACCTGAGCAGGGGCAGTGCTGAGAGAGCCTCGGGGGGATCTGAAGCCCTTTGCTTTCACACCTTTAACTGCAAAAGCCCTCAGATCCCCCCTGGCCTAGGCAAGAACAGGCAGGTTTCTCCCAGCCCTTACTGCACTGCTGCAGCAATTTATGGCTCCCAGGAGCTTTGCTCATTTAAAAAGTGCCCATGGAAGCATTTCTCATGGAAAGGCTTTCCAGCATATTTTAATGGGGAAGGAGTGAGTGTATTTATTTGAAGTGGTGCACTAGAAAGCTGCTCCAAGCCTGGCAGGCAGTTGTTGCCCACCACTGTGATGTAAAGAGAGGAAACACAAGCCTGGGAACTCTTCATCACAGACTGAAAGACAAGTCCATGCCCAACAACTCCCACAGCATTCAGTCTGATTTTGGAATCTCCAGTAAAACTTTTAGTTCAGATGGCTTTTGCTTTTGCAAGTCTGTTCCCGAGGTCAAATCTAAGGTCATACCAGTGAAAAATGTAGATTTAGGATTCATGTTGCTCCCTCACACTCTTTATTCTTTCGGTGCTACCCTAAGTTTCATTAACCTGAAGTTAAACTAAGGTTGTGCTGTTGGATGAGCATAATAAAACGCACTGCCTGGGCTGAGGAACATATTTCTTTCATGGTGCTTTAAGAGGTCCATAAAGCTGTGATTAAATGATGTCTAAGCTTAGCTCTTCTGCAGCATCTTGCTGAGAGCAGAATCAAAACCTTGTTGGGACCTTGTCTTTACCACGGCACTGTCACAACGAGGGGCAGGGCCACCAGACCCAGCAACTCTGCTTATTTTAAACCAGCGACAGCTGAGGTGCCAGTGGCCCTTTGCAAATGCCTGTAACACGATGCTCAGTGACATCCTACGGCCCCGGGAATGTGCTGGTGTGTGCCCAGGGAGCAGCTGGCACGGCAGGGAGGGCTCAGAAACCCCAGCCCAGCACTGAGCTGAGCCTTTGGGAGGCACGAGATGTGCAGGGCTTGTTCAAGGGAAGCAGCTGCAAGCCAAAGAAGAAAAGACAAAGAGAAAGGGAAAATAAAAGAAAATGAGGCAGTCAAAGGGGCAGGAACAGCTGGAGCTGTGCCAGGGAGGCTCGGGCTGGATATCAGGGAAGGTTCTTCCCTGTCCCCGAGGGTGCTGGCACTGCCCAGGCTCCCCAGGGAACGGGCACGGCCCCGAGGCTGCCAGAGCTCCAGGAGCGTTTGGACAGCGCTGCCAGGGATGCTCAGGGTGGGGCTCTTGGGGGGTCTGGGCAGGGCTGGGGCTGCCCTGGCTGACCCTGGGGGTCCCTCCCAGCCCGGGACATTCTGGGATCTCTTGTCCAACACAGAGGGTACTCCTGGCTGTTCAGTGCAGAGGCAGCGCTGGTTTTTGTGGCACAGCAATAAGATAAATCTGTTTCTTTTAATTGTGGTGTTTTGGTACTGAAGGAACGAACTTCCCTGTGGTTTGCTGGGAGGAAAATGCTCCCCTTGGACCCAGCCTGTCCCTGTTGTGCTGCATGGCCACCCCAGAGCAGGGTTTGTCACTGCCACCACCCCACAGCCCACTTTGGAATGACACAGTCATGTAAAGGAGTAAAGGCAGATCATTCCAGGGAACTTGAGCACCGTGATTGAATGGTCCTGAAAAATCATTGCTGCCTGACTGTGAACTGCCAGGCATGGCAAGGAGCTGAAATCCGGGGTTGGAGAGGGCTGGGGATTAACACCAGGGGCTCAGGCTCGTGCAGCCAGCAAACTTCAGCAAGGCTTTCTCTTGGAAGGGAGCAGAGTGGCTGTTACTGAGATGGGGAAAGCAGAGCTCATTGCCCTGGTGTTATTTTAATAGAGGTTGTGTAACTTTACCTTGTTCTGAACTCCCAAACTTTTCTGGCTGGTAATAGGAACGCTGCCACAGCACGAGCCTCGGAGCAAGAAACCTTGGAAGCTTCCCAGGAAGGCTGGGGAATCAGAGATGTGCTGCTTAATATAGAGACAAGGTTTGAGCAGGCAGCAAAACAGCGGGGCCTGAGGGGCAGGGCTCAGGTGAGGTCACAGCATTACTCACTTCCATGGCTGCCTCTCCCTCCAAACGGGCAGCTGAGCAAGGATTTCTTCATTTGGCAAAGGCATTTCTCAAGTAGCAGGGAGAAGAGTCCTGAAGTGATTCCCACAGGGAAGATTTGCCTGGGTTCACTCAAGGACTGTAGCTGTAAGAGTGCTCCCCACGGGGCTGGCTATGTGAGCCTTGCCCAGTGAGTGAACATTCCATGGCCGGGATGGGATGGATGTGAACGTGCAGGGAAGGACAGTGACTGTTTCATGGCCACACGCAGAAAAATGGCAGGGCAAAGCAAACTCCAGGGGAATTCACACCATGGGGCTGTCCCAAGGCCAGCAGGTCACTTCCAGCAGCGAGGTTATGGAAGGGAAAGGCAAAAGGGGGGGTTCCTCCTTCCTCATCTGTCCCTGGGCACACAGAGCTGCCCACCTGAATCCCAATCCTGACACCCCAGTGCTGTCCTTGGAGCAGAGCCTTGAATTCTCAGGGATTTCTAGGGCAGACCTGCTCCCCCCAGCCTGCCCAGCCCTACACTCCCACTCTCCTTTCAGTAGAGCCAGCAAAGGGTTTGCAAGGAGCTTCTGATCCAAGAAGTGATTCCTTCCAGTCCCTGTGACAGCTCTAAGTGCTTCAAACTGAGCAATTGGTGTTATCCACACGAGGATCTTGAAATCACTGTGATTGTGCAGGATGTGACAGGGACCTGCCAGCTGCAGGTCAGGTCCTTTTCTGCCAAAACCACTTAAACTGCAGCCCTTGTCACCAAACGTGCTCCTGGGACAGGGCACTCTTTTCACTGCATTTGCTGCTCTCTTATGGCTTAAGATGGGAGGCTTGAAAGAAACAGATCTTTTTCAGGGAAACCTCCTCCCAGAATACTTGACTCCAACACTAAATAGACAGAAAAGCCACTCAATGGAAAAGGACTTTGTGTTGTCCCTGTAAATCTTTCATCCAATGCCCTCCACATGCACCAGGAGAGATCTCAGGGCATGATCTTTTGTGAGAGCATTGCAGAGATTAAGAGGCATAAATGTCAGTCCATCCACAACTCCCTGTCACTTAGTGCTCCTCCAGCAGATGGGGGGAATGGGAATTTCTCTTTTCAGTCCTTCACAAATACCTGTTCCTATGGAAAACCCACTGTCCTCTCGTGGATGGGGTGGGATCACCCCCACAGCTGGCTGCTTTGGTGTGTCCAAATCGTGTCTGGGCATCCTCCAGTGCAAGGGGGGCAAGATCACAATTTAGACTTGGCCACAGGGAGATAAAACAAAAGAATCCAGTCTGACCTTGGTAAAGGTGTGGGTTAAGGGCTCATGTGGGTGCTCTGTGAGCCTGGCTGAGCTGTTCCTGCAGGGCACTGTGGTTTCACTGTGGCTGGAGGTGTTCAAGGCAAGACTGGACCTGCCATGGACTGGTCGACAGAGCAGTGTTGGATCATAGGTTGGACTTAATGACTTCAGAGACCTTTTCCAACTTCATTGACTCTGTGATTCTGCAGTTCCTCCAAAGCCAGGGATCCTTGCCTTGCACATTGGGATGTGCCCAGAGAACACAGCTCTGCAGGGCAGGGGCTGCCTGTGCTCCCTGCTGAGCCTCCAGCAGGGCAGGGCCTTCCCAAAGGACACTCTGGAGCACAGCAGACACCAGGCACAGGTCAGGATATTGGAGAGCAACTCCAAATACCAGGATTCCTCTCCCTGGAACATACTGCTTTTGGCAAGTGTCCTGGGTTTGGTTACAGGCCGTGCCCAGCAGTGTGTGCTCTATCCCAGCTGTTCACCCAGCTGTTGCAGGGTTCTTTATCTTGCCCACAGCCCATCCTCCCTCCAGGAGATCTCTCCTGTTCATGGCCATGCAGTCCCAGGGCAGGGCTGATCAAATTCCATCATCCCATGGGGAGATGCTCCAGCCAGGGCAGGAGCCGAGCATTTCCTACCCAGATCAAAGGGGAGATTTGGAACAGCAGAGCAGCCTTTTCCCACTGCATCCCAGAGGAAAACCAGAGCCTTGCACATCATCCCTGCAGCTTTGGAGGAAAACTGCACCTTGTGCAGGAGCCCTGCTCCAGCAGAACCACATCTGTCACTGCAGGAGGATGCAGCCACCATGGAATGGGACTGCACCAACCCTGACTGACTGACAGGGGCACCTTGGATTCTGAGCCTGGCAGTGTTTTGGCTTTGTTATTTTTTGTAATACTGGATTTCTGTTTTAATTTTCCTAGTAAAGAACTGTTATTCCTATTCCCATATCTTTGCCTGAAAGCTCCTTAATTTCAAAATTCTAATAATTTGGAGGGAGGGGATTTACATTTTCCATTTCAAAGAGAGATTCCTGCCTTTCTTAGCAGACACCTGTCCTTCAAACCAAAGACAGCAAACCTGTCCAAGCCATCTACACTGAAGCAGAGTGAAACTTTGCTTGGAGCAATCCTTGGCTGTGGTTAACCCTTGGTGGTGAGGAGAGAGGGAGCTCACATCTTATGGCTGAGTCTCTAAGCTGTGTGAGCACCTGCACCCACAGAAGCAGGACCTGGAGCATATTCCCTAATTTCCACCTTTTGATGTAGATGAAACAGTGGCTCAGGAGGTCATATTTTGATCTCAGCATTAAAGCACTTCAGGAGAGACAGTTCCTGTTCAGGAAGAGTGAATTATTCGAGGACTGTCACTGCCCAGCACATTTTTCTTCACTAATGCCACTTCATGGCTAGAAAGTCTCAATTGCAAGTCACATGTGTAAACAGTGGAGCAGTCATTTATCCAGAGCACAATTTGTAGGGATGACAAGTCATTTAAATAGTGTGTGTAACGCAAAAAATCCCCCTCCTGATTTAGTGGCTTTATTATTACCCTGTCAGGAAAATTAATGTTCTATTTGCACAGAGCATCCATTCAGACTCCCTATCTGCAGCAGCAGAGAGGTTGGGATGTGGGCTGAGGTGTCCCCAGGATGGAGAGCTGTGTGGTGTCCCAGCTCCCAGCAGAACTGGCCTTTCCAAGGATTGCCTGGCACTGGAAACAGCACATCCCAATTCCCAGCTGAGAAGGCCAACAACAGAGTGACAGACAGCCCTGAGTGTGAATCCACGGGAATGACTCACCCAGCAACTGGCTCCTTTCCAACGAAATGGTGGGATTTTTTATTTTATTTTATTTTTTTTTTGTGGTAGGAGCAGAGGAGCTTAAGAGAAAAGCACAGGAAGGAAAATATCAGCAACAAGCTGATATTTTGTTTTCTAACAAGAGGAAGGAAGATGCTCTCCCACGTCTCCCTGCTTTTCTGCACTGTGTTTTCCAACAAGTACAGTTGGGTATCAATTGGCAGGAGCAGCAGGAGGGGCTGTTCCAGGGGGAACACGAGGCAGGAGGGATGTCCTGCTGCAGCCCTCGGGGCCTCCAGCAGCCACATCCACACAGGCTCCTGGTGACTGATCCTGCATCCAGCTGGGGAGCCAAGCCAGCATCAGCAAGGCCAAGCCCAGGTTTGGCTGGGACCACAGCAGGTGGCTCCAACAAGGGCCCTCCCAGCTCTTTGCCAGCAGCCCAGGGATGCAGCTGCACCTGCAGCAGAGCTGGCTCACAGCATCCCAGAATCATTGGAACCATCACATCCAATCTGTGCCTCATCCCCACCTTGTCCCCAGCCCAGAGCACTGAGGGCCATGTCCAATCATTCCTTGGACACTTCCAGGGATGGGGACTCCACCACCTCCCTGGGCAGCCCCTGACAATGATGAACAACCCTTTCCATGAAGAAATCCCCCCTCAATTCCTCACCACATTGTGGAGTGCTTTTTAGAGACAACCTTTGAACTCTTTTAATATGGGGTCTTAATTTTCCATCTGCTGGGGAGTTTGGGAGGGAATTAAGGGAGCCACAAGGAGCCTGTGCACCCTGAGAGGCTCATCCTCAGTTCTGTTTAGAGTTCCCTACCTCTCCTTCCAGGGACAGGGCATATCCCATGAGCCAGCTGTGTGGAAAATGCATGGCCAGGGGGTATAGAGGGCTGGCAATGTTCACATCCTGCATTGCAACCCGAGGCATCCTGTCCCCAGATGGGGCTCAATCACTGCTTGAGGCTGGGGTAGGCACTTGCAGTGGGGATGCTGGAACCAGGAGGTCTGAGGTCTCAGGAAGGGACAATTTTCCAGTGAAGATGGCCCAGGACACATCTGGGTGTGGAATTTGGGATGACACCATTAGTGAGTGATGGTGCTCTGAGTAACTGCACAACCAGTCCATGAAATGAGTGGGATTTCCTCTTCTGCATAGCATGGAAATGGGATAATTAACCAAGGAGACTGTGATAACCAATTAAAGAAAAATGAGATGTCTGAAACCAAAGAAATGGAGAGTCCATAGCTTAACACAACAGGGATGTGGAAATGCTGCACAAGGAAAGATGGGAATGCAATTTCCAGACCCTTTGTTTCCAGAGGGTCTCACCTCTCTCCATGAGGAGTTCCTTGCAGCTGTGCTTGTTTCTGTCCCTGAATGAAGGAACCTGATGGATGAAACCCCATCTTGTATCAGGGGGTGAGGAGAGCTGGCAGCTGGAAGAGAGCACCACGCTGGAATATGCTGTTAATTCTGGTGAATGCCCCAAACAGAGCATGGAAAATGAACAATATCCTTGACTGTGAGCCAGGTGACAACAGAAGGAACACAGGGAAAAGTTGTGGGAAGAGCCTGGATGATTTTTTAGAGCAGTGGTGAGGGGAGAAGAAGGCTTGAGAGAGGAGGATTCACAATGAAATCTGTCACCTGGAACTGGCTGAAAAGATCAGCTTTGCACCTCTTTTCCTGAAAATGCAGTGGCTTTGGGCAGTATCTGCACCTCTGGAAGAAAATTCACTACAAAAAACCAAAAAGACACCCTGGCACTCTGTGTCCCTGAAGGACAGGAGCGTGTTATGGGTTATCCTTGGGAACCATGGCAGTTGTACAGAGATAAAAGGGCAGGAATTCTCTAACTCCACAGGAGACATTTTGGCTGGCTGGACACTGAACTCTCTGTGTTGTTTGGTGACTCTTGAAATACATTCAGCACAGAGCAGGATGTTCTTCTGTTCATCCCCCCTCAAACCAGCACTGCCACTACCAGTAGTAAATGTATTTATTTTCCTGCTCTATCTTGTTAAGCTCCTGCTTTTCTCTGCTGCTGCACATCAGAGATGTTAACTCAGTGCTAACCTGGTAAAGCTGCAGAGCTGGGCCCAGGGGACAGTGAGGGAGAGGTCGGTGGGGAGGCATCCAGCAGCTGAAGCAGAAAATATATGACTTTATAAATCCTTCATCCTCCACATCTTCCCAGAAACATTTCTCAGCAGCTTTGTTATGGAAAATTAAACTCTACTCTGGCGAGAAAAAACCCTCATGTAACTTCTGTGCTTCAGAACAGCCTCCCTCTGTCATTTATTTGGAACAGCAGGGCTTGGCTTCTCGGTTTGCCTGGTCTCAGAGCAAAATTAAAGTAAGGAAAGCATCTCTCAGCCGATCTGAAGGGCACAAGGGTGGGGAAACATCAGAAAATGAGTCAGGAGCTTCTGGGACCATGGCATGCCATTAGGAGGAGCAGAGCATTGCTGGGAGCCTGCCTGGGAACCTCACAGGGCTGTGAAACTTCCATGGGATTTCCCAGAAATCCCAAACCCCCTGGGCAGGGACCCTCAGCTGGGAGTTTTGATCATGGGTCACTGGTGTAAAACTCGGGGTTCAGTGGCCACCAAATCTGCCATTTAATGAGTCAGTGGCTCTGGAGAAGAACTTTGGGGCCACAGAGGTGTCAGCCTTGTCCTGGAGAGCTATCCAAGGGCACAGAGCCAGGGAGTCAGGGAATTGGGGAATCAGGGAATAAATGAACCAAGGAACCAAGGAATCAGGGAATCCTGGGTGGTTTGAGCTGGAAGGGCCCTTCCAAATCCTCAGGTCCCAGCCCCCTGCCATGGGCAGCACCACTGGTGACAGGCACTCCTTAAAACATCCACCATCCCAAAGCAGGAGCATCCTGCAAATGAAATGGGCAGAAAGAGAAATGATCTGAGATTGCCTTGTTAGGGCATTTCCAGGAGAATACCAGGGAATAGATCACTGCCAGGCCCCAACAAAGCACTGCCAGGCCCCAGAGAGTCACAGAAAAGAAGATCCTAAAAGGAAAAGACACAAAGAGAACACAAATGCAAGGTGTGGGCAGGCTTGGCCTTGGACAGAGCCTGAGGACAGGCAGAGCTGTGCATGGGTGGGGGAAAGCATCCATGGGGAAAATCACAGCCTCAGCAGGGGCATGAGCAGTTCCTGAGAGCCTCCTGCCTGCCTTCTGTCGCCGTGGAAAGGGACAGTGAGCCCGGCATCTTTCAGATCCCTCCCTGGCCCTCACTGCGGGGCATGGGAGCAATCCTGGCCGGGGGATTTCATGTCTAACAAATGCTGCAGACCCTGAGCTCACGGGGCTGGAGATGGGCAGGGACTCGGTGTGGAGACATTTGGGAAGCCAGGATGGCTTTGCACCCCTCCTCACCCTCGGTGGGCTGTTCTCCCGATTTGCTGTGACTTCTCATATATTTTTGGAGAGAAGTGAATGACAGACAATGAGGGACCATCATTGCCCTCCCTGCTTTACAGAGCTCAGTTTATCCTCTCAGCCAGCTTTGTTTAAGGAGCCCAAGGTGCAGGAAAAGCTGTTCCCAAAGGGCTGGGATGCTCTGCATTTGATTTTCAAATCTTGTTGTTGTCGTTGGCCAACAACTATAAATAGGTGGCACTGCCAAGGTTGGCATCAAACCCAACACATTTGAGGGAAAGAGAAGAAAAGCAGCTTTTGCCTGCAGACTTTGATGTCCTTTGTTCCCAGGTGACAGCCCCTCAGCTGATCTGCCATTGCTGGTGCAAGCACTGCAGAAGTGGCTCTGCTCTCTGCTCTCACCCCACTCCGGGGAGCTTTGCTGGTGCACCTGTCCCAGGCACAGTGTTCAGAGTGAAATTCCCTCTGGTTCTCTTGCTCTTTCCAGATTTCAGGGGAAAGGAATGTCAGATTTCAGATTTTTGACTTGCTCTTCCCAAGAGCTGACGAGGGGAGGGCAGGTGTGTGAGTGCTGCAGTTTCCTATTTCGCTTGGCTTCAATGAGGCCCCGATGATCCATGAATTTATGGATTTGTGATTCCCTCCCAGCATTCTCAGAGACCAGGAGGGAGATCCAGGGTCCTTCTGCATTCAGAATCTTCAAAATTGTTTAGGTTGGACAAGACCTTCAAGACCATTCCCTCAAGCCACTAAATCATGTCCCCAGGTGCCACATCCACAGGGCTTTTAAACCCCCCCAGGGTATAGGTGCTTCAAAGCTCGAATTAGCAATTTTCTTCCATGATGGGCACTTTGTTAAAACTGAAATGTTTTGTAAAACACACCGGTATTCTCTGAAATTCTCTGGGCTCCAGGAGCAGGTTTCTTGTCTTCCTCGTGGATGAAGTGACATTGTCACAATATTTATCTGTTTCTCAGCTTGTTTTGCTGGTGACATTGCTGCTGAAGAGTGCTCTTGTCTGCTCTTGTCACTCTTGAGGAATTCTCAGCGTGTTTGCAGTGACTACAGGAGGCAGCTCCCATGGATCCCCCCAGGAACTGACTGAAGGGTGGCTGAGCTGACAAAATAAAACCCAGCTGGGCCAGGCACCCCCAACTCCCACATTTGTGGGTTGTGGAAAGAACAGGAGAGCTCAGCTTCAGCAGGAGGGGACACTGCAGGGGTGGCCCTGGGGAATGGGGTTTGGGACTGGCACATCCTCCTGCTGCTGCTCTTCATCTACACACTCACTGCTCACTCCTTACTCACTGCTCAGCCTTACACACTCCTCATTCCTTACTCACTGCTCACTCCTTACTCACTGCTCACTCCTTACACACTCCTTGTCCTTACACACTCCTCATTCCTTACACACTCCTCCTTCCCTACACACTCTTTATTCCTTACAGGACTAAGTGTCTTCTCAGAAAAATCAGCCTCTGCCACATTCACCCGCTGTTTTTTATATCACACCTTCTCTGAAATAATATAACTATTATAAAATAATGCAATTACACCCTCCCACCTCAATTTCATCAGTCAGCTCACTGCACTGAGCTTTTAATTTATTTTCCTTGCAATTAAAATGTGTACCTACTTCTGCAAGCTCCTTAAATCTGATAACACTTTAGAAATTTCTACCAAGATAATAATTTGTTTTGTGTTGAGCAGATGAACTTCTTGATTACTGAATTCAGCAAAAGGCCACATCCTTCCTGTTATTATTTTTAATTACTCTTTTGCAGTTTTCCTCGTGTAGGACATTTTGTGTTGCACAAGTTTATAGTTTCCTAAACGTTCTTTTTGTTTAGATTTTCCTCCAGAAAAGGATGAGAAGACATCTCATAAAAGAACCTGAATGGTCTGGGTTGGAAGGGACCTTAAAGCTCATCCCATCCCACCCCTGCCATGGCAGGGACACCTCCCACTGTCCCAGGCTGCTCCAGCCCCAATGTCCAGCCTGGCCTTGGGCACTGCCAGGGATCCAGGGGCAGCCACAGCTGCTCTGGGCACCTGTGCCAGGGCCTCACCACCCTCATAGAGAGGAATTTCTTCCTAATATTCAATATAAACCTCTGTTTTACACCCCTGCACCAGCTAATTCAAAGAACAAAGGAACATTCCTGGGATGCAATTTGTGTGATGCTTTCCAAGCAAGGTGACCAGGAAAGGGAAGCAATTTAGGGCATGAATTATTGTTAGAGTATCTCTTGGCTTGGGTGATTATTTCAGAAGGAAGAAAAAAGGAAATAGAAGGTGTTTTTCTTGTCATTCAGAGGCTGGGAGAAGTAGCAGTGCTCCTCTGGCTTCCCCTGCCTGGCTCTTCCCTGCTCCTGTGTGGGAAGGGGAGCTGGCTGCAATCTGTGCTGTGTCTGCACTCCCTTCACAGCCTGTCATCCCCTCCTGATGGAACCTCACACTCAACTCAGGGCCCCACCCCTGGGGCTGCTGGGTGTGACCTCCCTGCTCTGGGACTGTGCCCACAAAATACCTGGAAAGGTCCTCCAGGTGATGAGGTAGGAGGAGGTAGAGCAGGAGTTGTTTTCTTTTCTGTTCCCTTTCTGTTGCTCTATTCACTTGTTTTTCTTTCCTCCACTGGAAAATGGAGAAGAGGATGGATTGTTGTTCTAGATTGATTTCAGTGCTAAGTCATCCAGCACGACCAAGGAAATGGGTCTGAGATCCCAAATGCTATCTTCAGATGGAGAGAAATGTATTTCCCACATATGGAATATTTTCCACATATATCCCTCCCCAGAAAACATTTGCATGGGGAAAATGCATTGCAGAGCATTTACTTATGCATCAGTGTGAGGGTGGTGTTGGCACTGCAGGAGGAATTCAGGGATCCTGTGCAGCCTGGAATGTCCTGGCCCTGCTGCACCAGAGACCTGAACACATTTTCTGGGCTTTTTTTTTTTTTTTCCTCTTGTGTTCCCAGTTTGGTCTTGTCCTTTTGATGTTAATGGGAAAACTTGTTCTGCTATTGAAAAATTGGTGTTGTCACTCAAATGACCCAGTGATGAAGAAGTAAAATCTCAACCTGATTAAATTTGTCCTGTAAGCTACAGTGGTGGGAGAGGAGGGGGAATAGAGGAGTAGGGGAGGAAAACTCCATTAGTTTGGGGCTTGAAGGCAGCTCTAAAGGATTGGAAAAGCTGTGGATGTGTGCTGAGATCTCTGACAGCCTCCAGCGTGGCTCTCCTTTGGGAAAAATCGGGATCTGTATCCCTGTGCCAACTCCTGGTGCATTTCCAGACAGGCCACAACTGCTCCAGTGTGTTCACCTGGGCTTAAAAACCTGGGGAAGGGAACCTGACTGCTCTGTGAAAGCTGCAATCCTTGCAGTGAGCCATGAATCACTCGTCTTCATCTGTCCCTACCAGGCACACGAGTTCTTTAGAAACCAGCACAAATTGAGCAATAACAGCTAATAAAAAATGTATTCCTGAAGAAAAATAGTTTCTAAAAATGTATTCACAGGACACATTTGTTGAATCCAAATGAGAGGTAAATACAAACCCTGCTGTCTGCATTCTGTCCTCAGATAAAATGAGGAAAAAGGAGTTTTCTTTTTCGGCTACTTTTTATTCTGAAATGTAGGCACTGTGCTCCTGCTCCTTTCATCCTCATGCACTTCAAGGAAGGGCTCTTAGACATTTTCATTTGAGCAGATCAAAGAGCAGAGATTTCCCCTTTATCTCTTGCCTTCCTTCTCCCCCTCCTGCTCCCATTCCAAGCCCTGCCTGGAGCAGGGCTGAGCTGGAAGTTTGGGGTGAAGTGGCCCAGAGCCCGTGCAGGGTCAGGCTCAGCCAGCACAGCTGCACCTGTTTGTGGAGAATCCATGTCTGGATGTGTCCAGCAGCCCCTGGATCAGCCCTGGTGTGTCCAGCAGTGCCAGGACAGGGCTTGTCCCTGTGCTCAGGAACCTCCAGGCACCTCCTGCAGATGGGTTTGGGCACCTCAGGAAATGAATAAAGACCTCGAGGGGCTGGAGAGTGTCCAGGGAAGGCTCTGGAGCACCAAGAGGGGCTGAGGGAGCTGGGAAGGGGCTCAGCCCGGAGAAAAGGAGGCTCAGGAGGGACCTTGTGGCTCTGCACAACTCCCTGACAGGAGGGGACAGCCGAGGGGATTTGGGATCTGGGAACAGGGACAGGAGGAGAGGGAGCAGCCTCAGGCTGGGCCACAAGAGGCTCAGGTTGGATATTAGGGAAGATTTCTTCATGGAAAAGGGGTGTCCATGCCAGGGAGGTGCTGGAGTCCCCATCCCAGGAGGAATTCAGGAGCTGTGTGGATGTGGCACTTGGGGACACGGGTTAGTGTGGCCTCGGCAGTGCTGGGTCAACAGCTGGACTCAATAGCTCCAGAATCCTTTTCCCACCTAAATGCCTCCATGATTCTGAATGTGAGAACATTTTCCTGCACACTCAGCACTGTGGGAATCCCTGGGCAGCTGGAATTGCAGGTCCAGCTCTCCTGAGGCCCCTCCAGGCTCAGCTGCTGGCTGAGGTCAAGGGGATGCTCCAGCACACAAACCCTGCCCAGCTCTGCCAAGAGCTGCAGGGCCATGGCACACAGGGCACCAGGGGCCTGAGAAATGTGCACAAGTCCCCTCAGGGCAGGAGTGGCTTCAAGATTTCATCATCTAAATGGGACTGCTCAGCTTCTTCCAGCAAGCCATTCCTCTGAGACATCAGTGCACAGGAAAGGTTCTCCAGTGGGTCATGGAGAGTCCTCCCTGAATCTTCACTCCCCTGTGGGCAAGGACAAACCCCTTGCCACTGTTATAAATACATATTATGGTATGGGCTTTTCACAAATATTAGGGTGGATACTATATGTATGGTGTTGAGTGGTTTTTAAGGTATAGTTTTCTTTAGGAGTAATGTAAGCTGATAAAGTGTCTGGATTAAGTGAACTGCCTGCTTGGTTGGATAACACCCAACAAAGACATCTGCTACTGATGTACCAGCTACCAGCACGGACTGCCTGTAGAAATTGAAGACCACAGCCCAAAGTCAGACTGGTAAGAAAAATAAATTAAAACCACAGCCAAGAAACACCCATGATCTAAAAAGGCATACTCGAGGAGTGGCCATGCAAAACAGTTCCTGCAATACGGAAAATCGTTTATAGAAAAATCTGAATATGCATGACAGGTCTATGAATATGCAACAGGCTGATGAATTTAAGGGGTGTCTCCAAAACAGCAGGGGTGCTCCTGGCTGAATGCCGGCGGTATTACCTTTTGCTTTATTGTTTGTTTGTTATTGTCTTTTATTAAACTTTTAAAATTTTACCAGGAAAGTGAACCTTGTTTTTCACACCACCCACCCCTGGCACATCCTGCCTGGGCACTGAGCCATGTGCTGCTCAGCACAGGAGAAAACTCTAATTACAGGCCTATTGTTGCAAGGAAAAAGAAATTCCTTGCATAGAATAATAATCCTTACGAAGGTTTGAATACAATCTCAGCATTTCCAATGTTTTGACTTTGATATTGTCCTCACAAATGCAGCTTTTCTGCCATCTAATTTTAAAGTTCCAGCGTTTCTCAAACCTTACCTGAGTACTAATTCTAGGTTGCATCCCAAGCCCAAATTTAGCAAAATCAGAGGAGCTTTGGGCTAGATTGCATCATTGTAAGGTTTTATAGAAGAATTTATTCATAAAGTACTGTTACAATGGAAGAATGTATTAACAATAGATTAAGCACAGTGTCAAACAGGAGCTGTTTCAAAATCCAGACAAGGAGGTGGCAGAACTCCTGTGGCTTTGTGTGCTCTGGGGATGTCTCCAGGATTACCTTCAGAATTTAATGTAGGGGCTGGCTCTGATTGTTGAACCTCACAACCAAAATCTCGATGTTCCCAGTGCCTGCAGCACAGCCAGGGTGGGCAAGCTGGGTTTGGAGGGTATCCCAGTCCAAAACAAGCCTGCAGTATTTATGGGATGGGGACCCCTGTCTGGAGGGGGAGCTGGGTGGGTGAACTCCCATGGATTTCTGTCTGTATCTCTATGGGGAGAGGCTTTTATTCCAGGTGTGGATCCCAGCTGCTGCCTCCTCAGGAGGCTCTGAGTGTTTAGAAAGCTGTTCACGACATTCCCAGGGACTTTCTCTGGGAATAAAACCACTGCTGCTCTGTAAGGATGAAGGGCTATAAAGCAGATAAGGAAATATGACTGTCCTTTCTTATCTGCACTCGTCCTAACAGGTGTCCTTGGGCTTGTAAATTTGTGTGAGGGGAAGGGAAGAACAGTCTGAGGTATCTTTAACCTTATCACAAATCTTTTCCCGTGTGGAAAGATTGATGTTGCCATTGATAAACCCTGAACTGTGGCCAGGGTCCCTTTTCCCACTGAGCCAGTTCCTCTGGGAAATGCTGCTGCTCTCCCTCGGGCTGTGTGTGCTGTCACACTCCATGGCCCTGGAATAAAAGCCAGGCAGATTGATGCAGTGAGATGCCCCATTCTTCAAAAGTTTGTAATTCCACAAAGGATAATTTGTGTGCCCGTGCTATTATGATTGTTACAGCTTTATTGCAGCCAGGCCAAAAAGCCATCTCGGAAATGAGGTGGAATTATCCTTATTTGTCACTTTTGTGGGAGGAATGAATTGTTCCATGTGCTTGCCATGAGACCCTCATTCATTGCAGGGCTTTGTGTCTGTGGATATATGGGCTAATCATGTTTCTGCAGAGGAGGAGCTGGGGCTCATCATGTGAATAATTGGAGACAGAATTGCTGAGTTCACCCCTCTCTGCTCCTTCTGAAAGGGAGATTTGGGTTTGAATGGGGCCTTTCTTATTATATTATCCTAATTTTTTTGTGTGCACCATTCTCCATGAAAATGAGGATTTCCTCTCATCCCATGGTGTTGTCATGGAAATTGCTTTCTCTCTCTTTTTTTTTTTTCTGCCCAAGAATTCTGTGGCAAAAAAAATTGCTTTGCCTCTCTGGCAGCTCCCAGCCAAAACAATTCTGTGGAGCTGCTGAAAGCTGGGACAGGTCCCACCTCTGCTTCTGGCACTGCATTTATTATCTCCTGCTTCCCCAGGGATCAGGAACTCACCCTGGCCTTTCTGGAGGAAAATCCCAAATACCTGGGATTCTCTAATGCTGAGGACACTCCCATCACTTTAACCATATTATGTTACTCTCAGCTAACCAGCTCAGGGACCTGTTGTAAAAAACTGAGAGCAGCTTTTCTACGGGAAAAGAAAATTTCAGGCAAGTCCATTTTTCTAAATTGAATGTTGAAATTCCTCTGTAGGAAGCTTTAGTTCCCCAAAACCTGCACAGCATACCAGGGAAATACCTGCAGATAGAAACTGAAGGAGATGTGCAGAGGGCCCCTGTCCTAAAGCAGTTAGACATGGAGATGCTCTTTAATTCAGTGCAGGTAATTAGTGTAATTGAGCAGGAAAGTGTCCTAACTGTTCTGCACAAATCCTCACGTGGGTGTGTAACTTGTTCTTGAAGTTATTAGGTGAGTTCACATCACTTCCTTCACTTTTCTAGGCAAGAAAGACTCTGGAGATTATAGAAGGGGCACAGATTTAAAGAGACAATCAAGAAATACATGAGTTGTAGATTAAAGATAAAACTCTCTTTAGGAAATGCTTTTCAGCAGCTTTGCTGATGGATAAACTGAAATAAAGCAATTAAATTAAAGGGACTGGAAATAAGCAAAGATGATCCTGAAGGTTGAATTTCTCTAATAAACACTTACCACTTAGATGTGCCTTTTGTTTGCAGCAGTCAGATCTGCACGGTGTGTTAGCACAGGAGTGCATGAAAATTTGTATTTCCAAGCATTTTATTCCTCTTGTAGTCATTTAAATAATGCCAAATTGAGCATGAAGCTGACTGGATTCAATTGCTGTCATCAGAAAAGAAGAGTGAGTGGGCTGGGGAAGGTTGTCCTCCCTCCCAGCAGTTACCCAGCCAGGAAAACTGCTCAAAGTGAGGGCCAGGAGATGTTTGTGTCAATCTCCTTCAGTCACTGCGCACCCAGGGCCGAGTGCTCATTGTTTAACTTGTCCGGGCAGTGGCAGCTGTGACTGGAGCCGGGCTGGGCTGGAGCAGTGTGTGTGTGAGGTGTCCCTGCCCATGGCCTGGGGCCACTGCAGCAGCCTCAAGGTCCCTGCTCACCCAAACCCTTCTGGGATTCAACTGCACGTGGGGGTAAGGGGGGTCCTGCTTCTCCTCCACACCCCTTCCCTGTCTCCAAACGCTGCTGATCCTCCTGGTGTTGTGACAGCAGCAGCGACAGGGGGACAAGGCTGTGCTCTGCAGGAAACAGAGAGAGCAGAGCAGAGGGAGAAAGAGGAGGTGACCCCGAGATTGGCCCCAAGGCCAAGCTCAGGGCTCCTCTCCCATCCACTTCGGAGCTGGATGATCCCTCAGGGTCCCTCCAGTTTGGACTATTCTGTCATTCTGTGTTCATTTTCCTCCTGGAGTCCTCAGAGCATCAGAGCTGGTAGAAGCCCCACCAGCACCTGTGCCTGGGACCCCTCCAGAGCCCACCTGGGCTGCTTTGAAAGCAAAACCAGGGAGAGACTCCAAGTCAGAAATACAATTTAATAGGAAAAAGGGGAAAAAATAAAATACATGCCACAGAATTCCCAGGGGATAAGGTCACCTTTGTGAACAGGTAACAACAAAAAGCAGATTTAATGCCAAGCACAGAAAATGCTCCGTGTGAAGAGTGCTGGGGGCACTGCAGACTCCAGGGAAGGTTTTGTTTAAACCTAGAAGTGAAATTCCAGTGGCTGAATGGAGTGACAACCTTTGGGAATGATCTTCTAACACTGGATCTGTCACAATAAAGATTTCCAAACCCAGTATTTATTTGTACATGATGTGATGGCAAAAAATGACTGAATTCTGAACAAATTTCTTGACAAGTTTTCTTCTACGGACCTGTGCAGAAGCAGGGCTTTTTTTTTTTTTTTTCCCTGAGAATCTTGAATATCAATTTACCCTTTACAATCAGAATTTTATCTTGGATTTTTTGTTTGTTTGGGTTTTTTTCTGTAACTCAAAAATAATTGTTTCTTGATAATAAATACACTTGGTTACCTGTATTTGAAATTTATTAAGTGAAGGATGGCAGAGAGCAGCCAGCACTGGGAATCAGAAACAGTCTTGGCTTGAGTGAGACTCACCTTTTGATATTAAATGTGAAATAGCAGCAGAGTTAATAGCTTTTTGCATTAAAAAAAAATCAGGATAAATGTCTATTCAGTCTTGGCAATGAGCACATTGAAGAGGGTGTTCATTCCCAGCAGTGAACAATGATGTTTTCCTTTGCCTTGTCTTGCTGCTGCTGTCTGGATATTTCAGCAGCATTTAAAATACAGCATTAAAAATATCCCAGAATATTAGAGCAGCCTGTGACTGCTCAGGGCCAGAATTAACAGCATTGTGACAGAAAGGGACATTTCCCCAGCCTGGCTCACACAGGGGTGAAGGCAGGTACAGGTGTATTTTCATTTTTTTCCATCCACTAGGAGCATTTTTTTGGGAAAGGACAGGATGGCACAGGGGATTATGGATTTCTGGAACCTGTTGTCACTTCACCCCACTATTTCTTGCTCAGCTGAAGTTTATCTGCACAGCAGACATTGATCTCAGTGCATGAACTTGTCTGGAGGTTTAATTCATGTTATGTTTAGTCTGCTTTATTTATTCCTGTCATTGGCATTGGGTTGGTGGTGCTCCTGACTAACTGCACTTGTGTTTGAGAGAGTGTAGGAATATGGTTAAATCTGCAATATTGCAGCCATCGTGCTCCTCAGCAATGTGTGCCATCCAGAATATTGCCTGAGAAGTTGATTTTAGCAGGAAAAACTGAGTTTTGTAAACAGCTCTTTTCAGAAACTCTATTTTCAAGCCTCCTTCTATCTACAGACTTCCACAGAAGAAAAAAAGACATATATTTCTGTCTGAACTTTCTGCTTGTGCTGTGTTCATTCATTTATCATTCCTTTGTAATCACTGCTTTTTTCCTTTTCCATTTTGCCCACATAGATCTGTGTCATTCAACACCAGAAAGGAAATTCGTGGTGAATCAGATGTATTGAGGTACTTTCCCATCTGTCTCACCAAGCCTTAAAAACCAGAATTCACAGAATTCCACACTGGTTTGGGTTAGAAGGGATATTAAATCCCCCCCAGTGTCACCCCTGCCATGGCAGGGACACCTCCCACTGTCCCAAATCCCAATGTCCAGCCTGGCCTGGGACACTGCCAGGGGCAGCCACAGCAAATCTGGGCTGTGAGAAGGCTCAGGATAAATTGGAGTGGTGGAAACTGCTTGAAAGAGCCAGAAAAAAACCTGTGAGAACAAGCAGGAAAACGTGGAGCTTCCCTGGGCACAGGCTGGGATTGTCCCTCTGGGTTCTCACCTTGGCACCATCAGGACCTGTGCTGGATCCCAGAAATCTGGATTTTGGGTTTTCTGGCACTGACCCCCAGGAGAACACTGCTTTGGACCTGAGCCCTTGGAGAAGGCTCCAAATTGGAGTGATGGAGTTAAAATCACTGGTGTGGAGTTAAATAGAAGTGTGTGATTGCACATGGTGAAGGGTTTGGAATTTGGGGTTTTTATAATACAGCAATAGGTGTGGGACAACATGGAGGATTTTGGGTGGTGTCTCTTTCTGTCTTCTTCCTTCTCCTTCATGGTTTCAGACAGGAGTTTTTGGTTGGACAGTCAGTGCTGCACTGAGGGTCACAGGTATTTGGTTATTGAGTCAAAAGTATCAATAATAGAGGTGTTAATTCTCTATTGGACTGTTTAGCTTTAAAAGACCTTGTAACCAGCTGGATTCAGCTCCACTTTGCTCACTTTTACCTGGCAGCCAAAAGTGTTGCTGAACTTTCTGTACCGCAGATAAGATTTAAGAAACAACCAAGTCCAAACACGAGAAAATTTGTCTTTGTGTTTTTTAATCCTGGCTCTGAGTGAAGACAGAAGAAACTCCAGACAAATCAGTGATTCAGTGATGAAACAGCAGCACCATTCCAGGCGTGGAGCAGCAGATGTGGGGCTGGAGCATCACCCAAATTGTCTCCCTGGAGCCCATCAGCCCCTCGGGGTGCCCGTGCCCTGCAGCAGCCCCTGGGAATTGGGGTTTTAGCCCATGTCTGCCAGCATGGAGAGCACTGAAATTCCCTGCTCTTTGTTTCCTCTTCACCAGTTACATCCCATGAGCAAATGACACTGGAAGAGCCTTATTGAAGGAAAGTATTAAATGTCCCAGAACAGGTCTGGGGTGGTGTGGAGGGAACACCACAGCAACACTGCTGGCTGGTAGAGGTGACTGTGCTTAAAGCCTCACACAGTGACAGCAACAACATTCCCTGCCTGATTCTTGGGACTCTCTTCCTTCTCTCCCCCTGTGGGACCTGCTCAGATCGCCCCAGTAGCCTGGAAGAGCATCCCACAGGGAGAAAAAATGTAAATTAAAAAAACAACACACAACACACAGAGCCAAGCAGCTTCATGGGAGGATGAAGCTTATGCAAACAAAGATGTACAAAAAAACCAGAATTAATAAAATATACCCTGCCTATGCATTATGAAACACATCTGGCTGCAGAGTGACATGCCAGCTTTAATTTTAACTTTGGCTTGGGAGTGGTGGTGGGGGTGAAATGACTGCATGCATTGGTGAGCAGCCACTGCAAATGTTTGCATTCACCTTCTTTTCCCCCTGTCTCGTTTTTTTCACGTGTCTGATCCCACACGGGGTTTGGGGAAGGGGCTGGGAGTGCACAGATGATTTTTTTAATGCTTTGGAGATTTGGATTGGGTGGTCCATAGTCCAGGAGGAATAAAGGGAGCAGCTGAGGCTGCTGGTGTGAATGCTCGGGGCAGGTTTTGGGAGCCATGTCCTGCCCTGTCCCTGCAGGGTCTGGAGCCACCAGAAGCCACCTCTGTGCCCAGGGAGCTCTTCCCACTTTGTGTCCCCGGAGCTTCTGGAAGAAACTGCCCCTGGGTGAGGAACAGAGGAACTCTCTGGGCAGGAAGGTTCTTCTTGGGTTTGCCTTGCACATGGGAACTCGACCCTTTTTTAACCCTCCCAGTTTGTGGAGTTCTTCATTTAATTTCATTTCTTCAATGTCTGCAAGTGTTTCTGCTGCCTCTCCTTCAACAACAGGACAGGGCTGTGAGTTGCAGGGCTCAGTCCCAGCTGCACAGACACTTCCCTCTGTGCTTGCCTGTTTGTCTTTGCACTGAGTCTGCAGAACTCAAGACATGAAAGTCTGTCCTCAGCGTTATGAAGTTGCTCAAATGTTTAACTCAGGCCAGGCAAGTGCAGTGAGGGGGATGTGGAAGCCACCAGCAGCAGAATTGCAGCTCTCCAGGAATCCCTTCCCTGCCCTGCTGCCCCAGCTCTCCAGCTGTAATGGAGGAGAGGTTAAATCCTCAGGACAGCAAAGAGCAGGGGGGAAACGGAGCCCATTAGAAATGAAAGGTCCCAGGGAATGGTCAATGGAAAGGCTGCCAGAGCTCCAGGAGCGTTTGGACAGCGCTGCCAGGGATGCTCAGGGTGGATATCAGGGAAGGTTCTTCCCTCCCCCCGAGGGTGCTGGCACTGCCCAGGCTCCCCAGGGAACGGGCACGGCCCCGAGGCTGCCAGAGCTCCAGGAGCGTTTGGACAGCGCTGCCAGGGATGCTCAGGGTGGGGCTCTTGGGGGGTCTGGGCAGGGCTGGGGCTGCCCTGGCTGACCCTGGGGGTCCCTCCCAGCCCGGGACATTCCAGGATTCCCCCTGGAAGAGGCTGCTGCTGTCACTGGGGCTGTTCCTGTTGCAGCCAGTTCCAGGCAGCTCCTGACAGGAGAGGCTCCTGCTCCACAGCCAGCTGGGCTTGTACTTTCAAAGTCAGCCAACATCAACGGGCAAGGAACAGAACTTTCCTGCTATAAATATTTGAACAGCAGTTTGTTAATTTTTGTTACTCTCAATGTGGATTAATTGCTGTTTTATTATCAACTTCAGCTTCTATTAGTTTAGGATTTACATCTTAAATGATAATATCAGACTTTGTCTTGAATAAAACATTTTGTAACCTAGACGAGTTCATTAAATTCGTGAAGGTGAACTGACAGATTAAAGGCAGAACAAAGATCCTGATGTGTTTTACAATTGCAGGAATACTCATTTGGAGTTTTGTAAAACAACATTGCACATCTCAGATAGCTCAGCTTCAAATGGATTGTGATAAACGTTGCTGCCTTTGAAAGGCTGCTGCTCCTTGTTGGGTGCCCTCAACAGATTCCTGCACCTTTCCTCTCCCCAAAGGCTAATGAGGCGTCAATTTACATCTTTAATGACACAAATGACGAAGGTTGTAACAAAACAAACCCCTCTGCATGTTGTTGTTTTACCTAATTAACCTCGGGAGGGCGGGATTATTCCTGTGGCCCCCGTGAGGGCTGCCAGGATTCTCCAGAGAAGGGACAAGGGCTGAAATGGGGACAAGTCACACTTGTGCTGCACCCCCACCCTGCAAGAAATGCAGGAGATGTGGAACAACAGAATGGTTTGGGAGGGACCTTTAGAGCCACCTTGTCCCAGCCCCTTGCAGTGAGCAGTGCTAAATTCCATTTGTGAGGTAGCTCAGAGCAACCTGACCTTGACTGTTCCCAAGGATGGGCAATCCACTGCCTGACTGGGCAACCTGGGCCACCCTCACCACCCTCACTGCAAAATCCTTCTTCTTCCTTCCCTAAATCAACCCTGGTTTAGTTTAGAACTGCTTGTCCTGTTGCTACAGGACAGATTTATCCAAATTTGGATGGAAGTCCATGAGCAGCCATGAGATGGATGTCAGAACTGCTTGTCTGGTGTGTTGGGAAGACTCAGATTATTCGGGAATAACAGCTGTGTTATATATATATATATATATATATATATAATATATATATTATATATTATAATGTGGGGGAGGCATGGTCAGATCCAGGGACTGTCCAGAGTCTTCTGCTGGGAGACACACCATTAGTTACTATTAATTATTCACACTGGTATGATTAATTAGGATGTACACACAGGCTAAGGACTGCCCAGCTCAGCCTCCTGTGTGGCTCAGGTTGATGGCCTGGGTCTCCTCTGCCTGCCCTGCAGGCACCCTGGGCCATTTACATGGGCAGGGCTGGGGTCACCACCTGCTCCAGGCAAAAAAAAAAAAAAAAAGGAATTCTGGCATTGGAACAGATTGCTCACAGCCAGTTCCTGTCTTAGTCAGGAAATGTGGCACCCCGGGCACTGGGGCTGCTCTGCAGGGCTGGGTTGGGTCTCATTTTGACCACAGCAATCTGTCAGAGGTGCAGGATGGGGCCCAGGAGAGCTCCTGGCTCTGCTCCTCTGCAGGACCCTGTCATGGCCATGTCCCAGGGATGGGGACACAGCATGAGCCAAGACACAAGTTTGTGTTCTGAATTTAGAGGACTAAACAAATAAACACGTGTGTGAGAAAATAGCAGAGGGCTTAAGGCAGAGACAGGGTGCTCAGAAGTATTATTGGAGAGGTTCATTTAATCCCAGACAGAATCAAAGGGATAATGGCATGGGAGAGCTCTCCAGACCTCCTTACCCTCCCTGCCAGAGGTTACGTGGGCTTTGGGAGATTGATTTGTCTGCAGAGCCGAGGGGAATCCGATGATCCAGATGACTAACAATGAGATTTAGGCTTGAATTTATTTCACTCGAGCTAGTTAAAGCTGGTGCTGTTGTCCCCCGGGTCTTGTGTCTGAACTTAAGCCAAGTTAATTGTTGGAATACAGAAATCTGGAGTTTTGAGCTTTCTGTGCTGTGTGGCACTGACCCCCAGGAGAACACTGCTTTGGACCTGAGCCCTTGGAGAAGGCTCCAGATTTGAGTGATGGAGTTAAAATCACTGGTGTGGAGTTCAATAGAAGTGTGTGATTTCACACGGTGAAGGGTTTGGAATTTGGGGTTTTTATAATACAGCAATAGGTGTGGGACAAGGTGGAGAATTTTGGGTGTTGTCTCTTTCTGTCTTCTTCCTTCTTCCTAGTTTCAGGCAGTAGTTTTTGGTTGGGCAGTCAGTGCTGCACTGCAGGTCACAGGAGTTTGGTTATTGAGTTAAAAGTATAAATAATAGAGGTGTTAGCTCTTTATGGGACTGTTTAGCTTTAAAAGACCTTGTAACCAGCTGGATTCAGCTCCATTTTGCTCACTTTTAACTGGTAACAGGAAGAGTTGCAGAGCTCTCTGTACTTCAGATAAGATTTAATAAACAACCAAGCCCAAACGGGAGAAAATTCATCTTCGTGTTTTAATCCTGGCTCTGAGTGAAGACAGAAGAAGCTCCAGACAAGGCACTGGTTCAGTGGTGCAGGTACCCCATTTACAGTTAGTGATGAGCACGAGTGTTTCCTGCTGGGGGATGCTCAGGACCTTGCACGAAGTGTTTTTGGCACGTTGGATTGCCCTGGGTGAGCCTGCAGGGACAGGAGCAGTGGGGTCAGCCCTTCCCACACGGGGATGTGCTGCTGGAAAAGCTTTTCCTGCTGGTGTTGCTGTTTCTTTGGCTTGGGGCTGTCTCTCGAGGGCACAGTCACACCAGCACGTCCCTGCATTTTCTTTTTCTCCTGGATTTTTACCTTTGTTAGAGTGTGAGGGTAACACCACGTGTGGTGAGGTTAAACAGTGTCACTGTGGTACTGTCTGGGTTTTCTCTCTGTGCACAGGGTTGGGAATGTTCCAGTCCCAGCTCTTCATTTCTCTGACTTGGAGAATCTCTTCTAAAAAAACTGTAGAGTGTATTTTACCTGAGATTTGTTGGAAAAATGTGGAGTCTTCTCCTTCTGTGATGCAGGTATTGGGGGCATCAATAAGCGATTCTCATTAAAGAGAGACCTCTAATCCAGGCAGGTGTTTTCCCACGACCTGGGGGCTTTGAACACCTGGGGAACAGCCTGGAGTCCTTACCAAGGACACGAGCAGGAAATCACCAAGTCCTGAGACAGGGGAGAGGAGTGGGAAGCGGGGAGGGTGGCAGCCAGTGGGACCTAATTACATCCATTCCATGGGCATGCTTTCCATGGCAATTGTGTTTCCGTGGCTATTTAAAGTCTGTTTAAATGTTTGCAGAGCTTTAATGCCTGTTAATTAACTGCTGGATGCAAATATGTAGAAGGTGAGGGCGCACACATTTTGGGAGCACACAAATCCCCCCTCCCTGCTGTGCTCCAGGCCCTGGAAATGTCCCCAGTGCCAGCTGCTGGTGACTCCTGCCCTGAGGAGCTTGTTCCCATGGGCTGGGGGGGTCTTCCCCTGGGGTACACAGTGACAGCTGGGTCTGGAAAATGGATGCTCAGTCCCTGGAAGTGTCCAAGGCCAGGTTGGAAGAACCTGGGATAGAGGAAGGTGTCCCCACCCATGGCAGGGGATGGGATCAGATGGGCTTTAAGGTCCCTTCCAACCCAACCCATTCCAGGATTCTATAATCTATTCTATAACCTATTCTATAATCTATTCTATAATCTATTCTATAATCTATTCTATAATCTATTCTATAATCTATTCTATAATCTATTCTATAATCTAATTTCTGCCCAAGATTCCTAAAACATGTGATAGCTTGGGGTGTTCTAGCAAAAACAAAAAGTGGGGCTGGATTTTAGAGGGAGCAATAGGTGCTCTCCAAGGCAGGTGAATCCATGAGAAGAGGTGAGTGCCAGGTGCCTCTGTGCTCCTTTCACTTTCAAAATTCACTTTGAACAAAGAAAACCAACCCCAACCATATTCTGGTCAGAGCCATAAAATTCAGGACTTATCCCCCAATTTGAGCAGACCAAGGTAATCTTCCACTTACTCATTTCAGTGGGACCCACCAGACTAAACTGTATTTACACAAAAACAGCTCCATTTCTGCTTCATCTGCCCACTTTGGGCTGCTCTGCCCCTGCATTTTGCTGCTCTGTCAGGTGGACACAATAAGCTGCATTTTTAATGCTGTAACAGGGCACTGGAAAGGGCTGTTGATGCCATGAGGTTCCAAACAGGACAAGGAAATCGATGTGGAGGTTTTCCATGGCTGAACACCTCCGGGTGGTTCTAAGGTGGTGCAGAGAGGGGGGCCATGCCCTGTGCTCTTGGCTCCCCAGCAAGATTATTCCATAAACATCTTTGGGCAAAGGGCACCTTGCAGACGGCTCTGAATTCCCTGATGTGCCTGGAGCCAGACAGACACTGCTGGGTTTTTTATTCCTTCTTTGAAATTGAAACATAAGAGAAAAGAAAACTCGGAGCAAAGAAAACGATCCTGTTTCTTTCAGTGATTCAAACTTAAACAGCAGCCACTGGCTTTGGAAAAACAATTTTTTTTTGCACCAACAAGTTTTCTGTAGCCCTTTCATAAGAAATTTCATCTTATTTTGGAGTGTACCTGTTTTAAATCTGAATTCATCAACCAAAACAAGAAAAAAATTCCATTAGAAAAAAATTCTAATTTTGAAGATTTTGGTCTGGAAGCAGCAGCAGAAGCCAGTGAAACTCAAATGCTTTTGCTGCTACCTTTAAATCACAGAATTAGGGTTGGAGAAAACCTCCAGGATCATCAAGTCCAACCTTTGACTGATCACCACTTTGTCAACTAAAGCACAGTGTCAAGTGCCACATCTACTTATTTCTTGAGCATTTCCAGGGTGCCCCCAGCGCTGCCCTTGGCAGCCTGTGCCAATGTTTAATTACTCTCCAAGGAATAACTTTTCCCCAATATCCCACCTCAACCTCCCCTGGCCCAGCCTGAGGCCGTTCCCTCTCCTCCTGTCCCCTCCTGTCGTGCAGAGCCAAAGGCTCCCCTGCTCCCCCTTTTCTCCAGGCTGAGCCCTCCAGGGAAGTCTCTGGGCCATCCTCTCACCTCCCTGTGCCAGGGCTCTGCACAAGCTCACACAAAAGGCTGGTTGGGGTCTGTGCTTGAGAAATGACACCTCTGCTGCCAAACACAGAAAACATCTGAATTTGGATTTGTGCAGAGCCTTTTGGTCTCCTTTGAACTCTTCTGAACCGACGTTATGCTTGTGGAAGGGCGTTTTTGTTCATCTGAATTCCAGCCACCAGGAGCAGCACGGGACGTGGCAAAGGATGTTTTGGGGGAATGCTCATCTCCCATCCCAGCGTTTCTGCTTCTTCCCTGCCAGGGTGTCCAGAGGGTCCTGTGGCAGCAGGGGAAACCAGAGTGAGTCCAAACAGGAGTCCAGGATTGTCATGGGGTGCACAGCTCCACTCATTGCTGTCTCTGCCATCCCCAATGCCCTGGAGCCCTGCCTGTCCTGTTCTGGGACATTGCCACCCCAGGCAGTGTCACCCCCCTGTCCTGCCAGCCCTGGAGACACAACAGCACTCGGCTCCTTCTAAAATAACAAACTTTAATCTTCCTTTTTTTCATCTTCTCTTGACTTTCAGTATAAATTACCTCATCTGAGGTGTCACTAGAAATTGATTTGTTATGCTAAATACTTGCCAAATAAATAATGAGCTCCCAAACTAGCCTATATGCAATAAGACAAGGAGTGAATTATTTCTTTTATCATGCATGGATTAAATTATTTCAGTGCCTTGATTCTCAGGGCTGGGCCATCTTCAAAAATGTGCTAGTGACACTTAAAAACACCAAGCCCCCCTCTGTGCTCTTTTATGATATTAAATGTCACCAGTTTCCTCGTTTTATCACATTATTACAGCCTTTTCTTGCCTGGAAGGAATCAAATTAATGAAAACCAGAAGAATCCAAGGTGTCTGCCCATACATCTCCCATAAAATCATCCTCCACATTGCACAACAAGTTTCCAGGTGATGCCACGAGGCAAAAGACCAAACCAATTTAAATAAGGCTGATTGCTGCCTTTAAAAACCCCAACAACCCAACCCCAAAGCTGAACAACACTGATGCCTATTTGAAGGTGCTGATAAAGAGAACCAGAACATTTACTTAGCAGAAATGCTCTGGTTTGTTTGCTCTGCCAGGTTTTTCCTTCTTGGCTCTGTTTTCTGGTTTCATGCACAGCTTCCAGAGGTTGTTTTTGCTGTCCTCAGGTTGCTGAGATGTCCCCACCGGGGTGCTTGGGGGACACTGGTGATGGAGCTGGAACTCAGCTCAGCAGTGTCTGAAACCCCCCAAACCCTCTGCCAGCTGTTGGGGCTGGGTGGAAGGAGTTGGGGACATGGAGAGCAGTGTCACCTGTGGGCACAGGGCCAGGGAGGGAAGGAGCTGTGGGGACATGGAGAGCAGTGTCACCTGTGGGCACAGGGCCAGGGAGGGAAGGAGCTGTGGGGACTGGGCAGGGATGGAGCCTGTGGCCCCTCTGGG
The DNA here is from genome assembly GCF_052056855.1 of Sturnus vulgaris. Taxonomy (NCBI): domain Eukaryota; kingdom Metazoa; phylum Chordata; class Aves; order Passeriformes; family Sturnidae; genus Sturnus; species Sturnus vulgaris. Next base: position 14,790,562 of record NC_142259.1, on the reverse strand, counting down.
GATGGGTGAGGTGCCAGGGCTGCACCTCCTCCCTGCTGTGCCCAGCTCAGGGGGTTCTGGATGGAACTGATGGTCTTGGGGCTCTTTTCCACCCTAAATGACTCCGTGGTTCTGTTTGGCTTTGGGGCAGAACTGGGCTCTGATGTCACCTGTGAAACATGAGGGGAGAACAGAAACCAAGAGCTCCAGAGGCTGAGTGTGACACCTCCAGGGGAATGAGTCCATGAATGGAATCCTCAGGGCTGGAAAAGCCTCTCTGGTCATTCAATCCAACCATCAGCCACCCTGACCCCTGTCCCCACGTGTCTCATCCCTGCTCCTTCTAAACCCCTCCAGGGATGGGGGCTCCACCACTGCCCTGGGCAGCTGTGCCAGGCTTGGACAATCCTTTGAGTGAGGAAATTCTCCCTGATATCCAACCCAAACCTTCCCTGGTGCAACCTGGGGCCACTTCCTCTGATCCTGTCACTTGTCACCCCAGGTCCTTTGTTGCTGGACCTCAGCTCCTGCCCCTCGGTGTCACTGTGGCTCTTCTGCAGGCAAGGAGGGTTTCCCACAGCTGTCCCCACCCAGCCCTTGAGCCCAGCTCGTGGGAAATGCAGTTCCAGCAGCTCAGGCTGACCTCAGGGGATTCAGAGCACGGGCTGCTCTGGAGGCTCCAGGCTCCTACACTGAATGACCAGTGTGTCTTCACTGACTGTGACAAGCCCTGGTGGGACTCCAGGATTGAAGCTTCTGCAGGTGTCCAATGGAGAAAAGAGAGACAAAAAGCTGAGGAAGGTGGATAAGATGGAAGAAACCCTAATTCGGAAACAAAGAGAAAAATCCCTGTGACACAGCAAGTGTGACTGACTGCTCTTGATGCTGATTTGTCTGCTGTAAAATGAGAGATTATTAGGGTTAAATTAGGCAGCTATTGCCACTTTTCAATAAAGTGGGCTGTGTCCATTAATGCCTGAAGATGCTTATTATTATTTATTGATACATAAAGCTGCTGTACGAGCTTTATTTGAAGGCATGCCAGGCACGATTACTATAATTTGCTAATGTAACTAAAGAATTTCCTATTATCCTAATGTCACCTTGCTAGAGCTCTGGTGATTTTTTTCCCCTGCAATATTTTGCTACAAAGGGAATTCAGCACAGCTGCTCGGTTCAGTGTTGGTTTTGTGCCATTCACTGAGGCTGCTTGGCTCGGGGGGGACTTGGATTATGAATTCAATAATTCAGTTATGTTCGAGCAACATCAAACGAAGCATGGGTGCTCAGAGAGCCCTGAAAAGGTTCTTCATGAGGCATTTGAATCCCTGGCTCTCAGGTGGGACCCTCTGTGCCTGGGCACACTCAGAGCTGCTCCTGCAGGGGAGAAGCATCTCCCCAGTGCTCCACGAGACTGAGGGCCAGGGAATGAACAGCTTGGAGAAGTCTGAACAACCCCAGAATCCCTTCTGTCACAAGATCTGCCCTCCAAACCCAGTGCCCTGCTGATTCTACAGAGCTGTTTTCTCTGAACTGCACCTCTCACCCAGCTGTGCCCCTGGCCAGGGTGGCACCAGCCCACGGTACAGCAGCACAGATGGGACACGTGGCTGTGCTGTCCCTCCCCAGGCAGGGCAATTCAGGCCTGGCTGGATTTCCCTCTTTCCCTGCTCCCCAGGCAGCCCCTGGGTCCTGGAATGATGGCTGAGGCCACTTGGCAACTTCAGGCCATGGTGCATTTTGCTGCTTTTTAACTGGTATTGTTTTATTGTTGGTTCTTTATTCTCTTTCTATTTTTTATAGTCACAATTTCTTTCTTTTATTTTTTTTCTGTGTAACTGAAAGCATTTGGTGTATATCCTTTGGGTTTTTTTTTGGTTTTGGTTTTGTTTTTTTTAGGAGAGAGAGTTTTCTTTAGGTTGGGTTTCAGTAATTCAGCTGGATTTATTTCAGAGTGAGGGTTGATGTTCCCTTGCAGAAGCCAGGTGACTCCTTCCCACAATGCCAGGCTGGCACATGGATCACTCTAAGGACACCTGAACCTGTGTGTCCAGGTGTGCCTGGGATGTTTTCCCCTGGCAGTGCCTGGCTCTTCTGCCATTTCCTGGAGAAAATTGCATTTATCCTTATTATGGATTTATTCTTACTATGAATTTATTATTTTAAATGCAATTTCGAGCCTGAGCGTGGCTGCTGCTGTGACTCCATGTTTCCATGAGGTGCTGATGGTCATGGGTGGGGCAGACAGGGCTGGTGGAACACACACCTGGATCTGCCCAGGTCTTGCTTGCTCTCAGATCCAGCTGTGCCAGTAACAGCTGGGAAAAAGGGAACTCCAGGCAGATAAAACGTGGGAGAAGAATCCAGGTGTTCATTTCAGGGGGAAGAAAGCAGCCTGTACTCAGCACCCTCATCTCTGCAGGAACACTCATGCCTTTACTCCCATGCATTTTCAACAAAGGCCCCTGAGAGTGGATGAAGAAACTCCTGGGGAATGTGGTTCAAAGCCACCTCAGGTGTCCCGTGTGGGCACAATGCCAGCAGCAGGTGATACACTTTACCTGGAATATTATTCTAACTGGAGAAAAACATCTTCCAACAAACACCCAGCCACTATTCTGTGATTCCATGAAAAGTCTTTGAAGCCTGAATATCAAATTCCTTTAAATTAGCCATTATTTTCATAAAAGAAGAAAACCCTGCATTTTCACCAAAGTTCAAACTTTGAACTTTCTGTGTGGTTTCTTTTTCTTTCTCTTTCTTGTCCAAAATTACTGGTCATTTTTTGGCTATTTTTGAGGTTCTGGGTTCAAGCTAACATGGTTGGAAAATATCCCAAAGAAAAGAAAGCGAGTAGCAAGTTTAGAAATGGAAATGGGGAGGCACAGCAACTGCAAGGAGGAACAATTTCAATAATGGTGCATCTGTATCTGTGCCCCCTGCACATTTGTATTGTTGCTGAGCTTTTATAAAATGATGTTTGCTGCAAATGATGGATAATAGTGAACATGTAGCTGCTGTACAAAGGCAGCGTTCTGCTGGGAAAGGGAACAGGTTCTCCTTTGGGAGAGCTCTTCCCGTGGGCTGAAAACAGGAAAGGAAGCTGGACCAAATGCCAGTGACCATGAGGATTACACAAGGGGCAACACCTGGAGTGTCACGAAATCCTTACCAAGGGTTCAGCCCAGGACAAGAATTTCTATGTGGAACTGTCTAATACACAAATGAAAGTGGAGCTCTGGCTGATTAGTGCTCTCAGAGTGGTGTGATGGGCCTGGGGTGTAGCAGGGACATCAGTGTAGGTGTCCAGGGAAGGTGTGGATGCCCCATCCCTGGGAAGCAGAATCCTGGAATGTCCTGGGCTGGGAGGGACCCCCAGGGTCAGCCAGGGCAGCCCCAGCCCTGCCCAGACCCCCCAAGAGCCCCACCCTGAGCATCCCTGGCAGCGCTGTCCAAACGCTCCTGGAGCTCTGGCAGCCTCGGGGCCGTGCCCGTTCCCTGGGGAGCCTGGGCAGTGCCAGCACCCTCGGGGGGAGGGAAGAACCTTCCCTGATATCCAGCCTGAGCCTCCCTGGCACAGCTCCAGCCATGCCCTGGCTCCTGTCACTGTCATAGAGAAGAAATCAGAGTCGTCTTCTTCTCTTCCCCTCACAAGGAAGTTGTAACTGCAATGAGTTCTCCCCTAGGTCTCCTTCAGCTGAACAGACCAAGTGCCCTCAGCCACTCCTCATATGGCTTCCCCTCAAGGTCCTTTACCATTCTTGTGTCCCCCCTCCTTTGGATACTCTCTAATGGCTTTAGATTTTTTTTTTTTTTATATTGTGGCACCCAAAACTGCTCCCAGGACTCGAGGTGAGGCTGCACCAGCTCTGAGCACTGTCCCAGGCCAGGCTGGATGGGGCTTGGAGAAACCTGGGGTTGTGGAAGGTGTCCCTGCCCATGGCAGGAGGTGAGATGGGAGGAGCTCTAAGGTCCTTTCTAACCCCAACCATTTGATGAATCTGTGTGCTCAGGGTCAGGGTTTTTTGGTAGCAGAGGTTTGAAATACCAAGATTTGAAGCTCAGTATAAAGGTCACAGTGCAGCTGATGTGCAGAACCCTTTGGAGTCACCAGTCTAAAATCTGATGGCAAATAATCAAGTCATTCCTAAAGGATTAATGCACTATTCGTGTGTAGGGCACATCATCAGAAGCGTTTTCCAGCAGGGAAAGCCCAGTTTCAAAGTCACCAGCCTGTCTCTACATTTCCCCCTAGCTTTTAATTTCTTACCTTGGGATGAGTTGCAGGGGGCTGCTCCTGTTCTCTTGTGCAAAGAGGATACTGAGCCAACCTTGGAAAAATTCCTGAGAGGCCCTGTAAAAAATACATGGCCTTGGTGTTAGGTGACACAATGCTTGTTTTGTTGAAAAGTGTTCTTTAGAGCCTCTCATCTGGCCTAGAAACATATTTTTGTTTAACTATTTCTTTTTAAAAGGAAAGCTATGATTCTTGTGCCTTTGTGGTAGGAGAAATGGTGAAAGTGTGGATGTGTCACCCAGCTTGCTCCTCACTGAGTGCAGGGAACCAGGATTTCACCTCCAACATCACCTTGTGCCGTCTGGAGGTGGTGACACCCGAGGAGCTTGAGGGGGGAGGTTTTCAGCATCTGCTGCAGTCAGAATGTGTTCAGCAGGAGCCAGGGAGCTGCTTTGCCAGGAAACATTGCAGGAGTCCAGGATGTCCCACCTGAAGAGCCCCTCCTTCTTAATGAAAACCTTTTCCTGATAAAGAATTCGAATTTGGCAATACTGAAATATTCTGGGATCTAAGTTCTGGCTTTGTAAGAGGAGTATTAGCAGGGAAAAAAAATGGGATGAGGGAAATCTCCCAGGGTGACAATGTAATTCTTGTGTTTTCAGATTCAAAGATTGGAGATTTTGCATTTTTAAAATCATTTTCATTTGGAAAGTTTTCCCCATTTCATCAGTGTCAGTACTCCATATCCCCAAAGATGAAAATTGCACATTTCCTTGCAGATGAAATGAAACATTCCTCAAATCAAGCTGCTTGGACAGGGCTGCCAGTCAAGCAGAGAGCAGTGCTGGTGTCCCTCTCAGCCCTGCTCAGACACCTGCCATGGGCACCCTTGGGACCTGTTGTGACACTCTGGGTCACTGAGGTGGCCTCAGGACAGGACAGGGGTTGGTGTTTGCTGTGCATCCATGGAAAGCTCTGCACTCCTGTCCTTATCCAGCTGAGCTGGAAACCCATCTCCCTGGTGATTTTAGGACGGCCCCTGCGGGGTCTTGCCCACCTTTGAGAGGCTGCCAAGGTGGAGGAGCAGCTCAGGGGTGCTCAGGGACAGTGTGATGCACACAGCCTGTCTGCAGCCCCGGCGCTCCAGCATTGCCTTCATTCCTCAGTTTCTTTCTTGGTGCCCTCGACCCAACTTCCATTGCAGGAAACTCCATCAGAAGTCAGGAAATGCAGCTTTGTCAACGTGCAGAGTTACCAGTGAGAAGGAGAAAATTACTGGTTCAAAACTCTACCAGTTGTTATTTGGGAAGAGAAAACCCAATGAGTTTTCTTCACCCGTTTTTCCCTCACACCCCAAGCCACGCTCCCACCCCTCCCTTCTTCTGTGTCTCTGCCTTGGCTCTCCAAGGACCAATATTTGTCTTCCACCTTCCAGATTTTAGGAGCAGGAATTCCCAGTGAAACACGGCTTTGGCTCAGAGCTCCACAGCCCAGTCTGCCCAGTGCAACGTGATGGATGAGAGCCAGCAAAGCTGAGAGCAGGGCTAAGGAGGATCTGCCTGGATTTATTTCCCTTTTCTGTGCTTTGCTTTCTGTTTCTCCTGCCCCACAGCTGCCTGAAGCCAGCCAGGTTTTCATGGGGTGACAGCAGCGAGCCAGGGCTGCTCCATGAATCAGGGGGAGCTGAAATTCTGCAGCACTGAACGCTATTTTCAAAGGCAATTTCATGGACTATTTTTTTCCTGATTCCAAGTGATGTCTGGCCACATTTCTGCATGGAGCTCATCTCGTACATGCTGCCAAGCCTGAGATGTGAGGCCAGGCCAGTGCCACCCACTGTTCTCAGCTGTGTGATGCTCCACTGCAAGCTGGAGGAAAACAGAAAGGAAAAAAGCCCCGGGTTTTGGTGCCTCCTTCCTTCCCAAGGAGATTCTGATGGGTGGCTGCATTGCACAGCTTTAGAGAGCACGTCCTTGAAAATTACAGCTCTTAGCTCTCTTCTGTCTTCCTACACAGTGGTTTGGGATCTACAAATATTTTCTGTTGCTAAAAGGAGAGGAAGGATCACAAGGTTATCAGCTGCATTCAGACACTGCCTGCACTGTTCCTTTGTGGAGAAGGACACTCAGAGAGCCCAATTTTCTGATTTGACTTCCCACACAAGGAGAAGACTCTTCCAAAAATGGATGGGAACTGAAATTGTGAGCACCATTATTCGTATTTTATCTCAGCTGGGGATCCTGGGCGGATGGGAAGTGGGGCTGGCCCCGAGGGGGCTGAGCTGCTGCTCAAAGAGCCCCACAAATGCCAAAAGGAGCAGCACAAGGGGCCATTGGAGCTGCCACCCAGACCAAGCCTCCTGTGTCCCCAGTGCCTGGAGCTCATCCCCCTGCATCCTCCAGCACAGGTGCAGTGAGGGGCTGGAGCTGTTTCCAGTGCAGGGAGCACAGTCACCAGCTCAGTTACTGCCCAGCTGATGGGCTGAACCCCGGTGTGCCCGTTCCAATTCGGTGCTTGGCAAACTGGGAGCATTTCCTGGGTCACGAATCTGCAGTGAGCAGCTGGGGATGTCAGTGGGCTCGGGCTCGCTCCTGTTTCAGCTGCAGACATCGTGGGGTACAGAAGGAGCAGAGCCAAGGCACCAGCCACTGGGGTGGAGCCACAAATCGCTTCTCAGGACGCCTCTGGAAGCCAAATTGCTTCCCAGCACAGTTGTGATAACAGAGCTGCAGCAAATGCCATTTAAATACAATTCCCTGCTAATGCAGGGGAGGGATGAGGGAATACATCAACCAAATAATTAACAGTGCCTGGATGGCTCCAGCTCTGCGTGTGCAAGGACGAGAGGGAAGTAAACAGTGGGGTGGAAGAGGACAGCTCTCCCTTGTACTTGTAAAACTTAATTTGCTCTTTAAGGAAGGATCAGAATGACGTTAAATTGAATGCCACTTGATTTCAAAGGGGGTTGGATTGATTTCTGGAAACTATTGCTGGTTAAAATTGCCAGGAAAAGCCCATCAAGAGTGACATCTGACTATGGCTGACCAGAAATGGGAACTCCTTTCTGCAAATAACCTAAAATATTTCTGTACTATAAAATGGAAAGAAAACTGCTGCCTCCTAAGGAGGGACAAACCTCTTGTAAGGTGGCTTTATAAATATTAAACCAGCCATTTCATTTTTTATGTTTTAAAACCTTTTCTCAAGGCTCCCCAACTTTCCTGAAGGCCAGGCTCTTGTGAGGAGAGTGGAGGAGATGATTTGGGAGGGGAAGCCAGGGCTCCTGATATCCAGGGTTCCTGACATCCAGGGTTCCTGACATCCAGGGTTCCTGATATCCAGGGCTCCTGATATCCAGGGTTTCTGATATCCAGGGCTCCTGATATCCAGGGCTCCTGATATCCAGGGTTTCTGATATCCAGGGTTCCTGATATCCAGGGTTCCTGACATCCTGCTGCACCTGAAGGATGTGGTAAATCCAGCCCTAGGACTGGACTCTCCTGAGACTGCCCAGTGCTGGACAAAGTGGAGGTCTGGCTCCAGAAATTGGTGCTTGGAGCCAGGTCTGCCAGGGCCCCCAGCCTTGCAGGGATGAGCATGGTCTGCCAAGGAGATATGAACCTCTGAGTCACTGGAAAATGAAGTTTTTAAAGGGCAATGTGTGCTCCCCTGCAGGTCTCCACACCAGAGAATCTGGCAGTTTTCCATAAGGATTTGATCATCACCTTCATGTTCCTTCAGTGTTGAAGTATTGGTTTTTTCTGCTCTGTTGGAGAAGTCCCAGCCAGCTCAGAGATTCCCAAATTCTGCTCACTGTGAGCAGCACAAGGAACTCCTTCCCTGGCCTCTGGCTCCATCCCCCCTGCTGGGGTTTGCTGGGAGCTGTGTGGTGTGGATGCAGCTCTGGCAGCCTGCACACAAATCCCCAAACCTGAAACCAGTGAATTTAAACCCGTGTTAGCTCCATGGTTTGGCAGTGGAGGAGGATGACCTGGTGAGTAAAGATGAGATATTTCAGTACCTGTTCCTTAACGAGGTCCATCCTTCCACACAGGCACAGAACGGTTCTTAGGGAAGATTTTATTCCCTCAACAGCAAAAGCAACACAACACACATTTAATATTCCTTCTTATTAATATCACATCTTCTAACAGGCAAATCCTGTCAGCATATTATCAAACTCGCAGCTCCTCTGACTGAGCAGAAACAAGATAAGTCAGAAAGGTCAGGGCTGTGTGCCCAGGAGAGCAGCTCACCCTTTAAGAAACCCTTCTCTTCATTTGCTCAGCCTTTACCTCCCGTTTGTAAATGACTCATTTGCTGGGTGGCTGATATCATATTTAATAACTCTCCCTGCTCTGGTTTACGTGGCACCCACAGCCCTCCTAGCCATGCAGCATCACTGGAGAGCTGGCACTGCCAGGATTAGCATTGCAAATTCCTTGGAAAACCCGGTCTCACTTCACTGGAGTCTCCTAAGGCGATTTGCCCTACAAATCCCTATTACAGTGCACTGGTAATGCTCTCTGAGGCTAATTGTTCTTCCTCTGTTAGTGGGAACAATGTGCCCAGCCTGATGTTAAAGAAGCAGAACAGACTTATTGAATCTCTATGCCAAGTGCTCTGTCATTTTTCTGCCTTTAATGGGAATTAAGAGCCTGCAGTCCTTGAGGCAGGCCATGACAGAGCACATTTTGTGAGCTCATCTGCCTGTCCTTACAGAGATGGGGCCAGCTGGGCTCTGGGCATGGCCCTGGCAGACACAGCCCTTCCCCAGGCTGGTCCTGCATGGAGATTCATGGACTCCCAGAAAACTCCTCACACCCCCCTGGGAAAATCTGAGCTGCCTTGGCTCAGCCAGACTGGGATCACAGCAGATTAAAGCACCAGCTTCTCTTTTCTCATGGCAATGACTTCTTTTCCCACTTCTCATTCCAGAGGATCATGGAATCTTGGATGCATGGAAGACTGGGAAGGTCCTTGGTCATTCATTATCCGTGGCTAGAATTGATTTTCCAATTCAGTTCTGGGATAAGAAAAGAATATCAAGAACCCTGTGAGGAATCAAGGCTGCCCTGAGCACAGCCAGTCTGCCAGCCCAGGCTTTTCCTGTCAGATCCTGCTGGCAGCCTGGCAGTGGGGCAGCACTGGGACAGCCATGGGGCCTCTGTGGGTTCAGCTCTTGGTGGGATAACACAGGGAACAGGAGCAGGCAAGCCAGGAAGGGAGCTCCGTGTGCGGCTTTCAGGCCTCAGCCCTGCTGCATTTCTCTGCCCTTTAGGTCATTAAATGCACTTAATTAACACACAGTGAGAGTGTCCTGGTAGTGATGAGGGTTTGTGCTGCTGCTCTGGGAATCGGGGATGCAGACCCCCGAGGTGAGAGGATCCCTTCAGCTGCCTGCCTGCTGCTGCTGGGGGCAGCTGAGGTTATGCCCGGGTTCCAAATAACCAAAGAGAGAGGAAGAGGTGGGAAAAGGGAAGAAAAAAAGGGAGATGGAACAAAAGAGCTGTGTCACCACCATGAGGAGGTACTGCCCCTGCAAGGCTGCACAGGGGAGCTGAGTCAGGATGGGATGTGGAGAAGGCTCCTAAATCCTGTCGGCGTGACCACAGTGTCATTTTGGCGCTCAGGTGTGATGCTGCCTCCTGCCTCCTGCCCACAGGCAGCTGCAGGGAGCTCCAAAAATCCTCTCCTTTAAGCCGAATGACCTGGAGGGGCTGTTTGAACCCTGCTGGCCCCAGCTCCTCCCAGCGTCCTGGGCAGGACGAGCCCCAGTGACCCCCGTGTCCCCAGCGGTGCCTCCTGTCCTCACCACCTGGAAAAGTGCCTGTCACTGCTGGATCCTGCATGGCCGGGGGGAGTCAGGGTTACAGGAGGAGAGAAACAAGAATGTGGGGAAAAAGAAGGGATATTCGTGCAGCCTGTTTAGCCATAAATTCTTGCAGAGAAGAGGAGAGGCTGCTGTTCAGGGGGGAGAAAAACCCCATGGAGGAGAGGTGATTTAAACCACAGATCAAGAACAAACTGTCCAAGTGTAGGTTTTAATTGTAAGTGAGGAGATTCCTTGATACACGATAAGGGAAGTTCTTTAACAGCCTCCCCTGGGGAGCACGGGAAAAGCCACTGCTTTCAAGGCAGACTTTAATAAGCTGATGTGATGGCAATCACAGGGAAGAGGACTTGACAATACAGGAAACTCCTTCAGTCCTTCTCTTACTACATTCTTATCTCTGCCCTTCCCTTGGTACTCCGGGACCAGGCTTTCTTCATTTAATTAGTATGTCAGTAATTAGCAGGGTTAGAGTGAGAGCAGGTGCCAGCCCTGGCTGAGCTGCTGGCCCCACCACCCTCTGTGCACACCCTGGAGAGGCAGAGGTTGCTGAATTCCATGGCTGGACAACACTTAAAGTCAGCAAAAAAAAACGATGTTCAGGTCAGTCCCGGGGTCTCAGCCACTCTTTGGACTGGGAAGGGGCTGTGCTGCAGCAGGGGGGGTTTGGAGGGTCATGCACAGGGAGGGAAGGTCTGAGGGGAGATGGCAAAGTGGATGAACTGCAGAGGGATGTGCAGCAGGCACCCCGTGTCAGAGGAAGTTCATTTTATGAGGCTCATTAACTGTTTCTGAGTAATTTTTGGGCTACTCTCCCTGGCACCTGTTGTTGGTACCTCATTCCTTGGAGTGGTGAGAAATACCTGAGGGGGGCTGCCAAGAAAGATGGAGAGGAATTATTGACAAGGGCCTGGGGAGTCAGGACAAGGAGGAATGGCTTCAAAATGAAAGACAGCAGGGGTAGGGGGGATACTGGGAGGAAATTCTGTGCTGTGAGGGTGGGCAGGGCTGGCACAGGTGCCCAGAGCAGCCCCTGGATCCCTGGCAGTGCCCAAGGCCAGGCTGGACATTGGGGCTGGAGCAGCCTGGGACAGTGGGAGGTGTCCCTGCATGGCAGGGGTGGGATGGGATGGGATTTAAGGTCTCTTCCAACCCAAACCAGTCTGGGATTCTGTGATCCCCAGTGCTGTCCCTGGAGGGTCCAGCACAGCCAGCACTGTGTGAGGAGGCACACAGTGACCCAGAGGAGGGGCACACACAGGTGACCCAGGGGAGGGGCACACACAGGTGACCCAGGGGAGGGGCACACACAGGTGACCCGGAGGAGGGGCACACACAGTGACCCAGGGGAGGGGCACACACAGGTGACCCGGAGGAGGGGCACACAGCCGCTGGCAGCCCCGGGCTGTACAGCACAGCAGGAATGACCCCGTGCTGTTCAGCACAGCAGGAATGACCCCGTGCTGTTCTCTTGCCTTGGGGCAGCCCCGGGCTGAGCACTGACCCCAGGCCCCTCCGTGCTCCTTCAAACAGAGGAAGAGCCTCCCATCCATTGTCCCCAGCAGCCGTGGCGTGTGTGTGCTGCTGTTTCTCTGGAAAATGCTCCCTCCTGCCTCAGCCAGGCCAGGATCCCCGCCTGGAAAAATGCCTTCTCCTGAGCGTTTGTTATCTGCAGCTGCATGAGGCTCTGGGGCTGTTCAATTAAAGAGCCCGTTTTCCCATTAACTGTCTCCCAGACAAATGGGAAGTGTATTTAATGCTCGCTCAGGATGAAGCCAACATGTTTCTCCTGCTGTTTTACACTTTCTTCTTCGCAGGGATTTGTCGTCTCTGACTGTTCAAATACCTTGAAGTTCCCCAGCATTTACCATCAGGGAAAGGTAACAAGTGTGGTGACAAAGAGTGAGTGCCAGATGAGCCTGGGGAAATGGATGGCTTTAATAGATGTTACTGAGGCCCTTTTGCACCCTGCCTGATGCTGAGCAACCTCCCCATCCATCACCCTCACTCTGCCTAAGGAGAGCACAGCAGCCTTTAGCACACCTCTCCTCCCCTGCTCCTCTTAGGCCAAGTGCTGGCCTGGCTCTCTCCCTTCTCCCTCTCTGACTTTGGAGAAGGCAAAATAAGCAGCAGATCCCCAATCTCAGCTTGGTGCTTTTTGTTGATGTGCCCTGAGAATCAGCTTTTTCCTGCCTGTCCTTTCCCGTGCCTTGCTGTACATTAATACAAGAACTGATAAAGTGTGCTCTGAGCCTTTATTTTCCTTTTCTCCCCCACCTTGTTTCTTCAGCATTGTTTTTCTGTGAATCAAACAACTGAAGCAAATGATGTAGATTTTTGCCTGTATAAAAATCCCTTGGCTGAAATATGAGTTCCACGTTGGGCTGATGTATTAATCCTTGTCTCCTGGACAGCAATAATCACTCTCTGTCGTTTTTCAAGCTGCAACTCAGCATTTCAGCTCTTTCCACTCACCTTTCAGCAAGTTTGGTGTCAGCCCCAAAATGGGGAAGGGAGGAGGAGGAGGAGGAGGAGGAGGGCAGAGCTCCTCTGGCCTGATCCTGCTCTGACCTACACTGGAGGTGTGTAATGAGTAACTGGGGTCAAAGCAACCTCAGGCTCCACTGTTCCCTGATTTCCCATCTCATTTCTAAACCAGCCTTGTATAAAGAGCAGAGGGATTTGTGTGGGGCCATTGTGCCCAGCTGGACTGAGCAAGGCTTGGTGGGACCATTCTGGCTCCTTGGGACTCACTAAACTTGATGGGACCAGCCTGGCTTGCTTGGACTGAGCAGCATGCTGGGACCAGCTGTAGTGGTCTGAAAGCAAAACCAGTGAGAGACTCCAAGTCAGAAATACAATTTAATAGGAAAAAAGAGAGAAAATAAAATACATGCAATGAGAAAAAATGCAGCTATTCCTTGCAGGAGGCAAGAGGCAGAAGTAACATCATTATTATTATTATTACTGGTCTCAGTGCAGCTCTTTTCCCTCAAAGCATCAGCCTGTTCCCTCCTTGGTTCATTTGCTTTTAATGTGGTCTGGAGTCACAGGGCCACCAGAGGAAGCTCAGAGAACCCCCCCTTCTGCTGTGGTTTTATGTTCACCTGCTGACTATTTTAATTTCTCAAGCATTTCTTCTCTAGAGTTTTATAAATGCATGGAGTTTCCTGATACTATCGGCTGATCAAATGCTGTTCCCGTGCCGAGCAGAGCAGGCAGCTCCTCCTTCTCCTTCTCCTTCTCCTTCTCCTTCTCCTTCTCCTTCTCCTTCTCCTTCTCCTTCTCCTTCTCCTTCTCCTTCTCCTTCTCCTTCTCCTTCTCCTTCTCCTTCTCCTTCTCCTTCTCCTTCTCCTTCTCCTTCTCCTTCTCCTTCTCCTTCTCCTTCTCCTTCTCCTTCTCCTTCTCCTTCTCCTTCTCCTCCAAGCCAGGACAGGGTGTATTTCCATCCCCTGTAGCTGTGCTATCAAGGGCTGTTTTCCTAGGACAGGGTTGAAATGAGGATTTCCAGCCTGCTGCTGCTGTGCCAGGGAGGAGAGCAGGGACTGCCAGCCCGGGCAGGAGGAGTCCCTGGCAGGAGCTGGCACTCCCCAGCTCGCTGGTGCAGGCCAGAGCAGCTGGTCACTGGCAGGTCAGGGAAGGTGCTCCTGCAAGGCTGGATTCCACAGAAATACAATTTGTCTCCTGCCTCAGCAAAACAGGTTCAAGATCCTCCAAACTTTTGTGTCGAGGAGCTTTGAAGCTTGCTCAGGACACCCATATTTACTGCAGAATATGAACGGGTGGGGGATGCCACCATCAGCCTTTAGTGCTGCACTCCAGCTGTGCCCAAACATCTGTGCCCACGTGCCAGAGCCTCTGCTCACAACTGCAGGCACTGTCCAAGGACGATTTTTCGGGTGGGAAATTGTTTTAGTTGGTGTTTGTCCTTATGCAAAGTGAAAACCAAATGTGGGAGCCCATCTGAGCTCATTGCCTGTGAGTGCCCAGGGATGGGGATTCCCTCTGGCAGGGCTGGGGCACAGCTCTGCCATCCACTGATTCCACTTATTGGAGTCAAAGGTGGAAGGGGAAATATTCAAAATACGATTTCTGGAAGATCTGAAGTTCCTTACAGTAACTCTCAGAGCTGTCTGGGACGTGGAATCCTGGGGGATTTTCTGTAGTTTCAAATCCAGCAATGGCCCTCTGTGACTCACAAATAACATGCCAAGGCACCAACTTCCCTGCAATCTGAACTTGAACAAGACCCCTTCACCTGGGTCTGTTGAAATGTTTTTAAAAAGATGGTTAAATGGTGAATTAGGTGGTTAAATAAGTGGTTAGTGGTTAATAAATTATTTAATAGCTGGCTTGAAATAATTCTTGTAATTGAGGCTTTTTAAAATTTAAGTGTATATAGGAAAAGCAGAGTTTTTTGCTTAGAAAATATTGAAATGTTATCTTTTTCTAATTTCACTGTATATTGTGGTTAATGTGATTGAAGATGATTGACTATGCCCCTCTTCCCTGAACAGTTTTGGTTTCAGTGACTGTATCTACTCTGTGGAAAAGAATTCATGGAAAAACTTCAGGCAGATCCAATCAGGTTCCTACAAGAAAGGGACAAGCAAAACTTCCGATTTTTTTAACAATAAATTCTCAGTGATCTGAGTTTTGAATGCAGTTCCTCTCCAGATTCACAAGTGTGTGTTTGGGATGTACAGAACCCAGCAGACAGAATATTCTCTCTGAAAGCTGCTCACCTCGGCAGGAATATTTCACACCCAAAACGAACCAGGAGAGAAGAATGGCCTGAAATTACCAAGTGTTTTGTTCTTTAATGTGGGATTTAGGGATTTCTCATTCAGTTTTCTGGGCTGAACAGAGCTAAAGAATTTAAATCTTTTAAGTTTTGGGTCTTTGATGATGTTTGGTCACCAGTTGAACCCTGACTACTGCAGGTTGATACTTTGATTTTGTCCAGGCTTAAAAGAATTTGGATAAAGGCAGAAAGTTTCTTTCTAGAAAACAGAAACTTTGCTTTTTGAAAAAGCCTCACAGTTTCCACTGGAGATGGAAAGTGCAAGTTTTTAAATTTTTGTAGCAAAATTATTTCTTGCCAGTGACAGTTGGCCATGGCTATTATTATTATTTATTATTATTATTAACTATTTTTCTTCCTTCAATTAATTTATTTGCAAAACCCTTCTGCTGTTTTAGAGGTCTCAAACACGAGCAATTATTTTTTTATTCCGAAATTAAGACTAAAATAAAATATCAGATCATTCAAATGACTTGGTTTCATATTTTATATTTCCTGAACTACCAGACCTAACTGTTAGGAAATCCACACAGCCCTTGAAATATCTGCTAAGAGAAGAAAATGAGAGGAGAAAAAAGCCCATGAAATGACACCCAAGGAGGGAGGACAAAATAAAGCTCAGAAATGATGTTCCTGTTCCCCTCCTGATTCCCTCGGTCACCTGAGAGCCCCAGATGCCCTGCAGGGAGAAGGAAATGCAGTTATCACTCTGCTCTGCCCCAGCACAGCCCAAACCAAAGTGGTTTAACACAGAAACTGGAATAATTTGCAGAATATGAGAGCAGGGCCTTGAGGATGCTCCAGCATGGGCAGCATCAGAAGTGAAGTTCAGGAAAAATGACTTTCCTTTGAGATTTTATAGTCCTTACTGTAAACAGCGAGTAACAAATTTATTTTTAAAATTATGAAAAAAAAAAAAAAAAAGAAGAAGAATGCCAGGAACCACTTAAGTCAGCTGGAATATTTCTCCCCTGATAACTCCAAGTTATTTATTTTCCCGTGGTTCTGCTTAACTGTGGCCCTGCAAGAAAACAGCCCCAGCTGCTCAATAAATAATAACGCCACAGAATTTTAAAACAAGAAACTATTATTAAAGTTACAAATCTTTGTGGTCTTTATATCGTTAATAAAACATTTATCTATTAATAATGGATATTGTTTCTAGCCAACTCCTGCTTTAAATGGCAAGAAAACCGATGTAAAATGAATGGTGATTGGAAAATTGCCAATATTCCCCTGCCCTCCCCAGCCAAGGCTGACAGAAGCAGTTCCATTGATCAACTGCTCATCATTCACAGAGATTTAAACTTTTTAACACCCGGCATCAACTGAGGCCTCTGTGCTCGGCCCCGGGGCTGGGAGAGGGGACAGGAGCAGGGACAAAGCCTGCACAGGGGAGAAGGGGACAGGGCACACGTCAGGAGTGGACACTGCCCTGCAGAGACAGAGAGAGGACAGTGACACACACGGGGATATGAGGGAAAAAACGGCAATTATTGTACAGACAGCCCCGATTGAAAGAGTGTTACTGCAGCCAGGACAGGAGAATATAATTAATATAATATAATATAATATAATATAATATAATATAATATAATAATATTATATTATAATATTATATTATAATATAATATAATATAATAATAGAATAGAATAGAATAGAATAGAATAGAATATATAATATATTCCTGGACAGGCAGGAAAACTCAGGGAGCTCAAATGTCCTCACCCAGGAGAGCTGGGACCTGCTCTGAGGTGTCCTGCACCCATGATACCTTTTTGGGCTTACCCAAAACCAGACAGAATTAAGGCAATAAAAAGTGATTCTATTTATTGAAAGGCCTTCAGGTACATTTTGGGCAGACAAAGCCCCTCCAGGGGCTACACCCAAAAATGGAGGTTTTCCAAATGGTTTTCCAAATTTCCAAATGGTCACGGGGTTTCACACTTTTATAAGTTTGGTCCATTTGCATATTGGGGGTTAATCTTCCAATTACAGCTCCAGGTAATGAAGTCATTTACCCCGAGTTTGCTCCCCCCAGCTCACTTTTGTTTGGATTTCTTGGGGCCTGAGACAGTGAGGTGTCCTTGATTCCCAGCCTGGAGAGGAATTGTTGTGTCTGACCAAAATGGGAAAGCAGCAGCTCACACTGGATATGGAGTTTAGAGTTACACACTAAAGAACTGCAGGGTTACAAATACATGGACAATTTAATTTATTTTTTTTTTTAAAGCTAAAATCCTAAGGCATCATCCTTCCCCCAGGGCTCTGTCTGTGGGAGCAGGGCCTGCTGTGCACACACAGAGCACTGAGTGCTCCCCGTGCATCCTGAAGCCCAGGACTGATGGGATGGAGATGGGATTGGTGATTATCCCTCCTGCCCTTTGACAGAAACCCCTCCCTGCACAGCCCAGGCCGGTCCTGCTGGAGGTCCTGGTGACACATCCCGGGGCTGCTCCTTCCTTTCCATGAGTGGGAGCTGCTGCAGTGCCCTGCCCCTGTGTCTGCACAGGAACATCCAGCCCATTGTCTGGGCAGGGTAATTGCAGAGGGCTGGCAGCTCCAAATAGCAGCCTGACCCAAATGAGAACATTTCCCACGTGGCTGAAAATGTCTTGTTTTCTCTCTCAGAAAAAATAGGAATAGGGGGAAAATCTATTTTTTTAAGGAGATGTTCAAGTGTTGGTTTTGAAGTGCTAAACCCCCACAGGTCTCTCAGCTGCTCCTCGGCTCCAGAGCCTTCCCCAGCTCCGTGGAGAAAAGGAGGAAATATATTATTCCAGAGAATCACAGCACAGGATCGTGGTTCCTGTGCTGGTTCCACTGGAGGAACCTCAGCAGCTGCTGATTGATTAAAAATCATCAAAATGCAAACAGCCCAAGGAGCACATCTGGAGGGAAGCTCACTCCAAGGTGTTCCACACCACAGCACTCAGCTGGCAGCTCTGCACTGCTCCCTGAACCTTCACAGGGCTCTGGTGTCCTTCCATGCAGAGCAGCAAATCTTTCATACCCTGGTAATTGCTGCTTTGCAGTGGTGGGTGGCACAGGGTGACAGTGAGGGATGGAGTGTGAGCTCTGCAGGTGGATCTGCTGGGAAGATTCATGTTTGCAGCACAGCAGGAACGTTCTGGTGACATCTCCTGCTGCAGTGCCTGGCAGCTGCTGCCTTTTCCCTGGGCACACTTTGTGGAAATGTCCCTCTCCTGTGGCTCAGCGCCTGGCATGGTCCAGACACAAAATAAACGGAGCCCTCTGAGGAATTTGGATGCAATAGTGCCTAGCATGAGCTTGCTGCCGTTGCAGATGAGCCTGGGGCCACTCCAGGTTATCCAGAATTCCATCAGGAAGGTGGCCTGTGGGATCAGGCTGCAGCAGGGGGCTGTGTGGTCATAGCTGCTCTTCCAGATGCTCTGTGCCAGGGACATTGGGACCTGTGCTTCAAATGTCTCCATCCAGATGTTCCTGAGAAAGCAAAGCTGCTGAGCCTGTGCTGCAGTCAGATCAGGGGCAGCTGGGGTGCCATGAAAGCCTCCCTGGGACACGTGCCAGTGGCAGCTGGGCAATGTTGATGACAAATCTTTGTTTGTAACACACTGGGGCTGAAGTCCCTCTGCACCAGGACGGGGGTGAGGGCCCTGCCCTCTGTGTGGGAGCATGAAACCACAAAGGGAAGTTGGTGTGACTCCTTCAGGAGCAAAAAAGGTGCTAAATCCAGTTTTTCCTCCAAGATATTACCTCCCTAAAAGATGTAACCCCCAGCAGGGAAAGCATTTGGAACAACTGCAGTGCAGATGAGGCAGCAGAGTGAGAGGCAGAGCATCTGTGCAAAGGGAGCTGGCACAGTGCTGGGCCAGGAGCTGTGTTTGCTTCTGCACAAACACCACAGGGAAGAGAAAGATGGAAACTCAGATCTGTAATTCAAATTAAAACACCTCAGGGAGTGGAGCAATGGAGCAACCTTGGGGGTTGGAATAAAATGGGCTTTAAGGTTCCTTCCAACTCAAACCATTCCATGATTCCAAGAACTTCCTGGATGGGCAGACAGTGATAGGACAAGGGGGAAGGGTTGAAATTAGAAGAGAATCAGAAATTTGGGAGAAATTCCTGCCCCTGGATCCCTGGCAGTGCCCAAGGCCAGGCTGGACATTGGGGCTTGGAGCAACCTGGGAGGTTTGGGGTTGGAACTGGATGGGCTTTAAGGTCCTTCCAACCCCAATCCATTCTGGGATTCCATGGAATAAGCATCAGAAACTCAGGAATTAATTAAATTTAAGTGCAATGAAAATAGAGAAATAGTCACTTCCACATTTTTAAGGACTGTAAGTCCTCAGTAAGTTCCCATGACAGAGGCACAGAATGATGGTGATGTTTATTCCTACAGATTAGGCAAAGAGAGTTTTAAAGAAGTCACAGCAAGTTTTGTTTCTATTTTCACTTTTCACTAATTTACTTTTGGCTGTTGGGAGCACAGACACCGAGTATGCAGAGAGGAATTATCCATGAGTTCAGTTTTCATTCTTGGCCTTGTGTTCCTTGGCTTTCCACCCCTAGCCCGGGGGATGTTTACAAGCTCAGAAATCATTTTTACCTTGAAATGGATCAGTTAAAAATTAACACAGTTGTAACTAACTTTGAAAGGATTAAATTAGAAATAATGTGCCAGAAATGTAAAGTCAGAGCACGCCTATAATATCATGGTGAGGTGTTTTATGTTCTTAAATTAAATTTTTTAATTGAATTTTCCTCTTTAAAAATTATTCTGCTTCTACAGTGTTATCTAGATGTTTTACTCTCCTTTGCAGGAACAGAGAGAAGCTGGAGCAAACAAATCAAGTATTGCATAGAAACACACTGACATACACTTCCCTTTCAGGCTTATCCTGGGGAGTTGGGGAGGTTTTTGAGTTATGCTGAACATTCACCTTTCGAGAGAAAATATGGCAATCAGATATCCTTGACCAGGATATTGGCCTCCAGGGGCTGGGTGAGCCCTTGACACCAACAATTGCCCCTCAGCACCAACAATCGACCCCTGACATCATCAATTAACCCTCAACACCATCAATTAACCCTCAACACCAACAAGGACCCCTGACAAAGGACCTTAAAGATCACCGAGTTCCCCCTTGCCATGGGCAGGGACACCTTGCACTGGATCAGGCTGCTCCAAGCCCCAGCCAGGCTGGCCTGGACACTGCCAGGAGTGGGAGATGAGGAGTTCTGTGCTTCCTGTGGATAACTCTGAGGGCTGACTGTGATTCTCCCCCTCTTCCCTCCAGCACTTACTGCTGACTCAGCTCCAAGAGTCTCGTTCATTCTTCATCCTTTCCTTCCACACTCCCCATTTCCCTCCTTGTCTGTGTCATTACACCAGCCCCCACAGCTCCCAGTTTTTATTTCGGGCTCTCTGAGCAGGCTGAGGAGAGGGTGTCTCATCCCACCCCAGGGCAGCTCCTGTCTGCTGAGCACAACGGGGACACTCAGGGCTCCAAAGCTGCTGGAGCAGGAGCTGCACCTCAGTTTTCTCATCTGATCTGGGCTGACAAGGAGGGCTTAGGCTGGGAGGGGGCTGTGTGTACTCCACTGCCATAAATGCCTTGCTGTGGGTCCAGCTTTCCCCTTCTCTGCAGATCCAGCAGTGGGAGCACCCAGAGCAGCAGCTCTCTGGGGTCACTGGAGAGCAGGGCAGCTTTCCCAGGGTGAGCCTTTCCCGGAACACCGACTGCCACAGACACCTGCCACAAACCTTCTCCTTTTGGTTTTCCTCCCCTGCTCCTCTCCTGACCCTTGGCAGGGGTCAGGATGCCCCCGTGCCTCAGCACAGGGATCGGGCTGGCCCCTCCACGCAGGCACCCCCGGCAATTCGGCATTTCAGTCACAGCCTGTCTCCAGCTCTGAATTCTAGGAAGCGAATTTTGCCCAATAAAGGGATCGATCAGCTGCCCTGTGCATGTTCTCAGTGCTGTTAACAAAACCATCACATAAGCACTTCTTCAAATCTCTGCTCAGATATTGCTCCCAAAATCTCAGCTCGCAGCGCTCGATGAGATGAGCACAAAGAGCCCTTTTGTGCTCACGGGGGCTTTGCTTTCCCCAAAGCTCTGGGGAAAGGGAGGTTTGGGGTGGGGGGAGCAAGTGGAGGAGAGCAGGCTCCTGCTTCTGCATCAGGAATTCATAAAGCAGAGAAGGAAGAGGGAATTTGGCTGGGGAAATCAGAGGGGGAAAGTGAGGCTCTGGGTAGGGCTGTGCAGAGGTGGAGGGGCAGGCTGGGAGCAGCCTGACCTGTCCTCTGCTCCTGTCTCCATGCCTGTCCTCCATGGGCCTCCCTCCAGAAAATTCCAACTGCTGCTTCTTCCCCAGAGCAGATTTTCTGTACATGAATTATTTTGATAGTTTTTTTGATTGAAAAAGTATCTTAACATAGAATAA
The DNA here is from genome assembly GCF_052056855.1 of Sturnus vulgaris. Taxonomy (NCBI): domain Eukaryota; kingdom Metazoa; phylum Chordata; class Aves; order Passeriformes; family Sturnidae; genus Sturnus; species Sturnus vulgaris. Next base: position 14,769,276 of record NC_142259.1, on the reverse strand, counting down.
TTCCAGAAGAGAAAGCAACGGCTGGTTTACATTGCAGGCTGCAGTAAAAAAGACAGATAGAGGATGTCACCAAAAAAAATCAAAAAGGGGGAAACACTTCTAAAAAGCCAATAGTTTTTCATAAAATCTTTCATGTTCTACTAAAGGCCATTTTTCAACCAAATGATTCTTTGCCTTGTCCTAGGCTTGAAAAATGTTAAGCAGCATCTCCCAAGGCCAAGCTGGAGAGGCTGGAAGGGAAGGGGAGCAACTGAGGGGGCTCCCAGCCCCAGGGGCTGTGCCTGGGATCACTTTTGGGATAATTCTTGCTCTCCATTCTTGCCTTTAAGATAAGTTTCTCTTCTGAATTTTTTGGTGCTACTCCTATATTGATGTCCATGTTGCTCTTGTGAGGTGGGTGGTTATGCTGGGAGGATCCTGGGTTCAGGGGGGCTGGATTGAACATGTTGGACCTTGCACAGGGCCATGGAGAGAATGGACAGGGGGGAATGGCCTTAGGGTGAGGGAGGGCAGGGCTGGATGGGATTTTGGGCAGGAATTGTTCCCTGTGAGGGTGGGCAGGGCTGGCACAGGGTGCCCAGAGCAGCCCCTGGATCCCTGGCAGTGCCCAAGGCCAGGCTGGAGCAGCCTGGGACAGTGGGAGGTGTCCCTGCCATGGCAGGGGTGGGACGGGATGAGCTTTAAGGTCTCTCCAACCCCAACCATTCCATGAATCTGTGGTTCACCCATTGCAGGGGGTCAGCCAGGCCCCAGCTCCAGGGCTGGTTTGGCCCCTGAGCTGCAAGGACAATCCTTGCAGGTGAGGAGCAATGAGGCTGGGCAGGGCTCGCCCCTGACTCTCCCAGCACATTTGTTCCAGGAGAGAGTTTGTTTGCTCATGCAGCCCCAAGGCCTGTGCTGGATCCGTGTTCTCACAGAGTGTGCTTGGAGCTTTAACCACGGAGCTGTCTGTGCTGTGACAGGCTGAATGCAGCCATAAAATCCTCCTGGAGATTCCTCCAGCACAGAATCCCAGTGAGCACTGCCTGGAGCTGCCCTGCTGGGTGTCCTGCATCCCTCTGCCCCATCCCTGCCTGCCTGGGCTGCCTCTGCTCTCCCAGACCCCTGGATCCACCCTCCAGCAGCTCAGGGCTGCTGATGCTGCTGCATTTGCTGTCTCTATTTCCTGGCCCCCGTGACTGCTGCCCTTCAGAGGGGGCTGAAGTGTCTCGCCAGGCTCCTGAGAAATGGATTTTGTGCACTGCCAGCTGGTTTACACCTCCACCCCGAGCCAAGCACCGTGTGCTTTTCACCCTAACTCTCTGGAGAGATCTGCACTCAAGCAGGGAATTGCTCCATTACAGAAACTGTGGCTGAAAATGAAGTTGTTTTTCTAATGGGCCAAATATGTACATCAGAGTGTTACAAAAAAAGCCCCAGCAATTGCAGTTTAAAATGACTTGGCAGGATCTATTTGCCTGCTATCACATTTGCTTGCTGCCTGATTTATTGCCAGTGTGGGGTTTATTGCAGGAATGAGAGACTTGCAGCCAGAGGTCTGGGAGTTATCCCTGCAGGCTCCTGCCTGCCCTTGGCTGGATCTAGGGGTGGGAGAAGGCAAGGAGCAGTCCTTGAGTAAATATTGGGTTTGACACCTCATTTCTTGGGCTCTTTGAGGGCTCTTGGGACAGGTGACAGTGAGTGGCTTCAAGGGGAACTTTTTGATGGAAACCGTGGGCATTGTACAGGCAGGATGGGAAATTCACGTGGCAATTTCAGTGTGACTGCAGGGATTTCTCCCGTCTTCTTCAGCTCTCCAGAGCTCTGTGCCTCGGGTCTGGAGGCCAGACTGTCCCTCTGCCACCAGCAGGGCTCTGCTAATGCTGTCCCTGTCTTCCACCTTGTGCTTTCCACCGAGCCTGTGTCCATCCCTGGCAGCACATCCCTCCTGGGAGCCCCCACACCCACCAGGTCCCTCTGATCTCAGTGAGGTCACAGCTCTGTGGCTGCGAGCACACCCCAAACTCCTCCTGGGCTGGGAAGGAAGAAACAAGATTCCTTTTGTAAAACTGAGTCAATAATCGGCCTCACCATTAATATCTTTGTGTAATTTAGCCCAGGGCTCAGCTGTTGCTCAGTGTGTCCCTTCAGGACACTTCAGAGCTGGCATTTCTGAAGAGGAGCCCTTCTCCCGTGCCACAGAACCAGCTCTTCCCTGGCTCCTTCATTATCTCTGCTGGCTCCTGCCCTCCCCATGGCTCTGGGCTCTCCTGCTGTGCCCAGTGACCTCTCACTCACCAGCTTTGCCCCAGTCAACAGAGGCAGGGACACCTTCAAGGAGGGGCTGAAAACTCCCATTTCTGCCTGTTCTTCCCTTTGGACAGCCTCGTCTTTCCTGTGCTTTCATGCAGATACAGCCCAAGAAAGCCCAGGGCTCGGTACTGCTGGGATGTGTTCACGGGCAGAGGCTCCTCCTTTCAGTGAGATGATGTCCCTGTGCCATCAGAAATACCCACTGCACAAGCACATCCCAGTGTCCCCGCCCTGCTCATCCCTGCCCTGGCATTTGCAGGGCCCAGGGAGCACAGGCAGCAAGGAGCTCTCTGTGGACTTCCCACACGATGTGAGATGTACTCAGAGCTCTTTGTTCCAGGGGATTCTGTCACTGCTCTGGCCAGTGACACTCCTGAGATTCCTGGAGGATATTTTATAGCCTGGTGGGAACGTTCAGAGGGAAATACCCCTGGATCTGATGGCAGTGGTGGTCAATGCCATCACTGCCTGCGATTGCTGTACCCTGGTGGCACTTCCCAAGCCTGTCAATCCCTGTCTCCACAGGCTCAGTCTTTATGTTTGTGGCTCTCTGCTTTCTTTACATTATTCAGAGATAAGTGCAGTGACAGCAGGGTCCTGTCACTGTGAAGCTGAAGTCATTTTAGCTGGGATTGACAGTGCTCACTGTCATCACACGAACATGAAGGCTGGAGAACATTGCTTCTCTTCTAGACATCACCACTCACCTGAGCCACAGCCACCCATGAACCAAACAACTTCTGCCTGTGTGCTCATCAACTGCCTTACAAATTGCTGGGATGATGCTGAGGAGTGTGATGGGCTCAGGAAAATGGAATGTTTGGAGGTGTCACTTTATCAAAGACCCCAAACTGTGACAGGCTTGTAGAGAAGAGAAAGTTTTGGATTCCCCCCCCCCAACAAAATGGTTCAGGATGAGCTTTGACAAAGACTCAGATCTGTTTGTTTTCCTACCAAGTAAATCTGAGGGAATGAAGGGTGGGAGCAAGCTGGAATTGAAGGAACCCAGGTGCTGGATCAGTGCCCAGGGAAGCCCAGTAGCCAGAGTGAACTCCAAGGGAAGCAGCAGGACGTGGGTCAGGATGCAGGGCTGTGGCAGTGAGCACAGTGCTGGCACTGCTGGATTCCATTGCAATGGATTTGAACAGAATGGGAAGATTTGAGGAAGTCTCAATACCTGTGTTTGGGGGAGACTGGGGGATTCAAATCCCTCTGGCTTCAGCAGAACTTTCTGTTGCCACTTCCCTTCTCTGATGTGCTTAGAATTGATTTCTTGCAGAGCAAAGAGTGTGTGGAAACAGAAGTCAGCCCAAATGTTGTCTGCAGGGTTTGACCTAGATTTTCCAAGGGATTTGGCTATGCACAAGCATTCACAAAATCTAAATTCAACCACCTGTCTCCTCGTGCTGGTAAACCAAAAACCACTGATGCAAATGGACAAAGACCTTGTTTTTCCCCACACAATTCCTGACCAGTCCATGGCAATGCAGGGAGCACACTCACAAATTGAACATACAGCTGAACACGTGTTTTTTCACAGCTAAACTCCCTTGAAAAATATTAATCCTGCACACTAATTAGTGAGAGATCAGAATGTGATCCCAGAAAATATGCTCACTCAGCCAAAAATAGGAAGATGGTTGCAGATATCCATATGCATACATTCCTGTTCTGCATGTGCAGTGAGCTCTAAATGTGCACATTTCAGAACAGCCTCAACATGAGAACTTTTTAATTAGGCTGGTGGCCTTACAGAACATTTCCTGCTGGGATAAAGTGCTAAGTAGGGAAAAAGAACGATCTGGAGAACAAAATGCACTTTTGCAGAAAGGCTCAGGAGGCTGCAGCTCAGCAGTGCAAAGCTCCCCAGCACCCCAGGGCTCCCCGAGCTGCCAGGGATGTGCATCCCAGGGGCAGGGATGTCACCCTGGCTCTCGGGCACTGTCACAGCTCTGGGCCATGGGCTGCACAGGCTGTGCCTTTGTTCCAGCTCAGACACCCAGGCTGCAGCTCCGTGGGTTCCCTGTCAGGGGCCCTGCCTGGAGAGCCCAGAGGGTCAGCAGGGGGAGGGTGGGGGGCAGTGGGATCTGACAGGGAGCAGGGAGAACATTCCCATGGCAGGAGCTCCTTCAAACGGCCCCAATTCCCAGCATTTGGAGACGTGTGGCAGAAGCTCTGTCACAGCTGCCCTGTCAGCCCGGGCTCTCCTACAAAGGGAGCTCTGTGGGGATGGCCCTTGTATCCCACACGGACTCTTGTCAGCCTGCATGGCTGCACTCAGCCTGTTCTGGAGCTTCCCAAACCTTTCAGGAGCCATTCTTTCACCCTCACAGGAGTTTTGTTGAGCCAGCTTTAATTATTCCAGAATAACAACCAGAGCAACAAAACCCCTGTGTGGGGTGGTGGGAGCTTCCCTCAGCTCCAGCTGGGACTGGGACACCCTTGGAGCCCCTTGGCTGCTCGTGGTGGTCACCAGGGCTCGTAGGAGGAACTGAGGTTGCCCATGCAGGGAGCAGGTTCTGCCCCTTTGTTTCTCAGCGTTGTGCTCACAGGAGCCACCCCACCTGCTTTCCTGCCACCCTCCCCTGGCTGCTGCTGGGCATCCTCTGCTCGGGCTGAAAACATTCATTAGGGACATAATTAACATTCTCATAGTTATGAAAGAGTAGGAATAGGGGAAATTAATTCCTCTAGAAGCACAAATTGGGGCTGTGAGTGCTTGTGACCTGAGGGGTCTCAGACATGAGTCTGGTGTTCCTATTATGTCACACCTTATACAAATAAGGGCTAAAATAGCAGCTCTGTGAGCAAGGAGACGTTCAGGAGACAGAGGAGCAGAAACACGAGTTAGAACTTCTGACAGCAGAGTGCTGCAGTAGAAGGTTATTTTAGAACTTGCTGCCTCAAGGGAGTTTGCACTTTCTTGCCTTGCAGTCAGCCAAAGATGTTGATGCCAATTTAGTAGGAATTAAATGTATTCTCTCAACTTCAGGCATTTTTCATAAGTTGCCCTAAGTAAGATCCCTTTCCCCTCCCCTCCCCACTTTCTCTGGGTGCATGGCTTTTGATCCAGCCTAAAAAGCAGAAGGTTTAAATCAGCCTTACAAACAGAGCTGGCGTTCAGCTCCCTCCTTGGTAAGAGCTGTATTAATATCTACTGAAGTGTCTCAGCCAGTGATCAAAATCTTGCCTGCATTGCCATGGCAATGCAAAGGAAACTGAATTCCAAGATGACAAAATCCTTCCTCTCTTCACCCAGTCATTGTCCCTGCCGTGGGACAAACAGGCAGCACTGCCAAACTCAGGAGTTCCAGCGCTGGAATGGGCAGGGCAGGGAGCCTGGCTCTCCCGAGCAGGGCTGCAGGTATTTCCCCTCCCTCCTCCTCCAGGTATTTACTTTGTCACTGGGTGATTTTCAGAATCTTCAGCTCTTGGCTGTGCTTTTAGATGCCTTTTTTTCAGTTATTTTTAAAATGTTCTTCCTGCTTGCATCTTATCTTTCAATTAGCAAGAAGGAGCTCGTGGCTCTGGTGCTTGTAGAGAAAATGCAGCAAGATTGGAATAGTGTCCAGCCTTGGTCTTGTGTTCCCTCTGCTCCCACTCAGCAGTCTGTGCCCAGTTCTCTCTACATGACCCCAAGGAACTTTTTCCTGTCCCCTCATCTGCCCCAGGCAATGATCAGTGCTTTTCTTGATCACCTTTGAAATTATTAATTAAGAAATTCAAATGGCAAACCACTTTAACACCATGGTTTTCCAGCAGCCCTAAACTTTTGGAGATATTTCTTTTTAGCCTTTGATTTTGGGGAAGTCAAACACCTGTGCAGGTACTGCCAACCACCTGTAAAGCTGGAGCCCAGCTTTTTTAAGAACCCTTGCAGAGGTGGATGGTAAATACAGGCACCATCCAATCCTTTCAGCTTCCAAAGCAGGAGCCAGGATGCTGGAGTCAACAGCAAGAACAAAACCAGCTCCTGCCTTCATCCTGTGGGTGAGGTCCAGCCAAAGGGGGCTGCATTTTCTCAGCCACATTGGGCTCAATAATCCAATTTTCCACGGATGTTTACGATTTTTTTTTGTTTGTGCCTTAAAGCACTTGTAAAAACACTCTCTGATGCCCACACTTGTTCATCAACACAAGGCAACGTCCCAAGCCAAGTTCTAATGAGAAATTTCACCAGAATTCCATGAAAGTGAAGGTATTTTCCATCTCTATTTGTACTTACAATCAAGGAGTACAGTCGAGGCATTTGTAGCAGTTTTCTTTGCAGAGTTGGTGTGTGCATGACTTTCCTACGATACTTTTGGAAATGAAATTGATTCCTTTTATTTGGAAGAAAATCGAACATGAAATAGAGACAAACAGAAAAATCCTGAGCAGTTCTACCTTGTAACCAAATTTGCCTTCAGAGTAAATTCCAGAGAAGAAACAGCAAGTTAAAAAAGTAAATAAAGAAATTCAAAGTGCCCATGCCAAGTCTGAATTCGGGGCTGTATTTTCCCAAAAATGGAGATGTGTGGTGCCTCCAACCCTGCCTCCACTGAAATCCATTAAGACTCCTGCATAACCTCTTGTCCCCTTTTAGAACCCAAATGTTGTCACTGCTTTTCAAAGCCATCACTCCTGAGAAAGGCCCCAATAACAGGAGCTGCACATGAGGGAAATCCATTGTCAGGGAGATGCTCTGGAATATGGTACAGAGAAGAATTGCAGAAATGTCACAATTCATCCTCCTGATAATGCATTCCCTGGGAGCTGCACAAGGAGCAGAGAAAGAGAAGCATTTGTATGGCAGCAGCAGCCCAGAGCCCCGACAGGAATTCAGGAGGAGCTGTGAATGCCAGGGGGAAAAGTTGTTTTCCCAATTCCTTTTATCCTCTCAGTGCAGAAAGCAGAGCTGCTGCTCCTGGGTTACAGGCAGTGACTGCCAGACTGTGGCTGTCCCCAGAGCAGGACACCACACACACCTCGGGCTGGTCACCCTGCAATTCTCCCCCCCTCGAGCTCAGCTGGCCCAGGAGCTTCCCCAGCCCCAGCTGGGGCAGCCCCTGCTCAGTGTCCCAGCCTGGTCCCCATCCTCTTCCTCTGCTGATGGCCCTGGCTGGAGCCACCAGGGGAACCTTTGGCCACTCACAGCACTGCTCATCTCCCTGCAAGGCTTGCCCAGGGCTTCCTGCCCCAACAGGAGTCCAGAGACAAAGCTCGGCTCAAGTCTCCCTGCCGTGAGCCCGGATTAATGCCAGCACCCTCACCCAGTGAACCCCAGCCCTCATCACTGCGGGTCAGCAGCTAATTCCTCTGCTGCCCTGCTCCTGGCTGGGCTGTTTTGCTGTCTCACAACACGTTGTGAGAATCAGAAGAGTTCACTGAGTTCTCTGAGGTCCCCCAGCCAGTTAACCTGTCCCTGTCCCCAGCTGTGTGATCTCCAGCTGCCTCCCGGCCCTGCTTCTTGGATTTTACACTTTTTGCAAGCCTTGTGAAATAATCTTTCTAAGTAAGTGCACTCCGATAAGAAAAGGGTTAAGAGTTCCACGATTATCGTGGAGTGAAGCCTGTAGCTAAGCCTGGTCTAGAGTGGAACAGGGTTGGCTTCCTCTGGGGGGACTGGAGAAGAAATGAGGAGTCCCTGTCCATAGAGCCCCCTGTGGCAGCAGGTCCTGCCCTCAGCAATAAGGACCATGAGTGTGTATGGGCACAGGTAGCTCTAGAGGTGATAATTACACACTAATTAATCACTGCCCAGGAACCTGAGAGCACTCCCAACTCGTTCCTCAGCTCCTGCAAACACTCTGGGTATCCCATTAGAGAGGAGCTGGAGTTAACATCCAATACCCTGCTGTGCCTTATCCACAACTAAACCACAAATAAACCACAAGTAAACAGATGAAGAACAAAGATGCCTTGTGGTGCCAAAAAACCCCAGAATTATTGGCTAAATATTTACTTGTCTTAAGATGTGAGCAGCTCATGCCAATGCAAGCCTCCTTGTTTCACACTCAGCAAAACCACATGGAGGCTGTTAATTGATTAAACTTCCATTGTGCTTTGCTTGGATCCTTGTGGGCAAACAAAGCCCTTTCTGCTCCTCCAGTCCATCTGCCTGGTTCATTAAAGGGTGTTTTATCCCAGGTTTGTGAAGCTGGACCACATGATGCCCAAATCTGGTTTTTCAGCTCTCCTCAAATCACAGAATCTCAGGATGGTTTGGGTTGGGAGGGACCTTAAAGCTCACCCAGTGCCACCCCTGCCATGGCAGGGACACCTCCCACTGTCCCAGGGTGTCCCAGCCCCAATGTCCAACCTGGCCTTGGGCACTGCCAGGGATCCAGGGGCTGCTCTGGGCACCCTGTGCCAGCCCTGCCCACCCTGCCAGGGGAGAATCCCGTCCCAAAATCCCATCCCTCCCTGCCCCCTGGCAGTGAGAGCCATTCCCTGTGTCCTGTCCCTCCATCCCTTGTCCCCAGTCCCTCTCCAGCTCTCCTAGAGCCCCTTTGGGCACTGGAAGGGGCTCTGAGCTCTCCCTGGAGCCTTCTCTTCTCCTGACTGGACACCCCCAGTTCTCCCAGCACCCTGGAGAGATGATCCAGATCCCTGATCACCACAAATGGTGACACTTTCCAACCTCTCCTTCCCTCAGGCTCACTGCAGAGCAGCCTCCTGGCCCTGCCTCTCTCACCTCCCATTGGGTCTGAGCAGCCTGTGGCTTTTCCTCAGCCCCTGGCACATCTCAGGGCACTCCTTCCTCCCTTGCAGCCACCACAGGGTGGTTGTGATGATGCCTTGGGTTTAGCTTTTATATTTTTCATACCCTGCTGCTTAGTGTGCAACTCTGAAACTGCATATTAGGTGTTGGTAAGGTCTCTTCACAGGGGAGTTGGACAAAACAATTCCTTTCTAGCTGGAGAATCAAGGACACCCAGTTCCCAAAAATCAGAAACAACAGCGAGGGAAAGGGGGCAAGGCAGGGGCTGAGAGTTCATAGCCTGGGGCTGTGGGTGGGTATTGGGATATTGTGGGTTGGATATTGTAGATATCCCAATATGTAGATGAACCAAAACTTATAAAAGTGTAAAATCTCGTGACCAGGATCCAGTTTGGATTCGATTTGGGTGTAGCCTCGGCCAGGCTCTTGCACTTTCAATAAATACCTTTCAGTAAATCCCGATTTTATTCCTTTTGCTCTGTCTAGTCTCTGTTCCAGCTCAGCCTTTCCAGGCAGCAATGACACCTGGCTTGGCTGAGGGAGTTTTTAAGTGGAAATCTTTGCTATGGAGTGGAATTCCCAAGGCTGCTCTGGCCGAAGGAGACAATAGCAGCACACCTCATTACAGACCGAGTGTGTTACAGGCAGCCACAAACATCCCTGCAGCTCCCAGTGCCCCGGGGAGGAGAGGATGGAGTGCTATAAAAGCTTTATGAATGACAAACTTGCCAAATTGCTGTTTAAACAAGGAAGCAAATGGGAAGACCATCTGCATCAGATTGAAACTGCTCATAATCCTGTCACTTTGTGCCAGCATGGTGTGTTTAAGCTCTAGAGCTGGCACGTGCCCAAGAGACACAGGAATTTGTAGGTTTTGCTGCAGCGTTCCCTGATCCCAGACAGGATCTGAGCCCTCTTTGCCATTTCTGTGGGTTTCTGATGGAACAGGGAACTTTCTCCCTTCCTCCAGCCCAGAGTGAGCCCCTGCTGTGCTTTGGGCTCTGCAGGCTGGGGAGTCACACTGAGAGCCCCCAGCCACCCCTCAGTGCCTGCCACGCACTGATCCACAGCATCCCATGGCCCTGCCCCACCCCACCTCTAGTACCAAACACCTCCCATCTCACCTGTTCCCCCTCAGCAGAGCCCCAGCACGCCAGCACTGCCGGCCTGGCTGTAAAGATGAGAAAATGAAACATTAAAATGATTGTGTGAAGTTATGGGGTGAGCCCGATCCCAACAATCCCATGCTGGACTGGAATGATGTTCCATGTCCTACCTCTCCATCCCAGGACTGCACACCATCCAAAAGTGGCTCCTTTCCCCTCCTGGCAATCAGTACAGACACCAAAGAGAGAGTGGAGGGAAAGGCAAAGCACCAGCCCCCCCTGCTCATGTCGATCTTTATCTCCTCTCTTCACGTGGAGCTTTGAAAGACAACTGAAACAAGTTACTGATAATTAGCTCGAAAGACACACAAGCAATTGTGCTTTATCATGTACAAGCTCTTTGATAATAGGCCAGGCCTGGCGCCATGAATTGCTAATTGATCTTCCTTAGCAAAATGTTTTGCTTAATTAAAGGGTGTGCTGATTTATAAACACCTCCCTAAATATTATTCACTTTTGCATCTGCTGAAAAGAGCTCAGGCTGTTACTGCACTCCAACATTCCCTTTCAAATTATTCCATTATACCCAGCCACACTCTTCCAATACTGATTGTGACAGATTGAGGAATTATTAAATCATAAATACTAAGAGGAAAAGCCAGTGATACATTTAATGGGAACTGTTCTCACAGCCCCCAAATATTTCAAAGAATGGCAAAACCAGAAGGAGATGGGGAGGCAAAACTGAAGCTCTTGGACCAGCTCTGTTCTCCCTCGTGCTGGAGGAAATGGTGACCCAGAGCTCAGCCTGATCCAAAAGCAGAGGAAGGATCTGTCTCATTTTTTCCTGCAAGATTTCTGAGACTTAGCTCAGGTCACACCTGCCTCTCATGGTGCTTGCATGGGGTGAGGGGTCACCAGCACATTCAGTCTCAGGACATGATTTTTAACTCATTTTTTCCTTCTCAGCCGGTGCTGTGGAGGCTTTTGCTCCTGCAGCTGTCCCGGGCAGGTCCGTGCTGTGCTGCAGAGGAATGGGGTCCATGGATGCTGTTCCATCAGACCTGTCTGTCCCCACACTCCTGGGGGCTTTAACCTGGTGCTGGTGGCACAGCTCAGGCTGTCACCCAGCTCAGAGTGTTTGGAATGGCTGGAAGAGCACACCTGGCAAAGGGGGAAGGAGAGAGATGGACCCTGAGAGAGATGCAGGGCGGCTGGCTCAGAGGAGTGGGGGACTGCGGGGACACGGGGAGGAGGAAGGTTTGCCGTGACAAGGGAGCTGCCAAGCTCGGTGCTGAGGGTCTCTGGAGCCCGGGGGGGTTTGGCCGTGCAGGGAGGGAAGAGGCAAAGCTGAGGCCCGGCAGGATGAGCAGCGGTGCAGCCCCGGGGGGATCGGTGCTGCAGTGCCTCGGGATGTGCTCGGCTGGTGATGATGGGGACATTTTCCTTCTCCTGGAGCCCAGGAAGGGCTGAAAAAACCACTGAATGGTTTTGGTCACACCGTGCCTGCCCAGCTCTGGCCCAGCCCATAGAGGACAGCCCTTGGCCATGGCCTGTGAGAGGGGCTGGGACCCTCAGGGAGCTGTGCCTGGGCTCCTGCAGCCATGCCAGCAGATTCCTGCTGCCACCTCTCCCTCCGTGCCAGGGTCACCCTGCCCAGCCCCAGGACGAGCCAACCCCCTGCCCTCCCCATTTTCACGTGCCAGCCAAAGCACAGCGTTTCTATTTACTCAAGGCGAGTCGGTGATTTACTTTCCACCCTGTTTCACTTCCATTTCGAGCTGGATTAATGCCTGCTGCATAAATCCAGCCCGGAGTACCTGAGGAGCATCTGATGAGGAGCTGCCCTCTGGAATGCAGAGGTTATCGCTGTCTGCCGGTGTTCAAATGGAAATTAATTGCCACCCAGCGTTCTTAATCAGCACAAACACCTCCCTCTCCTTTGTGTTTGCCCACCTCCTCCTCTTTACTGATGTGTGCCTTGTTAGGAGGCTTTGCTTTGGGTGGTGGGAAAAAGTCAAACCCTCCCAAATATTGATAGGAAAGGGATTTGGGCTGAGGTTCTGCTGCAGGCTGGGGGCTAAATGATGAAGTGGATGGAGAGAGTCAGTTGTGAACTGTCAGGAAAATCAATCCACAAACACCAGAGGTTTATGTCCAAAAAGGACACAGAGGAGTCCTTTTTGCTTTATTCGAATAAAGGGAGAGGCCATGGGACATTCCCCTGGGATCTCTCACATTTTTGGAGGACGCAGCCTCCTTTTTATCCCAATTTCCCATCCACATTTCCCTCTCTCTTTCCCCGTTCTGAGAGGCACAGACTTCCCAGAACTCCTGATACCTGAGATTCCCCTCTAATGTACAACCCTCCCTTTTAATTTTAATTCTTATGAAATTCATGGTTTTCCCCACTGCTGCTTTCATCTTTCAATATCCAATTTCATTTATCACCAAACCTACAGTTTGTTTGTAAAGGCAAATCTCCTTTTCCATTTATCAGCCAGTGGAAACCATCCCATTGTTTCTTTGATCTTACCTACAGCAGACCCACAGCTCGTTTGTAAAGACAAATCCATCATTCCTCTCAGAACCCTCCCAAGCCATTCCATCAGCTTAACCAGGGAGCAGATGATGGGGCTTGGTGTGACACCAGGTGAGACGTGGCTCTTCTGCACAGGGCACCTTTTGGGACTCTGGGTTTGCTCAAAGGCATCAAATAAAGCGAGGCAGGTGATCAGGGTGATGCAGAGGAGAGGAAATTCCCACTCGTGTGTGGGAAGTTGGGCTGGGCTGCCTTTGGGCAGCAGCAGGATTTACACCTGGCAGGTACACCCAGCCCCCACGGTGAGCCTGTCCTGGTCATCAGCTCTGTAAAAATTCCTGTTTGACTGGAACCCGGCTTCCCCTCGTGATCCCTGCACTCAGCACCCTTGGTTTGTCCCAGAGCATCTCTTTTCCAGGGATCTCCACCCGTGCCTGGGACTTTCAGACCCCAGCAGGTGAGGCTGCTCCAGGATGGCTTACCTGGCTGTCAGCAGTGAGTGCCCTGCTCCCAGGCTGGCTGCAGACATCAGGGGTGCTGAGCACTGGTAACACACACTGCTCTGAATACATTTGCAGCTTGAGAATGTGCCTGGGTGCTTCTTAGCCTCTGGTGCCTGGCTGGGGTGGATCAGGATTGTTCTGCTGCAGTCAGGGCAGCCGTGCCACTGACGGGTCTGGATCTGGCCCTCATTAACTGCAAAATGTGGTTTCTTGTGAGTGAAACACTCAGCGATTTCTGAAATAAGGAGAATAAAAGGTTAAGCTGCCACAGAGATTCATATTAATCTGTTCCAATTACAATATGCATAGCACTTTTCAAAAAGGATTTGAGGCTTCTCCCACACAGACTTAGATGTGCCCACATGAAATATCAATGTTTTAGGGTAGGATTTGCAAAAGCACCTCGAGGAAATGAGGCACCCACTTCTTAGGGACTCTTATTGACTTCCCTGATTGCTTTTGAAAAATCCCATCCTTAATTATGGTTATTATGCCATAAGAAATGGTCTCCCTCATTACCACGGGCATGTCTTAGATACTGACAGTACTCACAGCTGTCTAGAAAATAAAAATAAAATAAAATAAAATAAAATAAAATAAAATAAAATAAAATAAAATAAAATAAAATAAAATAAAATAAAATAAAATAAAATAAAATAACGCTGAGGTTGCAAAGTGGACAAGTGCTCAGAGTGTTACTGGTGATGCCAGTCAGTCAAAGTTTTTGAACAGATCCTTAAGCCAGTCCCTTGAATGGTTCACCTGGATGGGGAAGTGCAGCCCAGGAGGTCTCAGCAGGACACCCCGTGTCCTTTTCCCAGGGCCAGCTGCCTGAAGGATGATTTCAGAGCCAAGGCACAATGCAGGGACTTGCTTGGCTGCAAAGCAGCAGGCACAGGGCTCCAGGTGAAGTTTGGGTTCCCTCTGGTGTTTTTTGAGCAGCAAGGCCGAGGGAAGCAGCGCTCCCAGAGGGGGCTGGAGCTGCAGGAATGCTCTGGGAAGAGCCCAGGATGGGCTGCGGGAGGTTTGGGAGCCAGAAGGAGGCAGGAGGCAGCGTGGGGCTCTCTGTTGGCACCTTCAGGAGTTCCTGTCGCCCTTTTCTCACCCCTGAGATCTTTCCCTTGTGCCCTGAAAGGTTTCCACCTCCAGCTTGGCCCCCCAGGCTCTCCAGGACCCTCCAGCACAGTTGTGCTGTCCTGGTAATTTGGGATCTTTTGGTATCTCCACATGCTCCAGACGAGCTCCATGCTCAGTGTTCTCCTGCACTGAGTGGGGATTGCAGGAGAATCTCACTGGGAAATCCCTAAACCATGGATCTCAGCCTTTTCCACCCCAAATCTTTCCAGAACCACCCTATCCATTTATTTTCACTCATGTTCAGCAGAGCCTGTTGCTTGAAGTACAGGCAGAGTGAGCAAATTTGAGCAGATCTGCAAGGGACTCTTCCTCCTGCTAAGGTTGGCTTTTGCAGCACCAAGCATGTGAGGAAAAGCTGCAGAGCCTGTTGGGGACAGGAAAATGAAATATATATCAGCTTTCAGAATCCTTTCTCTTTCCCAGCAGGGTTTAGGAGGCAACCAGGCTGTAAGCACAACTCTGCTTATTTTTGCTTTCAGACTGTGCCAAACCTTTCACTATTGATTGGAAGCAAAGGTTCATTAGGGAGGGGGAGGAAGAAGTGGGTTTAGGGAGAAAGGCAGAAATCCCAATTCATCTGCTTAAAGGCCTCTGCAGATTAATAGAATTAATTTGTCTTGTGGGGCATCAATTGAAGAATGTGCTGAGGTTAAGGACAAGGTCAGCTGTTCCCAGGGTAATGTCTCCTCCATAATTCACTCAGCAGCCCATCAGGACGATGTGGCAGAGCAATGGTGAAGGATGGGCCTGGCATTAGGGACAGCAGTCAGTGGAAGCTGTAGGAAGGTGTCTGGCAGATATTTTATTAGATCAGACATCCAGCACTACCTCGTGTTCCTTGAGGATCTGCAGCTCTGGATCACAGAATGACACAGAATGAGTTCTGAGCCAGCAGGCAGTGCCATCCCACCCCTCACCCTGAGGAGCCCTCAGATAAAAGGGCTCAGGAATTGTTCCCAGGCCCTGTCACTGCAGCAGAGTGGCCCCGGCAGGGCTGGGAGCTGGCTGCATGCTGGGGTTGGTTTGCTGGGGCAGGATGGAGAGGGCAGGCTGTGGCTGCAGGTGCTGTGCCAGTGGGGACAGCTCCTCCTGAGCAGGGCTGGAGCCTCCAGCACCTCCCCAGCACCTGGGATTTTCCCTGCAGCCTCTCCCACCTGGCTCAGGTGTGTCCTGCCATGGCCAGGCAGGGCAGGTGTCCCATACACATCAAGGCTGGGGACAGGTGAAGAAGGGACAAGGCTGGGGTGACACTCGGTGCTTGCAGAGGAGGAAGGCAGAGCAGGGGGGCTGGAAATGTCTGTCCCTGTGGGGCAGGACCTCAGGATGCCACAGCTCCTGCTCTGCTCACACAGAGCTGGCCCAGCTCAGGCTCAGCGTTTGACCTGCTGGGGGTTATTATTATTATTTTTTTTTTTTTTTTCACTGGGCAGGAAGAATCTGCCTCCTGCTGCTGCTGCCAGCAGCTCCTTCTGCACAATGTCCCCAGGGATTGCAGGCAGGCAGGATTAATGGGGATCCTGAGCCCTGCCTGGCCCCTCCAGGCACCACTGCAACACATCAGGCACAGCCTGGCTCGGATCCCAAGCTCTGCTCATCACCTGTTGTTCTTCAGCAACGTTTAAACCACAGGCACAGGGTTGTGAACACCAGAACTGTTCTCCTGTGAGATCAATCAAATCCTAGAGCAGGGGCTCAGTATGGAGAGACAAAAATAAAATCTTCATAAACCTGATCTACCTCATCCCTTTCCAGCTCGGTTTGGGGTCAGGGATGTCCAGTGGTTCATTTTAACCTAAGTTCCTCTGTAAACTACAAAAGCCAGAGCCCAGCGTGGCAGAGAGGCAGAGCAGGGCAGAGACATCCCACAGATGTGGCCTAGGACTGCTCATCTCCAGGGCTGCCCCAGGGGCAGAAGGGGACAAGGTTTTTTTTAAGGCAGAGAGGGTTTAAAGCCCTGGCATTGCTGCTGGTCATTCTCTTCTGCAGAGCCCCCAGGGCAGGTAGCCAGGGGATGCCCCCAGCCCTGCTCCATTAAGGAGCCTTGAGAAGATCAAAGCTGGTGGCACAGGACAAAGGGCCTGTTTTACACTCCTTAAAAGCTTAAGAGAAATGAAAACCTCCACAAGAAACCGTGTGAGGCCACTTTTACTGGAGGTGGAAAGCCAGGCTCAGAGAGCAGATTTTGTGCCAGGCTTAAATGTCTCTGTGTGACGATGTTTCACCTCCCTTGTTTGGATGCATGATGGCAGAATTACACTCCAGACAGAGCTCTTCTGAAGCAGCACAGACAATATTTGTTTGAATTCACTTCTTTTTTATTTTCTTCTTGCTTGTTTGCTATTTCAGCTCTTGCTACCTACCCACTGTTTAGATTAGTGCTGTCTCCGGGTTTCTGAGAGTGACAGAATGGAGTGTTTGGGCTGTCAGGGGATCCATCCCACCTTCCAGAGGGATACAGGAGATGGGATGGGAACTGTCACAGGCACGGGGTGAGGTGGAATGGGTGTCCAGAGAGGTTCCAGGACACCCCAAAAGCGCTGTCTCAGCTCTTTTCACTGTCACAGGTGTTGGAGATGCTGGAGGACACCTGGCTCCCAGCTGTGCACCAGCCATGGGCAGCAGGAAGCCACACCTGACCCAGCTGGGGACTGCAAAGTGCTGGGGCTGTACCAGCCCTGCCTTTCACACGGGTGCTCCTGACCTGGAAAAGCCTCCACAAAACATCCCAGGTGTCCTGTTCAGCCAGGAGCTGACTGAGCTTGCCAAGCCCTCGTGGCATTTCTGTCACAGTGCTGTGCTCCTCAGCCCTGACAGCTGCCTGGGACCCTGGGGAGAGCTGGCTGCTGGCCCTGGTGACAGAGATGAGAGCAAAGTCCCAGCAGCTCTGCTGCCATTCACCCCTGGCCTGTGTTTAATGGCTCGCCCCTGGGGCCAGCAGAGATTTGTTCTCAGCCACTGCTGGAGGTTTTGGAGGACAGGGGCTGTTTGTGGACAATTTGTGCAATGTTCCTTTTCTGTGCTGCACTTGGAAAAACAATCACTGAAGGCATTTCCCTGACTCTGTCCGAGATCTGGGTCCTGCCCTGAGGGTCAGACAGAGCCTGGCCATGGCCAGCCCTGGCTCTTCCTGTGCCCACAGGTCCAACTATTCATGGAATGATCAATCATGGGCACCCTCCCTGCCGGGAGATGGGATTGGCACCTCCCTGGCAGCGATGTGCTCATGTGGCCAAAGCTGTGCCCTTTCCTAGCAGCCGGGGAGGTGGCTGTGATTGCAGCTCTGAGCCTCTCCATGCAGATGAGAGCCCATCAGTCACCTCCATCCCGCTGGGCCTCACACAGCAAACTCTGCAATTCCCCTCTGCCCTATTTTTAGTAGCACCGTGATTTCCCAACCACTCTGCTTGTGCTTTTTAGACCTGAACTCTGATTTTCAAGTGGTTGCAGTTGTCAGTGCTGCTCTCAGCCAGGCAAGGGGGGAGAAGAGAGAGGAGGAAAATCCACCACGGACATTTCAGATGCAAATTTCACCTGCAAACAGATCAAAGTTGCAGGGTGGCTCATGAAGCTGGAGTGTGTTTTATAACGTGTCACGAACGTTTCAGACAGTTTTTTGCCAATGGGAGATCTTATAATTAAGGGTTAACAAGAGTCTCTGCTCACTGCTCTACTTAGGCTGGCATTGCCCACGAGGCTCCTCCAGCTCAGCTTCAAAGGGATGAGACTCACCTGGTATTTCAATATCAGCCAGACATTAACTGATGTCAGCAAAAGGTCAGCCCCAGCCTATGAGCAAAAACCTGTTATTAATATTTTATTAGTTTTAGTTGTCTTAATTTTTTTTTTTTTTTTTTTTACTAAAATTGTTCAGGAGATAATTAAGTCTCATCAGTGCCTGGAGTGCTTAGAAACAGAGGAGAATTCAAATGATACTAAACCCATCTTCATCCCTGCCTTCAATTCAGAGCAAGGATTGCAATGAAAATGCATCAACCTGTGTTCTCCAGTACTGTGCAGTAAAATGTTTTGGGTTTTTTGCCCTCCTCAAGGTGAAAACCCAAATGTTTTTGCAGAAATCCTGACATGTGTTTCAATCTGGGGTCTGAGCTCTCCAATTCTGGCCCCAGGTGTAGGAGGGATGTGCTCCAGATGTTTATTCCTCAAAATTCAGTAAGCCCTCCCAAAACCCATCTTGTATTTTGGGCTGTGACTCCTGGAGGTGTGAACTTCACCTTTAGGGGAGAAGCTCAGGCCAATTCTGCACAAGCCAATGAACAGAATAGTTCAGGTAGAGACAAGACAAAAGTGCCACCGACTCCTAATGTTGAAATTCCACGAGGCATTTTCCCGTGTTTTCCAGTACAGCTCATTATAACGTTAAAAAATGTATGCAGTGCTTATAAGATTTTACACTCTCATATAATTCATCCCAGCAGTGTGATGGCCATTACCCAGTTTCTGCTGCTTCTCTTATTAACTTGTTACCCTGTATCTGTAATAAAGGGGAAATTGGTTCAATATTTGCCTTGCCCAATATCACTCACTGACTAATCTGTTATTTTTTCACTCCCTCTTTGCTCCCAGATTGCTGGATCTGATAATTCATCCATAAAACGCTGTCCATTTCATTAATCCAACAGACACAGGCAAGTGGAGTGGGGAATTCAAAAGGAGTCCATAGGTCTCCCTAATCCTGTAGGTGTGTGATAACAAATTCATGAAGCTGATCCCAAATTCAGGTGAGAAGAATATCAATGATGGCAGAGCAAACTGAGGGCTTGAGACCGTGGGCCTGAACTCTCCAAGGGTGCCTGGGCAAATTCTTCCTAGGCTGTAAAAGGCTTGGGAGTGCAGAACTGGGAATGGGTGAAAGAATGGAATATGAGCAATGATTTGCTTTCAAAAACGACCAAACACCCTCCAGTCTTGAAATCAACATGCAGGGGCTCTCTGGCAAACTGTGGAACACGTGTGATGCTTAAAAACCCCCTCAAATAAAACTTTATTGCCAGCTGTGTGTGCTGTCAGTGCCTCTCCTCCCAGACAGGAGAAGAACAAGAGAAGGATCCCAGGAAAATCTGCTTTTTGGGGGGGTAGGTTGTCATGCCAGGGCTTTTTTTTTTGTTTTGTTTTGATTTGTTTTGTTTGGACATGGTTATGAAACTTTTCTGGAAGAGAATGTGGTGATCCTGGCAAGAGCAGGGTGGATGGTGGCATTTAGGGAGTGCAGGAGCTTCTTGGAGGTATAAACCAGTGACCCCATGGAGCTGCAGGCCCCCTGCATTCTGGATAACCAGGGGGTGGTGCCTGTCAGGTGAGGAGGAGGAGGAGGAGGAAGAGGAGGAGGAGGAGGAGGAAGAGGAAAGGCTTTCTCCAGCAAGTCATGTTTCTTCTTCCACCAGACACCAAAGCAGCAGGAGCCCCTGGGGCAGCTGCTGGGGCTGGGGGAGCTCCCCCCGGAGCCCAGCCCTGGGAAAAGGAGAATTCTCCTAAGGATCGCTGGTCTTTGCACTGCTGCTCCTCCCACCCCACACTCATCCTCCTCCAGTTTCCAGATGAAGAACCAGCAAGCCCCAGAGCCACTGGGAGGGGCAGGAATTGAGACAGGGAGACGTGGCTGGGTTAAAGGCTGGACTCCTCACTTTTGGAGGATTTCCAGCCTTAATGATTCTCTGATCCTCTCTAGCACAGTCCCATGCAGCACCTTCTCTTTTTCCTTTCCAGAATATTAGATAATCCTGGTGTAAGTATGCTCTGTTTAATAACATAATAATAACCAGCACTGGGGAACTGGAACGGGTTCCAATGGTGGAATGGACAGGGATATAATAAAGAATTTTTCCTTATTCTGTTGGGGTGTGGGGAATATAACCCACTGTGCTGTTTAACAGCACCATTAAACCAACACTGCTCAATGGAATCTGAATGTGCTGCAGAACAACCAATGCCTGAGTGGATGCAGAGCTTTTGATTGGCCCACAGATTAAAAAAAAGGGGAGAAAAAAGGGGAAAAAGGAGGGGAAAAGGAAAAAAGGGAAAAATGGGGAAAAAAGGGGGAAAGGTAAAACTCTTTCCCCACATGTGGGTGAATCAGTGGAGCATCTCCAGCTTAAAGAGCAATTGGAGGCAGGAGGGGGTGGCACTCCATGGGCTCGTACCCTGTAGAATGCAGCCCCTAAAAGCTGCACTAGGAATTGCCATTGGATCACTGAATATTCCCACTAAACATCCCAGGATGGCTCAGCACGGTGAGATCTGAGCAGCAAATTCACCGAGGGTCAGTCCTAAACACAGCTCAGGCTGCACCCACCGTGAGCTGTGCTGGGAGAAAGAGTTTCTCAATGCAAATGATCATCGATTTCCTGACAAACTCGCAGAAACTGCCAAGAATTAGGGCACATGCAGTAAATGAGGAGGTCAGTGCATAATCATGGCTTTCAGAAGAGGCTTCCCGAGGATTTCAGAGCCCTTGTTTGCTGCTGACAGGCTAAAGATCACCGATGATGCGCGGCAGTTCCCAGCTCTCCGGTTAAAAGAACAAAAGTGAGAAGTGGCTGAAGAATGGAAGAATAAAGCTGGAGTGAATCCCGTGCAGGGGCTGCTCTCCAGGTGACATCTCCACACTGCAATTCAGCCACCACAGCGAGGGAGAGACCTTCTGCACTGCTGGAAACACACAAAATCAAATGTTCCAGCCACATTTTGAGCATCACCTCCTGTGACATCTCCTAACTCGACCAACTTTTGGTTGGCTCTGACTTTATTTAGCTAAACATTGCAGCCTCTAAGGATGGATATTTCTTCTGTGCTGACCTGTTTTGAAGCCTCACCATCCTCCTGGTGAAAACTGAGTCACAGAATTCATTAAGGTTGGAAAAGACCTCCAAGAACGTGAAGTCCAAATTTCCACAAATGTTTTCCCTACTGTCAGTTCTGCACCTCCCAAACTGAAATTCAATGTACCACGGAATCCCAGCCTGGTTTGGGTTGGAGGAACCCCAAAGATGACCTCATTTCACCCCTGCCATGGGCAGGGACACCTCCCACTGTCCCAGGCTGCTCCAGCCTGGCCTGGGACACTGCCAGGGATCCACAGCTGCTCTGGGCACCTGTGCCATCCATATGCCATAAAATGCTTGTAATTATAGTTGTACTCCTTGCTCCCTAATAAACCCTTCATTTCATTTTTATTACCTATTTAGGCTCTGTTTTCTCTCAGTGTCAGGGGCCATGGTGGATTCATAGCAAAGCTTTCAAGAACTGAACTCTGCTAATAAAACCTGAGAACTGAGAACTTTGAAAAGCTTGCAAAACGTCCCTGCTATGTTTCTTTTATGATGCCCTTGTTTTGTTGAAATTGTTCTGAAAACCATCCCTCTTGCACTGGCTGCCTGCACTCAGACATTTCAGCTTTTGGAAATGATAAGCAGTTTACTCAGAGTGTGGCAGTTTGGAAAATCCAGATTGTTTTTGCCCTCCCCACGTGTGGTGCTGAGCACCTGGCTCAAAGGCAGAGCAGCCAGGGGCATGAAAGGAATACCTGGTGTCTTGGTTTGAAAGAAAGCTGTTTGCCAGGAAAGGCAGAAGCTTCTTTAGAAATGGATAATGTAAACCTCTCCTTTTAAATTATTGTCATTTTGAAATTAAGGAGTTTTCAGGTAAACATATAGGAATAGAAATAACAGGTTTTTACTAGGAAAAATTAAAATAGAAATACAATAATACAAAAAAACCCCAAACCCAAAACACTGCCAGGCTCAGAATCCAAGCTGACCCTGTCAGTCAGTCAGGGTTGGTGCAGTCCCATTCCATGGTGGCTGCATCCTCCTGCAGTGACAGATGTGGTTCTGCTGGAGCAGGGCTCCTGCACAAGGAAAGGAGGCTGATGCAAAAATAAATGTCCAAACCTTCTGTTTAGAAACCTGGCCAGGTAAACAAGGGCAGAATTGTCTGAAATTTGGTAGTTCAGTGATCTGGTTCGCTGGTGACTCAGAGGGGCTCCTGAAGTTGTTCCCTGAAAATCAGATCTGAGGCTGCCTGTGCTGTGTGGGCAAGGGGGGATTGTACAAACCAGAGCTGAGCTGGGCTGCCAGGGGCCTCCTGAAATTGGAAATCCTGATGCACTGTCACAGCCTGCTCTGCACTTCGGGAAGGAGGGCATAAGGAAGGCTTCTGGTATTTTGGGTTATTTATTTTTTAAAGATCCCTCAATAAAATCTGTGTGGAAACCTCCTAAACTTGAGGTTCCCTAAAAGCTTCTTTTCGAGTTATTTTCTGCTTTCACCCCTTTGATTCGGACCCATGTTAGCTGGTCTCCACTCTCCACGAGGAGGAGAATATTGAGATACCAGTTCTTCCCGTGAAGATGCCAGAAGGGGGTGATGTCCTGGGGTGGGACATGTGCAGACACCCCCTGTGTTTCCAGAGGTTCAGTGATGCCCCCCTGCCCTGCCCAGCTCCTGCTTCCCCAGCAGCTGGAATTGCCACATCTCCCTCTGCCTCTCCCCCACCCACCCTGCTCGTTGGAGGGCACATAAAAACACCAGGTGACACCCAGCAGTTGTGGTGTTTGCTTTACAGTCATTCCAAACCCCTTTCTCAGGCTGTTAACCCCCAGCCCCTGGAGCTGCCTCGGGAAGCAAAGATCCCATGGAAACAAAAATCCCTCCCCAGAGCCAGAGCACGGCTGCACTTCAGTGACAAAACCTGGAATGTCTGTGCCATCCTCCCACCCACCCAGGCAGGGATTTATCACCTCAAGCCTTCAGTAAGGACAAAGAACAGACCTGAAGTTTTGTCATTGATAGGGTATCCAAACAAAATGTACTCCCACACTTGAATGGGATGGCAGGAGCCCCACGCCAGCCTGTGGAGGTGGGGAGCTCACTGGGAGCTTTAATGCTTTCTGTATGCAGCAGAAAATGCCGTTTGCAGAGCCCCAGTTCCATCCATCTGCCTCTCCCAGCTATTCCTTTTGTCTCTTATTTATGGCTGTAATTTTGATGCCACAGTTACTGTACAAGAGCTGCTGTATATTTCTCTTATTTGCTTTGAAATTGCTCTTTCCAGCTCATCTTGACAATCATTTATTTGCCCACAAAATAACCAGGCCCTGAACTATTTCCTGGCACCACTTTTGCAGAGCCCAATCACTTCTTTTTCCCTCTGTAATGGTGTAGATACATCCTTTATTATTGCACTTAAATGCTCATTAACAATTCATGGAATCTTAAGTGGCTGAAAAAACAGGTTCTGGAGCTAAATATTTCTAGAGTGTCTTAGCCTAGAGCCCTTCCCTGCAAGTGCAGGGTTCCAAGGAGAGGAGAGCATGGCTCAAAGTTGGTATTCTCAGGGTAATTGCATTTTTAAATTAACACTATATTTAATCCATGCACAAAAGCAAGTGGCACAGCTGCTCAGGGGCTGCTGTAATGGGCTAGCAATAATTTTACACAGTCTCTCCTTTCTTTTGCCAGCCTTTACACCACGGGCACTGGAGACTTTGATGATGAACACCCTGACCCTGAAGCATGGGGCTCCTGTGGTTGTTGCCTTCAGCAGGAGCCTGGGCCCTTCTGAGTCCTCACCCAGAAAAATCTGCACAGGCTGAGGCTGTGACACATGAACAGCCCCAGGACAGGATTTTTCCCTCATGGAGCACAGGCAAGGGTGGCTGAGGCAGGGAAAGGCTGTGACAGCCTCTGCAGCCACGCTCAGGGCACCCAGCCCAGGGCACCCAGCCCAGGGCTCCCTGTGGCAGAGGGAGTCCAGAGAGGAGGGTTTGGGATGATCTCCCCATGCCAGGGCACTGAGGAATTTTCTTTTTCTGCTCAATTTCACAGAGTTCCAGTGGCTGGGTAAGCAGCAGAAAGGCAACTGTTGACAGGTTCAAATTTTGCTCTTCTGCAGAGGGTTCCCAAAGACCCCAGTGCCTGTTTGTGCACCAGGGAGTGAGAAAACCACAGAATCCCAGAATGTCCCGGGCTGGGGGGGACCCCCAGGGTCAGCCAGGGCAGCCCCAGCCCTGCCCAGACCCCCCAAGAGCCCCACCCTGAGCATCCCTGGCAGCGCTGTCCAAACGCTCCTGGAGCTCTGGCAGCCTCGGGGCCGTGCCCGTTCCCTGGGGAGCCTGGGCAGTGCCAGCACCCTCGGGGACAGGGAAGAACCTTCCCTGATATCCAGCCTGAGCCTCCCTGGCACAGCTCCAGCCCTGCCCTGGCTCCTGTCACTGTCACAGAGATCGGAGCTGTCTCCCCATTGCCCCTCTGAGGAAGCTGCAGACCCTGGTGAGGTCTCCCATCACCATCATCACCATCATCACCATCATCACCATCATCACCATCATGTTGACCTTTGAGTGAGCAGCCCTTACATTTTAAGCACTTCCCAAGCAGCAGCTGAGCCGTTCAAAGCAGCAGCTGCTGCTCCCTGGGCTGGTTGCTGCCACCCAGCACGGGTGAGGTGATGTGATACAGAGGCCTCCGGGGCCCTGACACTTCACTGGCCTCTGCTGAAAAGCCGATCAATTTGGAGACTCTCCCCGGGGCCTTTATCTTGCTCTCTTCTTCCTTTCGTGTAGCACAGGGTTTCTCACACATCCCTCCCAGCACAGGGAGCTCGGGAAACACATTTTTCCCTGGCTCCATCAGAACATCTTTTAGTGTTGACTGTGAGCAGTGACACCGGGGGTTCGGCATCACAGGAGGAGTCTGTGAGCACGGGAAATCCATGTCTGCTTCCCATGGCTGTCACACAATGCCATGCATGAGATCCCCTGCAAGAGATGCTCTACAGTGACATGGTCAAAGGAAAGAAGGAAATTTCTGGTGGTTTTCTCCCAGGGAGGAGGGTTGGTCCTCACCCAGGCTCCTGTCCTGGGAGGCCAGAAGGGCTGGTTTGACCTCATCTGTCAGCTCCTGTGTGTGCCAGACACCAGCATGAGGAGAAACAAGAGCAGCAGTTTGGAGTTCAGCACTGGGAGCAGTGGAAACCCCTGGAGAGGAAGGGAGCAGGATGGGCAGGAGAAGGTGTGATGGAAACCCCTGGAGAGGAGGCCCAGGTGTGATGGAAACCCCTGGAGAGGAGATCCAGGTGTGATGGAAACCCCTGGAGAGGAGATCCAGGTGTGATGGAAACCCCTGGAGAGGAGGCCCAGGTGTGATGGAAACCCCTGGAGAGGAGATCCAGGTGTGATGGAAACCCCTGGAGAGGAGGCCCAGGTGTGATGGAAACCCCTGGAGAGGAGACCCAGGTGTGATGGAAACCCCTGGAGAAGGGGCCCAGGTGTGATGGAAACCCCTGGAGAGGAGGCCCAGCAGCACGGGCAGGGTGTGCTGGCTGCAGGAGGGATGCTCCAGCTGGTGCTGCTGCAGGTGCCCATCCTGAGGGCTGGAAGCACAGGTGAGGTGGAAAAGTTGTCACCAGAGGTTTTTTGGTGTGGGTAGACCCCAGCTGTGAAAGCTGGCTCCTCAGGGTCCTGTCCTTGGAGACAGGCTGATTGTCCTGATGATCCTGGGTGACTTCAGCTGGTGGAGGAGAAACTCAGGGAGTTCCTGCTCACCCCTTGTGGGCTCTCACCATCCCTCTGTCCATGCCAGAGTCAATGCACACCCAGGACTGAAGGCTCTGGGCAGGGCTGGGGGACTGCCTTGTGCTCAGCCCGTGGAACTGGAGCTGCCTGTGGCACTCTGAGCGTTGCAAGAATTCTGATTCAGGTCAAGGGCTGCTAGAGCTGAGCCAAGGTGGCCTGGGCAGAGGTAGGAATGGCCACCACGAGGAGTGGGAGTACCTGGAGAGGGGACAGAGCAATGGGGTGCTGCTTGTGCCACAGCTGCTTTGGGGAGCAGATGGAATTTTGCCAGCACAGTTTCATTAATTCCTGATGTTAGCTTGAAGTTTTGGTTTTACAAGAGGTACTGGAGGACCTGAATGGCAAATATTCCTACAGGAATTAGAGAAGACACACATGGGGAAATGCCAAGCTTCCCAACCATTTTCTTCTCCTTGTGAATGGGACAGGGTGGTGCCCACTGAGCTGAGCCCAGGTATGAGCTGGGCCATCCTGGAGCTGTCCTTGGCACCCAAACCAGCAGCAGTGGGGAAGAGACTTCAGGCCTGGCTGGTGGCCCTGGGAGCAGTCCCTGGCCCAAGCTCAAAGGCTTTTCCCCAGACACCCCAAGGGAACTGCTGGAAGGCCAAAGCATGGCTGGGAAGGGAAAGCAGAAGCTCCCAGAGATACTCACAGCGATTTTCAGAACTAAAATAATTTTATTTGCGGGCTAGAAAAATTCAAACTTTGACTATTTATCAAAATGCATTTGAAATGCCATTTTTTAGAATGGTATTCATGTTAGTGGCAGAGAAGGGGATGTGTAAAAACTGAAATGAGATTATTGCTTGCCTTAGGTGTGTAACAGAGTTGCTGTCACAGCATTTGTCACATGAAACCAGAGCTCCAAGGTGGCCCTTCTGCCACAAGCACAGAGCTTGACCCACAATGTGCTGGAGCCACATGGGCTGGGATGGACACACTGCTCCATGCTGGTCCCTCAGTGTGACTGTAACCATCCCTTCTCCAGCCCAGAAACTGAGCCTGGCTCCACTTTGGTTTGTTTGCCCACTTCTCTGGTGAGGAGCCAATATAAATAATCAACAGTCAGGCAGATTGGTGCTTTGCAGCCAGTGCAAACTCTCTTTTCAGGCTGTTAGCAAGAAGCCCCAAAGCCTCACTCCTGGCTTTTGTCTTCTGTAGATACCACTTGTCATGGAATGGGCCTTTCATCTCAACAGGACTTTTAACTTCAAATGTGTCAGATCTTTAAAGAACTGGAAAACATTAACAGGCAGGGAGAAACTTCATTCTCATTTGTTAGTTGTGAGAAAAAAAGGAGAATGCAGCCATTTCAATGAGCAGAGGCTGTTTTTGGATGGAGGCTCCTGCTCCTAAAGCATCACTGGGCTCTTTCTTCCCAAAGGTTCACGGGGTGCCCAGAGCAGCTGTGGCTGCCCCTGGATCCCTGGAAGTGTCCAGGGCCAGGCTGGACAGGGCCAGGAGCCACCTGGGTTGGGGGAAGGTGTCCCTGCCATGGGACAGGTCCTGTCCAAGCCCAGCCATCCTGGCACTCCCAGGCTCCATCACATCCAGCCTGCTCACAGAGGTTCTTGCCCAGGAGCAGCAGCCAGGCTGTGCTGTACCAATGCCACTGTGTGTGTTTGAACCTTCCATGGTTGTGCTGAACTGTGACCCAGCAGCCTGGAATGAGAGGTTTTCCCAATGGACAGAGCTGCTGCTGCAGCTAACGAGTCTGGAGTCATTAACAGGCACGGGGAGGTTACAGAACACTGCAAAGGAAACTCCTGCTTGTGCCTGCTCCAAGGACCAGCTTCTAAAATGGTTTTGTGACTGTTGTTTGTTTAGCCAAAGCTGAAAAAGCTCTTTGATGTAGCCATGTGCTGTGTGGAATTAAAGATCCTTAATCAAAAACTAGAAGGAAATTATTATTTCCTGCTTTGTTCTGAAGTTGAAGTGAAGAGGCATCTTAGGCACAAGCTGTAGAGCCAACTCCAGTTCTGGATTCTTCCAGCTTTACCAAAATGGGCCCAGCACGGTGCCTGGCTCACAGTGGGGCATCCCAAATCCTGTCAGGGTATTTATGTGAGGAACAGATTCCTTTTGGAGAGAGTCAGCTCTGAACACAGGGAGAGATTTTGCTGTCGTGTGTTAGCCCCTGATGGTACAAGTTAGAGCTGTGCTGAGCCAGGGGATAAAAAGAATGACTGGAAATAAAGATATTTTTCTGAATTCTGAAGATTTGGGCATTGAATACAGAGCCCCTGCACTAGAATGTAACTGCAGATATTCCTGGCTCCTTCCACACTCACAGGCAAGGGAGTTATTACTCTGCAGTCTTTCTCTACTTATCACTGTTTGAAGTCACATCACCTGGAGTCAAGTGAATGTCTCAGTTTTCATTTTTGTAATATTCTACTCTCTGACGTTGCCCAGGATCCCTGAAATACAACAGTAAATGGAGGTTAGGAGAGTAGGCAAATAATACCCTAACTGCCAATAGATGCTAAGAAGGACTCAAAGCATATTTTAATTTTTCAATCACTCATCATCTGAAGGGGAGAATGAACTGATTTGTGATTTTGAATGGTCAGGATTGGCAAAAGCATCATTAATCTCTTGTCTCCTTTGTGCCTCTGCAGAATTGTATTAATAAGGCAGCATTTATTTACCCACTGCAGACTGTGAGTGCTGCACTCGTGCAGGGTCTGCTGGAGAAGGGTCCTCACTGCCTTCAATTAGGCCCTAATGCAACATAAATGGCAAACGTTGTTATTGCCAGCTCCAGGCTGCTCTCCACCTGCATTTTCAGTGCCAGGAACACGAGTGAACATCCACACTCCAAGGCAGCAAACAACCACATTTCAAACTCTACGATGGAGCCATTTTAATAAGTCAAGTTTCTCAAAGCAAAATTATCATAATGAGTGAGGAGCAAGGTGAGTGTAATTGGAGTGATGTGAAATGCAGAAAACTAATTAATGTTCTCCTGCAAGGTCTGGGAAAGGTCACAGAGAGACAACAGAGATCATGGTAGAGGATGCAAAGTGCTGTAAATATTTAAATTGCTCCCAAAAATCCCTGATTTATTTCAGAAAATTAAAGTGTTCTGGCTTTGGATCGGCAGCAACTCACCCTCCTGATGCCAAAATCCTCTGGTGGGTACAATCCCTCCAAATGCCCTCCCAGCCCTGCCCAGGGCTGCCCTGCCATGCTGATGCTCCCCTGGACCTTCCAAAGCTGAACCTGCCTTTGGTGCTTGAGTCACAGAGGGCTCAGCTGGAAAACACCTCTGGGCTTTCCCTGTGCACACTGAAATCTGCACTGGACGAGGTTTTGGAGAGCTGTTAAAGAAATCGTGCCCACATTTTTTGTTGCTGGTTCAGAGGAATTTCAGAGGCACCCAGACAACCAGAACTGTTCTCTGTGTCACACCCGTGTCACCTCGGTCCCTGCACTTGGATAAATGTGTTTTGGTGCTGGTGAGGATGTGAGTGTGAGAGAGCATCAAACCGAATATTGCCCTAAGATCACACACTGAATTTCATTTCCCTAAATTTCCCTAGAAGGACACATCCCTAGGAAAGATTTCTTACTCACAACGTTAAATTCATGTGGCTCCAGTGAGGGAATAACAAGGCCCTTGACATCTCTCAGTTTCAGAATAACTTTGGAGCATCTGTTCTCACTCATTTTGTTTCTCTGTCCCAGAGGGGACCCAGCCAAATGGCCAAGCTTGCTCAGGGCTGACATGATGTGATCTGAAGAGGAGCTGTGTGCGAGTTCTGTGCTGCTGCTGCAGTTGGATTCATTAGCCAGTTCTCCCCCCAGAGTTTTCAGAAAGTTTCTGCTGTGTTTGAAGGATAATTGCCATCCCTTGGTCTCAGGGGAGGGAGAAACAAAGGACTTTGTGTTCCCCTTTTGATTCAAACTCAAAGAGTGACAGAAGCACGAAAAAACTCCAGGTCCAGGGAATTCTTCAGTGGCATCTCAATGGCCCTGCCTTGGAAATAAAGCGTGGGGTAGCACAGGGAGGGGACAGTCAGGACTGCCAGCTCCTCTTCTGGAAAAAATCTCCCTGTACTTGTACCTCTCTGGGGAATGGAGGAATACGTGACTGGCAGCCAAGTTTTCCAGAGCAATGGTTCTGAAGGTATTTCTGTGTGTGCTGCCAGAGATTTACACACCTGAGTGCCTCTGGTGTCCTCCTGCCATCACATCCCTCTCCTTGCAGCCTGCACGGCCCCAGGGGTGGGGCTCGGCCCACACCCAGGAGGATAAATGACCTGCAAAGGTTAGAGAACACCCAGAGAACGCCAATTCTCATTTCTCAGTGTCCTGATTCTCTCACAAGGCCAAGGCCTTGATTTCACTGATGGGGTCCCTGCTTGGCATCTGGGTCCCTCCAGCTGTGCCCTCCCTTCCAGCTGTGCCCTGGAGGAGCAGGGATCCTCCCCATCCATGTGGGCTGTGCAGAGGGACCCAGCTGTCACCTCTCTTCCCAAAGGAGCCAGTTCCAGTCCTGGGGCTCTCTCTGCTCCATATCTGCAGCTCTTTCAGCCTCACCTTTCCCCTTCCCAGGTTTGTGCAGGGAATGAGCTGCTCCCAGCTTATCCCAGGTCCCCATTTCATGCCCCAAAGCTCTGCTGCCTTTCAAATGAAGCCAGTGAAATTGTGTGCTCTGCAGCTTGGTCCCCTCCCAAGGAAATGCTCACAGGCTTGTACCCAAACACAAGCAATGTCTAATTGAAATTATTTCCAGCTCTGGATCATGACAAACCCAAAATGAAAAGAAGGGAAGAATCTTACACCCTCCAGTAATTAAAAAAGATGAGTAGAAGTCCCTGGAGGATGATGATGTAGGTGCCTAAGGAGTTGCTTTTCTCTTCTTACCATTATCACAAATATTTTCTATTTCATTCCAGTTGAGAATTTCATCATGATTATTTAATGATGACACTCTAGCAAGATTCAATAACTAGCTTTTCTTTTTTTAAAAAGAAAAAAAAAAAGGTGAGAATTTTGCTATAATCCTTTCATGGCTAACACAGAAATTGTTTCTAGTACAACTTCAAACATGTCAAAGATGTGTTTTGGTGCTAGAGTTTATCTTGCATAATGGATCTCTTAAGCAATGCAAGTGATGCACTGGATCACATAAGAATGTCTTTAATGACAAATATTATGGATTCCTCTAAAATATTTAAAGGCATTAAACATTCTGTGCTTTAAATCCTGCTTCCAGTAAGCAACTGCTCATAATTAGATATCCCAATCTGTGTTTAGTGCATCCCTTGGGTCTGTTCAGTGTCTGCTGCTGAATTACCTGCATGGGCAGTGTGGGACAGACCTGCCCGTGTTCCCTCTGCTCTCAGAGGTTCCATCTGCCTCCAACACCCTGCCAGGGACCAGCCTGGAGACAGGACAGGAGGGTGATGGTTAATCCATCACATCTCAATTTCTTACCTGAAAATTCAGTTTTTAACCACAGGAGAAGGTGGTGGTGCCCAGTGAGATTGTGGATGCTCTGCAGAAAGGTGTAAGTGATGAAAACTTGTCATAAAAGATGGAGAACTTCACCATTTGGGGTTTCTGCTTGCAGCAGAAAAGCACTGAAAACACATTTTCCCCTTAAAAAACTGGCTTGAAACCTAAATGTTTTCTTTTGGCTCCCATGGTCTCTGAAAGGGGCTTGTGAGAGAAGCTGCTTTTGAGCCACATCCCTCATCCAGACCATGAAACCCAGGGAAAGCTGTGCTGGAAGAAGTTGTTCAAAGTTCCAACGGAGCAGCTGCCTCGGGTCCCGGGGAGCTGCAGGATCCAGGTAAAAACAAAGTTCAAAGCCTTCAGCTGCCCCTGGCTGTCCATTCCTCAAAGCAAATCCAGCCCGAAGGAGGGATCCTGCAGCCCTCCCTGCAGGGAACTGATGTGAGCAGCGGAGCCAAACTCATCTGAGCCCACACAGAAAACCCAGGAGGAATTCCTAAAGCCCAGCACAAGCCACAGCCCAGCTGCCCTCCCCTGGGGCTGAGGGAGGCTGAGCTGGCAGAGCCACACCTGCAGGAGCTGCCCAAGCTTCTTCCAGAGCTTTCTGTGCTCCCCTTAACTCCCGGGAATGTATTCCAGCTGCAGGGGTGTCAAAACACCTCATTCCTACATCAAATGTGTGCCTTCTGCTGCTTAAAATAGACGTTCAAGGCAGGTACTCTGCAGATTTGAAAAGCCACACCTCATCCTCCTCCTCCTTCCCTGAGCAGGGTCTGTGGGGAGATGGTTTCATCCAGACCAGCAACTTGGGGATTCATGGAAAATCCTGAGGGACCCCCAGGGTCAGCCAGGGCAGCCCCAGCCCTGCCCAGACCCCCAAGAGCCCCACCCTGAGCATCCCTGGCAGCGCTGTCCAAACGCTCCTGGAGCTCTGGCAGCCTTTCCATTGACCATTCCCTGGGGAACTTTCATTCCTAATGGGCTCCGTTTCCCTCCTGCTCTTTGCTGTCCTGAGGATTTAAGCCACAGGAATGTCACACGTGGCAAGCACAGCCACTCCCTGAGCCAGGCAAGGCTCCTGAGCTCTGCTCCTCCAATGCTTGTCTTTCAAACCAAGACAATTCCCAGGTTTTCCCACAGGAAACAACTCCAGGCCTGCTGGTTTGGGACTTTTCCTGTGAAATCACCTTTCCACAGGTGTGCTCTAACTCCTAAGGCAAACAGACTCTGTGTTACAGTGCTGCTGGTGCCTCCCAGCTGTCCCATTGGTATGCTGGCAGTGTATCCCCCCTGTTTGCCTTATTTATAATTTAACCAATGCCAAAGGGTTATTTTCATCCAATATAAAAAATGGACACTTATAAAAATGCATAGGTTTTAAATTGCTCAGCAGTTGGAGTTGTTATAAGAACTAGCCCAGGGAATAAATGGTTCCTTCTCCCATTAGACTCAAAGGCCATTTCCATACAGGCTGCACATGGAATGGGATTCATTCCTGCTCCCACCACACACAACTGCTTCTCAGCTCTTCCTTCAAGCTTCAATGTCTCCCTTAATGCTTTATTACCACTGTTAAAACTCCACAGTTTGGAATGTGCTCAGAGTAAATCTGCCATGTTGTGTTTAAGTACCAATTGCTTATGTTTTAATGGCATTAATCTTTGCCTTTTTGCTATGTCTGAGCCAGGATAATGAAAGGAGATTCCCTTCCTTCTCAGGCACTGAATCCTGTGAAATGAAAACAGGATTTTGGTGCTGCAGGCAAATCTGGTTCTCTGCCGTTTCTGAAAGTCCTGTCCCGACCAGCCAGGCAAGGAAAATGTCAAGGTGGCTGTGCCTGCAGGGATGAAATGGCCAGGATTGCTGCCTGGCTGTGCCCTGAGCTCCCCTGCTGCCAGCTCCCAGCACAGTGGGAGGCTGGGGCTGGGAGGAAGGTGCTGGAAAGGCCCAGCCCTTGCCCAAAGGCTGCCTCTGCCAGGATTGCTGGTGCTGATGGAGCCTGGGAACTGGACCAGCACACCTGGGTATTGTACAAGACAGAGCTCTCTGCAACTTTAATCTGCAGAGCATCCAGCAGGGCTGATCCTGTGCCTTTCCTTTCTCACAACTCCACTGCTAAGCTTCCCTTGGGAGTTTCACTTTGGATTTCACCCCCATAGTCCACATGCTCTCAGGACAGAACCTCTTAAAAACCAGTTCAAGTCAGCTCACCTGATAGAAAGGGTGACGCAAAACTGCAACAGAAAATGCTAATGAGTTCCACATTGTGTCAGGAAAATCAATGCTTGTCCTCCGGAAGGTTTTTATTGGATAACTTTCTTCTCAACTCGGTTATTGTTCCAGAGTCCTACAAAATGAGAGGGGAAGAGAAAGGTAAGGAAGTGCAGTGCATGACAAACCAGCTGATTCTTAAGTCCAACATAAAACCTGAGAGTTTAGAACAGGCTTTAAATACAGGAGATTATAAACTGGGAAGATGGAATGTAGACACAGTAAAACAGGAGAGAAGACAGGAAAGATCTGCTCTTAACAGTTTTTTTGTTGCATAAATAGGTTTTGCTAAACAAAAGCCAATCCTTCATCCTTCCAGGTTTCTGGTTATTTGACTCATTTCTGGAAGGGGGACAAAATGTTTCTCAGCTTTACCCCTCAAAAATCAGGTTTAGGGTTTCATTCAGTCATCTAAGCTCTCCCAGGTGTCTGTGGAGAGGGACAGAGGCTGGCAGCTCACAGGGTGATCCATAGGATCCATAGGATCCTACAGTTAAGGGATGAGCTGCCCTCCAGAGATCCAGCCATGATTTCACCTCTCCCATTCCTCTTTGGCAAAAACAATCAGGGAAATTCTTTCCTCCATTCTGAGGAAGTGGCTCAAGCTGCAGCAGGAGAGGCTGAGATTGGACATTGGGAAAATGTTTTCATGGGAAAGGCTGCAAAGCCTTGGACCAGGGCAGTGATGGAATCACCACCCCTGGAGTGAATAAAACCTTGTGGATGTGGCACTGGGGGATAGGGGTTGGTGGTGAGTGTGGTAGTGGTGGGTTGATGGTTGAACTTGGTGATCTCAAAGCTCTTCCTTGACCTCAACCATCCTCTGAGATTATTATGGTCTGCTAATAATCTGTGAACAACTTCAGGGAGCCAGAGAAAAGGAGTTGGGAAATGTGACCTAACATCAAAAGGCTGATAAATAATAAATCTGTTAAAAATAATCATGAGGGGTCTGAAAGTGCCCTGGCAACATTTTGGGGTCTGCAGATGAGAAAAGACTGAAGGCACATCTCTGAGAAGCTGCTGCTCCAGGGAAGGAAGGCAAAGCAGAGCAGAGCCCTGGCACTGCACACATCCAGACCTCCATGGTTTGCAAGTGGCCTTTTAGCAGCTCCTTCCTATAATTTACCAAAAGCAGCCTCCTTTTTTGCCTCACAAAGAGAATAAAGAAATGGTAAAATAACTTTGAAAGTCAGGTTATTCCTATGCCTTAACACCTTTCAACAGATGTTGTTCTTACCGAAAGCAGAGTTCCTTGAATTATTAATGGTTCCCAACAGCTCAGCTTGAAATAATTTAGCATTTGAAAGAGAAAAGCCACTCTCATTATTCCAAGTGCAGAAACATTTTGGTTATTAAAGGTATTCTTCTCAAAAAAGAGAAATCTGTACAGTTTGTATCTTTTCCTCCAGATGCCAGCAGGAACACCAGATCCAGGGAAACCTTTGTGCTTGCTGAAGGTTAATTGATAAAATACAATGGAAGAGAGAAGACTCCATGTTCCATTTCAAATGGAGAAGCTCTTATCTGATCTTGTGGTACCTTTAACATGGCCAGATTTATTGTATTTGCACTTGGAGGCCATTACATTCTTTCTGAGGTTTAAAGTGACCAATTATTCCCTGCAATCAAACTTCACAAGGGATCTGGGCCAGGCTGGACAGGCTTAGAGCAGCCTGGGATAGTGAAGATGTCCTTGCCTTGGGATGAATGGGATGAGCTTTAAAGTCTTTTCCAACCCAAACCATGCTTGGATTTGTCAAACTAAACCCCAGGCTGTTGGGCCTTGCCCCTTGGGTGGCTGCTGGGACAAGAACAGCACCCACAGCCCCTGCTGCCCTGGGAGGGGAGGACTGGGAGATGTTCTTGGGAATGCTGTGCTCTAAAACCAACTCTGGCTTCTGGGAAAACCAAACAGGCTGGGCCAAGCTGTGGCAGGTTTGTAGCTTGGCCTGATGGCAGAGCATCACAGTGGCCACAGTGTGGGAGATGCAAAGAAGGGCCCAGCAGTGTGTGCTCTATCCCAGCTGTTCACCCAGCTGTTGCAGGGTTCTTTATCTTGCCCACAGCCCATCCTCCCTCCAGGAGATCTCTCCTGTTCATGGCCATGCAGTCCCAGGGCAGGGCTGATCAAATTCCATCATCCCATTGGGAGATGCTCCAGCCAGGGCAGGAGCCGAGCATTTCCTACCCAGATCAAAGGGGAGATTTGGAACAGCAGAGCAGCCTTTTCCCACTGCATCCCAGAGGACAAGAGCTCCCAGAGCTTCCTACAGGATCACCCCTTCAACAAGATCATTTCATCTGGGCTGCCACCACCACCCTGACTAGGGGCTGCCAGGTTGGATTCTGGCTCTGTCAGTGGTTT
Source organism: Sturnus vulgaris (assembly GCF_052056855.1). Taxonomy (NCBI): domain Eukaryota; kingdom Metazoa; phylum Chordata; class Aves; order Passeriformes; family Sturnidae; genus Sturnus; species Sturnus vulgaris. Next base: position 14,733,298 of record NC_142259.1, on the reverse strand, counting down.
TCTTCTGTACTATTGCATGTATTTTATTTTTTCCCCTTTTTCCTATTAAATTGTATTTCTGACTTGGAGTCTCTCATTGGTTTTTCTTTCAAACCAGCCCAGCAGCCCATGGGGGAGCTGAGTGGTTGTTTGTTTAGCACTGAGGGAAAGGTGCCCAAAGTGCAGGGCTGCTCAGGCTCCACTCTGCTCTGAACTCAGGGTGGCTTCCCCTCTCCAGCAAGGATTTCTCACCTGGGATCCAGGGGCACATGCCCAGGATTCCCAAATGGGGGTGTGAGGTGACAGGGTCTGTCACGGGCTGTCCTGTGCTCTCCTCAGTCCCTTCAGCTTGTGAGGCACATTTTTATCAAATTCTGAGATTGCATCAAAAGTGAGGGGAATGAAATGCTGATTATTGTGATTAATCACCACTGCAAACAGCATCGGGCTCCTGCCCTCGGTTGCTTATCCATCATGGAATCTCAAGGTGGTTTGGGTTGAAAAGGACCTTAAAAATCATCTCATCCCACCCCTGCCATGGCAGGGACAGCTCCCACTGTCCCAGGCTGCTCCAACCCCAATGTCCAACCTGGCCTTGGGCACTGCCAGGGATCCAGGGGCAGCCACAGCTGCTCTGGGCACCCTGTGCCAGCCAGGAATTCCATCCCAAAATCCCATCCATCCCTGCCCTCTGGCAGTGGGAGCCATTCCCTGTGTCCTGTCCCTCCATCTCTTGTCCCCAGTGACTCCCCATCCTTCTGACAGCTTCCCTTCAGGAAATGAATGAGGTCACCCCCAAACCTTCTCTTCTGCAGGCTGGACACCCCCAGTTCCCCCAGCATTTCCCCACAGCAGGGGTGTTAAGCCACTCCTGGGGGTGGGGGAGATGAGGAGCATGACTGGGCCTGGGGCTGGGTGAGCCAGGACTGTCCAGGTGTGCAGTGGGGATGACCCAGGGCTGTGTGTGTGTCAGAGCCCTTCCCATTCCCACTCACTGATGTATTGATCTTCTCCTGAAGGCCTCCCGAGCCTTATTGCAAATGAATAACTCAGAGTTGCACGTGGCTCTTCAGAATTATGACCCAATTTATGCTTTCTGTAATAATCAGCACAATAAAGCAGTAAAGCTGTCATTGCTGGATATACCAAATTTATATTTTATCACAGCAATATAATCAATACATTAAGAAACCAATACTTTATGAGTTAGCATTGTCTTGTCAGAGTCTTTGCAGGACTCTTTCCTCAAGTCTACTCTGGGTCTGGGGGAGGTTTATGTCCACATGAGCTCTTCCTGCAGCTGTTCCATGATAAATAAACCTCCCACTGCTGCTGAGATCTTAGCCAGTGTGCTCTGCATAATAACAGAACACTTCTTTTACTGCTCTTTCTTCTATTCACAGCAAAACCATCAAACAAATAAAGTTTTCTCACAATACAACACAACACAATGTGTTCCTCTGTTTTCCCCAGTTGAGTTCCTTGCATGCACTGCAGGAGCAGCTCTGAAACGTTGAATGATGTTCTGCATTGCTTCAGCTGCTGTCAACAACAGAGCTGCAAACACTCCAAAATGTTCATTATTTGACTCCCAACCCTCTGTAAAATATGCTCATAAATCCATCCAGAGATGCCTGTGCTCACACACACCTGCATTTGTGTCTATATACACATTTTCATATCTATTTCTGTTTCCAGATGAGAAAGAGAAGTTCTTAGATGGTAAAATACCATTTCCCACTGCAAAGGAATGAGCTAAGGGGAGAACCAGGCAGTTTCTGATTTCTGATTCCCTTTTGCTTTGTTTTGATGGCAGCACAGCTCTCCCCTGCTGAATGAACAACCACAGGAATCATTAACTCTTTGCAGATCAATATTTTAACTCCATCTCTGCCCCCTGGCTGGGATGTTTTAGCGAGGCTTCTGTTCCACGGGCAGCACTGGCAGCAGAGCTGGGAGGGCAGCTCTGATCTGTGCCCAAGAGCTCAGAGGGTGACAGAGTGCCCAGGACAGAGCTGTGCCCGTCCTGGCGTGGCTGGGAGAAGCAGAAATCCCTCATCCAGCAGATCCTTCTCCTGTTGGCACTTTCCTGCCTTTTCCTCAGGCAGCTTGGGGCCAGTGATTGTCCTGCTGCTGTCTGACACAGTTGTGAGATCTACCAAAGCCTTTCCATAAAACCCAGGGTTTGTGTCAGCCCTGGTGCCCGGGCTCCTGCCAACACCCTTGTGCCCAGCACATCCTGCACTGCCTTAACGTGTACCCTGCAAAGCAAAAGCTTTTAAATGCCCACAATAAAAGGTCCCTTAATTGCAGCAAAGCTTTTACAGTCACTGCTTTCCTGGCTTTCTTCTCTCTGTAAAAGACCGATTTTTCTTCTGAGATTTGTTGTTCTTCCTCTCCTGTTAAATTGTGTGTGCTCCCCCTTTCCAGTTAATATAATAATTCCGATGAGCAGTGCTTAGCATAATTCCAGACACTGATGTACGTGCTGCTCAAAGCTGTGCTTTAGGAGAATTCCATTTCTGAGGGCAATGTAGCATGGAAAGCTCTCCAACCCTCTGAAATTGCATAAAGGGAGACCCAGAGAGCATCTAGAGAGATACTGTGGAAAAGTTATTTTATGGGATATTTGAGGGCTGACAGAAGCTGGGAAAAGCCATCCAAGATGGAAGAAGAAGCAATAGGGTTTGCAGGGCAGAAAGAAATGCTGCTCTGAGATGCTGGAGTGTCCAGGGCAGGGAATGGAGCCCCAGGAGCAGCTGGGGGGGCTCAGACTGGAGAAAAGGAGGCTCAGGGGGGCCCTTGTGGCTCTGCACAACTCCCTGACAGGAGGGGACAGCTGGGGGGAGATTGGGCTCTGCTCCCACAAGGGGCAGGAGCAGAGGGAATGGCCTCAGGCTGGGCCAGGAGAGGTCTAGATTGGAAATTAGGGAATGTTTCTTACTGGAGGAGTCCCCATCCCTGGAGGTGTTTGAAAAACCTGTGGATGTGGCACTTGAGGGCATGGGTTAGTGGTGAACATGGTGGAACTGGGTTGATGGTTGGACTGGATGATCTTTAAGGTCTTTTCTAGTCTTAATAATTCCAAGATTCCATGATTTAAAGCCAAGCAGACCCGAGGGCTGCAGCAGAGTTATCCCAGCCCAGCTGAGGAGTGATGCAGAGAGGAACTGGACAGGGCTGAACAAGGCAGGGTGGAGATGGCTTTAAAAAACCCATGAGGTTTAAAATAAAACCAATCTGTTTATTTGCCTCCAGCTCTCTGGACCTTTTCAATACCCACAACTTGCTTTTTTCAACTTATCTCTGCAATAAGGAGGCAAACGAGTTCCCCTTCATTAAATATTAAAGCTGGCATCATGGAATGATCCCAGGAACCCAGGGGCTGGCACTTGGCACTGACCTCTGGAACTGTGACAAAGCTTCCCATGCCAGGGAGGAAAGGATATTCCAGGGATGGATGTGTCCATGTCCTCCCTGTGATGCTGAAAGCCACAGGGTTTGAGGAGTGAAAGGAGGATTCCTACTGAGGAGTTTGGACACAGGGGCTCTCCATGGGGGGAATACACTCCCAGGCACCCTGGAGGGAGCCTTTTGTATCTATATTTATATCTATATCTATATAATCTATATCTATATCTATATCTATATCTATATCTATATCTATATCTATATCTATATCTTTATCTATATCTATATCTATATCTATATCTAATTTATATATATTTATCTATATCTGTATCTATATCTATATCATCTACACCTATATAATCCATACAGTCTTTATGTCTCTAATATTTATATGTACACACATATCAGAATTATGTGCCCATCTTGGTGTTAATTTTGGAGTTGTTCTCCTCACAGCAGCACAAAGGGTGCCTCACATGCACATTCCCAACAGCAGGGAAGTGTTCCCAGTTTAGGCAGAGCCTCTAGACAAAAGTCTTGGCAAACAGAAGCAGGATTTGGGGCTTTGGGGATTTTCTGAGCCAACAAACATCTCCATATATTTGCTCATTCTAGGGGCTCCTGGGCATGGGGAGGTTGGAGTTTGAAGCCAAGAGGACTCCCAGCCCTCCTGAGCACCAGCAGAGCTTTTCTTTGTGTCCCTGTCCCATCTCAGCCCTTCCTGACACAAATACCTGTACATCCATGCCAGGCACAAACATCCCCCAGCTGTTCCAGGACACAGGGATCAGCTGGTGTCCCAACATCCTGCCTGGGATATTTGGGGTTACCCGGCCCTCCTGTGTGTCAGAAATTCTCTCATGGTCTTAGTTCCCTATCTGTAGAGTGGAAAATAAAAGAAATGTACATCCAGTGTCTCCATGGAGGGGCTGAAAGCATCCCTGCAGCCCCAGTGAGCTCCCAGGAGTGGCTCTGATGAAATCCCTGGGGATGGAATGTGGAGGGTGCACATCAGCTGAGCACAGTCTGTGACCCAGCTGCACTGACTCATTTTCCTCCTCCTTAAACCCCCCTGCCAGCAGCTCAATGGTCAGGCTGCCTTTTCTGGAAAAAAAGAGCAGTGAGTCAACAGTGCAGAGGAGAAAACACATCCATTCACTCTGTTCATTCAACAGCTGAGAGTGAGAGATGGAAGTTGGGAAACCAGGGATGATTCACGAACAGAAAAAAATGAATGGAGTTTGCAGAAATGATAGAGGAGGGGGGAGAGAGTGATTTAAGTCACCAAACCTGACTCACTGGTTAAATTAATCCCAATATATGATTTCCATCTTCTAAAATAGCAAAGAAAAGCTGTACAGATAGGTGGAATAATTCACTGAAAGCCATCTATCACAAGATCTTTGGCTTGTTTGGGGTTTTTTGAAACCTCTTTCCATCTCTCTAGTCTTCAATGAGTCAAGCAGCATCCTGAACCTGGACATAATAATTTGGCCATCCTGTTTCCCATTGCTCATTCCTGGCCGTTTTTTGTAGACCATCATTTCACTTATTTCAAGAGCCCTATGAAGCAGCCCCAGATCCAAGAATTTGCCATTCCCATTCTCCAGCATCTCCACTTAACACGAAAAAAGAATCCTTGGATGGACAATCATGGAATGAACAAAGCAGGCTGCAAACTTAGAGGATTAATTAAGTGTTAATTAATTAAGTGAGTGCAGGGACATCTCTGGGTCATGGTGTGCACTCAGATTCATTTTCCAAGTTCTCCCAAGTGCCACCATCACTGTGGGCATGAGGATGTGAAGGGAAGGCTCTCAGGGAGAGGCAGCATCTTTTATCCCAGGTATTCCTGTTTGAAAGGACCCAGCTCCACACACACAAACTTTATTTAAGGTCAGAAGCAGAGGCTGCAGCTTTCAAGTCAGATCCAAGTGTCCCCAAATACTGGAAATTTATAACTCAGTTATAAATTCTGTAACTTTCTGAATGCTTTTCAAAACTCCTCCAAACTTGTGCATCTCCTGACACCTGTGCCACCTGAAGGTGAATTATGAGCTACAGAAAAATGGATGTGTGCCCAAATATTCCTTTTCTTCTCTAATAACCCCTCACTCTCACTAAGGAAGAGCTAAAAGTGGCTCCTGGTTTTCCCAGCCTAAACCTTGACAGGGCTTTTCTTTTGTGGCACAAGAGCTGTGGCTGTGCTGGACATGTCCCAGGGCAGAGGGCACAGCCAGCCCTGGGTGATTTTTGGCTGCAGGAATGGATTGATCCTTCTGCAGGCACCTGGCAAACACAGAAATGTTTGGGAAGAGATGGAGAGGAGGGTGCTGGGGGACATAGCAATATTGGGAGCCCCTTGCTGATGCTGAATTCACTGAATTCACTTCTCAAACCCAGCATTGCAAAGGGAAAATCTGGTTGTTGTTGTTGTTGTTGGGTTTTTTTCCCTCTAGAAGACCCCCCAACACAAGGCAGTGGATTTTATATTGTTAATCTTGTATCCAAATTTTTTTTTTTTCCTCTGTGCTAACAGATTGACCTGAAAGAGCAGGATCCTAATTGCTCAGAGATAAAGTAATTGAGTGGTCTCCTGGGCTCTATTTGGTACAACAGACTTCAATGGAGTTGACAAATGTCGATCCATAACCCAGGATTAATGGGGCTGTGCTTGGCTTCCCGTTCAGTTTCCCATTTGCTCCTTTGGTCTAACTAACACCCTGATTGCTTTGGGAAAACTGACAAATCTTTGCAGTTAATGAGCCCCTCTAGTAATTTATCAAGCAGGGTTTCTAAAATAAAAAGAGCACTGAGAACAAAATGTTGATTCTGTGCTAAAGGAAGAAGAAATCCTTCTCTCCCCAGTTCCTGAAGAGCCTGGAGGACTCTGCTCCAGCACACTGGGAGCTGCAATGACTCTTGCATGTGGGGTTTTTTCCAAAAGTATTTGGGATTCCAAGCTAGGCTGGCCTGGAGGAAAAGGAGGCTCAGAGGGCACCTTCAGGCTCCTGTCTAGAGGAAGGTTTGGGATGAGATGGGCTTTGATTTCCCTGCCAGCCCAAACCTTTCTGGGACTCTGGGAGTGCCTGGGGATGTCAGCACCATCCACAAGACAAGGGGTACCAAAACTGCACACAAAACAGTTTGGGAGCTTGATTTTACACCCCTCTCTTAACCTCTCTGTGGAAGGATGGACAGACATGGAGAACTTGGGAATGGGAATGGGGAATGGGGAATGGGGAATGGGAAATGGGGAATGGGGAGTGGGGAATGGGGAATGGGGAATGGGGAATGGGGAATGGGGAATAGGAATAGGGAATGGGGAATGGGGAATGGGGAATGGGAATGGGGAATGGGGAATGGGGAGTGGGGAATGGGAATGGGGAATGGGGAATGGGGAATGGGGAGTGGGGAATGGGGAATGGGGAATAGGAATAGGGAATGGGGAATGGGGAATGGGAATGGGGAATGGGGAATGGGGAGTGGGGAATGGGGAATGGGGAATAAGGAATGGGGAGTGGGGAATAGGAATAGGGAATGGGGAATGGGGAATGGGGAATGGGGAATGGGGAATGGGGAATGGGGAATGGGGAATGGGGAATAGGGAATGGGGAATGGGGAATGGGGAATGGGGAATGGGGAATGGGGAATGGGGAATGGGGAATGGGGAATGGGGAGGCTGGAGCCACTCCCCCAGGGCAGATTTCTGCTCCCAAGGGCCCTGCCAGGCTCAGCTGCCCCACATGGCACGAGTGAGACTCTGCCAGGTGCTGTCCCTGGAGTATCTCTGGGAAGCTCTGAGGAGCAGCTGTTCTTAGCATTAAAAAAAAAAAGAGAAAAATTTTAAAAAAGGCATTAGAAACACTTGATTTTGCAATCAAATGTTTTATCTGGCCCTGGGTTCAACGGCAACGAACTCTGAACTTCTTCCCCCTGGGGGTGGAACTTCCAGCCTGGTACCAGCCCCACCGAGCTCTCTCTACCAGCAACTGAAACTGGAAACTTTTCAAACTCTGCATTCCCTGGAAAATGTCAACACTTCTGCAGAAATTCCAATTTTCCCTTGGCTTGATTTAAAATAAAGTTTCTAAATTGGACCAGGGGAGAGCCAAATTGCCCTTAGCAGGCACAGCTCTGCTCTGAGTGACGGGGAAGGGCTGCAAGGGATCTGTTCTATTGTGACAGCCGTGCATCCTCTTTATTTTTAGCTCTCCGTTGTCTTTCTTAGCACAGAATGAGCTCAGTTTTACCTATGGTCTGGGCAGGAACCAGCTGCCATTAGGCTGCAGAAAGTCTGGTTTAGCAGTGACTTCAGCACATTTGTCAGTCTCTGAACCTGGATTTTAATGCAGAGGAGGGGAGAGCTGGCAGGAAGGATCTGGTGCCTCTGCCAGGCTTTTCCTCTCCAGGCTGTGTCTGCACTGGATGGAATTGGGGCAGGAAACCTTTGGGGACCTCCCAGAGCTCCTGTCCATGGTCAGGTCTGGGCACTGGTGGAAATGGAGGAGCAAGTGGCTCTGGGGTCTGCCAGAAACTGGACTCTGCCACTCACAGCCCCTGCGTTACCCCCGTTCTGGTTTGGGGTGATTTTCAGCAGGTATCATCCTGGCTGGTGCTGCTCAGGGCTCTGTTACCTCCAAGGTGCAGTTCTGGACATGGCCCCACCAAACTGGAGCTGCTGGTGAGCTCATGGACCCCCCTCCCTCTGGACATGACCCTGGGGCTGTCACTCTGTCTGTCCCACACTCAGCCAGTCCGGGATTCTCCCGTGCAGCTTCTCCCCATCACTCAGCTCCCGGGCTCTGAGCCTATTGCTCTGATGCACCCCTGAAAAGCGATTTCCACGGAGCCCTGCCACGCTGCCAGCCTGGAGAGAGCTGTCCCCTGTGCCAGGGCCAGCAGGAGTGTCCTGCTCCCCCCTGAGGGGACAGCAGCAATGGGGGCACCCCAGCATGGAGCCCTGGGATCCCTGCTCCACGGGGGCATTCCCAGATGGGCACACCACAGCAGAAATCCCTGATTTCATTGTGTTTATCACAGAGGTGCCTTTCCCAAATGCTCTTTTTGCTCTTCTGGAGCCTTTCCCCTCCTCTCTGAGCTCCCTTCTCAGAGTGTGTGCCTTTCTTTCTTTCTTTCTCTCATCTCTCTCTCCAATGCCAATCTCAGACGATTTTTTATAAACCTGCATGAGAAGATGGTGAATTGATGGGAGAAGGAATGAACCCATTAGGATTTAGCTGCCAAATGTGTCCTGTTTCCAGAATGATTTAAAAGGCTGAAATCCACAACAGGTAACACACAGTGTCACTTCAGAGTAGCAATAAATTCATGCAGGGACAGTCACTGACCACCCTACTGAAGCCTGGGTTTACACTCAGTCCTAACAGAGCCAGACTCCAAAGTAAATATAATTACCTGGGCAATAGCCCTGAACTCTTGCAAGTCTGATTTGTGCCTTTGGCAGCCAGACAGAGCCCAGAGCTGCAGGAGGAGGCAGGGGAGGAGCTCACCAGCACAGCCTGGAACTCAGCATCAGTTTGAAGACACTGAGCTGTATCTCTTTTTGAGAGCCTTGCTGGGACATGCTCCACCAAGGGAGGATTTCCATCACCTCTGGGATACCAGCCCAGGGAGCCAGGCAGCAGGATTAAAAGAAATTATAGTGAAAGGAAACGAGAGGGGTGGGAAGAAAAGCTAAACCCCAGATGTGACGTGCAGGTGCTACAGCAGGAGGGGCACCAGCTCAGGTGTCCCCTGCCAGGTGCACAGGGACGTTTTGCTGTGCTGGGAGGTGTGACAGAGACAGCAAAGCTTCAGGCAGGGTCCAGGGGCTCAGCTCGTGGTGTCAGCCGTGACTCCTTGGGCTCTGCTCCGAGGTGGAGTTGTTAAAGAGCTGTCACTGCCGTGTCACAGGGCAGGGCCTCTGCCACTCAGCCTGGCCCTGCAGGCTCCCCCTGCTCTGCTTTCCACCCTCTCAACCACAGGAATGTCTCAGCATTGAGCTGACTGTAGAAAATCAATCAGCAGCACTCAGCTCGATGGAGCAGCAGGAGACAACTGCAGAGCTCAGGACACGCCTTAGTCCCACCTGAAATGGCTGTGGCCCTACAAACCCCCTCTGTCACCAGCTTCTGTGTGCTGAGGAGTTCAAACACTGCTTTCTAACCGCATCTCTGGGCTTGTCTTGCTGCCCTGGACAAGGCTGGGAGCAATCCAAGACCAGTTCTCATCCTGCTCTTCCAGCCTGGAAAAGACTCCCAGAGGAGACTCAGCAGCCCTTTCCTTTTGTTCTTCATCAGCTCTTTCCTTAAGCACGTTGATTTTAGGAGACAGGAATGCATTCTGTCAGGAAAATCAATCCACAAACACCAGAGGTTTATGTCCAAAAAGGAGACAGAGGAGTCCTTTTACTTTATTCGAATAAAGGGAGAGGCCATGGGACATTCCCCTGGGATCTCTCACATTTTTGGAGGCGGGTGCTGGAGTCACCATCCCTGGATGTGGCACTCAGTGCCATGGGTTAGCTGAGGGGTTAGGGCTGCCTTGGACTCGATGATTTTGAAGGTCTCTTCCAACCCAGTGATTCTGTGATTCTGTGAAAGCACCTGGAGAGGAGCAGAGGGCTCCTGGGACACGGAGAGCACCAGAGCAGATCTGCCAGGGTTTCCAGCGTTTGGGGGTCCTGGGGGTGCAGAGCTCTGTTGGCTCCTCCTCGGGGGAACACACTGGGAGCTGGGATCCCCATTTATCCCCATTGATTCGTGCCCTGTGGGGACAGAGTGTGTGACAGAGGCTCCATTAGGGGCAAGGAGTAACAGAAAGAGCCCAAAAAATGTCCCTGAACACTCGGAGCTGCCGGGCTGAGTGTCCTCACTCCACGAAGGAAACAATTCTTTCCCCACACGGATTAAATACAATGCAGGTAAAAGCACGCAGATGAAAGCAGCCAAAACCCTGGGGTGGGTGAGTGGCACGTTGCAGGAAAATATGAATGTATTCCACTTGTAACACTCTAAATGCTATCTGTGGCAATAGCGAGTTCAATCAGACACCTCTAGGGAGGTGCAGAAGTCCTGCCAGAGCATGGATGGAATGAGATTCCTCTGCTCAGGATCCTGCAGCCCTGGCTAGGGAGGGAGAGGTAACAGGAGGTGATGGTTCCATCATAGCCAGAAAACACATTTGCTTGGTGCTGGTGAGGATAAAATCTGAAAAAGTGACTTTTCCGTGCTCAGAGCAGCCTGGCTTTGCTCTCAGTAATGTTCATGTCAACAGTGTTACCTAAGGGGACACCAGGAGGGCTCATCTCAAATGCTTTCATCTCCAGCCTTCCCTGTAATTAAATAAATTGAATTAATTGAATTACAGTAACAGGCTCTGTTACACCTACATAAATTCTACAAGGTCCACCCTCCTAAACTGCCTCCTTCAAGAGATTAATTGAGTAAAATATACAGAAAATCATGATTACATCCTGAATCCAGTTGATCAAATAAAATCCCTAATGTATATTTGGCCATCAGCTTCCTGTCCCTGAAAGTCAGACTTTTCCTACAAAAAATTTGGGCCTGATGTTTTGAGCTGTCAAGGATATGAAACTCCAAGGAAAAACTCAGTTGCTCAACACTATGGAAAATCCAACACATTAATGCACTTTTCTCTCCATTCCGAAAATAAAAAAGAAAAAAAAATAAAGATATTTGGGAACAATATCATTCTTCAATATAAAGTGTGGCTCACACTTCAGAAAGAAACCAGAGAGGAGGGGAGCAGAATGTTATTTAGATTTCTGTCGTGTGTCATTTTTCTCTTGCTATTAAATTCAAAGGAAAACGAAGTCCACTCTAATCAAGAGCAATTGTTGTGGTGGGAACATTTATAAGGAACAATGAATATAAATGGGCCACTTTTCCTGCAACAGAGTGCAAGGAAAATCCTGTTAAAAACAATTACTTAGAGTCTGTGGCAATAAACCCAGCACTGAGGAGCCTGAACCCAGAGCTCCTGGTGCTGGGCCACAGCTCAGGAGGGAGGAGGATCTTTAGGCAAGGCTGCCCTGAAATCCCTCCCAGAGTGCCAGCAGCACGACTGATGGCCCTGCAAGGAGCAGCAGGCTCGGATGAATGGGCTGTGTGCCCTCTGCACCTGGGGCTGTGCTGGCACTGCTGGCACAGGTTTGGGCACCTGGGGTGGCAGGGACACCCTCGGGAGGTGGCACTGGTGCAGCTGCCAGGTTAAGGATTTAACCCTTTGGGAGTGGCAGAAAAAAGACACAGCTACGTGGTCAGGATGGGAAAGAGAATTATTGAGAGTATGATTGAGGTCACTGGGCTGCAGAGAGAGAGAAAGGACAGTGACACACACGGGGCTCTGTGGGGAAAAAAGGCCAATTTATTGTACAGACAGCCCGGATTTAAAGTGTGTCAGTGCAGCCAGGACAGGACAGGAGCTCATTGGACAATTGGGAAAAACATCCTTGGGACAGCACCTCAGGATGTGTCCCACGGGAAAGACACCAGGGGTTAATGTTGGTGATGAATTCCACTCTGTTTGTCACCGTGTTGTCACCCTGGGAGACTCCTCCCTAACTGAAGCTGCAGTCAGCTTGTCAGCCTGGGAATGGAGCTGAGAGTCAGGAGAAATCCAGGCCTGGGAAGAATTTCCAAGCTGGAATTCCCCAGCTCTATAAATGTGTGTGTCCACATAGGATTTGTACTTTCATAGTGTGTTCCACAGAGCTAAGACAAGGCAGCAGCTCACTGGATAATTGAGAAGGTGTTTTTGGGATTGTACTTCAGGATGAGTTTCACAGCCTGCACCAGGTGTTAATTTTTGTTATGAATTTTATTGTGTTTTGACTAGATTATTATCCTGGGAGAAATTCTCTCTACTGAAGTTGACACGTTATTAGTTTGGGCAAGAAACTGAGAGAGCAGGAGAAGCTCCAGCCTGAGAATGATTTTCCAGGCTGTAATTTTCCTGGATCTCTAACAGTGTGTCCACAATTTGGGATCACACTGCCACAGGGACTCAATGACTCAAACCTCTTTTTGTCCAAGCCCTGAGTTTTCCCTTCAGCCCCAGCACAGCTGGGGATGGTGGGGTTGAGATGTTCAGACCTGGATCAGCCTCCTGAGGATCCCCCCTGAGCTGACACCTCCTGTTCCCAGGAGAAGTGACAAACCTGGATGAAAGGAGCAGCCCCTGGGGCCCTCAGTGCTCCCCTTGCTCTCTTTGGGCTCTTTGGGAGTGAGCCCAGAGCATCCCTGCACCCCTGGTGCCTGGGGGTGTCCTGGAGCCTGCTCTGCCTCCTGCCATCCCAACCCAGCTCTTCCCACTCACAGCAAGGAGATTTTTAGTCCCAAATCTGTGATGAGTTCCTGGGAAGGCACAGATGCAAAGGCTGAGCCAGGGGAGGCTGAACGCTGACAGCCAGGGCTTCGACTCTGGGGACTCTCCAAAAACCAGGGATTTGGGGTTTCAATTTGAGCAGCTGTGACATGGGGAGGGGGAGGCAGGAGTGGAGCAGCTTGTCCCCTGAGCTGCCACCAGCCAGGGGTGTCACCAGAGCCATGGGCTGAGCTGGGCTGAGGCAACAAAAACACAGGAAGGGAGGACAACCTCCTCCCCATCCCCCAAATCACTGGCTATCACCACCGTGGCTTAATTAATTGTTAACATTTCTGTAATTAAGCAGTAACAGAAATGATTCCCTCTCGGTGCTGATGAAGATAATGAATAACAATCATGGCTGCTTTGTTTCCCGGCAATGATCTGTTTTGAAATATACATTGATTTTATTTTGATTAGGACCAAACCCGCTTTCCACGCCACAAATAAACCTCTGTGATTTGAGTAAATTGCTGTTGGCATTTACATTATGATAATCAGCTCAGAATCAGCTGCTCTCTTCCTGGGTGTCATTTGCTCACTTCTTAGTCCACTGTAATTTGGGGGCTGTACTTGGGAATATTTAATTATGGCTTCCTTTCTGCTTTGTTCTGTGATCCACGTGTTCCCCAGCACTGTTGTTATCCATGAAATGTTCCCTAACTCTGCCAGCTCCTCCAGGCTCATTCTCCTGCTGCTCCTACACTCCTCCAGAGCTGCTGGGCTGCCTTCCCCAAGCTAAGCCCAGAGACAAGGAGTGGAAATTGTGAAAACTCCAAAGAAAACCAAAAATCCCGTGTTGGTTTTGCATTGAAACTCTGCTTCCTGTTATTTTCCTGATCCATTTGGAAAATCTCAGGAGTTAGAGCCTGGTGCCAAACTGCCTCAAAAATACATTTTCATTATTTCTGTTGTGCTCAGGGATCTGCCCCTGCCTCTGTGCCAGCCTCCCAGTCTGCTCTGTGCTCATCCCAGTGCCCCTGGGGTGGGGGCCTGGCTTTGGTTAAAATCCCTGGACTCAAGTATTTCACTGCAAATATCTGAATTCTTCCTGCTGCTTTTAGGGCAGAGTGTGTGTCTGGCAACAATGAGATATTTTTTAATCTCAGGGTTGAATCCTTCATTTGAATTATTCACAGCATTCAGTTCTGGCACTTTTTAAATGGAACTTTTTCCTGCTTGAAAATGTTTCTAGTTTTTATTCAATGTTTATTTTGATTTATTTTCTTTTTAAGAGGAGAAACACATCCTTTTCAGCAATTCTCTTTTTTGTATTTTCAATTTCAAATCATCATAAAAGACATGTTTTCCTTTTGAACTGGGAGACAACTTCTGTCCAGAGCAGCCCAGCAACCAAACTTTTTGGGCCCAGTAAGTTTAACCAATATTTTTTTTTTATGTTCCTGTAGCAAAACATTTCAAATACTCTTTGCTGTGAAACTTCTCCCATCATCCTAAGCCAAGCTATCCAAGGAGAAGTTTATTTCTGATATTTAAAAATATTTTAAGTTCTCCAGTATCCTGGGAATGTTGGGAGGAGAATGCACAATCCTGCCTGGATTTGTGGGCTGAGAAAAGTGTGAGGAAAATTGGTCTTGATGATCCGGGGGATCTTTTCCAAAGTTAAGGATTCTGTGATCCCTCCTCCCTTCCTTTGTTCCCTCTCCTCCTTGCCCAGGCTGTGCTCACACTGCAGGGAGGTGGGGAATCCTGGAGGGCTCCTGGGTTCGGGTGCTCAGGGGATGCATTTCCATTTTCCCTGCAAGCAGGAGCTGCCACAGCTCGTTCAGGTTTCTCCAGCCTGGGCTGGGAACTGAGAGAAACAAAATCCACCAGCCCTGCCAGGGCAGCCCTTCCCAGCAGAGGAGGGGTGGGTTAGGAACTGTGGACATGGCAATTCAGGAGAATTCCCTCAGAAAGGGGGGCAGGCACTGGAAGGGCTGCCCTGGTGGAGTTCCCATCCCTGGAGGTGTCCAAGCAGGGCCTGGATGGGGCACTCAGTGCTCTGGTGACAAGGTGGGCATTGGTCACACACTGGGCTCAGAGGCCTGGGAGAGCTTTTCCAGCCTCAGTGACCCTGGCATTCTGTGACTGTGCTTTGCCCCCAAAACCAGGAGGAGTAAGAATTGCCTTAAATATGAGTTGTAAAAATAATTGGATCAATCCATGAGTCTGTACCAGCAGCTTGGAGTGGCCCCTGCAGGGATCAGGCTGTGACTCCTCTCCTTCAGGAATGGGCTGCTGGAATGTTCTGCTGGGTGGGGATGGAGCTCATCCCCTGATCACAGAACCCCAGAACCACGGAGACCTCCGAGGGCAGAGAGGCCACCCTGTGCCACATCCCTGCTGTGCCCCCAGCTCAGAGCCCTGAGAGCCACATCCAGGATTTTTGGGGTGTTTTTTTTGTGTTTTGTTCATTTTTTTGTTTTGGGGTTTGTTTTTTTTTTGTTTATTTTTTGGGGTTTTGTTTGGTTGGTTTTTTTCTTTTCTTTTCACTTAGAATTAGGATTAAAAACATCAGGAGACAAATTTTCTTGTGTTTGCACTTGGTTGTTTATTAAATCTTATCTAAAGTACAGAAAGTTCTGCAACACTTCTGGCTACAGCTAAAAGTGAGCAAAGTGGAGCTGAATCCAGCTGCTACAAGGTCTTTTAAAGCTAAACAGTCCAATAGAGAATTAACACCTATATTATTGATACTTTTGACTCAATAACTACATTTCTGTGGCTTGCAGTGCAGCACTGACTGTCCAACCAAAAACTGGTGCCTGAAATCATGAAGAAGAAAGAAGACAGAAAGAGACAATGCCCAAAACTTCCATCTTGTTCCATATTTATTACTATATTTTAAAACCCTCAAATTCCAAACCCTTCACCATGTGAAATCACACACTTCTATTTAATTACACACCAGTGATTTTAACTCCATCACTCAAATTTGGAGCCTTCTCCAAGGGCTCAGGTCCAAAGCAGTGTTCTCCAGGGCAGCTCAAAGCAGGCTCCTGGCTTCCAACACAACCTTTCTGTGCACGAATTTCTCCTCATGTCCAATCTGGACCTTCCCTGGGGCAGCCTGGGGCTGTGTCCCCTCATCCTGTCACTGTGTCCCTTTGTCCTGGGGCAGCCTGGGGCCGTGTCCCCTCATCCTGTCACTGTGTCCCTTTGTCCTGTCACCGACCTGCAGCTGGATCCTGTCAGGGCTCATTAACATGGACACGGATGGGAATGTGGATTTTTTTCCTAACAGCAGCAACCATTTCGTCCTCCAACAGCCACGATGGTACATGCAGGAGAGATTTGGAACCATGAAGGCACCAGAATCCTCATTGTTCAGGTCTGGCACCCAGGACACGGCACAGCAGGATGGCACATCCCTGGGAATGGCACATCCCTGGGAATGGCACATCCCTGGGAATGGCATCCTGCTCCCTTGCCAGAGCAGCTCCAGCCCTTCCCTGTGCCCAGGAGAGGGGTTAAACACTGACCAAAGGAGCAGCAGGGAGATGGGCTGGCCATGCAGACAAACCCCAACTCTGTGATGGGAATCATTCACAGCCCAGGGCAAGCAGAAACAAGATAATGCAGAGCAAGGGACGGCACAGAGGAAAAGAGGCTTTGAAAAATGCAAAGCCAACCTGCAAACATGCAGGGAAATGTGAACCTTTCACTTCAAAGCATTTAAAGTCAGTGTTAAAAGGCTGTTTCTGAAAGGTTTCCGTTCTGCTGCCTCTTGTGCACAATTTTTGTTTAACTCAAACTCCCTCTCGGAAACAATTTTTTTTTTATTTCATGCTTGAGCTCTGCTGCTGGTTCTAGGAGAAGAGGCATTGTGTGTGCGAACAGAGGGAGGTGTAAAGACCTGCGGAATAAAAGAATGTTTAGGTTGGCAGAAGCCCTTGAGGTCATTGAGCCCAACCATTAACCCAGGAGGGTGAGGCAGGACAGGGGGAGGGAAGGGGAGGGAAGGGAAGGGAAGGGAAGGGAAGGGAAGGGAAGGGAAGGGAAGGGAAGGGAAGGGAAGGGAAGGGAAGGGAAGGGAAGGGAAGGGAAGGGAAGGGAAGGGAAGGGAAGGGAAGGGAAGGGAAGGGAAGGGAAGGGAAGGGAAGGGAAGGGAAGGGAAGGGAAGGGAAGGGAAGGGAAGGGGCTGCAAGGCTGCCTTGTCTTCCTTTGCCTTGTGTATCCCTTCCTTCCTGCCAGGTCTGCACCAAACCGTGTCTCTAAGCACCACATCCACACTTCCCCAGTCCTGTCAGGATCCCTTCCCTGCCCTGGACAGCCTCTATCAGTGCTTGACAACCTCATTAATGAAGAAATCTCCCCCAGTATCCACCCTGAGCCCTGGGGACACCCCTGGTGACCAGAACCCAACCAGATTTAACTCCATGCAGGATCTTGAACCTCCAAGACTGTGGATTTAGCTTTGATTTCTAATGGCAGAGCCAAACCTGAAGGTCTGCACACAATTTAATGCTTCTTTCTAATCTGGTTTGGGGCTGTGTTTTTTGGGAAGGCCTGGCCAGTCCATGAAGGCTTGAAGTGAAAAGCAGAGAAAACTCGAGTGACAATCACAGGGGCACATCCCAAGTGTCTGGGGGAGCAGGGCTCTGCACTCAGCAGCTTTGCCCAGCAAGGGTGACCCTGCAGGACCCTCAGGCCCCTGTCCCAGGGCAGCCCCTGCTCCCACACAGCCCAGGCTCTGGGATCCCATCCCAGTGTCCCAGCCATGGGGCTGGCACAGCCTCTGCCCAGGGACAGGCACCTTCCCAGCTCTGGCTCCACATCCTCTGCTTGTCAGCATTAATCAAGCATTAAAGCAAAGGACAGGCAGATTTTGCTGATTTAATGGATAATTCCAGCTTGTTTGGTCCATCTAATTCAAACTACTGGGACTGAATCTGAAGTGACTACTGCCTGTCCCTGCTCATCTTTGTCAATGGCTTTAGACACAGGTCAATGCAGGTAATCACTTTCCAAGGGAGTCTCAAAAATAGCAGGAGTTTCTATTTAAATGTACTTTTTTCATTTGCTAATACTCCCCATCCCTCATTATTGCCATTAAGTTTAGATTTTTTTCCCTGCAATATTTTTTTTTTTAATGAAAATAATTTCTTCCATCTTCCTCTACTGACACATATATGAATTATGAATTATGGCTTGCTAAGGCACTTTTCTTCCTGAAATGATTTTTAAAGGAAGGGAATGAGCTTTGTGAATACTGACTGGGCTTGAGACAACCCTGTGAGTGATCCTGATTAACATGGTCATGGTTTGAGGAGGAAAACCCAATGGGCAAAGGACTTCAACACAATCCAAGGAATATTTTTACACCAGAAATGTTGCTTGCTCCTTTTTTTCCTGCATGCACAAACATAAAAGTCCAAGTGCAAGCTACAGGGAATTTATGGACAGACACAAGCTGCTTAGATGATCAAATAAAAGATGTTTAAACCTCATCAATCTTTCAGGAAGCAGAGGAGAAATTTGATTGTCTCTGACAAATGAACGACCTTTGGCTGTTCTGCACAAAGGTGAAGCAGATCCCAGAGTAACAGCACAGGCAGCAAGGGCAGCACTGGAGGTTCTGATTCTTTAGTGGCCTTTTTATATGATGAAGTCCATCCAGTAAAAATCCTCCCAATACCCCGTGGCTCTGTGTGTAATAAATTTAGGAGCAGCTGCTTGGAGACATCACAACTTTCCCTGTAGAAAGCCCAAAGCAGGAACTTCTACACCTAAATATCTTCCATGGGCAGGAAGAGAAGGCAAGCAAAGGGCCAGCAGGTCCTTTTGTCCCTCCTGGGAAACTTTGTCCCTCCTATCCTCTCCTGGGAGCAGTTTTGTGCAGAGCAGAGCAGGTTTTGCTCTGTCAGGTGGGTCATGGATGATGACAGCAGGCTCTGCACTGCAGACCAAGTCTCTGGGGAATACTT
The DNA here is from genome assembly GCF_052056855.1 of Sturnus vulgaris. Lineage (NCBI taxonomy): Eukaryota > Metazoa > Chordata > Aves > Passeriformes > Sturnidae > Sturnus > Sturnus vulgaris. Next base: position 14,714,585 of record NC_142259.1, on the reverse strand, counting down.
TGAAACGTGCAGGTGAAGATTGGGAAGGAGAATGGGGACAGGTGCAGCTGCTGGATGCTTTGTGAGAAATCAGCTGTGCTGCTGCTCCTTGGCTTCTCTGAGCTCAGCAGCTGCCTTTATCCTGAAGGACAGATCACATGGCTGCTCCATGGGTTGGAAATACAAGGATGATTGAAGAGCTCCACAGGCTGACAAGACATCTTCTGCAGGCTGGTGAGTCAGGCCTTGTCTGCCTTCATCACTTTGATTGAGCTTAAGGTCACCTCAAAGCCCAGTCCTGCAAAACTGGCCCTGGCTCCAGGCCAGTGCCTCCAGGTAACTGCAGCCTTCCCAGGGAAGGGAGCAGCTCTTCCCCATCCCTGTGCCATCTCCAGGCCACTCTGCCATGGGCACACCCGGGCATGGAAGCACTGCAAGTTGTCCAGCAGCTCCCACCTCGTAGTGGGCAGTGGGAGCAGCAGGCAGTGCAGGGATGCAGCCAGAGCAAAGCTCCCCAAAGGGACCTGGGTAGGGAATAACTTGCACTTCACTGGAATATCTTTCATGCAAGGAACAACTCCAATAAACAGAAAATACTGAGAAAAATACAGAGGTGGCCCCCAAAATGTCAATGTTCTTATTTGCCTGTGTCTTGGTGAACTTCATTGTGTGGTACCTACAGCAGAATCTGGAGAAATTTTGGAAGAATTGTCCATTAGTTGTAAGGATTCACTGTATAAAGCACGGGAAAACTTGAAAGACAGGAGACATTTTTAAATGCCAACCTTTGAAATGTTAAATAAGAAGACAAAGAGTCAGGAGCTTCCCTTTCAAACCTATAAAACTTCAGTTTTCAGAAAACACTGAAGTGGATAATCAAATAGTCTATCTGTGAGCTCACAGAGGAGTATAAAGGGATGAGTAACAGTCTGTAAGGATTTGTCAAGAACAAATATGTCAAACCAATCTAATTTTCCTTTATGACAGTGCAAAAAGCCTTCTGGATAGAGAAGAAACAGACCATGTCATAGATCTTGATTTTAGTCAGGCTTTTGACACTGTCTCCTCTGATACTTCCACGAGCTAGAAAAATATCATCTGAGTGAATATATTATTGGGTAGTTGCAAAACTGGTTAGAAAATTATAGATGGAGCAATCATTGACAGATTACTGTCAAAATAAGATGCTTGCAGTATGGACTGAGCTTTCAGCACTTTCATTAATGGTCCCAATGATGGAACACAGAAAACACTTCTCAAGCTGGCTGACACCTCCACATGGAAAGGACTGCCAGGATTTGGGATGAGCAGACTCACAAATGAACTGCACAGATTCAGAGCTGACTTGGAGATGATTTGAAAGAAAAAGGAGATGAGGCTTGGTGGGCATAGGTCTGTCTGCAATTCCCCAGCTGTGGGAATTCCAGATGGGAACAAGAGGCTGGTGAGCAGATCTGAAGGGAAGTCTGTGAGATTATCGTGGATCAGGTGCTCAGCAGGAGAAGGCAAAGCCTCACTCCACACAAACTGTGATTTGTGAGCCATGGCACAAACTCCTCCTTCAGCTTATCTCGTAGGCTTTGGACACATATGGTTAATGCTCAGCCAGTCTTCATGTCCCCACAAAAACACTGTGTTCTCTGAAATGATTTATCCCCAACTTAGCAGTGGCATATTTAGCTTTGAACATATTGGGCTTGGAAGGCAAGGCAAGATTGAAATTGTGATGTGACTGTAGAGCAAACTGTCCAACTGTCCCATTAGTTGGGGTTTTTTGTTACCCCCTTGTGTTCCTCAGCACGCTGCTCATGAGAGTGCAGGGGTGGGATGAGCCTGGGGACCCAGGCAGGCTCCTGGTGAAAGCTGAAAACTTGGCTTTGCTGGTTGATCAAACAAACAAAGCCAGCGTTGGAGGACAAGGTCCACTTTTGCCTTCTTTTCAAATAATGGCTTTTATTTCTGCCCACTCTGCAGCAGGATGTGAGTCCTTGCTGCCCACTCCTGCCTCTCCAGAGGAAACCACACGAGCCTTTCCATGGGAAATGTCCGGGCAAAGCCTTTGAGCCCCCCAGGCCCCCGTGCGCGGGCACAGAACGTCCGGGGAGCGCTCGGAGCCCTCCCCATCCCTCTCGCTCTCTTTTCTTTTTCCTGGAGAAAATCTGATTAAAGCTGTGCAGAGGAGCAGCAGATGGCAGTTTTGACGTGAGGTGAAGACAGCTTAATCTCCATCTGTGCTGACATTTCCACATGCCTCCCTGCAAACGCTGGCCCCCGAGAAGCTCCAATGCGGAGCTGGGGGGTCTCGGTGCCCTTTGCCGGAGGATTTTCCACGAGGGATGTTGGGAGCTGGCACACACCGGCCACGGGCTTTGCTGGAGACTCTGCTCATTGCCCAGGGCTCGGTGATTGGCTTCTGGTCCTAATTAAGAGCCGGAGCACCTCGGCTGAGCTTTGGGGAGCGTCTGCGGCAGCGCTGCCCCGCCGCAATGAACGGAGCGGGGCAAAGGCAGCGCCTCTTCCGAGGGGCCGCTAATTGCCCTGGGTGATTAATTCCAGCATCCCCAGCACCGAGCGCTCCTGTGGGTCAGGACGAGCTGGCAATTAAGGCAGCGATGCCTTTTGTGCTCGGTTTCGGAGTAAACAAACGGAGTTTTGGTGTTGGGGGCTCGAGTGCATCTGCCGGGCCACAGGCACGGTGTTTTCCAGGGCAGATTCCTAAATCCAGATTCCTAAATTCAGATTCCTAAATCCAGGCTGAATGTGGAGGCTGCCACTCCACCCTTCGGAGCGGCTGTGCGGAGCAAGCCCAGGGAAGGTGATTCCTGCTCGGAGCCCTGTTCCCTTCTTCACCTGCTGGGGTGGGAACTGCTTCATCCAACCCCCTTGTCAGGAAAATTAATCCACAAACACCAGAGGTTTATGTCCAAAATGGAGACAGAGGAGTCCTTTTACTCTATTTTAATAAAGGGAGAGGCCATGGGACATTCCCCTGGGATCTCTCACATTTTTGGAGGACGCAGCCTCCTTTTTATCCCAATTTCCCATCCACATTTCCCTCTCTCTTTCCCCATTAGCTCAGGTACTTGAGAGGCACAGACTTCCCAGAACTCCTGATACCTGAGATTCCCCTCTAATGTACAACCCTCCCTTTTAATTTTTAATTCTTATAGAATTAATGATTTTCCCCCACGTGCTCTGTGCCAGCCTCCCCCAGCAGATGAGGTGAGGTGCTCAGCTGGGGAGGCAGGAGCATCTCAAATCCAAATCCTTGTTGGATAGTGAGGAGGACACTAAAAAGGTTTATTAGTGCGACTGGGGATTCAGTGTTTCAACATAAGCACCTGGAAAAAAACTTCTCATTAAATGGAGCAACCAAACAGCACAGAGCAGTGGGAAAGGTGTGGTTTAATTGAAGCCAGCTTGTGAGGGGAAGGAAGAAAGGAAAGCAGGAGAATGTTATGGGCCAGCTGCAGTCTCAAGGCTCCCTCAACATCCACAGTACAGCACATTTCTGCAAAGAAGGAATCAAAGCCCTTGGTGTGGAGGGGAGGAGAGGTCCCGTGGAGAGCTGAGGGCTGGTGTGTCAGCACGGTTTGGGAAGGCTGTTCCTGCTGGCTCATCCATCCTGGGATCCAGCCCAAGGCTACAAGAATGGAAGAGAAATCAGAGCTACAAATTCCTCCTGGAGACCTGAAGTGCCCGAGGGGATTAGAGCAGGGTTTGGCTGCACATTCAGGTTTGTGAGCAGGCTCCAGGCCAGGCTCCAGGGGCACAGCCAGGCTCTGCTCAGCTCTGCAGCCTCAGCTTTGGGGCTACACAAAGCTTTGGGCTCTGAGCAGCACCAGAAATTCTCATCCCCTCTGCCCTGGAAGGGACCCAGGAGGCTCAGCTCCCATCAGGAGGGGCAGGGGCTGTTCACTGCAGCCCCAGCTTTGCTGTGTGTCCTCCACACCCATCCACAAGCCCTCACCTCCCTGTCCCTGTCCCTGTGGGAATGTCACCAAGCCACCAGGCAGCAGCACCACGCAGATCACTCTGTGGCTCTTGGAGCAAGTCCTGTGTGCTCAGGACACTCTGCTGATGACAACCGTGAGTGCAGGGCCCGGGGAGCTGCTGGAGGCAGCAGCTCCTGAGAGCAAACACCTTCTCTGAGGTGTGTAAAATAACACAATCCGCACGGACAGCTTTAGGATGCCTCCCGTGATTGTCTGACACCCCAATGAGCTACTGCCCAGGGACCTTTCCTGGGCGAGCACAGCGATTTATGGTGCAATTGTGCTGCTCAGAGTTGTCCAGGGAGGGGGCTGTGTCTTTAAGGAATTACTCGTTTCTCAACTTCACACAGCATCCTTGAAATGCTACTTGTGCCATCTTGTGTTTTCCCTGCTCTAAATCAGTTTAAGTGTTTTGTTCTCTCTGCCACCAATTTTTATGATATCTCCCCTACTCGAACACACACACAGCCCCATCTACACTGCATTTCTAGGCAGACAAACAATCTTTCATGCTTTAGGAAGGCCAGCTCAGTCTAACACAGACATTCAGGCCTCTGATTCTCTGGGACTTGCTCAACATCAGCCAGGAAAAGATGAAGTTTTGATGATCACGTCTTGCATGTTCTTCTGGTCATAATTACACAATACCAGACAAACATGAGGTTTTTGTGCAGGTGTCTCAGCCTCAGAGGTGTCACTGAGGAAAAGGTGTCTGGCTCTGGGAGGTTTGAATGCAACTGAGAGGTTACAGAGGTCCTGCCTCTGTAAATGCTCTGCTGGCAACCTCAATTCTGGGAACAAATCACTGCTCAGGAAACCTGGGACTGTCTCCTTTGCTTAAAATCCTTACTCAGGATGAATTTAGAAAGCCCAAGCTAGAAGCAAATTGGCTGGAAATAAACCAATAATCCATTCATGGCTTTGGTTCAAAGTTTATCCATAGATAACTTTTTTCCAGCAAATCCTTCTGGATGTAACCAAATTGATCAAAGCATTACTGAGCACCTCCTGTTCTCCTTTAATCACATTATTTGGCATTGTCAAGGAGCCAGGCTGATCCCAGGGTGGCAGAGATCTTCCCAGGAGGTGCCTTTGCTCTGCAGCCTGGCTGGTGCCCAGGGTCACCTCAAACCCTCCTGGCTCCCTGATGGTGACACCTCAGACCCCACAGGACAAGGTGTGGCAGCTCCAAACAGCACTGCAGGAGTCCTCAGTGCCAGTCCACTGGTGATGATGGGATTTGGGAAGCCTGGACACACAAGTGGTGGCTGAACTCTTACAAACAGTGCCCGAGCTGGTCACAGGGAGCCAAAGCTGCAGAGCTGTTCTTCAGCATTTGCTCAGCTTTATCTCTGTTTTCATTGTTGGTAAAATTGCAGGGTCACAGCACCTGAAATCTCATTTCATTCCACCCCCTGCAGGGACACCTTCCACTGCACCAGACTGCTCCAACCCCATCCAGCCCGGCCTTGGATGGAAAAAGCTCCTGAGAAAATGGGAGAGATGCTAAATTGAAACATTTTACTGAAATGCAGTTTGTATAACCAGACAATCCAGTCTGGGAGTCTGAGGAGCTTTGCAATTGGACTACTAATGACAGCAGGTTATTTCTTGCATTTTTATGCATTTTCATACAGTTCAAGCTGAAAATTGGACCAGTGCTGAGCAAGAGGAGCAGCCCTTCCCTGTTGCACAGGTTCCTGGTCTCACAAGGAGCTGTGACAGCAAAACTCAGTTTGCTCTGAGCTCTGAGTATGGGCCTTTCTCATTTCAGCATGGCACATTCCCTGTTATCTTGCTTGAAAGAAATAAGATCAAAACCAGAAAATAAAGATGCAGCAATCAGATAGGGCTGTTTACACCTCAGGCTCAGTGGCCTGAATTTAGCAGAGGTTTGTAGCAAGTTGCCAACTTCCTCCCTACTCCTGTGATTCCTGATTATTATTATTATTTTTATTTTTTTCCATAATGCTCTGGCACCCCTCGCTCCCAGGCATTGCTTTGAACTCCAGCTACTGCCTTGTAAATGAGACTCCAGACTGCAAAAAAAGGCTCTTCCTGCACATCCTCTCCCAGTCTCCAGCGATTTTCCCCTCAGGGACCTCCTCACCCACAAGGATGGGTTTCACTTCCATACATTCAGTCCACAGGTTTTGACAGTGCTGCTTTTACACCTGTTTGAAAGTGCCCCAAATGCTTTTAGTGTGCTGTGGTGCCAGTGTGGGGAGTGAAAACTCATTTCCAGCTGCACCCCCAGGGCTGATCCATGGCCTTGGCTCCCACTGGGACATTGCCCAAGAAAGAAATTCAAGCAAGCACTGGAGGAAATAGATTCCTTCTTCATTACCTTTATTGAAATACATTTATGCTAAAGCTGCACTATGTGAACCTGCCTTGAACACTGCAAGGGAGAGACAAATCTGGGCATTGAGCACCCCCTGCAAAGGATAATTGAAATCAATGGAGTTGTTGGCTCCCTCTGACACTGGTGCAGGTGCAAAGGGATGCTGCTGAGATCTTGCTAAGAAGTTGGAGCATTCTGGCTCAGGTGTGGCCCTCAGATATCCTCTCTGCCCCAGGGACCTTCAGTAAAGGCATCAGGAGTTGGAGCACCGAGACAGGCCAGTAGAGAAATCTAAATTTTTTTTTAAATTAAAGACTCACCCCCATGTTCAAAAGTCTTAATATGTTCTCAGTACACTCTGCAGAAATCCACCCTCTCATTGCACAGTCACAAGGGAGTGAAATATCACTCAGCTGCTCCTCTGTATCCTTTTATTTTTTATGTATTTTCATTCCTTTTCCTCCAACTTCCTGTGATTTCCAGCCCTTGTTGAACACTGACAATGCCTCCCTATTATTGCAGCATCCCTGGTCTGCTGTCACTCAGACTTCAAACCCAGTGCCTACAGCTCCCTGCTCCTGTGCTCCCTCTGTGCACACAGCACTGAAAAGTAGCAACGTGGTTTTGAAAGACTCATTTTCATTTTACTGATTCCCTCCTCTACAAAATTCCTCCCTCTCCCAAATCTCTGCCGTGGATTTTTGCCTCCCAGCTCTCGTGGAGCAGGAGGGGGAGCAGATCGTGTTCCTGACTCCAGGCTGCACCAAGTGAGATGTTCTTATTCCTCCAGGGTGGCACAGGCAGAGCAGGGTGTTCCAGGTAGGGCTTGGAGGAGAAAATGCTTCCAGCACTTCCTGGGAAGGAAAGAGAGAAGATGTGGAGGTCCAGGCCTGCCAAGGTAGAGTTGCCCTGCTGGGGAAAGTCCTGGGGTACTTCCAGAATAAAATTCTCATAATTGGTCTCCAGAAATGATATCAAGTCAGGTGAACCAACAGGAAGGATTCCTCAGTCCACAGGGAGCTTTGAGAGCTCCTCTTTGGGATGGAAAGGTGCATTCCAGCTACTGCCAAAAATTTCCTTCTGCTTGTTTCAGTGCTCCTCTATTAATTCTAAATTAAGTGGTTAATTATAAAATAAACGGTAATTGCATGTCTGGGCATTGCAAAGGGGTTGTGTGTTTCTTGTAAGCACTGTGATGAGTGTGAGGATAATGTTTTCCTTGATATAACAAGATTAATTGCAATTAAGGAATTACAGTGTGACGGGTTTAACACGGTGCATGTTAAATAGATGGAAAAGTTGGAACCAAGGAATCCCAGACTGGTTTGGGTTGAGAGGGACCTTAAAGCTCACCCAGAGCCACCCCTGCCATGGCAGGGACACCTCCCACTGTCCCAAATCCCAATGTCCAGCCTGGCCTGGGACACTGCCAGGGATCCAGGGGCAGCCACAGCTGCTCTGGGCACCCGGTGCCAGCCCTGCTCACCCTGCCAGGGAACAATTCCTGCCCAAAATCCCACCTAACCCTGCCCTCCCTGCCAGGGAACAATTCCTGCCCAAAATCCCACCTAACCCTGCCCTCCCTGCCAGGGAACAATTCCTGCCCAAAATCCCACCTACCCCCCCCCCCCCCCCCCCCCCCCAGTTTAAAGCCAGTCCCTCATGTCCTGTCACTCCAGGCCTTTGTCACTCCCTGGACTTGTAAACATTGTCAGTGATGAATCTGAGCTGTAAATCCCTGCCCATGGACAGGAGGACGCTGGAACAAGGTCCTGCAAGGATGGGCTCTGTGCTGTTCAATATTTGTACTGACCCAGGAGAAAATACAAAACAGGCACCAATCTCTGCTCTGTGACAGGAGCCAGGGCATGTCTGGAGCTGTGCCAGGGAGGCTCAGGCTGGATATCAGGGAAGGTTCTTCCCTCCCCCCGAGGGTGCTGGCACTGCCCAGGCTCCCCAGGGAACGGGCACGGCCCCGAGGCTGCCAGAGCTCCAGGAGCGTTTGGACAGCGCTGCCAGGGATGCTCAGGGTGGGGCTCTTGGGGGGTCTGGGCAGGGCTGGGGCTGCCCTGGCTGACCCTGGGGGTCCCTCCCAGCCCGGGATATTCTGGGATTCTGTGAATGGAGAGCTCATATTGCTGCTGGGAAGCAGGCTGGGTTATTTGGGAACCTGAGCAGTGGAATGTGGAGCCATTCCCAGTGCAGAAAGGCTGAGCTGGGAAGCAGAGAGACGTGGAAGGTGGGAGGGAATGAGCCCTTGGAGTGAAGATCCACAGCAGGGTCCCAGCCACAGGTGCTCAGTAACAGCCACAAGCAAAGGAGGATTCCCCTAAATTGGAGGAGACATTTGGGGATGCACCAGAGCAGAGATTCAATAATGAGATAAAGTCAGGCAAGCCAATAATTGCCCAAGTTCAGTCAGATAAACTAAGCCAAGAGGAGGTTAAGGACAAGTGGTCCCAAAATAAGGCAGAGATTTAACACCAGAGGTCTGGTAGGATTTGAAGCTAAAAGCACAGGATAAACTCATCCAGGCTATAAATAAATTATATGGGCTCTTTTAACGAAGAACATCCTCGTTAAAATGATGAATGAAGGCTTCTCCACCACATGCAATGAACAATAATAGCTGGCTGTGTTAATTGTGGGTGCAGCCCAGCTCAAACAGGAGCACAGGGATGTCTGTGGTGTGCAGGGGAGATGAGGTGACCCCAATGTCCCTTTGGGACATTAAATTCCCCAGGGGAGGGCTGTGATTCACCAAGGTTAATTCTGAATTATCTCATCTCTGCACAGCAGGGACACCTCCCTCACATGGCCACCTGACATGGATAAAATCACACAGTTTCTAATAAAATAAAAATAATTCGAAGAAACAAACAACATCAACCAAAAAAAAAAATTAAAAATAAATAAAAATTCAATCTGTGGCTGGCCTTGTCTAGCTACAGAAGGACTTTTCCTTGTGGTTCCTAATTAAACTCCTCCTCACAGGTATGAACAAGGTGGAGTGGTGGAGGAAGGAGCTGTGTGCTCCTGAAAGCTGAGGGGATTGAGATTGTTCAGCCTTGGGAAGAGAAGGCTCTGGGGTCACCTCCTTGTGGCCTCCTAGTACCTGAAGGGACCTAGCAGAAATATGGAGAGGAATTTTTTACAAGGGCCTGGAGTGACAGGACAGGGAAGAATGGCTTCAAACTCCAGAGGGTGGGATAAGATGGGATTTTGGGGAGAAATTCTTCCCTGTGAGCTGTGGCTGCCCCATCCCTGGCAGTGTCCCAGGCCAGGTTGGACATTGGGGTTTGGAGCAGCCTGGGTGTCTCTGCCATGGCAGGGGTGGGATGGGATGAGCTTTAAGGTCTCATTCCACTCCAATTCCATGATTTCAGGGTGTGCTTCCAAGCTAGAACTCCATGATCTGTCAGCAGCTGAGCTGATTCCTTGGGAGGTTCATTTTAGCCAAGTGTTGCTGCCTGGGATCAGAGCTGTGGCCGGGCAGCAGCAGCAGCCTGGAGTTCCCCACGTCCCCCCTCTGCAGGGATCCTCACCCCCAGCTCTGTAAGTTCAGAAAATGCAGAATCACAGGATGGTTTGGGTTGGGAGGGATCTCAAAGCTCATCCCATTCCCCTGCCGTGGGCAGGGACACCTCCCACCACCCCAGGATGTTCCAAGCCCTGTCCAACCTGGCTTTGGATGCTTCCCCCAAACTCATCCTCTGGACACTGCAGAGTTTACATGAACCCGAAAAAGGCAAAGCCTCTCCCTGCATCCTTTGGGTGAAAGGTGGGAATTTGTTCTCTGGGATGTGCTGTGAATTCACAGTGCTCTGGAAAACACAAAGCTCTCTAGATTCTGATATTCCCCATCCCTGTTCAGCCCTGTAGGACTGGGTTTCTTTGTGCTGGCTGTGGGCTGGGCACAGATTTATGGGGGCTCCATATCCCTGCTCCACCCACAGGCCTCTGGCTCTGCTGCTTGTTCAGGGTAGGACAGTCAGTGCCTGAATAATTTGTGCCTGGTGCTAGGGCACTGCTTTTATATTCCTCTGTTAATCTGCCTGGCCACATATATTAAGGACTTTAAATGTGATACATGCTATTAATCCTGGTCCTGAATTATAAATTTGCCCTGACAGGTTAAAGTGCTGCTCTGTCCATGGAGCTGCTCTGTCCCTCCTGCTGTGTCCTGCAGCCTGCTGCAATAACCAAGGGAAAAGGTTAATTGGGAGCTGCTCTGAGCATCACTCTGCTCAAAGACCTTGGTGTTGGGGTATTTACTCAGCTGAAGCTCTCGAAGCCTCTGCCCCAAACCTTGTGTTCGATTCTGCTCTTTTTTGAGATGAGCTGTGCATGCTGCAAAAACGTCACCTCGGGGGGCTTCCAGAGCCTCTGCCACCACGGAAAGCTGGAGTAATGGTGCCTAAAAACACAGGGGAAATGGAGGTTTCTGGATCTCTGCAGTGACTGTTGTTTGCACTGAGCTCTGGGCAGAGATCCGTGGTGGTGCTGGCCTGGCTGGGATCACAGAACCACGGAAAGGTTTGGGCTGCAAGGGGCTTTAAAGATCAGCTGATGCCAACCCTCCCAGCCCATTATCCCCATTCCATGCTGGGCTTTGCCTGTCAGCAGCTGGCACTGCCCAGAGGGCTGCAGGGAGGAGGACACGGCCCCAAAACCAGGGTGTCCCTGTGCCCAGGACCAGGCAGGAAGGAGCCAGGGGCACATCCATTCTCCCGAGCCGTGGGAATGCTCTCAGGCTTTCATTATGAACTCTGCCCGGGTTATTATTCTGCTCCCTCTGCGATTTTTCCCATTCTGCTGCTGTCAGCAGCGTGTTTGTCAGCCTGCTGCATTAATACCTGTGCTTGTGCCTCCTTGCCTCTTATTAGCTGGGGGAGAGAAGGGAGATTTGGTGGTTTCATGTCACATTAGAGACTCAGGAAGCTCCTGCACATCTCAGCAGCCCGGGGGAGATGAGGCTTTGCTGCCTGACCTGGGTCTGGGGGATTTTTGTGGCTGCACAGAGGCGACCTGCCAAGCCCTTTGCTGTCTGTACTCATGCCATGGGCTGTTTTCTCTGTTGCTGAACAGATACAAACAACAAAAAAAAATGAGTAGCCCAGGGAGATGAGACGTGGGGAACTGGAGAGCCTTGCTTCCCAGCTAGCAGCAGCATAAAGTATTTTAAAGGCTCCCACTGTCAGTAATCAATGCTCCTATTAGATGCTCCTCTTTTTCTGCAGATCTCAAGCTACTTAATTGTTGATATCTAGGCACTGAATCAGTGCACAGTTAATTTATTCCATTATCTGCTGCTGGAGAGCTGATGTGGACACTAAAAATCCCAGTCAATTCCCACTGCTCCTCTGCCTCCCTGTGTGGAAGTGAAGTTAAGGGTAGTCAAGATTTTTTTTGCCCCTGTGAAGGTATTTCAGGAAACCTGGAGCACAAATGCTCCATTGGAATGTTGGTGTGCCCAGCCCAGCAGGTTTGAGCCCTCAGACTGGAACAGCAGTGCTGCTCCTGCTGCAGCATCCACAGCCCAGGGGCTCTTGGTGGGGGTGCTTTAATTGCTTTTTAATTGTTAGAAATTGTTTCTGTTCTGTAACAGGGAGAGCTTCCACTGCAGGATCCAAGGAAACCCTTCAGCCTTTTTCCAGCCTTCTCTCTAACCTGGGAGCTGCACCCCTTGTTTTACACACCACCAACCCGAGGCTGTATTGCTTTATACAAGTGAAAAATAGAGCAAAATTCCTGAAATCTTCAGGGATTTGGGAATCTGGACAAGACAAAGCCACTCCTCATCTGCCTGTGTGAAGCACTAATGAATATTTGTGGGCTGGCTGTTTCCCACTGCCCTTCTGCCCGACAGCACCACCAGAGCTGCTTTGTGCAGTGCAGTTGTGTGCAGGATTCCCCTCTCTTCCAGGGGCTCTGGAAGGACAGGTTTGTGTTCCTCACTGTGCAGGGGGATGCAGTGACAGCCATAACGTGCCCAGACAGAGTTGTGCCACGATTAATAACCCCAGGAACATCTTACTAGATAAAGCCATCCCTTTACCTGGGATCTGCCCTGGGACTTGCTGCTGGAGAGCTTGGATGAGCAGAGCCAAGGGCTAATTGCTAATTAGCTATTGTTAATTAGTGAGCCAGGGGCTGAAGGTGGCTACTGGAGGCTCTGTGCCTTTCCCAGTTTCTTCCTGGGGTTTCATGCTGCTTGTGAGGCTGGGAGAGGTGGTGTCATTCATCCTTCCTCATCCTAAAGGGCTCAGACATGTGGGAGGTTCTCTGTGGGATTGGCTCTGGTGGTGAAAGATAAATTGTTCTGTGCTAGCATGGTGCAGGTAAATGCCATCCCTCCTCTGAAATGCCTCTGAGCCCAGGTTTTAATATTCATCCCCAACTCCACTCAAACAACAAGAGAGCCTGTTGGATCCCAGAAATCTGGGATTTCTGAGCTTTCTGTGCTGTGTGGCACTGACCCCCAGGAGAACACTGCTTTGGACCTGAGCCCTTGGAGAAGGCTCCAGATTTGAGTGATGGAGTTAAAATCACTGGTGTGGAGTTAAATAGAAGTGTGTGATTGCACATGGTGAAGGGTTTGGAATTTGGGGTTTTTATAATACAGCAATAGGGATGGGACAAGATGGAAGATTTTGGGTGGTGTCTCTTTCAGTGCTCATCTTCCTTCTTCTTCATGGTTTCAGGCAGTAGTTTTTGGTTGGACAGTCAGTGTCACACTGAGGGTCACAGGGGTTTGGTTATTGGGTTAAAAGTATCAATAATATAGGTGTTAATTCTCTATTGGACTGTTTAGTTTTAAGAGACCTTGTAACTAATTTGTCTCCACTTTGCTCACTTTTAGCTGGTAGCTGGAAGTGTTGCAGAACTCTCTGTACTTCAGGTAAGATTTAATCAACAACCAAGCCCCAACATGAGAAAATTCATCCCCTTCGTGTTTTAATCCTGGCTCTGAGAGAAGAAGAGAGAAGGGTGTGAGTTCTGAAGGGTTAGAGGCAGCCTTTTTCAAACCTCAGTTTAGAAAGTGATACCTGAGGCCAAGAGGAATGAGCTGGGTGCATCCCAGTGGGTACAGACAGAGCCCTGGGGTGAAATCCCACTGGTTCCAGGCTGGAGCATGGAACAAGGAGCTGAGCCAAAGGGAGGAGAGCAGAGGGAATTGCCCCATTTTACTGGGCTGGGAGACACTGGAGCTCTTGGCCAAGAACACAAGCACCTGGCCGTGCCACCTGACAGAGCTGCCCAGGCCACAGAGCAAATGTCACTGTCCCCTGTCCCCCTGGGCAGCCTTGTCCCTGTGGCCCCTGCAGCAGTGACCATTCCTGGAGCTCTCCCTGATTGCCAGGGGCTTCCTCTCCCCTGCCTCTAACCATTCATTTGGCTCTTGTTACTGCGTTATTTATAGCAACTCTGCCGAGTGTTTTGGAACCAGAGAAGGGCATGGAGCTAAATACAATAGCATCACCTCGTGAGAGCTGACATTTAAAACCAGGGATCTCATTACTGAAACCAAGGGAGACGGCAAATGTCAGCAAAAGCCGGCGGCTGCTGGCTCCGGGCTGAGACTCCGGGCTGAGACTCCGGGATGTCACTCCGGGATGTCACTCCGGGATGTCACTCCGGGATGTCACTCCGGGCTGCAGCAGGGACAGTGGCCTTGGCATCCTCTGGGGACAGCACAGAGCCACGGGGACAACACAGAGCTATGGGGGGACAGCACAGAGCTATGGGGGGACAGCACAGAGCCATGGGGACAGCACAGAGCTATGGGGGGACAGCACAGGTGGGGACAGCACAGAGCCATGGGGGGACAGCACAGGTGGGGACAGCACAGAGCCATGGGGACAGCACAGAGCCATGGGGGACAGCACAGAACCACGGGGACAGCACAGAGCCATGGGGACAGCACAGGTGGGGACAGCACAGAGCCATGGGGACAGCACAGGTGGGGACAGCACAGAGCCATGGGGACAGCACGGAGCCATGGGGACAGCACAGGTGGGGACAGCACAGAGCCATGGGGGGACAGCACAGGTGGGGACAGCACAGAGCCACGGGGACAGCACAGAGCCACGGGGACAGCACAGGTGGGGACAGCACAGAGCTATGGGGACAGCACAGGTGGGGACAGCACAGAGCCTGGGGGACAGCACAGAGCCATGGGGACACCTCCAGCACCCCTTCAGTGGCTACAAGCTGTGCTGCTCTGCCTGGAAGCAGCAGCACTGTGAGGCTGGGTGTGTTCCCAGCACAGGGAATGTTCGTGTCTCCCCAGTTTGGGCTGTGTGGAGCTGTGGCTGTGAGGCTCTGTGTGCTCTCCATTCCCCACAATCAATGATTCCCTCCTTCATCCCCACCCTCACACCCTTCCACTGAAGCCAGCACGGTCAAACGCATTCCTAGACCTGAGCACAAGTTTTCCAGCCAAACCTGGTGTAAAGAGCAATTTCCCAGCCTGCTTTTCCCTGCAGAGGTGGTGCCTTTCTGGGCTACCTAAAAACAGAGGCCAGGCAGAATTAAGAGAATAAAAAGCAGTTGCATTTATTGAAGGGCCTTCAGATACACTTTGGGCAGACAAAGCCCCTCAGGGGCAGCACCCAAAAATGGATAATGGGTCATGGGATTTCATACTTTTGTAAGTTTGGTCCATTTGAATATTGGGGGTTAATCTTCCAATTACAGCTCCAGGTAATGAAGTCATTCACCCCAAGTTTGCTCCCCCCAGCTCACTTTTGTTTGGATTTCTTGGGGCCTGAGACAGTGAGGTGTCCTTGATTCCCAGCCTGGAGAGGAATTGTTGGGTCTGACCAAAATGGGAGAGCAGCAGCTCACACTGGATATGGAGTTTAGAGTTACACACTGAAGAACTGCAGGGTTACAAATACATGGAAAATAGAAAAGCTAAAATCCTAAGGTATCAGTGAAATTCCAGTGTAGAGCTTGTCCAGGCTGTGTGAAATAGTGCAGCTACTCAGAAGCCCCAGTTAATATTCATGCACTGTGCAGAATTCCTAATCCATGCAGGATTTCAAATACATCCACCTCTCATCAGCCATGTCAAACTGTCTTGACAGCTAATGAGGGAGGCACAGCCTGGAAACCAGCAAGTTGTAACTGAATAAATATGATAAACAACCTGTTTCCAGATGGCTTTTTATGTAAAACTATTTATGCAGCGTTGATAGATGGTGAATTTTATGCCAGTAAATCCTCGTATTTTAAAACATTTGCCTTCTTAATTGCCCATTTTACATGTAAAATATGTTTATGTGCATTGCTAAGTTGCAAAGTGGCCTGGGAACAGCTCTGGACTGAGCAAGCACTGCTCCTGTGCTGCCCATGTGCCTGGGCTGCTGGGAGGCACGGGAATGTCACAGGGGATTTTGGGACTGATCAGAGCAGACTGGGCACACAACACGGGTGGCTGTTCAGCTCCTGTGTCAGGCTCGAAGGGGCCTGGGGGGATCTGGGCCCTTGAGCAGTGCCAGGGGCTGCAGGGATGGAGCTGGGGCTGGGGATGGTGCTGCTGCAGCCTCTGCTTCACATCCCTAAAATCCTGTCAGGGAATCCCCAAACGGTTTGGGTTAAATATCCCCCAGTGCCACTCCTGTAGGGGCAGGGACACCTCCCACTGTCCCCATGTCCACCCTGGCCTTGGACACTGCCAGGGCTCCAGGGGCTGCTCTGGGCACCAGCCCTGCCCACCCTCCCAGGGAACAATTCCTTTCTAATATGTTCTAATATGTTCTAATATGTTCTCCAAGCTCTTCCCAAGTGGGCTGGCTGTGTTTGGGGCAGAGGTTGTTGTCTGACCACTCTGTGCTGTCCCATAACGAGAACTCACCCTGCTTCTCTGTTCTTTCCAAGCTTTCCCAGAGCAGCCAAACCCCTCTTCCATCCCCCTCACCCTCTTGAAACACAAATTGAGCAGAGATAATGGAGCAGGAGGCACTGAGCTCCCCAGCTCTGCTGCTGAGCCTTGATCCCAAACCTCTGGAGACTACAGGGCACCTTCCATGTGCTGCTGGCTGCATCCCAGGGAGCTGAGCAGGAGCAGGAGCAGGAGAGACCGAGCCCTGTTAGCCTCTAATGCAATTAGTTCGTGGTGTATCTGCATTCTTATTACTGGCTATTTGCTCTAATGGGCTCAATCATGTACAGCATTAACATAAATTGACACCAAGCAGAGTTATTCCTTTGGAAATGTTTGCTCATTTAGGATTGTTGGTCTCAGCTCTACAGTATATGGGGTGTTTTATTTAGCCTCTAACTCATTTATTGGGTATTTATAGAAGAGGGTTTTCCTGAGCAGTAAAACCACGGGGCTTTGCACACAACAGCTCTGTCCCTCTGACAGGTTTATTTGGGTTTGCTTGGCTGTGGGAAAGCTTTGCCTCTCTCTGTTTTCACCTCAGCATTGCCACTGAAGTCACTCAGCAAGGTTTGCCCTGGCACTGGTGATGTCTGGCAGGGCTGACGTGGCTGAGCTCTGGGGGCTCCTCTGGCACTGCACAGCTGAGCCTGCAGGGCAGAGCTGCTGGATCCCCTCTGCGAGCAGGGAACAAACCCTGCAGGTCCCTGGGCTGCTGCTCCCTCCTCTCCAGCACGGAACAGGAGCCCCCAGCACCCCCATGGGCACAACCAAATCCCAGAGAGCTCGGGCAGCCCCAGCCCTGCCTGGCTTCACAGAGAGCACTTGGCCATGGCAGGAAGGAGAGAGCAGGGAATCCTGGAATGTCCCGGGCTGGGAGGGACCCCCAGGGTCAGCCAGGGCAGCCCCAGCCCTGCCCAGACCCCCCAAGAGCCCCACCCTGAGCATCCCTGGCAGCGCTGTCCAAACGCTCCTGGAGCTCTGGCAGCCTCGGGGCCGTGCCCGTTCCCTGGGGAGCCTGGGCAGTGCCAGCACCCTCGGGGGGAGGGAAGAACCTTCCCTGATATCCAGCCTGAGCCTCCCTGGCACAGCTCCAGCCCTTCAGAGACCTCATGCCATCCTCCAAGATTTCTGGGAGAGCTCCAAGGAGGTTTTTTAGCTTCAAGAGCAAAGTCTGCACCCAGGCAGGCTCCAGTGATCCCAGTGCCCTTACCCTGGTGAGAGCTGAGTGGGAAATGTCTTGTACAAGGTGTGTGAAAAACTGAACTCAATTGAAACGCTTCCCTAAAGCCTTTGCTCTCAAAGCAGCCTTTCCCCAGCAGAGGAGCTGGGTCTGGGTGCAGGGGGACACATTCTGGCAGCAGCATTAGAACCTCGCCCAAATTTTTCACAGAACAAAAGCATGGAGGATTGTGTTTGATGAGGCTCAAAACCACAGGAAAATAATTTGGGGAATAAATAATAAAATAATTTAGGCATTGTCAAAATGTCCCATTTTGATTTTGAGGCTTTTTTTTTTTGTTGTTGTTGCCAAGTGGAGAAAAGCTTTGGTTTCCAAACATGTTTAATCTTGGACTAACCAACAGGCAAAGAAAGAAGAAATGTCAAATGTCATCTTCCTCTGGAGTTTATGAATATGGGACATATGACAGCCCAGAATTCTACTTGGCTGTGCAAAAAAAAAAAAAAAAAAAAAAAGGTTTGCAAAAATAGTATGCTTAGCAAAAAAAATTAAAAAAATAAAAAAAAGACAAAAATCTTGACTTTTCATATTTTCATCCTAATTTGACCAGGATGCTGTTTTTGCTTTTTTAAAATATGAAGCCTTTTTTACCAGAAAAGAGAACCCTTCCCTGTTTCTGCTCCAGTTATCACCATGATGGGCATTTTTAGATAAGATTTTGATGGGAGAAGGGGGTGGGGACAAGTCCAGGACTTTCTGTGTTAACTTGCACGTTCTGTGCAGCTCTTCACTGACACTCTGCATTAAAAACATTGAAGATCAGGAATTTTGGCACAGCCACATTTGCCTGTGCCTCACCAGCACATGAAGCTCAGGAGGAAGCCCGTGGAGAAGGGGACAGAACTCCCACAGAACTCCAGTGGAGACTGGGCTCAACTGGGATGGACACGGGAATCACATCCTCACTTCATCCCAGCTCCTTCAGCACCAAAGCACCTCATCCCCACCCCATCCCCATCTCCAGAGGGTCCCGAGGCAAAGCAGAGTGGAAAGGGCAGCCCAGCCACCACCACAGGCTCAGCTGCACGTCCTCCCATCTCCTTTTCCATCCCACATTTCACTGACATTTCAGAGCCCTCTCCGATTTTAAAACACATGGATTTTGACATTTTATTACTCGCCTGTCTCAGTTTTATGATTATTAGGATGGGTGAAAAATTAAGGTTCCTGGAGGCTCTGGAGAAAACCTCTATTTATCCAAAGGGCATGAAAAAAAAAAAAAATGGCTGCATCCCTGTAGGTGACAGAAGGAAATTTAGGATCATTCCAGGCTCTCAGAATGAGAATTCCAATGGCAGCTGCTCAGCCCCAAGTCCTTTCTGCCAACTCCCACTCTCATTTCATCCCCCAGCCCCAGAGTCCAGGATATTTACCTGGGCTGTGGGCACATGGAGATATCCAAACTCCCATGAGAAAGACACTGAGGGGCTGGAATGTGCCCAGGAAAGGGAATGGAGCTGGGAAGGGGCTGGGGGAGCTGGGAAGGGGCTGGGGGAGCTGGGAAGGGGCTCAGGCTGGAGAAAAGGAGGCTCAGGGGGCCCTTGTGGCTCTGCACAACTCCCTGACAGGAGGGGACAGCCAGGGCAGGGTCAGGCTCTGCTCCCACAGGGGACAGGAGGAGAAGGAACAGCCTCAAATTGTACCAGAGGAGGTTTAGATTGGATAAGGGGGGAAATGAATTCGGGGTAAGGGTGGCCAGGCCCTGGCAGAGCTGCCCAGGGCAGTGGTGGTGTGTCCCCATCCCTGAGGGCTGTCAAAGCTCTGTGACACCTGGGGACGTGGCTTAGCAGGGCTCCATTCAGGAGGAGCTGTGGCAAAGGAGCAATTCCCCTGGGATTTACCTGCCAGGCTGTGAGTGCAGCCACCCCTCAGTGCAGGTGTGGCTCCAACACAGCTGCACATCTGGGGTGAGCTCCCTTCTTCTCTGCAGGGAGCCCCTGCTTTGGGGGAAGCATCTGGAAAAGCAGATCCCTGGTGTTCCAGGCCTGCTCTGTCACCTGTGGGAGCCCTTCAGGGTGGGCTCATGGCCAGGACGGGGCTGCCTAAGGGAATTCTACTCTGCAATTGCCACTCCAGTGCCACTTCCCACCAGATTAGTCTCAGGGTTACAGGAGGAACATTTCCTTTTAATCCAATCTGATTCTTGGGGTCCATTTACTCCTTTAACACCTTTCCCTCCAGCTAAGCCAAGGCTTAAATTTAAAAGCTCTCTAGGAATTAAACAAAACAACAACTCTGTGGTCACAACAGGCTTTGCTGTGAAAGCCTGCTAATGAAACCTGCTGCTGTTTCCAAAGCATTTCAGCTGGGAAATTCCCAGATTACATTTTTCAATTTATTTTGCCTTTTAATCCTCCCTACCTTTTTCTGGCTGAAATTCCCACTGCTCTTTCAAGGCATTCTTGAATATTTGCAGTTATTTGCTCCTTTCCTTCTGAAGTGAATTTGAAGGCAGTGCATGGTCTGGAAGAGCACAAGGAAACCATATGGCAGCAGCCCCTGGTTGTTGGGAATTTGGATGGAGATGAGGAGTTGGAGGGGGCAGAGAGAGACCTGAGAGGAATCTTGGCACTGCAGACAAGACTGGGCAGAAACTGCTTTTGTCACTCTGGAAAACTGCATCAAAAGTGACCTCATCCCATACAGGAATAGGAGAGCCCCAGTGAGAGCCAGAATTGTTACAGACCTGGAAATGGAAAGGATTGGAAACCAGAGGGCATCAACCCTGCAGGGGGGAGCTGTGGGGTCCCATCCTGGGAAAGCTGGAGCAGGGACAGGGGCAGCTGGCCAGCAGGGGACAGGGACCTGCACGTGGCCAATTCTGTCCCCAAGCATCCCTTCCCCTCCAGCTCCTGCTTCCCTCCCTCTTTACCTTCTTCCCCTCCCTTGGCTTCTCCTTTTTCTTTTCATTCTCTTCCTTCCTGCTGCCCGGGTTTTATCTGTGACTTTTAAAAATGGCCCCTGGCTGTAAAATTCACCATATGGATTATCCATTTTTCAACAGAGTGCTCCTGACGTTGTGTGGGGAGAGGATCCAGGCAGGAATATATAAAACATATTTAATATATAATATATAGAACTGTGATTGAGCAAACAGCACAAGCACTTCCTTCAGAGAGTTCCTCACAGTTCACAAAGGAAAAACAGAGCCCAGACACTGAATCACAAACCTCCAGCTTAATTACAGACACACGGGGCTGGAGTTCCAGTGCTGGGGTTGGTGCTGCCCAGCCCAGGCAAGCAGCTGATGGAGCACTGGGCTGAGTAATTCCTCACAAATACTCCATTTAGGAAAAGGAGCAGCAAGAACCATTTGCAATTTCAGTGTGTCAAGAAAACTGGGCATTTCATCCAGGGGAGGGAGGTGGGAAATCAGTCAAAGTGTTTTCATCAATGAGGGAAGAAAAATGGGCTGAAAGAGAAGAGGAATAGTAGGGACTTGGAGGCAGAGGGAAGGCAGGAAGAAAAGATGGAATTGAAATTTTCCTTCTCATGAGAGGGGCAGGCAGGAGGGAGGGGGGAAAGGGTGGCAGCAATTTGGTGGAAATTGTGTGAGCTGGCTCGCTTTGAGAACAACTGGTGAATACATTTTAAAATACACTTTTCAAATGCATTGCATCATTCAAATATGTCTCATAAAACCAAAGGGAGGAGGAATTTCCTCCCAGGAGGGGTGGGCAGGTGGTCCTTGCCCAGATATGGGGGCAGTCCCTGAGTGCCCTGGCATCCCCAAAGCACAGCCCTGGCACAGGGGAGCTCGGCTGCTCCCAGCCCTGCTCTGGCACCGCCGTGGGGTGACTGGGGAGGTTTGCAAAGAGAAAATCCAGGCACTTCTTTGCACCCTTTCTCTTCGGGATGATCCAGCTGCAGCTCCATCCCTTGCAGCCACGTTGTCTACTGGGTTCTAGGGAAATATTTCCAACAAATAACAGGAATTGAGGCCACCCTCCTTCTTCTGCTCTCTGGCTCTCTGGGCCGTGCCCTGTGCCAGAGCTGCCATGGGCAGAGGGCTGGCAAAGCACAGGAAAGGTGTCAGGGAATTCTCTGGCTCCTTTTGGCAGCTCATCTCCCAGACTCAGCCCCTTCCTCTGAAGCTTGGAGAGTTATTCACATACAGAACCTGAATTCTGTGCCCTGGCATCTCCCACCCCTCAGTTTGAAGAGCATTCATCTCAAATCTCAACTCTGTGATCTCTCTCCCCATTCCCTCTGTGATCCTGCTGGCTCCCTGTTTCTTTCCCTAATACAGGAGCACATTTAGCAGCTCAGGAGGAGCTAATGGGAAGATTTCTCCATCATTCTCAGAGCCATTAGTGCTCACATCTTCCCTCTCAGTAGGGCACATTTGTATGTTTAATTTAAGAAGGTTATCTGTCAAAAGTGATATCTCAAGGTAGCACTGAGCTGGATAAATATGTCAGAAACAATAGCTCCTGCTGAGAAGAACAAATGTTCAGGAAATTCATCCTTTGGAAGAGCTCAAGAGTGAGGAAATCAGGCCAGAGTGGCACCTCTGTCTCATGGGCACTCAGTGCTGCTCTCCATCCCCTCTGGCAGCCCGAGAGCAGCGAGGGGCTCAGACAGCCTGGGCTGCCCCAGGAGCAGTGCCCAGGGACTCAGCTCTGCTGGGAAATGGATTGACACACAGAAAGGGCTGGGGTGGATCCTGGCAGTGGTGTTGGCTACCAGAGGAGCCCAGAGCTGTGTGGGCACCTCTGACAGATACAGGGGCAGGTGGAGACCAGGGCACCAAAGATCAGGGAATCCCAGAATATCGAGGTCCGGGTCAATCTTTGGTCCTGCAGTGCAGCCCCTCAGCCTGAGCATGCAGGAAGGTTTAGGGTCACATCATCACTTCCTTTGCCTCTCGTGTTTGAAGAGCTGGGGTTCAGAGCCTGTGTGGGGTGAGGGACACTCAAACATTCATCAGCTGAGCAAGGAGCAAGGAATGAGGAGCAAGGAACTGGGCTGCCACACCATGGCAACTGAGGTAAGAGAATATGGAATATCCTGGGCTGGGAGGGACCCCCAGGATCAGCCAGGGCAGCCCCAGCCCTGCCCAGACCCCCCAAGAGCCCCACCCTGAGCATCCCTGGCAGCGCTGTCCAAACGCTCCTGGAGCTCTGGCAGCCTCGGGGCCGTGCCCGTTCCCTGGGGAGCCTGGGCAGTGCCAGCACCCTCGGGGGGAGGGAAGAACCTTCCCTGATATCCAGCCTGAGCCTCCCTGGCACAGCTCCAGCCATGCCCTGGCTCCTGTCACTGTCCCAGAGCAGAGATCAGCCCCTTGGGAGGATGTTGAAGACCACAATGAGGTCTCCCCTCAGGCTCCTCTCCTCCAGGCTGAACAAACCAGGTGCTCCCCATAATGTTTCCCCTCCAGACCCTTCCCTGTCCTCATGGCCTCATTTGGACACTCTCTAACAGTTTAATGTCTTTTTTTATATTGTGGTGTCGCTGGCAGTGTCCAGGTCCAAATTTGTGCCCAGACTGTTGCCTACTGGCCCAATGTCTTCTGAGTCATAAAAAGCCAAACATTAACTCACATGGACTCATCCCAAAGAGAGAAACCAGGAATTGTGGCTGTCCTGTGGCCACAGACAGGCTGGAGTCACAGAAAGCCT
Organism: Sturnus vulgaris; assembly: GCF_052056855.1. Taxonomy (NCBI): domain Eukaryota; kingdom Metazoa; phylum Chordata; class Aves; order Passeriformes; family Sturnidae; genus Sturnus; species Sturnus vulgaris. Next base: position 14,691,514 of record NC_142259.1, on the reverse strand, counting down.
CCCACTCCCAGTAACCGACCCTGGCAGGACTGGTTTGCAATGGTGCAAGCCTGTGCTTTCCAACAGCCATCCCACAGCTGCTCCACTGCATCCTTCTGGCATGAATTCCATCCTTCTGCATCCATTCCATCCTTCTGGCATCCATTCCATCCTTATGGCATCCATTCCATCCCTCTGTATCCATTCCATCCCTCTGTATCCATCCCATCCCTCTGTATCCATCCCATCCCTCTGCATCCATCCCATCCCTCTGCATCCATCCCATCCCTCTGTATCCATCCCATCCCTCTGTATCCATTCCATCCCTCTGTATCCATCCCATCCCTCTGTATCCATTCCATCCAGCTGCTCTGGATTCCCTCAGCCCCTGCAGCTCTGTGGGTCCCACCTGCACTACACCCAGCAGAAGGTGGGTGCAGGCTCTGGAACTCCTCTGGATCCTCAGGTTTTACTGCAACAGGAAAAGCCACCCCTGGGTGGCAGAGAGCTCTTCTGAAGTAGGAAACAGCAGGGAGTGTGCAGAATTCTCTGATAAAATAATCTCTAAAGCTGGCAAGAGAAGGGGACACGTCCTCCTCTTTAATCCCACACTAAGTGGAATTAAATACCTCCACAGCAAATAAAGTAAGGGGCAAGGAGACTGGCAGAGATGCAGCAGCCCCTCCTGTTTCCAGAGCAGAGCATGACCCCTGTGACCAGAGCTGAGCAGTGAGTCCCACACTGGGGAAAGCAGGAGCAGCCCCAGGCCCAGCACAGACAAAGCCAGTTTGGCTTTTGAAGATGAATCCTTCATCCCAGAGGTCGGCAGGCTAATGACAAGAAATATCAAAGTTAAAGGAGGCAATCTCTTCAATCAGGTAAGTGATTAAAATCGGGCTTTGAAGAGCCCAAAGGTCCCCTCTGCTGCTGTCAAGAACAGAGAGGAAAAAAGCCAGCCCTGGGTAAGGCTGAGCTCTTCAAAGTGCTCCCAGCTGCTGGGGAGCTCAGCAGCTCCACTGCTCAGCCAAACACCCCCAGTGTCTTCCTGGCCTGACACAGCAGGGACACGGGACACTCACCCAGCTGAAGGATGCTCCTGGCAGAGGAACCTCAGTGCTGGGGGGACAGGAATGCTCTGTTTGTCCCTGTTTGTCCCTGTCTGTTTGTCCCTGTCTGTTTGTCCCTGCCTTCCCCCTCTGAGAGCTTGTACTCGCAGCCTGCATTTGGCAGGTGGCAAATGCTGGATTTGGAGGATGCAGCACCAGATAAAAGATGCTGTAGGTGTGTGAGGGAAGGCACTGCACGCTGTCCCCACTGCATCACATTCACTCAGGGCCAGCCAGGGCAGTTTGGTGCTGCTTTGTCCCAGCCCTGTCACTTGTCACTGTGGTCACTGCCTGTCCCCCTGGTGCCACACAATGGATTTTCCCTTCCAGCACTGCAGGAGAGGGGCCAGATGCTGATAACAGGCTGACATCAAGCTGGAGCTGCAGGAGGATGCTCAGGTTTGGATTTCAGGGGTGTGGAGAGAGGCTCATCCAGCTGCAGCCACTGTGGGGCTCGGGGGGGGACCAGCCTGGTCCTGGCAGGACCAGTGATGGGGAAGGTGAAAATGTCCTCTAGTGGTGTCACAATCTCTTTTTCCTCCAGTGGGAGCTGGGATGAGCAGGCAGGATCAGTTTCCCATGATGAGACAACACTTACATCTTTATTTTACAGAAGTGAAATAGCACTAAGGTATAAAAATGTTGATATTGTGCCCCTGCACGTCCCTGTCCTGGGAGAGAGAGCTCAGTCTGATCTGTGGGCTGACACAGGGAGGGTTTGTTGGTTCCAGTGCAGCTGCTGGAAGGGAAGTTCATTTACTGCTCAGCTCGCTGAAAACTCCCAGATATTACTTCTGGGGAGACTTGCTGTAAATTTATGTGTTTTGTTATAAAACTCACATCTGCCAGGAATGCACAGCACAGGAAAGCAGTGTCAGCACACAACCAGAATGGAAGTTATGAAATAATCAGGGCTTCTAACAACAGTTTTGGAAGTGGGAGATGGATTGGGGTCTGTCAGAGCCTGTCAAACACAACGGGAGTCAAATAATTCTGAGCTGCAAGGGGCTGGCTCAGTCTGGGGAAAGAAATGACAACGATAATCTGGGCTGAAGGAAACCCTTGGCCAGCCCAAAGCTTCCTCCATGCTCTCAGTTTCTTGCTGAATTTCACAGGGACAAGCTCTTCCATGACTCCAAGCCTTGTGAATTCTGCACACAAAAATAAACCCCATAAATAATCATGAAAATTAAAGCATTTCTCTGACAGGACCACAGGCAGCTGTTTGGGGAGTGTTTATGGATTTGCAGCTGCATGAGCACCCTAGGCTTGTGGAAAGTGTCTCTGCCATGGAAAGAGGTGGAATGAGAGGGGCTTTAAGGTCCCTTCAACCCAAACTACTCCATGTTCCTACGAAATAAAACTCCAGGTACTTCTGTTGCTTTAACTGCATTTCATTGTGACCCAAAGTTTCTCACAGCAGCAAAAAAAAAAAAAAAAAAAAAAAAAAGGGAGCTGGCTGCAAAGACTTGCAAAAAAACCTGGCTGACCAGGCAAGCAAATGCTAGATTAAGGCTAATATGGATAAATTCACATGGTGCATGTGCCTGAGGATAAATGGGATGTAAATCAGCAATTCTGTATTTCTAATATTGGGCTCTGTACATGCAGGATGGAGATCTTGAGGCTCTGTAAAAAAAACCTCAGAAATGGCAAAATAAAAAAAAAAAGTGAATAAAAGAGTGGGGATTATTAGGGAACAAAAGAGAGAACATTTATTTTGGTGCTTTCTGCCACTGCATAAATTCAGCATCTCGAGAGCTGGGCACAGTCTGGGCTTTCTGTTTGGAAAAGAGCAAAGTGGAAATGACAGATGTCCAGGGGAAAGCAGCAAAAGTCATCAAAGTCATAAAACAGCTCCCAAATGAGAAGCAAGCAAACAGATTAGGACCTTTCAGGAAAATTGGAACAGAGAGCACAGAAGATGGAATGAGACACAAAGACAGGAGGGAGGAAATGAGTCACTGTGATCTATTGGAATGCAAGAATTTGGGACCACAAAGTGAAATCAGTAATTGGAAGGTTCAGAACAGGCCCTTTTCACACATCCCACGGCTCAAGGTTCAGAACATGTCTCAGGAGATCCTTTTCACACATCCCAGAGCTCAGCTGGGGCCCTTCTCCCTGCAGGAACCCGCAGAGAGGAAATTTTAGATGGGTTCAAAAAGCAGCTGGGCAAGTTCACAGAAGAATAATCCATTGAAGGCCTTTAAATTCAACAAAAAGCCGAGGCAGTGGCTCGGGGAGAGCACAGGCTGCATGTTCCATGCATGTTCCAGGCTCTTGGGACAGGGATCACAGGAGGCATCCCGGGATCTGCTCCCTCTCAGTCCCTGGCAGAGCTGACACCACTCCCGTCTAACAGAGCTGAGACAGCCCAGGAACAATCTCTGATGTCTAAAAGCACTTTAATACAAATTCCTCTCCTTGTGCTCAGGACTGCAAACATCCTCTGCTGTGCTCTGAGCAGTGCTTTGGGAAGGAGCAGGGATGGAGGTTTGGGCAGGAGAGGTGGCACAGCCCTGGATGGGGGGGCAGCATCGCCCCTGCTGCTTCCCAAAAACTGCTCCAGCCACCACAGGGAGCAGCTCACTCATCCTTTTGAGAGGAATGAGGGATTTGTCTTTACAAACCAGCTCTGGGTCTCCTGTAGGTAAGACTGGCCCTGAGATATAAAGAAACAATGGGGAGGATTCCACTGATTGATAAATGGAAAAAAATATATTTTCCTTTACAAACAAACTGTAGGGTTGCTGATAAATGAAATTGGATATTGAAAGATGAAAGAAGTAATGGGGAAAACCCATGAATTCTATAAGAATGAAACATTAAAAGGGAGGGTTGTACATTAGAGGGGAATCTCAGGTATCAGGAGTTCTGGGAAGTCTGTGCCTCTCAAGTACCTCAGCCAATGGGAAAAGAGAGAGGGAAATGTGGATGGGAAATTGGGATAAAAAGGAGGCTGCGTCCTCCAAAAATGTGAGAGATCCCAGGGGAATGTCCCATGGCCTCTCCCTTTATTAGAATAAAGTAAAAGGACTCCTCTGTCTCCTTTTTGGACATAAACCTCTGGTGTTTGTGGATTGATTTTCCTGACACTTTGCCCTTCTGAGCTGTCACCAAAGCCCGTGGCTGGGGACAGGCAGTGAACACCACAGTGTGGCCCAGGTTTATCCTGCAGGGTAAATTCCTCATTTCTCCCTAAAGAAATCCATCCTCAGCATGGGGTTCTACATCCCCATGGGGTGGAGGGGGAGCAGGAGAAGGGGAGAGAAGGGAAATGATAATTCATTTCAATACATGCTTTAATCAAACCCTGTAAATTACCCTAAGTGATGTTTTAACAAGACACAATTGCCAGAGCTGAGCAATGTTTCTGTCATTACTCCGTGGTGTGGTTTTGTTTTTATTTAACAACCAAAATACAGGACTCAATTTACAGGGCCTTAGCCATGGTAGATGAATTTTTATGGGATAAATTCACACTCCAGCTTTCCTATCAGGTTGCAATACGAGGAGCTGGGCCTTTTTATTATTATTAGACCAGGCTGTCAAAAGCAGTTATACTGCTCTCCTAAAACTGGATGCAAAATCACTTGCCTCTGTGCAGCATCCATAAAAATGGAGCTTCTCTTACTGCTAGAATTCAGGGGGTTTTTTTTTGTTTTATTCATGTGGGGAAGGTGGGATCACAGTCTCAGCTTCCTCTTCTTTCCCCCAAAGTCACTCCTACAGAGGCTCTCAGCTGGGGCTGGCTTAGCACAGAACCTGAGGAACCACAGGAATGGGTTCCCAAGATCCTCCTCCAAGCAGGATTAGAATCAACACCAGACCAGCTCAGCCACCACTTTACCCAGCTGAGCCTTAAAAACCTTCATGGGCAGAGATCCCAAGGTTTGTCCCAGGGCTGCACTCTCCTCACTGCTAAAAATGAGTGAAAGTGTGAAAGAGAAATGGGGATAAAAAAATGTCAGCATCTTCTAATTAATATTCCTACTCTCCCTAACACCTCTGCTGGTGCAAAAACCGACTGCAGAGGGTTGCTGGCCTTGGACTGTGAGCAGAAGAAATGGATGGAAAACTTCACTTTGTTGTGTGAGGCAGCAAGTGGAGGGAAGGTTGGGCAGTCTGAATCACCAGGCAAACTGGGGGTACTGAGTGGGACCTCAAACCTGCCCCAGAAAATTCCCACCAGCAGGAATTTTGTGTGGGCAGGGCAGCCCAGGAGCTCAGAAAACACAGCAATGTTCAGTGCAAAGGGTTCCACTCCCTGCAGGCACAGCCCAAAAGCAAGGGACTCATCTGGAAATCAGTGCTCAAAACTGCCTGGCACCTGACAATCACCACGGGCTGGGCTGGAAGGGACCTTAAAGTGTCCCCTCCCTGTGCCATGGGCAGGGACATTTCCACTATCCCAACGTCCTGTGCCAGCCCTGCCCGCCCTGCCAGGGAACAATTCCATCCAATATCCCATCTTTTTCACCCTGAGGCCATTCCCCTTGTCCTGTCACTCCAAGCCTTTGTAAAAACTCCCTCTCCATCTACCCTGTCACAGGCATTATCATTAATCAAATTAAGTGTAAGAACCTAAGTAAAAATGTGCATAGTAATTTATGCAGATCGCTGCATAAGCTCTTAAAATGCTGGGCTGAGGAAAAACCAAACCAACAACACAAACACAAAATAAAACCTGCAGCTTTCTTTGCTCTAATTAAATCCATCCTGCTCTGCCTGCAGGTGCACAGACCCTCCTGTTCATCTCTTTCTGTGATCAGACTCTGTGCAAAATGACAAATTAATAACTTGAATAACAACAGTTCAACAGGAACAGCCTGATTACAAATCTTGATAGAAAGAGGTATTGTTGCAGGAGTGGTTTCTGTTTAAAATGCAGTAAATCAGATATCTCTGAAGGGAGGAAAGTGCAGCTTAAAAACTTATTTAAATGAAGGAATGGTAAATAGGAGATGCAGTGCCCATTTCTCTTATTATATGGGTACAATCCAGCAACAGAAAAACCTCAGCAGAGGAGCTGCTTCAATTTACTGTTATCAGAGGGGATTAGAGCTGAAGATCCCTGATAACCACAAGAGCTTTCCTGTGTTATTAACTAGGCTTGGCAGTATTTTTCCTCCTTTAGAACACAAATGAAAATTCCCTTCATTTGCAATGCACATTGGATATTTCCTGCTTTAATGCAGCATTTCTCCACTGCAGTACCAGCAGGAACTTCTGCTCCCCCTGAGCTGCTCAGGAGCCAAGTCCCAGTGGGCTCAGGCTGCTCCACGTGGTGAGAAGCCAAGGGAATGAGGAGCTCTTCCCCTGGCCCAGAGCCTGAATCCCACCCCAAAGCCACAGGATGTGGCCCTGACGTTCCCAAATTCATTCCCAGTGTGGAGCAAGGAGAAGAAATCTCAGTTATTGATGGAGTTAAGGGGGTGAAGCAGTAGAACAACAGCTATAGAACACCAGAATAATTTGGGTTTGAAGGGACCTGAAAGAGCATCCCATTCCCATTCCCATTCCCATTCCCATTCCCATTCCCATTCCCATTCCCATTCCCTGCCACGGGCAGAAACAGCTGCTTTTGTGGGATGGCAGCTGCACAGCCATGGGAAATGCTCCAAGGGGCTCTGCTGAGGCAGGAGCAGGGACACCCCATGTCAGGACCATGGAGCAGAGCCCTGGAGCAGCCTCACTCAGGGCTCTGTTGAGCAGCTCCTTCCCAGGATGCTTCCTCATGGAACATCCTCTGTCCTCAGAGCAAGCACAGGTTCCTAATTAATGAAGAGTAATTAATGAATCAAGAGTGCAGGAGCAGGACATGAGTGGATGCAGCAGCCCAGGGAGCCCATGCAGGGCTGCTGGGGAAAGGTTTGCTCCAGAGCCAACTTAATTTAGGGGCTGTGCAACAAAAACAGTGGCATAAACAGGAGCTGGACACGAACAATTACCAGCAGCTCATTCCAGCAAAATACAAAATACGGATTTTTTTTAATCCCTTTTATGTCTCCATCTTTATTCCCACAGCAGCTCTATTAAAAAGATGCTGCTTTACTACAGAATGTGGTGTTAAACAAGGCAGTTTGCTGAAAGGCTCCTGCTCTGCTCCTGTGGCTGGGCCCTGGAATTTAGGGATGTGCCTGGCTCTGTCCTGAGCTGGGTTTGAGGGATCCAGCTGTACCTCCTCAGGATGAACAGGTCACACTTGTCACGGGGGCAGGGTGGTGCTCTGCCATTTCCACTTGTTTTCAGACAATTTTTCTCACTGTGGCAAAGTAATTTTTCCATGGGAGGAAATGGAGGGGTAGGTGAGATTGAAGTGTAGCCCCTGCTCCCCCCAGATAATGAATCCTGGCAGTGTTAATAAAAAGATTCATAGAAGCCTCTGGTGCTGGATCCGTGGGGTTGTGAACTGTCTGAGCTGCATTTTTCTCACATAACTGAGGTTGTCATTTGGGGACTGTCAGGGAAAGCCAAGGTTTCACAGGGAGGCAGGTGGGGATGGAAGGAGACCCAGCCAGGATCCTCAGACCCCACCCAGGGCACAGCCATCCAGGCTGACACACAGCTGCAAAACTCCTTTCTGTCCTCCAGCACTGCAACATCATTCCTGCAATTCTTTCAGGTGCAGGAACAAGCCCAGAGAGACGAAGAAATAAATTGTGCAGGCAACTACAGGGGGTTTAAGCTGTAGCATTAAAATTTTATTTCTCAGATTAATGCTCACCTGCTGCCCAGTCCTGTCCAGGCCCTTGGCTATCTCAGTTCTCTTTTTAAAGGTCAATTTTATCCACAGGCCAGTCTGGAACAGGGTGTGTTCAGAGAGCTTAATTAGAGACATGCTGCAGAAATGGTGAGAAAGAAACCTCTGGATGACCCTGTCCCCATGTCCCTGGGGCTCAGCCTCTTTCCAGCTGGCCTCTCTTCCCTTATCCAGGAGGTGAGAGACGCTGCCTGGATTTGGGGAGAGATCACAGAATCATAGAACATCATGAGCTGGACCCCCAGGGTCAGCCAGGGCAGCCCCAGCCCTGCCCAGACCCCCCAAGAGCCCCACCCTGAGCATCCCTGGCAGCGCTGTCCAAACGCTCCTGGAGCTCTGGCAGCCTCGGGGCCGTGCCCGTTCCCTGGGGAGCCTGGGCAGTGCCAGCACCCTCGGGGGGAGGGAAGAACCTTCCCTGATATTCTTTGGTTCCCCTTTGCTCCAGGGATTCCCACTCCACCAGCTTTTGGAAGGAACTTCCCAGAGCTCCCAAAAACCTCTCTTTAAGGTACGAGCAGCCCCGTGTCGAGGCTGCAGGTTGGAAGTGTTTATAAACACTTAAAACACTTAAAAATCTGATTGACACCACTTAAAACGCTCGAGAAGTGTTACTAACACATCTCTGTCAAGGTGCTGGATCCTCGCTGGGAGAGCCAGAGCAGCCCCATCCCACCTGCCTGACCCCTCCCATGACTGAGACACAGCTCTTCAAACAACAAAACCTCCAGATGTGCCTTAAAATTCCCACTCCGAGGCTGAGCACCAGCCAAAATCCGCCGTGGACCTGATGCCAAAAGCCTGGATGGAGGATGGGAAACGTTCTTGCCATGTCACGATTTCTGATGAAAAAAGATTCCCTTGGAAAGGGCCCCACCACATTTCAGTGCTCTCAGCCGTGAGACACCGCCCTGCAGGAGCCAGGAACGCCAGCACAGCCACATATCCCGGCTGCTTTTCCATGGCAGAAATGCATGGCAGGAAAGAGAAGCAGCAAGCCCAGCCCCCAAACCCCAGCTCCAGCCCCCAAACCCCAGCTCCAGCCCCTTCCCCTCTGGCTGCCCTTTCTCTCCCTGAGGGGCTCCTGGCCCTCGCTGTGAGTGGAACACACAGAAGAGGATGAGGAAGGCAACATCCAGGATTTCCATCTGCTGCCCAGTGCCCACATCAGCACAGAGCCCGAGGTTCCTGTGAGCTCTGTGCCAGGATTGTGACTCAACCTCTCACCTCTGTCATGCCCTCACTCTGGAGTTCAATAATGTGCTTTTGGAGCTGTCAGGAGCTATAAAACTTGTGTTCCTGCCTGTTTGGCTGCAGTTTGAGAAATCCACCTGAAATCTAATACAACGGGGGAAATCTTATTATAGAGCCACAATATGGAAAATGGAGCAGGAATTGTTTCTTTCATTCAGCACAGCCTCTGAGAGAGGAGCTTGGAACAAAGTCAGGAGAGGTAAATCACAGCAGGTACCAGGGAGCCTTGGAGAACAAGGACAGGGAGAGATTGTGTTGATGTTTTGTTTGTCTTTGTGCTGCCACCCTGCTGATTTGTGTTCCCAGGGGCTCAGCCTGAGTTAATCCTGGATGATCTTTCCTGGATGACCCTTCCAGCTCAGCATTCTGTGTCCTCACAGCAAGTGCAAGTGTCCCCATCAGCTCCTGGAAGGTTCTGGTTGCACATGAGAGCCCTCTGACCTTTGCCATGCTGTGTGCTGTCCTCCAGCTTCCTCTTTTCCCATTTCTTTGGACAGCAGTGGAGAGCAAATCCTCAAGGGCTGGGAGGAGGAAAAGCAGCACCAAACCCAGCACACCCCAAATCCCTGCAAGGACCATCATTTCTGGACACTGATGTGCCCATGTGGTGCTCAGAGTGGAGCAGAAATGACAATATTACTTTATACCTGTGGATATGTAGATATTTGTTCACAGAGATATCACCCAACTCCTTTATTCAGGGTCCTGGCCTGAGTTTTGTGTTCATATTCCCTGAAAAAGCAGGGAAATGTCAGATTTTGAAGGAATATTAGAGGACTTTAAAGCAAATGATCCATTTTTGAGAGCCAGACATGCACATAGTGGAGCAAGACCAGAAAAGGGCCACAGACAAATAATTCCCAGAGCAGGAAGGAACATTAACAATTACCCAATATTTTTAAATAACAAATATGCGACACAAACTGCTGGCAAAAACAAATTCATAAGCAGGAGAAGTAGCCAAATTCATTAAATAAATTATCCATTACATTTTATTCCTCCTACAGCTCTATTAATTGTTTTAGAACAACATCTATGCAGCCACAGATAAGGCTGAATTATAAATATTTGTCCAAAAGAAGTGAAAGAATGCAAGCCTCCTACAAGTATTCAATCAGTGGAAGTAATCTATAAATACAGTGCTGTGTTGCATAATTACATTGATAAACTTAATGCAGCAAGCTAACAGCAAACACTCACAATTAGCTACTTATAAATGAGCCAAGGATCAATAACCACTCATTGAGCTCAGTGGGCAAAATATTCCAATTATTATTGCTGCACTTAATCCAGGAGTTTGTAAAAGAACAGCAAATTTAGGTATTTCCTGATTTATTTCTACCCACCAGAGATCTGCAGCATTGAGGCAGAGGTGGTTTTGTATTTAACCCTCCATGGATTCTTCTCTCCATCAATTTGTTCGATTTTTGAGCCGAGGTAAACTTCCTGCCTCTGCTGTTTCTGCAGGAAGGGTTCCCCAGCTCAAAGTGCCCACGGAGCCAGAGGAGCCTTCTCTGCATCCTGGGAGAGAAAATAAAATTGCTTCCCTCCTCTCCACCATCTACACCTCAATCAGGATTTCTGTAGATTTTTGAGGCATGACTTTTTCTCCAAAAAAAACCAAATAAAAGAAAGCAAAACTCATCCCTAAGAGCCCACACTCCACCATGTGTCTCCTCACTGCAGCCTTTGGAGCAGCTCCCTGCTGCAGATGGCACACGTGCAGCACTTCAGTGGCACTGGCTGCAATTCCAGGGGCTCCTGGCTGTGGGTAAAAACCCACTCCCCATCCTTCAATGCTGCTGCCATTCCTCCCCATGCCACCACGGACCAGGAGGGAGGGCAGGAACTGGCCAGGGAAGGTTTTGTGGCACCACGGGGCTGCTGCAAAGTGCAGACACTGCCCTGGCTGCTGGAGAGGGAAGGCAGGGGGGTCAGCTCAGCCTCCTCGGTGGGATGAAGGCAGGCAGCAGGACCAGCCTGGCACAGAATCCTCTCCTGTGCCACTGAGTCGTCCTGGGAGAAATTCAGGGCTTGGTAATGGGCCCCGAGTGGGGCACAAGTGTCATCCCAGCTGTAATGAAAGTGCTTTAGTCCCCAAAAAACCCCAACCCAGCTTTCAAAAGAAGCATGAGATGGATTCATTCCAGGATTACTCAAATACCTTGCTTTGGGGGAATATCCTTCACTTCTCTTTTAACTTTAATATCACATTAGAGACTGCTTGCTGGGCTGGTGGAGACTGTATCCTGAATTCTTTATTGCCAGGCTCTGAGAGCTGCTGGAGTGTTTTGGATAATAGAAATGAATAATGTATCCTGCATTCATTGCCTACCAGACTGATTTGTTTACTAATAATTTAGTTTAAAGTACATTATTGTTTTACTACTCACACACTGATTTACTTCCTAACATTGACTAAACAGATATCATTAAACGAGACTAATTTTTAACTCAAAAAATAAATTGTTTACAATTTGCTCCTCAGAAGGCAATTGGTCTCAGCTGCATAAATTTGTCTCCAGGATTATGTGTCCAAAGTGTTCTTTAAGCCATCTCTGGGATATTTCCAGCCTTTCTTTGGGACCCAGGGTTCCTTCCAGCCCTCGTTGCTCAGCTCTTCAGTGGAGGAGCTCAGTAAAAACAAGAGGAGCCCATCACTGGCAGTGCCTCTGCAGGACAGAAGCAAATCCTGAGGCTCCATGGAGAGCATTCCCTGGAGTGAGTGTGGGCAGAGCAGCACGTGCATCATCCATCCCACATTCCTGCTCACAGCCTGCAGAGCCGCTCACACCGGGCTCCTTCAGCACGCTTTGCAACAATTGCTGTGGTTGAGAAATGCAGAAGCAGAATCTCCAGCCTTTGAAGCCTTTCTCTCTAGCTCAGCCTCTGGAAGGAATGCAGAGATGGAGGTTTAGGATTGTTGCTGACTAAGAACCCTTTCACTCTCTTAGTCACGAGTTTCGTTCCCTGCAGGACCGAGGCTGCAAAACTCACCCCTGATCCTCGCAGTTATTCCATATTTTAGCTCCCCAGACCTATGGAGGAAGATGAACCAACTGGGGCTTCTCAGCTTAAACCAGAGGGGACAGAAGAAGGGCAGGATGCAGAAATAATCTTTAAAGATGCTGCAAGGAAAGAGATTGAGTGTTTTCCACGTGTGTGGATAGTAGGAAACCATTAATTTCAAACACAGGACGAAATCCTCTTTACTCATTAGGAACTTTAAAAAATATTGTTGCAGGCAGTAGAGGACTGGAGGAGATTGGTGCAAGCCCAGTGAATCCTTCATGGGAGCTGCAAGGAGTGTCTGGAGCAGCATCTGTGGGGTGAGATGGGGCTGAGTGGTGGAAACCTGGCTCAGCTCCAGATTTCCCCACAGCTTTTTCCCAAGCTCCTGCATTCCTGGCTGGGGAGCCCAGTTCTAGAACTCTGCAGTATGGGAGTGTCAGGGCCTTCAGAAACCTGGCTTCCAAAATAAACAAGTGTTCTCTGAATTATTTATACCTTCTGTACTTATATTGAGTAATTAAAACGATGCTGGAAGATTCTGGATGGATTCACTGCTGGGGATGCTCAGTCTCCATCTGCTCCTCCCTGAGCTCTGAGAGGGGTTTGGAGGAAAGGGACACAACCTTCACTGGGGGTAAATGGGGTCTAAGGACGCTTGCTGGAGGTGGGAAATCTCCTCTCAGCTCTTAATTTGTGACAAAGAGGAACTGAGGTGTCACAAACCCTCGGAATTGGCTCCCCAGGCAGACTTTGCAAATCCTCCAGAGACAAAATCAGCACAAGATGTTGGGCTACAGAGAGCCCAGAGCAGGCAACCTTCTTTGAAGTTTCCCCTTAAACTTGGAGGAGTTAACAGTGTCAGAGCAGAGGGAAGCATCCCAACATTGCTCTCAGGGATAAGAGCAGGGAAGAGATTGCAGAGCTTACAGGATGAGAAAGAAATTAAACTGCAGCACACAAAACCCCAATATCCCTGCTGCAGGCTCATCCACTCAGTGAAACCAATCGAATTTGTTGGACTCTTTATTCCCAAAACCTCCTGAGACCTTGGAGTAACAGAATGGAGCTCCCTGGGGAGAAAAGAAAGTTTCCAGCCCAGAGGAGCAAAAGGGATGTCACGTTTATTTAAAAAGCCAGAGGGGACAGTGACACAGGAGGAAATCCTGGGTGCCTCCAAGCCCTGCCAGGCAGATCCCAGGGGACAGGTGATGTCAGAATGTGGATTTTACTGAAACAGCTCTGGTAACACCAAAGGAGGAGCCCTGCCTGCTGCAGTGCTGGGAACGTGTTGGTGCAAAGGTGAAACAAGAGCTGGAGCAGCCACTCCCAAGCTCTTCCTGAAATTCAGCACGGGTCCCCTTTGGAGGGATCATCCTGGTTTGCTCCAGGCAGCTGTGGAGGAGAATCAGCCCAGAGAACACAGAGCAAAGGGCTGTGGGGCTTCCTGAGCCAGGGGGGTATCAGGAAAATTAATCCACAAACACCAGAGGTTTATGTCCAAAAAGGAGACAGAGGAGTCCTTTTATTTTATTCTAATAAAGGGAGAGGCCATGGGACATTCCCCTGGGATCTCTCACATTTTTGGAGGATGCAGCCTCCTTTTTATCCCAATTTCCCATCCACATTTCCATCTCTCTTTCCCCATTAGCTCAGGTACTTGAGAGGCACAGACTTCCCAGAACTCCTGATACCTGAGATTCCCCTGTAATGTACAACCCTCCCTTTTCATTTTTAATTCTTCTAGAATTCATGGGTTTTCCCCATTGCTTCTTTCATCCTTCAACAGCAACCCTACAGTTTGTTTGTAAAGGCAAATCCCTTTTTTTTCCATTTATCAATCAGTGGAATCCTCCCCATTGTTTCTTTGATCTCTCAGGGCCAGTCTTACCTACCAGCAGAGCCACAGCTCGTTTGTAAAGACAAATCCCTCATTCCTCTCAGGGATAAAGGAGGAATATGCTGGAAAGTGGGAATGATGTGGGCAGGAGGGAGCAGCCTGGAGGAGGTAGAGGAGGGCCCCCAGCCAGCAGAAGGATCCAGAAGTTTGCCTGTGGGCCAGCTGGTGTGGGAAAGCACCGAGAGGAAAACACTCCAGGCTATGAAAACGATTTCAACACACTGAGAAAACAGACTGGCCATGGATCACACAGGAAGGGCTGGTGGGCAGCAGCCACTGGCACATTTCCCTGAGCCCTGCTGGGAGCTGCCATGGACATTCCCTGAGTGCACAGGAGGGGCTCACATCTGCCCTGCACATGTGGGATCACACACAGCCAGGTGCTGCAGCTTCCAGGGGTGGCCTCAAGGTGATTATTCAAGGATTTGTGTCTGTCCTTTCTCAGAGCTCTGCACCCCCTCAGCTGGACCTGAACCCACGTGGGGTCCAAGCCATGATCTCCTGTTCCAGGCCTTGCCCAGCTGAATTTCCGATATCTCACAGCATCTCTTGCACCTCTGGTTCAGTGTCTGATCACTCTCAGTGTGATTTTCTTTTCCCCTTCTGTCTAATGAGGATTTCCCCTCTCCCCCCTGAACCTCTGGGAAGAGCCACCTCATCCCCCTCCTGTCAGGCCACTGCAGATCATGATGGGATCTCAGCTTCCTCTTCTCTTCTTCAGGCTGAACAGACCCAGCCCTCTCAGCCTCTCCATCCCTGGCCATTTTGTTCTCCATCCCTGACCATTTTCTCCATCCCTGACCATTTTGATGGCTGGACCCACTGGCCTTGCACTGGGATCCAAGGGGGCAAAGACCCCTTTGTTTGCCATGCTGCCACCCTCACTGACAGCTCCTGCAGGGGCTCAGTGTCCATTTATGCCTGGCCTGTCCACCAGCAGCCCCAGCACCTTTTCCTGCAAATCTTTCCCTGGATCCAGCAGTGTCAGGTCCTGGTGTTCCTCCCAGGATTTTGCTTTTGTATTTATTGTCTTTTCTGAGGCTCCCAGCAGCCCATTCCTGCAGCTGGCCAGATCCCTATGGCCAGTGGCCCTGTCCTCAGGGTCCCCACTGACCCCCAAAACGTGGGGGAGCTGCTCCAAGGTCTGTGCTGCCCAGCTGAGCAGTTTTATTCTGAAACAGCTACAAGAACATTGCTGTGTTTCCATACAATTTAGAGCAAAAATTAATAAGATTATTTTTAATTGAAATGGAGTCGGCATTCTGTGCTCCAAACTCTGCACAAACCAAAATTTCTGATGCCTGAACCTGCTCGTGTATCTAAATCTGCCTTCCCTCGTTCAGACAGAGCTGCTCACATTAATTAATACATTATTCAGTGCTTCAGTCCTTCTGTCCACGAGCCAAACCCATTTTTGCAAATGTATTCATTGCTCCCTCCTGTTTGTTGACTTGTTAAGTGAAGGACATTCAGCCTGAGGGGAGGATTTTGGGACGTTTTGCTTTGTTTGCCAAAGAGAGGGCGCAGAATTTTACTCGTGGCTGAGACTCTCTGAGCTCAGCCCCAACCCTGACACGAACCTGTCCCATGTCCCTGCCAGGGACCCCTCAGGAATTCCTGAGCTCGGCCTCGGCCCTTGGTGTCCATGTGCTGGCAGGGCTAGGCCGGAGAAAGTTTTGGATTGTGTTTACATTAGCATCAGATTCCTTCATTTAGCCATGGAAGCATTTTCCCCTTCTCTGTTTACCTTACTGTGATATTTTGGAAACTTTTGAGATGCTGCTTTTAAAGGAAACGCCCAGGATTTGCCCTCTCACAGAAAGATAAACAATAATGTGCAAATAGAAAATAATCACGTTCCCTTTGAATGGAAAAGTCCTTCCGGGGTCCTCTGGGACATCTTTAGATCTGGTAGCCCTGGGGATATCAGGGCAGGCCCCCTCCCACAGGTTCTGTCCCAAAGAACATCTGGATGGCACCTCTGGCAGCAGGGATGGGCACAGCCCCACAGCCCCAGGCAGGGTCCCCCCTCAGGGACCCTCTGAAGTGAGGGGCAGGAATTTGGCCATGAGCTGTCCTGGAGGTCTCCTCTCCTTCCTGCCCGAGGGGGGTGACAGATTTACAGTGTTCTGGAGAGACAGGGTTATCCTTCCCGAGACAGGAACAGTGACAAGCTGCGCTGTTTCATCTTCATTCTCCTCCTGAAATCCCTCTTGATTCATTACACTTTGTCCTTCCCGTTGCTGTAATGAAATAAAAATGTTTATGTTGATATATAAAGATAGCAACATTGATTTTCCTTTCTGCAGTAGATTTGATTACTATCAAGCTTCCAAAGCTTTCCCGAGGTCTTTCTTTATTTTATTGCAACACCTTTTCAAACTCGCAGCTTTTTCCTAATTGTGTTTTGTGCTGAGAGAAGCATGTGGAAGGACTGGGGAGGGAAGCAGGTGAGCTCTCAGAGGGGCCCTTTCCATGCATTAAGATGTTGAGATGCTCTGATTTTACCAAGATGCTGCTCTGCAAATTCCATATTTGCAAAGATTGGAGATGAAATTATTAATATGAGACTGCGAGCAAAGTTATTTCAGATTTATTATTGCTGCTTCTGGATTTTCATTTCATCTCTGATCCCTGGGGGTTTTAGAGGTTTCCCAATATTTGGACACTATTTGCATTCCTGTCTCAGTGCACAGTGTGCTCATTGGAAAGGATGAGCAGCTGTGGGGAAAATGTTCAGGTGCCTTCAATGTGATCAACACCAGAGCCACATTTAAGGTTTAGACAACTTGTTTGTGTCTCTGTGTTAAACCAGGAGAGGAAATTCTAGCCTGGAAATCTCTGGGAGGACAGAAGGATTTGATATCTGCAGCTGAATTTTACAGGTTCCTTCTCCACCCTCACTGTGCCCTGTGCCATGGGGAGAGCAGAGGCTGGGGCAGCATTTCCAACCCTCGAGATGCAGAAAGCACTGGGAACGTTTCTAGTGGCTGTGCTGATGCAGAGCAGGACCCAGAAATCTCCTCGAGGCTGTGGCACAGGCTCCAGCACAGCTGCTCTGGCTCCAGGGCTAAGCTGGTCCTACAGCAAAGCCTGCCTTGTTAAGCTGCTCAGAGTTATTGATGACTGAGGCAGAATGTTCATTATTCTGGAATCCACGGAAAGGCTGCTTGTTTCCATTTCTTCCTAACGAGCAGCGTTCCTCAATTAATCTTGGCTTTGTTATGAATGCAGGAAAGATTCCTCGGAACCACTGAAGGAATTGATTTTTTGGGTTGCACTGTGTTTCTGTTCAGCAGAACTTTGCCATTTCGTACATGAAGCTGGAGCAGGCTTTTCCCTCTGGGTGTTCATTTAGTGATTTAAAGATCAGCTTCCCAACAGTGCCTGGGATCACAGATTTGAATAAGGCTGGGTTCAAAATGCCTGTGGAATTCAGCTGCTTCCCCAGTGAGCTTTCTGGGAAGATCCTGGATGAGCCTTCCCAATGCACCAGCACAGGATGTGAAATGTGCACAGACATGGGACTGATGGCCACACAGCTTCCTCGGGGATCCTGTAATTCTTCCATGGCCCTACATTAGCAATTCCACAAATTTCTCCTAAAGTCCTTTGGTTTTCCAAAAAATACCTCACTGGAAGTGAAATCATGAAATCTCAGCAAGCCAACAGAAGTTTCAGAACATTTCCATTCAAAGGAAAGATGATCATTTTCTTTTTGCTCATTATTGTTTCTATTTCTGTGAAAGGGCACATCTTGGCCATTTCCTCCCTCAGAATTTTTAAACTAGCATTTCAAAACTCCCTGAAATATTATCACAAGATATTTAGACAAGGGGGAAATGCTTTAATGGCTAAATGAAGGGGAAACACAATCCAAGATTTTCTTCTGAGAGTGGTTCAATCTCATTTCAGGTGGTTGACTTGGGGATTTTCCTGCATCTTTTCTGAACTTTGATATTTTTTTTCCTTACTTCTAACTTAAAAGCTGTTAGAGAATGTCCAAAGAAGGGCTGTGAGGATGGGGAAGGGCTGTGAGGATGGGGAAGGGCAGGCCCATGAGGAGCAGCTGAGAGCACTTGGTCTGTCCAGCTGGAGCAGAGGAGCCTGAGGTCAGAGCCCTCTGCTCTGTGACCTGAAACAGGAGCCAGGGCATGGCTGGAGCTGTGCCAGGGAGGCTCAGGCTGGATATCAGGGAAGGTTCTTCCCTGTCCCCGAGGGTGCTGGCACTGCCCAGGCTCCCCAGGGAACGGGCACGGCCCCGAGGCTGCCAGAGCTCCAGGAGCGTTTGGACAGCGCTGCCAGGGATGCTCAGGGTGGGGCTCTTGGGGGGTCTGGGCAGGGCTGGGGCTGCCCTGGCTGACCCTGGGGGTCCCTCCCAGCCCAGGATATTCCATATTCTCTTACCTCAGTTGCCATGGTGTGGCAGCCCAGTTCCTTGCTCCTCATTCCTTGCTCCTTGCTCAGCTGATGAATGTTTGAGTGTCCCTCACCCCACACAGGCTCTGAACCCCAGCTCTTCAAACACGAGAGGCAAAGGAAGTGATGATGTGACCCTAAACCTTCCTGCATGCTCAGGCTGAGGGGCTGCACTGCAGGACCAAAGATTGACCCCAAGCTACAACTTGAAAAATGTCAGGCATGAAATCACAGAATCCCAGACTGGTTTGGGTTGGATGGACCTTAAAGCTCATCTCATCCCACCCCTGCCATGGCAGGGACACCTCCCACTGTCCCAGGCTGCTCCAGCCCCAATGTCCAGGCTGGCCTTGGGCACTGCCAGGGATCCAGGGGCTGCTCTGGGCACCTGTGCCAGCCCTGCCCACCCTCATAGTAAAGAATTTAATGTGTTTATCTAATCTAAATTGCCCCTCTTTCCGTTTGATCCCATTCTCCCTTTTCCTGTCACTGCAGTTCCTGACAGAGGGTCACTCTCTGGCTCCCCTGCAGCCCCTTCACCCTGGGAAGGTGCAGGGAGGTTTCACACAACCTTCTCTTCTCCAGACCAAGCAGCCCCAGCTCTCTCAGCCTCTCCAGAGAGGGGTGCACACCTCAGGGGGGCTCTGAGCAGTTCCACACCTGCTGACAGGCAGCATTTTCAGTACTGGGGTTTTGATGAGATAAATGCTGGTGGTCTCTTGGCTATTTCTGCCCCCAACACCCACTGGGGGAGGTGACAATCTCAAATTGCAACTGAAGAATTACACCTTCACCAACCTAACCCTGAGCTACACACCCTCACTCGGTATTTCTTGTCTCCAGCTGCCCCTGAACCCTCAGCAAACTCCCTCAGCATGAAACCCTTTGTTAGCTGGATGAGCCTGTGAGGTGCTGGCAATGGAAGCATTATTAGGGCTGCTTTTCATTCCCCCGTGTCAGAGATGATTTCACACACAGATTCCTGCAGTTTTCCTGGCACTGGGCTGGGCACAAACCCCTCGCTGAGCTGAGAGATGTCTTTTCTGTCGAGTCAATTACTGTAGAAAATCCACCAACACAAAGGGCATAATGCAATTATTTGGAATTGATTTCTAATAAGCTTATGAATAGACACGTGGGGAAGTTCAAGTTTGCCGAGGGAGTTTATAATAATAGCTGTCACATTCCCATTAGCTTCCATCCCAGGGGATTTCACAGCACTCTGCAATCCTGAACTCACATCCCTAAAGAGGAAGTGTTCCCCAACGCCCACTTGCCTTTTGCTTGGGAGAGCTGCATTTAATTCCTCTTTTCAGCACCTGCACAATCCTCCACGAGTCTTCCAACAAAGCAAAGAAGAAAAAAGATGTGTTCCTTCTGCAGGAGACTGGGAGGAGAGACGGCACAGGGACCAGCAGGGGCAGGAAGATACAAAACAAGGTGACAGCCTGGGCTAGGGGAAGGTGTCCCTGCCCACAGCAGGGCCTGGAAGGAGATTTAAGGTTCCTTCCCACCCAAAGCATTCTAGGATTCTCTAAATTTGAAAGAAGTCATTTGGACCAAAATCAGCCTGTCTTGGGCTGCAGTCCAGGCCGTGCCCAGCAGTGTGTGCTCTATCCCAGCTGTTCACCCAGCTGTTGCAGGGTTCTTTATCTTGCCCACAGCCCATCCTCCCTCCAGGAGATCTCTCCTGTTCATGGCCATGCAGTCCCAGGGCAGGGCTGATCAAATTCCATCATCCCATTGGGAGATGCTCCAGCCAGGGCAGGAGCCGAGCATTTCCTACCCAGATCAAAGGGGAGATTTGGAACAGCAGAGCAGCCTTTTCCCACTGCATCCCAGAGGAAAACCAGAGCCTTGCACATCATCCCTGCAGCTTTGGAGGAAAACTGCACCTTGTGCAGGAGCCCTGCTCCAGCAGAACCACATCTGTCACTGCAGGAGGATGCAGCCACCATGGAATGGGACTGCACCAACCCTGACTGACTGACAGGGGTCAGCTTGGATTCTGAGCCTGGCAGTGTTTTGGGTTTGTTTTCTTCAATACTGTATTTCTATTTTAATTTTCCTAGTAAAGAACTGTTATTCTTATTCCCATATCTTTGCCTGAGAGCTCCTTAATTTCAAAATTCTAATAATTTGGAGAGAGGGGATTTACATTTTCCATTTCCTGCCTTTCTTAGCAGACACCTGTCCTTCAAACCAAGACACAGCCCTAAGAGGGGAGGATCAATCCCATCTCCAGGCCTAAAGTGGGAGACATGTCCCACTGCCAGCTTCTCTCCGTGGGCTGTAAAGGAACCTGAGAGGGAAGAACACGGATTTACAGCTTTGCACAACCTAAAGCTCCTCCCTGCTCTGCCATGAAGCCCCAGCACGATTCCAAGCTGTGGGCATTTGTGTTTCAGCAGGAGAGCCAAGTGGGGATGGTGACAGCAGCCACAGGGATGATGATGATGAGCTGGGAGCATCTCCAGGAGGATGCAGCCCCTGCCAGCCAGGGATGGAGCAGGGCACAGATGGCTGAAAGCACAGCTCTCTGCAGGCTCACAGGGGCTCCAGCTCGATGGGAAACTTTATGTGCTCACTTTGCAGAGCTCCAGAGCCAGCCAAAGGCAGGAGCTGCCCAGGGAAAGAGGAATGACAACAGCAGGAGCTTTAACGAGGCTGTCAGGGTTGGCCTTTCCTGCCCAGGGCAGCCTGGCCCTAGGAGAGATTTCGTGGCAAATCTAAACAAAGCTGAAGCACCCAAGTGAAACTGAATCATTTATGGCCCCTTCAATAAATGCCTCCTGCTCTGTAAGGAACATGGAATTGTTCTGAAATGAGCTTCACATAAGTTTGCAGACAAGGAAAAATAGCATCAGCATAGACAGGATTGTGCTGGAATAAATCCTTTTTTTCATCTGGCATCCCCCACCTATATTTGGCCTCCTGGTCCAGCCTTTTTCAGTTGTTTGCTTTTTTTTTTAGAGTGTCAGTGGACATGAAATAAACCTGAGCCTTCTTCATTTATATTCATCTCAGTTGATGTCATTTGAAGAAGAGTTTTCACTTCCTAAGCAGACTGGATAATAATTAATAGACTGGATAATTGCACCATCAGGCCTGCCGTTTTGCATGAATGGGGATGTGTTACTTTAATATTTTAAAACTTCCCAGATTGTTTCAGACATATGGGGATTTTAGAATATTTACTGTGCCAGGCTGCTGAAGGACCAGGCTTAACTAAAGTTATTGTAATTATGCCATTGTTTTCGAAAAACCCTGAAAAAATAGACATTGTAAAGAAATATTGACAGCTGAAACAGATTCCAGGACGGGAACTGGGAAATTGCTCCATTAGAGCACGTGTGTATTACAACATTAGGCAATTATTAAATTAACAGATGGCAGAGGCTGCTCAGAGCCCTGCAGACAGAGCCCAGCAGTGAGTGAGGAAGGGAAAGTCAGATGCTAATGCAGGCAGGAGCTGAATGTCCCCTCAATCACTGGCCTGTGGGGATTCCAGGGATTAAAGGGATGCCTTGGTCTCCCAGCAGCAATAAAGTGATGAATTGAAATCTGTGCATTTCCCCATTCCCCCAGTTCATGGCAAATGGGTCCCCAAACGGTGATTTCCCTGGTTTTCCAGCAGCAGAGGAAAAATAGTGAAGAAACAGAGGGGAAGCAAAGAAGGCAAAGTCACAAAATGGGATAACGAGGATCTCTGCCCAGGTGGGAGTCTGGGAATGCTCACCTGGGACACAGCAAAGTCCAGGTGACACCAACATCTGTCCTGGAGGGATCCCAACCACATCCTGCAGCTCCACACCAAACTGCTCCAAAGCACAGCCTGCAGTGACATCTGGCATCTCTATTTCTATTTCTGTCTTGATTAAGGGATGAAATTTCACAGGAGCAAAGACTGAGAGGCTGTGGAGCCACCACATCCTGAAAACTGCCAAATCCCTGGGGGCAGGAGAGGGCTGAAAACCTCCTGGGAAAGGTGCTGGGAGAGCCCTGTGAACACAATTCCTGTCCCTGCTCTGGCCCTGGAGGAGGAGGAGGAGGAATTTGACCCTGGGCTGAGCCCTGTCCCCTCCAGGAGAGGGACTCTGCTCCTGCCTCTGCAGTGCCACAGCTGGGAGGAGTTTCAGTCCTTGGTAATTCCAAGAGCAAAAGTTTTACCCTGGGTTCCAATGCAGGCTGTGCCCAGCAGTGTGTGCTCTATCCCAGCTGTTCACCCAGCTGTTGCAGGGTTCTTTATCTTGCCCACAGCCCATCCTCCCTCCAGGAGATCTCTCCTGTTCATGGCCATGCAGTCCCAGGGCAGGGCTGATCAAATTCCATCATCCCATTGGGAGATGCTCCAGCCAGGGCAGGAGCCGAGCATTTCCTACCCAGATCAAAGGGGAGATTTGGAACAGCAGAGCAGCCTTTTCCCACTGCATCCCAGAGGAAAACCAGAGCCTTGCACATCATCCCTGCAGCTTTGGAGGAAAACTGCACCTTGTGCAGGAGCCCTGCTCCAGCAGAACCACATCTGTCACTGCAGGAGGATGCAGCCACCATGGAATGGGACTGCACCAACCCTGACTGACTGACAGGGGCACCTTGGATTTTGGGTTTGGGGTTTGTTTTTGTTTTTGTTTGGGTGGTTTTTGGTATTTGCTAAGAAAAAAACATTAAAATAAGAATTCAGTAATAACTGCTATTCTTATTCCCATATCTTTGCCTGAGAGCTTAATTTCAAAATTCTAATAATTTGGAGGGAGGGGATTTACATTTTCCATTTCAAGAGAGGCTCCTGCCTTTCTTAACAAACCCCTGTCTTTCAACCCAAGACAAGCTTGAGAAAGGCTCCTTAGCCTGAAGGAACAGGAGCTTGGGAAGTGGCTTTGCTCAGGGAATAATGAATTGTTTATACCAAGCTGGAAAAGTGAGGTTTGCCATGGGGGCATCCAGAGCCTCTCCTTGCATTGCCTGTGGCAAGAGCACTTTCCTGGCTCATGGCTGATGCCCTCAAGCAGCAAGAAAATTCAGATGTCACCAACTTCTCCAGCAGTTTGTAACATTTTCAGCATGAGAAGTTTTGCATTAAGTGGAAAAGTGTGCATTGAGCCACATGAAGTATTTAAGAGCTGGATTTTTGGGAGATGGACAACGAGTGTTGTTTCAGCTCTCCAAAGCTCAACAGTTCCTTGACAAAGTTTGAGTTTGGCTGTCACATGGAAAAAGAAATCAATCATTCACACCATTTTAGCAATTATCCCCTTTTTAGATTTAATTTGTCAAAATTGGAACCCTGGAGTTCTATTCAAACCCAAAATAGCTGTAACATTGTTCTGGACTTTGAAATATTTACTGATTTCAAATTCTATAAAATACAAGTCCTCTTTTTTTTTTTCCCATTTTTTTTTCCTCACTGCTGGCAAGGTCTGGTCTGCCCTGGATGGCAGCAGGGATTAAACACAACCTCTGCCTGCAGGAACCATTGGGTTTTAAGAATTAAATAGGCAATGGGTGCTTGGAGGGACTGTACCCAGAGTCCAGCCTGATCCTCCCCTGACACAGCCCCACATCATTCATATCTTACATCTATAATTAACTTGTACCTGCTGATTTAAAAATGAGCCACAGCTTGGCTTAAAACTCAGAACTCTTTCCCTCTCCCAGACAGGGACTGGGGATGAATTGTCAGTGAAGAACATGGGAAACAAAGACACTTTGGAGATTTAGGAGCCCAAGTCGTGTTTTAGTGGTGCCTTGGAACCTCAAGGATGCTGAGGGCCAGATTCCCAAAGGCATTTGGGGGTTTAGGGATGCAGATGGATGGGGGTTGGTCAGAGGCACAGCAGGCAGGTAAAAGGATGGTTTAAAATCCAGATGCAACAGAAGAGCTCAGAGCCAGGTTGGGAATCTCAGGCTGTGACCTGAGAGCTGTGGGGAGGGGACAGAGGGCTCAAGGCCAAAGGAGTCCTCAAGGGACTCAGAAGATGATTTTCACCCACACAGCTGCACAATCCACAATTCCCAAGTGTTGCAGTAGAATCCACAGGCTGGAGATGTTTCAAAATTCCTGGTCTGGCCTGTTTGGAAGACCCAGACTCCCAGCAAGAAGGGGAAAACAACCCTAATGATCCTTCTCCCTAAAGAAATCATTTATGCTTACAGAGAAAGTAGAAATTGAAATGGGCATTATGAAAAATTCTCTGTGTAGCTGCAACTACAACCCAGATAATTCATTTAGGCTAAATATACAGCTGTAATTGAAAAATCCAAATAAGGGATGCATATGCATTGATCCATATGATTTAAATCAAGCTATAAAACATCAACATTATCCAGCAAAAGCTGCTGAGGAAACGGCAGCCAAGCAGAATATGAAATTCCAGGGAGACCATTGCACTGGCTGGGAGGAGGACTTAATTGATTTTGACAAAGAAACCTATTTGCTGTTTAATTGATTCCTACTCTAAATTCCTAGCACTTTCAGACCTAGCAGAGAGAAGCAGCAGAATAGTGATTACCCAGAGCAAATTACAGCTGGCCAGGGCTAGAGTACTTCAGGTCTGGTAATTCTCTATTTACCAAATTACTGCTGTGGATTTTCAGAGAAACACTAAAATGAGCTCATAGAAGCACACAAATCACCTCGAGATACAGGAGGGTTGAAAGAGCTGCCCAGGCCCCAGAAGGACGTGGGGGGAAGCAGCAACATCCCACCCAAACGTGCACTCTGTCAGCTCAAAGCCATTCCCCTTGTCCTGTCTGGGTGCTCAGGGCCCCTCAGGTCTGACCCTTCCCTGCTTTAACCAATTCCCCAGAGCCCAAAGCATCAGTGAGCACAAAGCCCTCCCTGCTCTCTGCACTCCTCAGGGCTGTGGTTCAGCGTCCCCAGGAGGATGAGGAGCCCCAAAACAGCCACAGCACCACACAAGCAGCACCCTGATCTGCTGGGGAGCCCTGGGAGAGGACACAAGACACAGCAAACAGGAAACCTCACAAGCAAAAACACCTCAAACCCCTAAAAGTGCTTTTTTACTATTCCACAAAGTGGCACAGGTGTTCCCAATCCATCTCTCACAAGGTAAACACTGCATTTGGGTTGTAATTTGTTTAGCAAACCTTGCATTTCCAGCTGTAATTACCCCATCGAGGCAGCTAAATGAAAATGGCATTTCAAGCGACCTTCAGCTTCCAGCTGCAATCACCACCCCAGGGGAGAGCTGGAGCAGGGAGGGGAGGCAGCACAGGGGTCCCCAGGTGAGAGGTACCTGGAAATGCCAGCCAGGTGTTCCTCCAAAAATCAGCCAGCTCGAGGCAGGGTGGGGTTTTAGGGAGGACAGGAGGCATCAACCCCAAACGTTGGATTTCTCTGCCAGGAAATGCCCAGTGGAGCTGCTATTCCCTCAGCTGGGAGAGCTCAGGATTTCCTGAGTGTTGCAGTTTTTCCTCAGAAACATCTGCAAAGCCCGAGGGTGTGAGGACACCGCCCTGCAGGATGGCCCGTGCTGTGTAAATATTTTGGGGTTCCTCTTGCAGGGGAAATGGGGTTTTCTCCAACATTCCCTTGCCAAAGGGCAGAGTGAGTGAGTCAACTTGATAACACACACAGTGCCCCTAAAATAACTGTAAAAAAGGATTTTCCAGTTCTTTTCCATCTGATTCCTCTCCTGCACCTTGCCCCAGGTGAGCCCATCCCAGTCCACAATTCCCTGCTCCCATCCTCCAGGTACTCAGTTGACCCCTCCTCCCCCAGACTCCCTGAATTCTCACCTTTAATCCCAAACCATTTTGGAGCATTTCCCACTGCTTTTCCATGCAGCCTGTCTCCTGCTCTCTGCTGTCCCCTCCAGGTCTCTCTGCCTTCCCACCCCACCTCACCCCAGCCTTAACCTCAAACCTCTCCCACTGTTTTTTTGGTTTTTTTTCCCAGATAATCTCCTCTAACAGCCCCATCCCACTCTGCCTTCCAGGGCCCCTGGGGAGAGCCAGGCAGGAACCTGTGCCTCCTCCTGCACCGAGCTCCTGCCACTTCATGAAGCAAGCTTAACAAAAACACGAATTAAAAAGTGAAATCCATACAGAGAACGGCAAAAATACAAAATCCAGCCATGTCAGCGTCCAGCAGGTCAATCACACCTTGAATCCAAAGAGAAGCCAAAGCCATTGGTGGATCTAAGTGAATGCAGGAGCAGAGGGGGCCCAGGAAGGCAATGCCACAAATGAACTGCTCCTGAAAATGGATTTTCCTGGTCCCAGGGGCAGCACAGCAGGACAGAGACTCCCTGGCTGTGCCCTGCACCCCCAGGAGGAGCTGGGGCTGTTTCTGCAGCAAAGGGAGCCCAGCATGGATCTGCCAGGGGCTGTAACAAACCCTGCAAAGATCCTCTGGACTTGTCACAACCTCACACTGGCTTGTAAGGCAGCCTGGGGCACATTAACTGACCCCCACAGCATCCACAGGCACAGAGGGAAGGAAAGCAAAGGAAAGCTCCGAGCCCAGCTCCAAGCCCAGCTCCAAGCCCCTGAATGGGGGAAGAGCTGAATGCTGCCAGCAGCAAAGATTCTGGCTGGAAAAGCAGTGAATGCTTCAGGAAGGAGCACAGGGCACTGCAAAGTGATGGCCCTGCAAGCACCTGGGGCCTCTTACACAAACCTGGGCTCTCTGCAGCTCCCAAACCCACCCTGATCTCACCTGGCCACTGCAGGCTGGCACAGTCCAGCCCAGAGCAGGGAAATCCCTCCAGGGCTCTCCTGTGCCCTGCTGTGGGTTTAGCTCTTAAAGAGCCATTGTTGGTTGTTGTGAAGTTGTTTATTTGTAGAAGCACATCACTCTCAAAGACAAAGAGTCTGAGGCTATAAAATGTTTTAAAGCTTCCTGGTATAAAATCCCAAATAGAAGCAGCTCCCAGGTGTAAAGTCCTGGGCAGAGGCAGGAGCAGCAGCTCTGGTACAGAGTCCTGAGTAGAGGCAGAAGCTCCCTGGTCTTTGTTCTTCTGTTCTTCCTCTTCTTTTTTTCTTGAGGTGGTAGTGATGATGATGATGGTGAAGGAAGAGAGAAGGAGAGAGCTCTCACTCTAATACATGGATTTTAATTTACAAATTCCCCAACGAGCTAAAAACACAAACCTGAAGCATTTCTTTTAAACCTGCTAGAATTCTAGTTCTAGAGTACAAAATTGGTGTTAACCTTTACACATACAGCATATCTAGTTACACAAATAATTCTATCTGAAGAATGTAAGCAATATTCTTACTATGTTTTTATTATGCCTGGAACTATTGTTTGTTTTTCTCATAAGCTTCTCTCATTGAAGCTTGTTTTTTACATTAGATTCTAAGGCTTTTGTTCTTCCTTAAGCCACTTAAAACATATTCTTACTTAAACTTATTTACTTAAAACTAAAACTTACACCTCTATTTCATGTCTATGTGGCTTAATATATTTTAATTTCTTTAAAAGTTTTAAATTAAACCTTGTATTCTGATCTGTCTCTGAGGGACTCAGAGGTTTCTGTTTTTCACACCCCAATACTGGAACCCTCAGCTTCTCTAATACAAAGGAAGATGCAGTAGGAGAGGGAGGGGACAGGGAAAGGGACACAAGGAAGGCACAGAACCAAATGAAAAGCAGCAGAACAGAGCTCCTGCCTGCCCACATCAGCCACCAGAGCAGGGCCCACAATCTGATTTTGCTCCCACACTGACCAGCCACAGCAACTTCAACCCATCCCATTCCAAATTAATTCCTGTGAGCTCTGAACATCTCGAATTTTTCCAATCACAAGATCTCAAAGTGACACAAATTGGAAGCAGACAGCTCGTGGCTGTGCAGCTCCCCAAGCAGCCCTTCAGGGAGGCCCCAGACTTTTTATACACTCAGTGTATTTCACAAAAAGTCATAACACAGCTCTGGAGAAGGGATGACAATATCCAAGAGTGACAGGAAATATGGAAAAGGGGAAATTAAGCTCCTTGCAAGCAACTGCAGAGCTTTTGCCTTCCAGCACTTGCTGAGAGCTTCACTTTCCCAATCTATTGCCTTAATAAAGCAGCTTGGGAAACTCTCCTTAAGCCATTGCCTCTGCCAGGTGGGAAAACATGGAAATAGGCTGGTTAATGCCTGCTAATTTCACTCCTAAAATGTGTCAGCCTGCTGGAGTGATGGCCAAGGAGCATCCACCCAACACCAGCACTTCCAGTCCCTGACCTGCAGGTCAGGTATTGGAGCAGAGAACAGCAGGGATGGAAGGAAGAGCAGCAGCAGTACATGACAATGAAATAATTGAAATGTTAAGAAAACTGGCAGAGGCACGTGGTGGCATCCACCAAAAGTGGAACAAGAAGCAAATGCCCCTGTGAGCACATTTAAAGTTGAAATCAGCCCAGAAGTGAGCTGGCAGGGGGCACAGCAGCAGCAGGGGAAGGTGAGACACAACCAGCAGGGCAGTAATTTCCAGAAGCAGGAGCACTGCATCATCCCCAGGCTGCTGAGAGCCAGGAGGTGCCTCAAGGCACATCTTCCCTGCCAAGGCGTTGGCTTGGGGCTGTCACATTACCAACACAGTTCTCATTTCTATCCAAAACTACTCAAAATAAACATGAATAATCAGGCCAGCTTGGAGACAATGAAGAACAACCTGGATACCTTCCCAGAGCTCAGAGGAGCTTCAGCCTTAAAAACTGCAGGAAGCCAGTCCCATTCATCACTCCCAGCTTCTCCCCACCTTTATCCCCTGCTGTTCCTGCAGCATGGATGAGAACAGATCAAACAAAAAACTCAAACTATTCCCATGTGCAGATGCACTGAGTTTCCTCTTCTAGTTTGATGTAAAGAGTCTCCATGGCTCCCAGAATATTTGGATGTTAAGCAGTAAAACAGGGAGAAGCTTCCACTCCTCAGTCTCTGCTCGAGATGCCTCCTCAAGCAGAGCTCTAGGAGCTGCCACAAAAAGCTCATTTCAGTCATTTCTTCTGCTCCAGTCTCTGCAGCCTTTTTTTGAGGCTTTTTTATCTTTACAGGTGCTGGGCTGTTCATCACCAGCTCCAGCACAGGCAGATTCTGGTCACACACAGCACTGGAGGTCCCAGAGGGTCCCACGAGCTGTGGGCTCCAGGTACAGCCAGGAATGTTCTCAGGAAATGGATTCAATGGCCATGCACAAACACATCCCACTGATGCCTGGGCAGGAGCAGCAGGATTTGCTGGGCTCAGCACTGTGTGAGCATAGCTCAGATGTGCTGCACTGACAAATCAATACCAAGTGCAGGAATGCCCAGCTATTCCTTGAAATCCACTTTTATAACTAGGCAAGTTCACATTTCAGGCATTCCTAGGTGATGATGCAGCTTTGCTATAGAGAAGACAACACAATTTATTTCCCACCAAGTAGCAGGGCTGGCTCCAATACCCCCAATTCCCACTCCCCAAATTCAGCAGCAGTTACAGGAGACAGAACTGCTGAGCTTTGTTCCAGGGAGAAGCCCCTGTGCATGGAGAGCACACAGTGCAGAGATGACCCCTGAACTCCTCTCACATCTCACCTCGGCCTGGCAACTTAAACTGATTATTTTGCCTGCAGCACAAACTGGTTGCTAGAGGAGGAAGAGCCTTGTGTGGTACCTGCTGAGCTCAGGGGATCAGCACCCAAACCTTTCCTCCTTGAGGGGGTTGTGTTGCCTGAAGGAATAATTGCTGCCCAAACCCAGAGCCCACACTCTGCTGCCTCAGCACAGAGCCTTGGCACACAGGGAGGAGGATGAGGAGTAGCTGGTGCAAAAGTGGCCACTTGGATGGGAGAGAGGAGGAAGCACCACCTCTTCAAACCTGCATTCACCAGCCACAAAAAAAAACCCATTCTCCTGTAGACATGGTATCTGCACTACTTAATTAGCAGCTTGATTTCATTTTCTTCTGTTTCCCTTTGTATTTTTAATCCTGACTCTGAGTGAGATGAATTTTCTCATGCTTGGGCTTGGTGGTTTATTAAATCTTATTTAAAGTACAGAGAGTTCAGCAACACTTGTAGCTACCAGCTAAAAGTGAGCAAAGTGGAGCTGAATCCAGCTGCTACAAGGTCTCTTAAAGCTAAACAGTCCAATAGAGAATTAACACCGATATTATTGATACTTTTGACCCAATAACCAAATACCTGTGACCCTCAGTGTGACACTGACTGTCCAACCAAAAACTGCTGCCTGAAACCATGGAGAAGGAAGATGAGCACTGAAAGAGACACCTCCCAAATTCCTCCATGTTGTCCCATCCCTATTGCTGTATTATAAAAACCCCAAATTCCAAACCCTTCACCGTGTGAAATCACACACTTCTATTTAACTCCACACCAGTGATTTCAACTCCATCACTCAAATTTGGAGCCTTCTCCAAGGGCTCAGGTCCAAAGCAGTGTTCTCCTGGGGGTCAGTGCCAGAAGGCACAGAAAGCTCAGAAATCCCAGATTTCTGGGATCCAACAATCCTCAATCCCTGTTTCTGACTCCCGTAAAATAACTTTAATTACCTTTAAATAAAAAAAACAACTCTGGAAGAAGCAGTACTCACATGAGAGCAGATTCCATTTCTGGTCCTGTTAACAGAAGGATGAGGAGCCAGGGGCAGAGCTTTTCTCTCCCAGTCCCACAGGCACCTGGTCCATGAGCCCAGCCCGCAGCATTTCCTGGCCAGGCTGGAGCCATCGGGCTCCCCAGCCTCTTGCCAAGGCATCTGGACACGGCCCTGAGGAGCTCTGAGCTCCCCAGAATCCCTGGTCAGGACAGGGCAGTGTGTGTCACCAAGTGTGTGTCACCACAGCCGGGTGCCTCCCCACCTTGCAGCCACCAAACCAACTGCTCCAGGCAGCAGCACGGACACGGGGGGGAGAATTTGGCACTGGAGGAGCAATGCCAGGGGATGCCAGGGCTCTGGCAGCTGCCCAGGCACAGCCCAGTGCCAGCAGGGCACACAGTGGCCCCCAGGCTTGGGGCAGAGAAGGAATCCCAACCTCCCAGGACAACATCAGGGCTCGGCCCCTGGGATCCTCCCTGGAGCACTGGCTGCTCTCCCCCGAGTGCACGGTGGAATCCCATGTGGGAAGAGCACAGTTCACACCCACAGAGAATATTCCCAGTCTTTGTCCAGGAGAGACCAGAGACAGGGATTTTGTATGCAGCAGTTTTATTTGAAGCAGTTATACCCCACTACAAGAAGCTTTTAGGAAGACATTTCTTTACACTTCACACTTACTGAGGGTTTAATGCCAACAGCAATTATTGTTTCATCCTTTACATGGAGGTGCTGGAGGTTTCCAGGTGCCCAGCTCCTGCTGCCCACCCATCCACAGCCTTCCAAGAGCATCCTTAGAGACTGACACGGGCTCAGGGCTTGGATTTGGAGTCACAAAGCAGAAGAGGAGCTCTGGGTGCCCCTCTGCCCCACAACACACCTGCTTAGAGTGTCCTGGCCTCTTTCAGGCATCTCCACATCATGCCATCAGCAGGTGGCATATATTTGAGGAAGGTGACCAGCAAACTGTCATAAACACCCCTCAGAAATATTATTTGAAGTCCTTTCCATAAAAAGAAACTGGAGCTTGATATATGTGCAGAGCACAAAGAATGGGCTCCAGCAGCACATTTTGAAAATCACTGCTTTAGGCAATCTCCTTAGCAGCTTGTTAGATGTTTTATAAGTGTCCTTCCCAGCTCCAAAAGAAATAATACCACTAATGATTGTGTCAGATACAAAATAATTTCACAGCCTTTTTTTGTCTGCAAGCTTTCCAATTTCAATAAATCACGTGCCCTTCTGTGCAGCTGAAGGAATCCAAATCCCAAGGAGCAGGCAGCTTGGCTGGGAAAGAAAATAAAAATAGGAAGGACACCAGGGCCGTTTTTTTCCTGTATTGGCTGATCCCAAAAAGAAGCCTCTTTTCCCCGTGGCTTGAGGCTTTCATGGGAGAATGAAGATGAAATGTGGAGCCCTGGAGGTCGGGAAACATCATTTGATGGGGGACAATCCGTGTGTGCCCCTTGGCAGGGAGGCACAGGATGGGAATCATTAATTGGGTGGGTCTGAACCAAGTTTGTCCAGGGGAATTCCAGCTGCCCAACCCAAACCCTGAGGCTCTGAACTTGCACACAGCACCTGGAATGTGCTGCCACCATGCAGGTGCACTTGGGAGATTCATTTCCCTCTGGTTCCATTTGCAGTTTAATGACATCGGGGTCAGGATGGATCACAGCCATTCCCTCTGCCCTTGGGCTGCAACTCCACTGCCAGAATTCCTGGGAGGATTTGGGAATATCACATTCCTTGGGAATTCCTGGGAACTTTTGGGAATATCACATTCCTTGGGAATTCCAGGGAACTTTTGGGAATATCACATTCCTTGGGAATTCCAGGGAACTTTGGGAATATCAGGGCTATGGAAGCAGCAGCCTGTGCACCAGCCCAGCTATTTTGCATTTGAATTTCAGACCTGCAGGCTTGAGGGCTAAAACAGTTTTACTGCTTGGTTCTGCAAATAAACATCCAATCTTACGTGGCTACACGATGCCAGGCTGCCGAGATAACTTATAAATGTAGGAATATTATGGGATAACCCCGATGCAATCTTGCCTGTAACACTCATATATTGCTTTCGCATGTCCCAGCAGCTTTTTCACTGCGTTTTTTTAGCGGTTTGTATTTTTGAAGGCAGAAGTTAAAGATGTTAGAGCTGACTTTAGAGTGATGCCTCCAGCTCCAAAGAGGGATTTTCCAGCGGCCCCATTTCCAAGCTGATGCTGCTGTGGCTTCGTGGCCACGCTGCCCCAACATCCTGCAGGATGCTCTGGGAGGAGAAGGTGCATTTTCCTCGCTCTAAATCTTTTTTCTGAGTCCCTGGAGGCTCAGAGCTCCTGGCAGCGCTGAGCATGGCCAGGAGCTCCTCTCCCTGTCGGATGGGGTTGCAGACTTTTCCAGACATCCCTGCTCTGCAGGGAGCTGTGCTGGGGCTCTGCTCAGAGCCCACGAGGTGCTGGGGTTTTATCCCAGCGCTGCTCTCAAGGAGCCTTTGTTTGCATTATTATCCCCAGCAGTGGGATAGCACTGCCCTACTTTGCCTCCCATAAAAATAGCCCTGAAATAAGGTTTGATCTTTTTCCAGCCACAGAAATAATTGTGAGCTGTTTGCTTCCATGCTCTTCCCAGTCAGTTTTTGGAGCTATTCTAAAATTATTCTTTCAGTGCCTTTTTGTTCTGATGGGGTCACTGGGATTGCTGGTAAATCTCGATACACCTGTCAAAATACCTTTTTTTTCCCCACTGACAGAACATTTTGTATTCAATGTTGCAGCATTAGTGTATTTTAATATGTATCCCTTTCTTTTGCCATTCTCTAAAGTAGCTGGAAGATGCAATTTTCAAATCTTTTATTGTACAGCCTTTTATCAAACTGTCTCTATAGCTGCTGCCTTTTTTTAAAAAATCGGATTTCTCTCTGATAGGATCAGATCTGAAATCATTTGTTACATTCCTTGCATTTCTCATTTCTAAAGCCAGGCATTGCTTTTTTACACAGTTTCTGTGGGGCTTTCTGAGCCTTTTGTACTTCTTTTTTCCCCTTTTAATATCGATTCTAATGTTTGTCAGACTATTTTATTTCTGCCTTCTTTGTTCTCTGCTTTTCTGATCTTTCCTGTTGGTGCTTCCCTATGAGTTTTATAACTAAATTTCTTTAATTTCCACTTGATGTCCTTTCTTTAAGTGCTGTTGATATGGAAGAAAAGCCGAAGAAACGTGATAGATTTTCTGCTGGTTTGACAGTCTAATAAGAGATGGATAACTCCAGCTCCTCATAAATCCTACAGCTTCCTTGTCATGGGAAGAGAATGTGTCTGAAAAATAAGAGTGACATCCAGGGAACATCATCAAGGTGTGCATCCAGTCGAGTCAAATTGGGAACATAAATAAATTGCTTTATAAAGTGGATCTTTGTTTCAGGAATCCTAGAATTATGGAATGAGCTGGAAGGAACCAACAAAAAACATCCTGGCCGTGCACAGACACCCCAACAATCCCACCCTGAGCATCCCTGGCAGCGTGGTCCAGAAGGAGGAGAAGTGGAGTGACTTCCAGCAGATTCTGATATATGGTGGATTTAGGGTTGAGATGGATCTCTTCACTCGCTTCCCAGAAGAATTCAGGAAGGGGGATTTGTCACACAGCAGGCTGAAATCCCAGCTCCAATAATAGAGTCACTGAAGAGTGATGTGAAAAATTAATGAGCAGTTTAGAAGACCTCAGTATGCAGCTGCTGAGGAAGG
The DNA here is from genome assembly GCF_052056855.1 of Sturnus vulgaris. NCBI lineage: Eukaryota > Metazoa > Chordata > Aves > Passeriformes > Sturnidae > Sturnus > Sturnus vulgaris. The sequence continues at coordinate 14,656,792 of NC_142259.1, read as the reverse complement.
CTGGGCTGCCTCGTGCCCAGCTGCTGCTCTTCCCATTCCTCATGCTCCTCTTCCTCCTTCCCTTCCTTCCCACCCTCTTTGTTTTGGATCTTTTCTTCGTGTCCCCATGCAGCCCAGCTGGGCTGGGGTGGGCAGAGCAGCCCAGGATCACAGAGGGGCACTCCCAGACCATTCCTCCTTCACTGTTGAATTCATGATTTCTGTATTTGCAGCACTGATGTGGAGCTGAGTCCGGGCCGTGCTGTGCTCACACACAGGATGGCTGATGCACAAACCCTCCAGGCAGGGCAGGGCAGGGCAGGGCAGGGCAGGCAGCATGCAGAGAAATGCCAGGAAACTGTGAGTGCATGGCAGGGAGCTGGGGACATCAGAGGGGAGAGGTGACAGGGGAGGTGACAGCCTGGGAATGCCCTGGAAGGACAGGGATGGCATGTGCTCACTCTGGAGCAGCAAAGCAAGCAGAGCTGCTCTCCTTGCAGTAATTCCAGCCAGGAAAGGCATGGAATATTTTTCTTTTTATTTTTTTCACAATGCTGAATTTCCCTGTCCCTCAAGGGTGTCTCCCCAGAGCCCCCTTGGCTCAAGAGCTGCTCGTTTTAACCCATCCTCTCCTCCGTGTTAAGGGGAAAGTCCCAGGGCTCCCAAAGGGAAAACCGGAGTGGCAATAGAACCTTTTAAAAGGGAAGTTTGCTGTGTGAGGAAACCAAGCCAGCCACGGAGAAATTGTTCCCTGAGGACCAGGAGCATCCTGAGTCCTTCCCTCCATGGTTCCAAGAGTCAACCCTCGCTGCTGGTCAGGCACAGCCTCCATCCATCCCCTGCTTTCCCATTCAAGATCCTGCTCTAAGGAAGTTATAACTCAGTGCTGGGGCTGGAGTAAAGGAGGAAGTGACAGGAATGTGTCACACTTGGAATTCTGCTGGACGATGCCACTTGCAAACAGTCTCTTCTCCCACTCCCTGGCAAGCCTGGCCTGGCTTTCCCTGAGGACTCATCCAAAAGCAGGAATAAACACTGCACCCAATAAGCCCAAGGGAGGAGAGGTTTCCACCACCTTCTTCTGCCACCCTCCCGTTCTCTTTAGATGGAGGAAAAAGAGTAAAAGGAAAAAAAAATTGATTTTATAAAATCATAAGATGATGTAACTTTTCTTGCTTAGGAGAGAATTTTAGATTTGGGTTCTTTTGTCAAACATCCATAAAATCTGGGTTTTACCAGAGGTTCCAGTGCCCAAACTGATGGGCAGTGAGACACACCCAGAGTCTTGCTAAGATCACATGAACCTTTTCATCATCCAGGAGTCCAGAATTTCAATTTAAATCATTTCAATGGTTGGGGTTCAGCTGATGAGCAGCCCAAAGGCAGAACTGCCCACGTTCCTGTCCCAGCCCTGCAGCCCCGTGCTCAGAGCAATGATTCACTGAAGTGCAGCTGGCACGGGGTCCCAGCCATGCTCTGAGCCCCAGCAGTGCCCAGAAAAACAAATCCTGGCAGAAAATTCATTTCCTTGCAGGCAGAAGAAGCTGGCCCAGAAGTTTCCAAGCACGAGCTGCTCTGCAAGCCAGGAGCCACAGAGATATCCAGCTTGAGGAAATGAATGCAGCAGGGGTGCAGTTGTTCAGAGAAGATTTGATGAAGATCAGACTAAGACAAAACAGAGATTTGCTGCTTCTTTCTACCAAACCTCCAGGGTCTGGTGTGTTTGCCAAGGCCCTGCTTTGGCTGAATGGCACATGACCATTTTCCCTCTCTCAAGAGAGGAAGCACAGGGGAAAAAAGAGCCTGTGTGGCAAATCCTGGCATTTCCTGCAAAGCACTGGATTGCCTGGGTGTCATCATGAAAATGAAAATGAAAATGAAAATGAAAATGAAAATTAAAATTAAAATTAAAATTAACAACAACAACAATAATAATAATAATAATAACAATAATAATAATAATAATAGTAATAATAATAATAATAATAGTGGCAGGGTGGAGGGAAGGGCTCCCTGCTCCTGCAGCAATGGGAGCACAGGTGCCCAAAACCTGTCTGGCCACAAGCTTCCCTGAAATTGGAGAATTGGTGAGGACTCTGAAAAGTCCCTCCACTCCAGATCCCTGCAGCCAAAAACATCTTCGAGAGAGCAAGACAATAAAATTCCCTTTGAAAAGATCAAAGGGCAAAACCTCACTTAAAAATGCTCAAAGTATTTTAGGGCATTTTTCTTTTACATTTTTTTTCTCACTCAAAGCCATTCACTGAACCTCACCCTGGGCTGTTTCACACCCTCCAAAACATGGGTTTAGGGCAAACACCCCGTTCATGACAATGTTTCACCCAGCTCTTGTTTTGTAGCCAAGTGAGCATCGCATTTACAGATGCAGGAGGCACAGATGTGCCTATCCTGGTGCCAGGAGCTTGGAGCTCTGGGCTCTGCAGTCACTGCTGTGAGCAGTCCTGAAATTACTGCAGGTTTTCAAGAGCAGGGTGGCAGGTGACAGCCCCCAAATGGCAGATCTGTGTCTGTCCAGGCACAATCTCATTTTCTGAATCTCCAGCCCAAATCTCCTTGCTCTGGGAGGGTTTTTTACCCGTGTCTTACCCTGACACTGGAGATCTCAAGGAGAAAAGGGCTCAGATGCTGCTGCTATTGGACACCAGCACCATCTGCTCCCCATCCTTATTCACTCTACATTAAAGACTAGAAAGCTCTCGTGAAGTCAGAAGAAATAAAAAACCATGGATATGTCATCTGGGATTCCTGCTGTTTGCTGGTAATTAAGTTTGTCACAATCTTGACAGAGCTGGGAACAATGGAGAGAATCAGAAAGAAAAGGCAGAGGGAGGGAAAATATAAAAGAGTCACTCTGGAGCTTTTTCCTTCTGATTCTGTTGCCAAAGAAAATGATTAAAGGAAATAATGATATCTCCATGGCGTTTGCTCTGCAGTTCCACTAACAATTTATCAATTTTTTCTCAAGCTCAGGTAAAGTCATTCCAATATTTACTGGGCTGCACAGCGGTTCCTGGGGTTTCTACCAATTCAAATCTTGGCTCTCCCTCTTTGTCACTCCCTCTTTGTTGTTTTGTCCTAGTTTTAGCCTGTCTGTCACTTTGGGAGAGCAGATCAAGCTGAGCCCAGCTCGGCAGCAGTGTCCCAGTGAAGGCACCTCGGCAGAAGGACTTGCCCATCCTCACCTCTCTGCAGGAAACAGGGATCACTGGAGCTCGTTTTCATCTCTTGCTGTGCTCATTGCAGCTCGTTTGGCTTGGGAAAAGCTCTTAGATCATCAGACAGAGTGGAAGGATGCAGGAGAAGCAGGAGGTGTTGGCAGAGCTCCTTTTGGGTGCTGAGAGCTGCAGGAACCCAAACCAAGGGGCCACAGGCTTTGTCCTGCAGCATCCACAGAGGGCAAAAAGGGCTCTGCTGCTGGGGCTTCTCCAGTGGAGGGGAGTTTCAGGGCTGGAAAGATTTCCAAGGAAAACAGCAGCCTTGGTACCAGGAATGGAGGATGCAGGGATTTGGAGATGTCCTGGTTTGAAGGACAGGTGTCTGCTAAGAAAGGCAGGAAATGGAAAATGTAAATCCCCTCTCTCCAAATTATTAGAATTTTCAAATTAAGGAGCTCTCGGGCAAAGATATGGGAATAGGAATAACAGTTCTTTAATAGGAAAAATTAAAATGGAAAACCAGTATTACAAAAAATAACAAACCCAAAACACTGCCAGGCTCAGAATCCAAGCTGCCCCTGTCAGTCAGTCAGGGTTGGTGCAGTCCCATTCCATGGTGGCTGCATCCTCCTGCAGTGACAGATGTGGTTCTGCTGGAGCAGGGCTCCTGCACAAGGTGCAGTTTTCCTCCAAAGCTGCAGGGATGATGTGCAAGGCTCTGGTTTTCCTCTGGGATCCAGTGGGAAAAGGCTGCTCTGCTGTTCCAAATCTCCCCTTTGATCTGGGTAGGAAATGCTCGGCTCCTGCCCTGGCTGGAGCATCTCCCCATGGGATGATGGAATTTGATCAGCCCTGCCCTGGGACTGCATGGCCATGAACAGGAGAGATCTCCTGGAGGGAGGATGGGCTGTGGGCAAGATAAAGAACCCTGCAACAGCTGGGTGAACAGCTGGGATAGAGCACACACTGCTGGGCACAGCCTGCATTGGAACCCAGGACAAGAGGGGTCATTGCAAACAATCACCCCAAGCAGTTCTGGAGTTCCCCATCCCTGCTCTGTCACAGCCCAGCTCTGGGGTTGCTGCTGGCACCTCCCTGTCCATGGGATCACCACGGGCCTGGAAAGGCTGGGCTCATGCTTGGATTGGATCTTAGAAGTCTTTTCCAACCTGAAAATTTCTCTGATTCCTGCTTAGTTTCCTTTAGTTTCCTGGACCGAATAATAATAATTTGCTCCTTAATTGAAAATACATTCCCTACCGAAATAACTGCAGGAAGTGGAAGTGTTCTCAAGGAAACAGGAGGAGAAATCGAATCCATCTCACCTGTGTCCTCAGAGCAACACTTGAGAGGCATTTCCTGTGCATTCCCAACTTCATGGCCAGACTTGGGGCTGGGTTTGAGCAATGTGGACACCCGGGGCTGTGCTGTGCTGTGCTGCCCCACCTCCTCCCAAACTGCTGCATCTGCAGAGTGGACTTTGCAGAGGACCATGAAAACAGATTTATTTTGGAATATTTTCACTTGCCATTACAATTAATCACCAGAACCCAAGGAAAAGGAGTGCAGTTTATGAAAACATCAAGCAGGGAATGTGCCTGCAGGAACCTGACAAATGGGACAGGCACACAGAGAGATGGTTTAGAATAATCCATTTTCATGCCAGCTCCAGTAAAGAGAACAGGGAAAGACTGAGCAGCATCCTTCCCTCTGACAACCTCCAGAGCATAATCGTGGCCCTCATCTGAAACCTTGCAGTGGCTCCTCTGAACATTTTTGAAAGACAAGGTACTGTATTTTTCAAACTCTGTCTCAAGCAGGAAACTCAAAAGAGTTCCCTCTGATGTGAAAAAATAAATGTTCCTCTATAAAAGAAGTAAGTCCACATTTTTCAAATCCAGCCTCAGCTCTGGCCATGAAGTTGGGAATACACAGAAATGCCATCAAAAGTTTTACTCTGAGGCACCGGTGAGATGGACCCAGTTCCTCTCCCTTTTCCTTGGGAATGCTTCCACTTCCTTCCATGCTCTGCCAGGAAGCAACAGGCTCCTCTGGGATGCATCTTTGTAGGATTGCCATCATTAGGATGTCAGTGAAGTGAGGAGTGACCCTTTCCAACCCAGCCCCAGTGAAGTGTCCCAGCCTCCAAGTTACCTGTAAGGATGAGGAGGAGAACAGGGAGGAAGAGAAGATCCCCTTTAGTGACCCCCACTTTGGGTCTGTGCAGTGTCAGGCACTCAGATGGTTCAGTCCAACAGGAATTCCTGCAGACTTTCACTGCACACACAAGAAATGTATTTTGTGTCTATCCAAACCACTTTCATTTTGCATCCTGGCAGCTGAGCTGTAAAGGCAAAACAAGCAAATGCTCCAAGTGCAGCCTTGCCTTGGGAAATCAGCTCCTAAATGCCCTGGATGGAAGTGTTTGGGGAAGGCTGGGGGGCTCTGGAGTTTGCCTCCCTGTGGGACCCAGGGATGGAGCTGCCATGCCTGGGCAGTCCAGGGGAGGAGGATCCAGAGCCTCATGGCCCTTGTCCAGTCTCTGTGAAAGGCAGGAGAAGATCAGGCAGATTTCCTCCAAGAACTCACCCCAGCCTTCCAGGAAGCTGAGTTTTTTTTCTCCTGCTCTGCTTCCCCAAACCTTCATCTGCTCCATCCTCTGAGAGCACTCACAGCCAGGCCCAAAATAATTACAAGTGTTTTGTGGCTGGTAATTCAAAAGCTGTGAAAGCTCACAGACACACCCTGTGGGGTTGGGGCTGCTTGGAAAGACAGAGAGAGTTCTGGAGGGTCTTTGTTCTCTTTGCTCTTCATCTGCCTCTGGTCACCAACCTGGACAAGTCTTCACAGAGCAACACCCCCATTTCCAAAACAGTTACCAGAGCTCCTGCTGGGGAAGGAGAATCACCACAGCCACAAAGTGGAGCTTTCCTTTCATTCCAGCAGCTGCTCCTTGACCAGGAATTCCACAGGTCACCATGAGGAATTCATAGCCAAATTTCACTATAAGTAGTTCATAACCAGGAAAAGGCACCCCTGGGACCCCCAAAATGAGTTGTGCCTCCTGAATAATTCATTATCCAGGGCATGATGCCTCCTGACCATGCTCCCAGCAGGGAGGCTCCCATGGGATGTGTATTTTAAGTGGATCCACCAAAATCCTCTCCAGCACTCCCCAGCAAGGAATCCTCAGCTGGAATCTACAGAGGGAGGGAGATCATTGCTCCAGTAGGTGAAATTTAATTTGGCCTTAATAATTAAAGCTCCAAATAACAGCTTTCACATGCCAGCTGAACCATTAAATTCCAGGAGTGGATGCAAGCCTTTTTGCACTGAGTGGAGTTTACTCATGTGGAAATTTCCTGGTGCTCTACTGGACTTGTTATTGATGTAAATTTTGTGGCACTGATTAAAAATGTTTCCCTTCCCTTTCAGACCACGATAGAATGTGTGAGTTGTTTGGTTGGGTTGTTTGGGTATTTTTAATCCACTTGGCACAGAGAAATTCCTCATTGTTTGAGCTGTGCCTCAGTGCTGATGCACAGGATCTTTTCCAGAGGTGCTGCTGGCACTGGAGTCACCTCACAGCAGTCTCAGCTGCAGTCTGTGGGGCTGCTAAAATTCAGCAGTGGTGCTTCCAGAAACCCTCAGAGAATCTTCTTGTCCTGAGCCTCATCCTCCAGGGTGCACCAGCCAGGAAATGCAGTGGGACCACCCCACCAGCACTCCCCAATAGGCTCAACCACAGGAAATTCAACCAGAGGGTCTGAAATATCAGATTTTCTCTTGTTCCCTGCTCTACTCTAAAGTCAGTGGTTGTACAACACAGCCAAACACCCGTCCCTGAGTTTGGCTCAGGAGTCCTGGCAGGTTTGGATAAAACCACTTTGCCATCACATGTGTAAGGGCTTCCCTCAAACAGCTCCTCCTGGATTCCAACCACATTTAGATTTATAAATCTAAATAATTTAAAAGCCACAAACAAGACCTCTCTAGCTGCTCACACACCCAAATCTGAGTATCTTTATTCACCAAAAAAAGTGCACTAATGAAACTGTAATGTACATGTTAATTAATGTACATATTTTCTCAGTAAATTTTGCCCAGCTGTAAGTGGCCAAATAAATAATGAATGCCGTGGAATAATTTATGTGAGCTCTGTTTCTTACTGTACATGTTTTAATTACTGATATGGACGCATCTCAATGAATTATTGAAAGTCAAAGAATAAATAATATTAAAATTAAAAAGTACACGAGAAGCAAAGTTCAAATAGATATTTAATTCTACTAACATGCTGTGGTGTAATTCTTGCCCAATAATTGGCAGCAGGAGAGGAAATGTTTCTCCTGGCCAGCTTGAGCTCCATTTCTTCTGAGGTTTCTTGTGCCTTTCAGTGTTGAAATTCATCAGCTAAAGCTACAGAGATTCTTTTCATCATTGGACCTTCAGAAAGAACTATGTTAATTACATTAATTAAGCCAGTGCTGCCCTGTGAGGCCAGCACAGGTTTCCTGTGGCTGCCCCATCCTCGGGAATGTCCAAGGCCAGGCTGGATGGGGCTTGGAGCACCCTGGGGTAGGGGAGGGGGTTTGGATTCCATTGTGATGCCCCAACACCGACTCGGAGCATTATCAGCAGAGAATTCCACACCACTCAGGGCTTAATTAGTGAAGCTTTAAAATTCCCCCGTGGAGCTACAAATTGGCATCTGATTTTTCCACAGTGAACCCAAGGACAGGGATGTTCTGGGCCTCTAAATGCAGTTGCTGCACAGTGTGAGCTGGTTTTGCAGCTGGGACCAGAGGCTAGAAACAACTCGGGGAAATGGCCAGTAATTAATGCTGCTGCTCATTAACACGCTTGATTGCTGGCTGCTCGTGCAGAGCCATCCTGTGCAATTGGCTGTTCTGTGGATCCTCAGAGGTGCTGCTGTGGCCTTTGCAAGTGTTGGGAAGGATGAATTAGGGAAACCTCATAAATATAAGTGTCTAGCAAAAGACTTTGAGAATATGGAAAATATAAGTGAAATAGAAATGACAGCAATTTTTGACCGTGTGGCTGAAAGCAACTGAATGCCTGAAGGCCCCTTTGTTCAGACAATGTTAGATGCTGCCAATACCTAAAAGCAAACAGACATCCTCCCTAGGCATGGCAGGAAGGGTCCCAGATAAAATTTAGAGATAAGAAAAGCAGTAAAACATGGTAATACAGTGATTCCTGTAGGTTGCATGCAAATGTTAGAGAATTTGTATCTTGTATTAAATTGGTTAGTGGACATTAGAATATTCAACATAGAAGAAGATTTACTGTACTGTAAACGGGAAAATCGCTCTCTTCTCTCTTTGCTCTTACTCTCTTACCCTCTTACTCTCTTCTTTTACTCTCACTCTATTTCTCTCTCCACCCTGCTCTGAGCTGTGGCTGCAGTTCCCTGCAGGGCCTCATATAAACCCACACCCTACGAAATAAACTGCAACCTTCAACACCAGAACACAGAGAGCGCCTGAGTTTGTCCCGACCGTGCCAAGGCAGAGATTCCTACAGGAAGAGCTGCCCCGGGTGCTTTGTGCAGGGAGATGTTTGCAAAAGCTCAGCAGGAGCTGTGCCCAAGGGGACCCTCAGTGCAGCTGTTGGGACCAGGGGGTTTTGTCCCCAAAGTGCCACCACGAGCCCCGAGAGGCTGTCCCATACAGAACAGCCTTTCCTGGTGTCTCAGGCAGCTCTGTGCAAGCCCTGCTCAGCAATAACAAAAATATCTGGATATCTGGATATCTGGATATCATCTGTATATCTGTATATCTGTATGTCTGGATATCTGGATATCTGTATGTCTGGATATCTGGATATCTGTATTGCCTGTGTTCAGCACAAATCCAAAACACAGCCCCAAAGCAGCCCTGGGAAGGGATTGATCTCTATCCCAGCCCAGAGCAGCACCCCATGGGTCCCTCAGTGCTGGATTCATCCCCAGGATCCATCCTCGTGGGACACTCATGGTGACATTGCCTTCCCCACACTCCAGCCAGGAAATGTCCCATGGACAGTGCAGCCAAGGCTCATTTCCCCATAACGACCCCCAGTGCCTCATCCCACACCTCCAGTGTCACATCCCACACCCCAGTGTCACACCCCACACCTCCAGTGTCACACCCCACACCCCAGTGTCACACCCCACACCTCCAGTGTCACACCCCACACCTCCAGTGTCACACCCCACACCTCCAGTGTCACACCCCACACCTCCAGTGCCACATCCCACACCTGTCCCACACCTCCAAGCCAACTCCCAGGCTGAGTTTGGGCTGCCCCAGGTGCCCAGGGCTGTGCCCAGGGCTGGCACAGCTCAGCCCTGCAGAGCAGCTTTTCCTATCAGGAGCTGCTATCAGGGTGTTTCAATCATTTATTACATTCATTATCAGCACATGTGGAAAACAGACCAAGGAGCAGATCCTGGCTTGGGAAGAGATCCCTGCTCTGCACTTGTGGGTGCATCCGTGGGGAGCAGGAGCTGAGGGACCCAGCCCAGTCCCCAGGGAGGGACAAAACTCCTCTGCCTGCTCCTGGAGCAATCCCAGCCCAGCCCAGGATGGAGCCCCAGCACACAGACACCAGGGCAATGAGACACACTGGAAATGACATTCCTAAACGGTGTCACTTCCAATTAGTCTTTGTGCCTGCAGAATGAGAAGAACTATTTTTAAGTTATGCTGGAGATTTGTTTTCAAGCTTTTCCAAGGTATATCAAGCATTTTCGTTTCCAAGATGTCACAGTTTGCTCTTTTGATCCTTTTTATGACTTGCCTTTGCTTTTTTTCCTTTTTTCTTTCTCCTGTCATATCCCAAACATTCACCAATTTTCCCCACAAAGACAGTATCCACTTGTGATTTTTTTTTTATAAAAGGGTTTTCTATGGAAATTCTCATGTGAACAATTAATTCTTTGGCCAGCTGTACAAATGGAAAATATTTGTTCTGGGGAGCTTTGCTAAAAAGGAGGAGCAGAACTCAGGAACTGCTCAGCTCCAGACCAAAAATAAAGTCAAAAAAGCAAATCAAAGTCCTTGCCAGGCTGTCCCCTGCCCCCTGGCCAGGTGACTTTCACTGAATACTGAACTGGTGCATCTCACAGGAACTTTGCCTCAGAAATGATAAATCAAGCAGGTTTTTTTTAAGCTCCACCTTATCACAGTCTCTCCTCCAGCACTTCTATGGGAAGGAATAATTATTTTGTGCTCACTGCATGTATAATGAATTTTCAGGCATACTTGTTTGATCTATAGCCTTGAAAATAAAAATCCCATTAGTCTAACAAGCTCACCAATTATTTCCTGGGATCACTGAGCCTATTCCAGCGGAGAGAGTTCCATAAAATTGAAAGTGAACAGGGAACAGTGCAATATGTTGTTTTACAGGGTAAAACATTCTAAAACAGTGTTTCACATCATGTTTGGGGGCAGAGGAAAGAGAATTGGAAAGAGCAGCGAGCTTGCATCTGCCTTAGCTCAATGGATGTACCTGGGCAGGGAAGAAACACATTTAAATTTGCCTGAATTTAAATATTAATTTCTCATGTGTCTCTGTCCAAACTAGCTTTTGGAGGTTCCATGTTTTAAAAAAAAAAGACTTTTCCAGGACACACATTGGAGCTGTCTCAGCTTCAGCTGGATGCTGCTTAGCAAACTGAGCCCAGCACACAAAGGGATTCATTCACTGAAGGCAGCAAGGGGCCAAATCCACGGCAAAGATTCCCAGGTAAGTCTGTGTTGGATCCCAGAAATCTGGGAGTTAAACTTTCTGTGCTGTGTGGCACTGACCCCCAGGAGAACACTGCTTTGGACCTGAGCCCTTGGAGAAGGCTCCAGATTTGAGTGATGGAGTTAAAATCACTGGTGTGGAGTTAAATAGAAGTGTGTGATTTCACACGGTGAAGGGTTTGGAATTTGGGGTTTTTATAATACAGCAATAGGGATGGGACAACATGGAGATTCTTGGGCATTGTCTCTTTCTCCTTTTTGTTCCTTCTTCCTTTTTCTTCATGATTCCAGGTAGCAGTTTTTGGTTGAATAGAAAATCCCACAGTGTGGTTCACAAGTGTTTAGTTATTGGGTCAAAAGTATCAATAATAAAGATGTTAGTTCTTTATTGGACTGTTTAGCTTTAAAAGACCTTGTAAGCTAAATTCACCTCCATTTTGCTCACTTTTAGGTGGTAACTAGAAGTGCTGCAAAAACTCTCTGTACTATAAATAAAACTTAATAAACAACTGAGCCTGAACACGAGAAAATTCATCTCCTTCGTGTTTTAATCCCAACTCTGAGTAAAAGCAGAAGAAAATGAAGACAAGCCACTAATTAGGTGACACAACCTGTCTGCTTTATTCTGCAGCTTGGAACAAGCTGGGGGTGGGCATGGACAGGACAAAACTTCAATTGGAGCATCTGTGTCAAAGCATCAGTAAAACCCCCAACAAGTGATTTATTGCTGGGGGTTTAAATCAGGATTGCACCCAAATGTTGCTCCTCCACACGTTTGGTAGCTCATGGGTGAATACATTGAGGAAGGCACCTGGAAAGAGGCTCAGTGTGGTTTTCCTCTCCTGGCAGAGGTGGCTCCAGGGTTCCCTCAGCCTTTCCCTGCCGTGCTGAGTGTTGGAAGGAGGAGAACACGTCAGAATTCAAAGCACAGCTTAATTCCTGTTTGCTGTTTAGGGGTGCTGGGAGATGTTTTCTGTGGCTCTGCAGGGCCAGAGGAGTCCTGCAGCAGCAGCAAAGGCAAGCAGAGATTAGGAAATGCCTACAATGGACACGTGTGACACTGGCACTCCTGACCCCACACTCCACTCTCACCCAGAAAGGTGGAAACGACTGCACAAACACCCACGAAAACGACAAATTAGACCAGGAAAACAGAACCATTTTGTGCTGGGGATGGAGTCAGAAGCAGAAATGGAGCTTCACGGACAGAAAGGATGATGTGACAATCTAACAGGATCACTGCAGCCCTGCAGAGAGTGGGGATTGAACATGAAGAGTTTTGAGGGTTCCATGGCACCAAACTGAGCCCAGGGCTGCCCTCCATCACCCAGCTTTGTTCCTGCCTGTGAGTCCAGCTGGGAATCTCCACATTTTCTCTTGCCCACCCAAGACCAGAACCTCACCAAAACCAGAGTCCAGCCCAGGCCCCCCGAGCTCTGCAGCAGACTTGGTTTAAATGCCAAGGTGAGGCTCTGAATTGTGCCTCAATTTCAGATATTATCCCAAATCCAAAAGGTTTCTTGAATAAAACATGAAAACCCAGAATGCCATCTGTGCAATATCATTGGGCTAATTAAGTTGATATTAAATACAATTTGTTTTACCCAACTCTTACGTTTTTAATTATAAGATAGTTACAGAATATTCTGGGTGTGTAAAATAAATGTTAGAAAAACTTCCTGGAAGCTCCAGCAGCTGAGCTGGAAACACCTGAGCTGCACAAGAGAGGGGAGTCTCAGCAGAAACCTCCTGGAGCTTTTGTTAGCAAAAGAAAAATGACAAAGCATCCCTGGTAAAAGTGGCCCTGCAGGAGGGCACCAAGGCATGCCTGGGAGCTGTGGGGGCAGCACTGCTGGAACAGCAGGCTGGTGATTTAGGGACCTCCAGACAAACCCAGAGCCATGCAGAGGCAACTCCTGCAGCCTGGCCCAGGTGTGAGGCCTATTTAAAGGTGAAACTTTCTGTATTTTGTGTCTGCCTGAACTGTTTGAGAAGGAAAATGGTTTGAAGAACATATTGTCTTTTTTGGTTTTTTGGGGAATTGAAAGATGCTTTTCCCAGTGGTTTAAAAAGAAAATAACCATAGATGCATTTTTCAGAACTGGAATAACACACACCAAAAAAATAAAAAATAAAAATCACAAAAGCTTGAAACTGGTTCAGTTTCAAGAGCAAAACACTTGAAAATCAGATGAATAAATCAGGTCACTTCCAAGCAGGAGCAGCTTGCAGTCAGCTTCTGTGTGATGGTTTTCTTTGCTTCTTCTTGTAGAGGAGCCAAACTAATTCCTTTCCCCTCCAACTAATTCCTTTCCCCTCCATTCCTCCTCTGGCACTGGTGGAAAATCTTTCCCCATGGCTGCTGCAGTGGCTTTGTCAGGAAGATGAAAAGTGGGAGCCTGGGAAAGGAGGGAAGTTCTGCAGCCCCAGGCCCCTGGGCTGTGTAAAATATTGCACAAAGTGCCCCAGAGCCTGCTGAGCCTCCTCTCCACTGCCAAACACAAATTCCTGCCAGAATGGGGGCTCTGCCCTCAGCTCTGCCCCTGGGGACTCTCAGCACCCAGGGAGCCACCCCAAGGCACTGGGGCTCCCTGGGATGAGGTTTGTGTGGATACAGACCCCAATACCAACCAGAGTCCCCTCCTGGCTTCCACAAAGCAGATTTAGCTCCTAACCCATCTCTAATATGTCTGTTCCTCGTAGCCAGATGAATAATGAACAAAGATAAATCACAAGGAATTTATCTGATGATGGCAAGGAGAGAAAGGGATGAATAATTTATTTGATGGATATTATTCATCCATCCATGGAGCCAGCCAAGTAATAAAAACATTTATTCACAAATCACTCTGTTGACAATCAAAAACTTTGTACAAGAAGTAATTCATATGTATGATTTGACTCCCTAAAAACCCAAAATACAGAGCTGACCTTGCAGAGGAGCAAGAGGTGCTAGAGCTGGGCTTATCTTAGACCCATGCTTTTCATCTCTTTCCTATCTCTGAGACTATGGAAAACAGATTTTTAGCTCTGAACTATGGAAAATCTGACCTTCACCCACAGTTACCACCAAAAATCATTAAAACATGGCATGTGACTTTCCCATGAAGGCAGAGATGCTCTTCCCACCAACACAGCCCCATTCCAGAGTGCAGGAGCTCCCTCCATAAATAAACCACTAGAAAGGCCTAAAAATAACATTTTTTTTTTCTTGCAGAGGACATTCAGCTGCTTTCCAGGCCTTGTGCACTTTTTCCATTATCAGAACTCGTTCCTCCATCCCATCCTGGAGCTTCCAGATTGTTTCAATAACCCAAATGTGTTCATATTCCTCTAAAGAACATGAACAACAGTCAAGCAAAGTTAGAGCTGCCACAGATGAAAAATCTGCTATTTATGGTCCCCTGAATTCCAGTCACTCTTTTATGGCCTCAGCTCCTCTAAAAAGGATCACAAATCTGCACGAAGTCCCCAAGTGCAGCTCTGAGCATTTGGGTCCTCCAGGATATTTAAAATCACATGAAGATGGGCTATTGACCATGCAAACACAGAGGCACACAAACACACATTACCCCAACATGGCATGGAATCAATTGCCATCTGCTTCCAAGAAGGAGAAGAGGGAGAATTCCTACAGCCACAAAACTTGTCATGGTTCAATTAATCTCACAAAAAAGAATCAAAACCACAGCAGCCTCTCAGAAATAGATGCAAATCTCCATTCCCCTCTGGTGAGCAAAGCAGGGCTGGCAATCGTGTCTGAGCAGGTTGTTGATGAGATTTTAGTGCTTGTGGGAAAGCACAAAGGCACAGTCCTGGCCGTGTGGCAGCACCTGGGAGGAGAAGGAACAGAAGAGCTCAGACAGGCTGAGCAGATTCCTGGGCACAACAAAGACCCTGGGGAGGAGCTCGTGGGGAGAAAGGAGGGAGGGATTAGAGGAGCCTGGGATGGCTTTGGGCACAGGGCTGGGCTTCACACCCAATTCCCTGCAAAAGCTCAATAAAGGCAGGTGTGTTCACAGGTAAGAAACTGATCTTGGAATCCCAGATTTGGGTGCCTGGTTTGGGTTGGAAGGGACCTTAAAGGTCACCCAGTCACACCCCCTGCCATGGGCAGGGACAATTTCCAGCAGCCCAGGCTGCTCCAAGCCCTGTCCAAGCTGGTCTTGGACACTTCCAGGGATCCAGGGGCAGCTCAGAGAACGTGTGCCAGGGCCTCCTCACCCAGAACAAAAACTTTCTTCCCAATATCCAAGCTAAGCTTGTCCTCCTTCACTTTAAAACCATTCCCTTGTCCTGTTGCTGTCTGCCCGTATGAAAAGCCCCTCTTCCTCTTTTTTATAAGCTGCTTCAGACACGGGAAGGGGCTCTGAGGACTCCCCAGAACCTTCTCCAGGCTGAACCTCCCCAGCTCTCCAGGTCTGTCTCTACAGATCAGAGGTGCTCAGAGCCCTCCCCAGGCCAGGATTTGAGCAGCAGGACCTCGGCCAAACTCCCAGCCCAGGCACAGGCACTCGGCTTTTGGTCCAAATTAAAAAACCCCTCTGGCTCCTGCTTCTCAGCCCCCAAAGGGAGATCACCCAGCTCTGCCCAGAGCCAGCTCCCCCCCAGAGCAGCTCCCTCCTCTCATCCTCAGCCTGGCACAGTTCCCACGTTTTCATGAAAGTTTTCAGTGGCACACAAAACCAGCCACAAAATTAGCAAAGTTTCATCTAAAAAAGAACCCAGAGCTGGGCTCCAAACCATCCTTGGAAGCAGAGCTTTGGCTGAGACACAATTCCCTGCTGCCACAGGAATATCTGAGCTCCCAGAGAGCAAAACCTGCTTTATCCAGTCCTACTCCCCTACTGAGGGGCCATACTGAATATTAGATACTCCTTAAACCAGAGAGATGCCCCCCTCTAACAACAGGTATCTGTGTCTCTGTACAGCCCAAACCTTCACTTCATAGACAGGGCTTCAGTTTCTGGAGCCCTCAGGTGCCCTGTACTCAGAACAGCTACAAAAATAACCACAGTCAATATTTTGGGGGCTTTAGTGCCATTTATAAGTGGAATTTTTAGTAAAACCACTCCTGCCTGAAGAGCAGAATCTCACTGAGAGTCCAAGAGCTTCAGAAATATTGAAAAGCTCCACCACAACCATTCACCTGCTGCATTTCCATTCATTTCCCAATAATTACCAAACCCAGCACTTCCTATTAGCTCCAATCAAACCTCCATAGGTGTCTACTAAGCCAGATTTAAGGGAAATTTGAACCACGAGAGCCTGCCAGCTTCTTTTATGAAAAGAAGCAGAAAAATTTCTACCCTCAAGTAAATTCCTCCAGACTGAGGCAGCAGCAGGTGAGCTGAGGGCAAGGTGTAGCAGCACCTGTCAGTGCTGACTGCCAGGAGGATGGGATGGGACAGGGAAGGAGGAGCTGGTGTTCCACACTCTTAACGCTTCTGGTTTTGTTTTTGCAGGCAGCCAAACCAGCCTGGAGGCACCAAACAACATCAGCTAAAGCATCCTGGGGGCTTTTCTGGGATGGGCAGGGTGGTCCCTGAGGTCACCTGTCCCCTGCCCTGTGTGCAGGCCCCGGGCAGTGCTGGGCAGGAGCAGGAGCAGGAGCAGGAGCAGGAGCAGGAGCAGGAGCAGGAGCAGGAGCAGGAGCTGGGCTTTGAGCAGAGCCAGCTGTCCTGGAGCTCCATCTAGTGCAAGGCACCCCGGCTTTGTTCCTCCCCACAGCTGGGGAAGCTCGGGCTCCTGGAGCCGCAGGATTTCCAAAGACTTGTGTTGGATCCCAGAAATCTGGGATTTCTGAGCTTTCTGTGCTGTGTGGCACTGACCCCCAGGAGAACACTGCTTTGGACCTGAGCCCTTGGAGAAGGCTCCAAATTTGAGTGATGGAGTTAAAATCACTGGTGTGGAGTTAAATAGAAGTGTGTGATTGCACATGCTGAAGGGTTTGGAATTTGGGGTTTTTATAATACAGCAATAGGGATGGGACAAGATGGAGGTTCTTGGGCATTGTCTCTTTCTCCTTTTTGTTCCTTCTTCTTCTTTCTTCATGGTTTCAGGCAGTAGTTTTTGGTTGGACAGTCAGTGCTGCACTGAGGGTCACAGGGGTTTGGTTATTGGGTCAAAAGTATCAATAATATCGGTGTTAATTCTCTATTAGACTGTTTAGCTTTAAGAGATCTTGTAACCAGCTGGATTCAGCTCCACTTTGCTCACTTTTAGCTCTAGCCAGAAGTGTTGCAGAGCTCTCTGTAATTTAAATAAGATTTAATAAACAACCAAGCCCAAACATGAGAAAATTCATCTCCTTTGTGTTTCTAATCCTGACTCTGGGCGAAGGCAGAAGAAAATGAAGACAAGGCACTGATTAAATGGTGCAGTTACCCCATTTACAATTTGCATTTCACATTCCCCCCATCAGTAAATGAGTCCATTTGCAGCTGTTGCTGCTGCAGGTGACACCATAAAATCACAGTTCAGGTGCATTTACAGCAGGGACTGTAGAGGATCCCACCAGGGATTCTCTATTTTTTTTTAATCCTCTGGTTAGTTTTTGATTGGAAGTACCTGGGGCTGCAGAAGGTGCTGCTCACAAGCACTGCAACCTCTGAAAGAGCAGAAAGGGCTCAGGCAGCTGAAACACAGCTCTGGTTTACAGAAGAATTCAGACTTTTCATATCTTGACACCTGCTCCATTGTCTTTGAAAGCCTCCACCACACCAGAAAAAGGTGATTTCCCCTGAAATTCTTGCTGGAAGCTGTCAGCAAACAGGGCCCTGCCCACCAGCGTGACAAGGCGAGCTCCTGGTTTTGTTTTAAACGCCAGTATCAAAAGGGAAGAAAAAAAAGAAAAATAAAGAAGCCTTTTTGGGAAAAGGGCAATGTTAATTTCCAAAGGAATGAAGGGAAAAGTGGGATGAGTCCTTCTCGCTGCTTTTTCCCCAGATACACCCAGCTGGGCACAGTGACCAAGGATTTCTCTCCCCAGCAGTCCATGAAAATCCTTTTCCTAGAACCCCTCTGCCATCCATGCCCACCAAATCCCCACATCCCAGTGTTTCCCCTCCTCCTGCACAGCTGCTCCTCAGGGAAACCAAGACTTTGTGCATGTCATTAAATTTGTCACCACACCCAATAATCAGGGAGTTTCAACTCCTGAGAGGAGGGGAGATGATTTAAACAAAGGGAGAGATGTAAATACCTGAATAAAGACATGAATGATTAACAGAAATAACTGTTAATAACTGTTAGTTGTTTCCAATTGCCAAGATGAATTAAAGAGGCTACCAGGGATTTCCAGCTATTAACAGGTGCTAAATGAAGGTCACACAGTGATTTATACAACTCTGCTCACTTTTTTATTAAATATCTCTGCAAGGCTATTCCCTGGCAACTCCTGCTTTACACACTTTACACACAACTGCTCAGCTTTCCATGGAATCACAGGATTATTAAAGCTGGAAAAGATCATCAAGTCCAACTTTTAACCAAACATCACCATTCCCACTAAACTGTATTGCCAAGTGCCACAAATTTTTGAACATTTCCAGGGATGGTGACAACAAAATCTGTGGTCAAAATGTGGAGTTTTGCAGCAAACATTGGGATATCCTCCAATTCACAGCTCTTACTGGAGAAATATCAGGGGAATTCTGTGCTGTCAGGCTTGGGAGTTTGAAAACTCTCAGAAAAAAAAAAAAGAAAGAAAGAAATCAAAGCACAAATGTGTTTCATTCCTTGGAATAAAATACATACATGTGTTTTCCTGTGCTGGCTCCAGGGCTGGGCAGTGCCCTGCAGGGGGGGGCTCCAGGCAGACACAGCCCCCATCCCACGGGGATGCTCCATTTTCTGCAGGCCCATCAGCTGCTGGTTTAATTTGGTCTTGACTTCCACATATCTCACAAAACCCTCTTAAAACAACTTCCAGAAATGCTTTTATTCCGAGGATGTTCTGACTTAATGTATCTGATCCATCCCCCCTCTAAATGACCCTTTTACAGCACAGCCTGGGCAGCCAAAGGGAAGCAGAGTTGTTTTCTCCCTGCTATCACAATCAAGTTGTTTGGTATAAAATGTGGCTGAGAAGTGAATCCATAATGTTCCTGGCCATGCAAGGAAACTGTTATTACCAGGAGGAAAATGCAGGTAGTAACTCTGTGGGTTTTTCTCCATTGGAAGTGTAATTAATGTGGATGCTGTGCACTAAGTGCAGGGAGAAATACAGACTTCACAGCAGTGCAAATGCATCTCATTAACACCAGAACCACTGTATCGTCCAAATGCATTATGTTCAGCAAGGAAAAGCTGTGTAATTGAATTCCCACCATAGCACAGTTCATCTGCATCAAATGACACCGTGCTCATCCTGCAGCTCCTTCGGGCTGCTGCTGGAAATGAGGATTAATTAGGAGAGCTGCTCGTTACTCAGGGAGCAGCACACACGCTGTGGTCAGGCTCGGGGCTGCAGGAGAGGCTCTGCTCAAACCCCAGCCAGGCAGAGCAGGGACACTCCAAACATTTGGATTTTCTTGCACTCAGGATGCACTAAAGAGTCTTTTTTTTTTTTTGTCCTTGCAGAAAATGCTGGTAAAAAACCCCCAACAATTCATAGGAAGACACCTCTGCTGCATAAATACTTCAGTAATAATTAATAAGTGATTTATGGAATTAGTTTTGAATTATTCTAGGCTGGACTGGCTCGAGTGGCAGGGATGTGTATAAATCATTCTGTGCACAGCACCTCCCAATCCCAACATGCAGCTGATGAACCCTCCAGAGCCAAACACGCTCCTCCTTCAGGAAGAACCCACTGATCTGCAGCATTTTAATGGATAAATTATTATTAATTTAAATAAATACATTCAAAACTCCCAAATACACCAGAGGGGAGAGTTTGGGAAGGGGTAGGAGGCATCCAGACAGAGACAGCAGAGAGGGTTTGGAGATTTGGAGATGGAAATCTGTGCTTTCACTGAGTAATCTCTCAGTCAGATCCAAGCGGGACCCATCCATCCCTTTGCCACAGAACCTCCCATCCATGAGCCCCAGCACTGGGGTGTGTAAGGGCAGCAGGAGCTCTGAATGCACTTTAGCTCACCATCATCATCACCATCATCATCACCATCATCATCACCATCATCATCACCACCATCATCATCACCATCCTGTATTCTCCCTTCTCCTGCCCTGCCATGTGCTCAGCACAGCCCCAGCTCTCCACATCCCCCAGCACAGCTCCCTGCAGAGCCACAGCCCGGAGTTATTCTGGGCAGAGGCGTCGTGGGGGAAAGCAGGGAGGAGGTCACCCCACCTCATGTTGGGATCCTGCTGTGATTTTCCTCCACATTGACCCCAGAGCCGAAGTCTCCCCGCAGTGAGAAGGGATCAGCCTGCTCAGCATCCCTTTGGGTGTCATTTTGGGGTGTTGGGGAGGCAGTGGGAGCAATCCATCACCTTTGGAAGACCAGTGACTGCTGGGATATCATTCTCAGCTGCCACTTGGGGGAATTTTACTCACAGGAGGTGTGAGGGATGCTGAGCTCTGGCTCATTTTGGCTCCCTGAACATGTGGGACCTGATCCCATCCCTCACTGTGCTCACCACTGCCTCGGCTCCCATGCAGCCTGGCACACCCCATTACTTCCATGCTTCAAATCCCATTATTCAGCTCTAACGAGGAAATAATTTTAATTAAGGAAATTAAAAATGTATTTGCATTGGAATTTTAAGTAGGTGTTAATTTGAAGGCACGAGAAAGAGCCCTCTGGCCAGTTTGTGTCAGGAGCAGCAGGGCATGGGGATGGAGGAGGGGAAGGGACTCTACATCCTCTGGGGACAGCAAAGTGTCCCTGGGGAGCAGGGGCAGGGCACAAAGACAGGGAAAAGGGCTGTGGAAAGGCAGAGCCACCCCCAGCCAAGGGGGCTCCTGCTGATTCCATTCCTGCAGCCAGGTGGGAGTTGGCCTCAGCTCCCAACAAGCCACAGGACAAAAGGGGTAGACCTTGAGTTGCACCAAGGGAGGTTTAGGTTGGATGTTAAGGAAAATTTCTTCATGGAAAGGGCTGTCAAGCACTGCCCAGGGCAGTGGTGGAGTGTCCATCCCTGCAGGAATCTGAAACCCCTGTGCATGTGGCACTTGGGACAGGGTTTAGTGATGGGCCTGGCAGTGCTGGGAGAACAGCTGGTAGTCCATGAGGGCTTTTCCAACCTTCATCATTCCACAGGTCTATGAAAAGCAGCAGAAGGTGATGGAAAATCCTCCTGAGCAGCTCTGAAGCCAGGAGGCCACAAGGAGGGATGGGAATATTCCCTGCTCCCCATGGGCTGCAGTGGCCCCATGTCCCTGCACGGGCAGCCTGAGGTTCACCTGCAGGTGCCAGGTCCTGCTTCCATTCCCTCCTTCCCTTGTTGCTGGTGTCCAACACCACAAGAATCCATCAGCAGTGTCCCAGGCTTTCCACAGGGGCCACCAACCCCCAGGGAGCTCGGCAGAGTGGCCACAGGGAGGTGGCTTTTGGCCAGAAGGAAGGAGATGCTTCTCATTTTGTGTCCTTGCAGCAGGGAAGGCTGCAATGCAAGGCTCAGCTTAATGCAGCTGGCTGAGAGTCCTATCAAAAACAGCAGCTAATTAGTTAAGTAATACTCAGCGTTATTAATGCCACAGCTCTGCCATCACCCATGTATTTATAATAATAGTGTTCCCACTGTAATAGCATTAATCATAATGGATTTACTAAGACATTAAGGGGGAAGGGATATTATCTCCCTCGGGAGCAGCACTTGACAGCAGCCCTGCTTAGTGTGTGGATTTGGATTGGTTTAATTCTCAATGTCTTGCTCATTAATCTGCTTTTCCAGCAGCCCCTCACAAACACCCCTGTGGGAGCACAACCACAGGGGGATGGAGGCCTCTTCATTCTCTTCTACCTCCACTTCCATACCCATCTCCACGTCCACTCCCACGTCCTCTGGGCTGTCTCTGTACCAGGGAGATGCCTCAGAGGGAGTCTCTGTCCCACACCAGCATCCCTTTGCTCCAGCCTGCCCGGGCAGTCAGGGGTGCTCTCCTCCCTGGAATGGCACTGTGCCTTCACTGGGACAGGAGTGCACATCCTGCTGGGATTGCTGCTTCAGTCCAGCAGGAAAAACCCAGGCAGTAGGAACAGCTCAGAACTGATGGGTGCATCAGGGAGCAGGTGGAGCTGATACCAAACCATCCTTGGCAGGAGTGAGGACAAGAGCCAGGAGAGGCTGTGCCTGACCCCAGGACTCCAGCACTGGGAATCACAGAATCCCTTCAGTTGGAAAAGACCCCCAAGATGATGGAGTCCAGCCATGAACTCGGCCTTGCCAAACCCAGCACTAAGCAGAAAGCCCAGCCTTGATCTGTGTGAGCTGTTCCAACACTCAGCTGGGACAGCAGTGGGAGTTTTGTACTATTTAATTAGTGGTTTGTTTTAGCTTTGTGTGCTTTTACTCAGAGCTAGGATTAATAAAAACATGATGGAAACGATTTTTCTCATGTTTGGGCTTGGTTGTTTATCAAATTTTAGTAGAAAGTACAGAGCATTCAACAACACTTCCAGCTACTTGCTAGAAGCGAGGAAAATGGAGAGAGATGCAGCTGCTACAAGATTTCTTAAAGCTAAACAGTCCAAAAGAAAATTAACACTTATTTATACTTTTAACCCAATAACTAAATTCTCATGACCCTTAGTGTGACACTGACTAACTAGAAACTATGACCTGAAACCCATGAAGAAGGAAGAAGATGAACAATGAAAGAGACAATGCTCAAAACCTTCCATATTTTCTCATACTTATTACTATGCTATAAAAACTTCAAATTTAAAACTCATCACTATGTGAAATCACACACTTCTATTTTACTACACACCCGTGATTTTTACTCCATCACTCATATTTAGAAGTCTCTAAGGCCTCAGGTCAAAAGCTGTGTTTTCCTGGGGATGAGTGGAAGAAAGCACAGCAAGCTCAAACCCCCCCGGTTTCTGGGGTCAGCATCAGCCAGGACCTGGCCCAGCCGGGTTTGGGATACCCAGCCCCAGTCCCTGTGACAGGAGGGTGGCAGCTCCCAGTGTCCCGCAGGGGCTGGGGCATTTTGGGGGGCTGTGACCCCAACATCCCTCACCTTCCTCCTCTGCTGCTGGAGCTGGTTCGACGCTCAGGGCTGTGCAGGGAGGGAATCCCATCCCGGCATTGCCCTCTGCTGGAAAATCCTCCCAGGGAAGCGTGCAGGGAGCAGAAAGCGTTTCTGAAGCAGAGACCATCTCTGAATCCCTAGAGAGGGCCCCGTGGAAAACAATACCTTAGGTAAAGAAATGGTTTGCTTAGACTCACTAATACCGAGAAGCATTTCGCCCCCCTGTGTTCTCTTTCTGTCATTTTAGTGGTCTATTTTCCTTTTAGATAATTGGTTCCTTTTTCCCCTAAAGTCTCTTGTAGATTGGTTAGTTATAGAATTCCCTTGGTAATTGGTGCAAAATACAAACCCCTTAAACTCTATAAAGAGACCCCTTAAAACCTCACCCTTTGGATTTGCTGGACACGACCCCTTTGTAGCAGAAATAAATAAAATAAAATAAAAAAATAAAATAAAATAAAATAAAATAAAATAAAATAAAATAAAATAAAATAAAATAAAATAAAATAAAATAAAATAAAATAAAATAAAATAAAATAAAATAAAATAAAATAAAATAAAATAAAATAAAATAAAATAAAATAAAATCTCTACACCTCATCTGCACTTCTCGATCTCTTCCTCTGCTGGCCTGGAGGGTGCCTTGTGATTTCTATCTGGGCAAGGCTTGCAAGTGAGACCTGCTTGGGAACAGGCAAGTTTTGGGGTCTCACAGACCCTTCACCAGCAGCACTGAAGTTTTTCCTCTGCTGTGTCCTCTCAGAATATCCTGGGCAGCAGCTGCACAGGCAGAGATCTGATGGCGTTTTCTGGGCAAGTTGTGCTTTCCCTCAAATGCTTCAAGTACCAAATTGTAGATGATAGATTTTAGTGAGGACATTTCCCTCGGTGCATCCTGAGAGGTTCCCTGGCATGCTCCTGTACCCACCTGCTTCCATGTGAGGTCAAAGGCTCTCCAGAGAGCTCTTAGCACCAAGCACCTCCCCAGGACCCACTACTAACCCATTACTAACTCCCTACTAACCCACACACACATTAACAACTCACCAGTGGAACAACTGAGCAGCAATTGCCTCCCTGTGGCTGCTGGAGCCCCCCATTCCCTCTTTAACTTTGCACTGGAGTTCAATGTCCATGACTTAGAACAGCCCCAGAAGAGTCCCACAAACCCCTGGAGAGAAGAGCAGGAGAGGCACATACAAGAGCCATTTATCCACCTGGAAAGGTCAAGATCCAGCTGGAGATCAGTGTGACAGAGCAGCACTGGGCAGAGCTGTGGATTCCCATTATTCCTGGAGGGAACAGTCCCTCAGCTGCTGCCCAACACTCTCCAGCCCCAGGGGTGATGTCTGCTCACGTTTCTTTATCTCAGTTTATCCACCTCACCTCTCTGGCCCAGCTTTTTCCAAGTGCTCACCCAGTTCCAAAGGTACAAACACAGATCCTCGGTGTCAGTGGACTCTGAGCCTTGAGCAGCCACCAAGGAGGGATCTCCTTCCTGATCCCCCCAACCCAAACACGCAGCACAAATACAAAACACTTCCCTGTCCCTCCCAGCATTGTCCTTCCCTTGGATCTCAGTACAAATGTCATGTCCTGGCTTCTCCACCTGCACAATTCTCTCTGTACTGGAAGTATTCCAAGGGAAAAGCAGGGGTGAGACCCTTCAGCCGTTTGGATTTTCACAGAATCCTAGATTGGATGGGTTGGAAGGGACCTTAAAGCCCATCCAGTGCCACCCCTGCCACAACCAGGGACACCTCCCACTGTCCCAGGTGGTTCCAAGCCCATCCAACCTGGCCTTGGACAATTCCAGAGATCCAGGGCAGCCACAACTTTTCACCCTGCTTTAAATCAATCATTCTTATACACACACAACAATGACAATGCTTTCCACCTTCCCCAGAGGTAAAAACAAGAATTTTTCATAAACTGAAAACACCTGGATCCCAGATTTCTGCTTGCCTCCTTTAACAGCTCCACAATAAAACAAACTCTAACTCGAGGTGTTGAGGGCAAGTGAATTGAGCTGAGTTTCCCAGCAGGAACTGGAGTGGCTTTCCCAGGAAAAGGGGCTGAGAGGCACAGAGTGGCAGCCACAGAAGCTGCTGGCAGGCACAGCTGCTCCCTCCCCACTGCCCCTTGGTGCTCTGGACAGGGAAGCTCTGCCCTCAGAACCACTCTGAGCAAGGCAGCAAAATGTTCACTGCAAACATTCCAGCTGTTCCCTAAGCAATGGGTAAGGAATTCAGTGACACCCAAAGCAGAAACATACTCAGACATACTGTTAAGGATTAAGGAACCACCCCATCATTTACTCGAAGGATGATGAAAGAAGAGGCTGTAGGGGCTGAGGCTGTCAGCACTCAGAGGAAGCAGGAAGCCCAGCACACACTCCCTGCTGCAGTTCCCGGGCTGTGCAGAGCAGGCTGTGTTTGGGAAAAGCCCTGAACAGCAAAGCTGAGCTGCCAGGAGCTGCCTCTGCCCTCCCAGTTCCTCCAGTTCCTCAGCTCCCACATCATTAACTGTGCTGATGGGGCTGGACTTGGGACACTTCACTGCATTTGAGAAACTCCCCTGTAATTCCTAGAATAAAACAGAGCTGCTTTAACAACATCTGTTAGCACAGTGAACAGCAGAGGTCATTTCCATGATGAAAAACAAAGCCAAGGGCTCAGCTCTGTCCCTAAACCTCTCACTTTGACCTTAATTCAGCTGATTTCTCCTCAGTGTGGGGATTTTCACATGGAACAGAATTCCAGGATCACTGAGGTTGGGAAAGACCTCCAAGGTCACCGAGTCCAACCTGTGACTGATCCTCACCTTGTCACCAGCCCAGAGCACTGAGTTCTACACCCAGTTGTTCCTTGAGTATCTCCAGGAATGGGGACCCCACCACTTCCCTGGGCAGCCCCTTCCAAAGCCTGAAAACCCTTTCCATGAAGAAATTCCTCCTGATGTCCAGCCTGGACCTCCCTTGGCACAGCTGGAGGTTCTCTCCTCTTGTCCTGTCCCTTGTTCTCTGGGAGCAGAGCCCAACCATAGCTCAGTAGGCTTTAGAGTGGATGTCCCTCATGTAGAAAGAGGCCAAACTACACCTAAACCACAGCCAGATCACTTAAGCAGGACACAGAATTGACCACAGCAGCCACAGGTGAAAATTAATCGAGATATTTAATACAGTGCAATCCATAGTAGTTTCTTAATTAAAATAATTGTGTGCATGTATCTGAATGGGTTATCAATTATCACAAAAAAGCCATAAACATTGTAGTGCTATGTAGAAAAATGTACAACTGAACTTGAAACCTTCCCTACTTCCAAGAGAGTGTGGATCAACTGCAGATCATTCTCACCAATTAAAATGGGCACAGTGACGACGTCGTTGTGGTGACAGACACAGGGCTGGCACACAGCAGTCAAGGGATATAAATAGAACTGGCAAAGAACTAAAAACCTAAAGCATTCTTGCACCTAAAACACAATAAAGAAGCCAATGGGGGCTTACGACTTTTCCTGGTTTTTAAATGCCTTACAAGACTCCTAGACACACTTAAACTGACTTTAAATTACAGAGTGTTTTTTCAGCTTATTTCAATTCAATATATGGCCCAAATTGAAGATGAAGATCCAGCAGTGGCAGGAGCACAGTCCCAAAGCTGAGTGTTTGATTTTGCAAATACCTTTTCTACAGAAATTCAACCGTCTCGACAGCAGGCAATTCCCCTGCTCCCCCTTCTCTCCTCTGGGCAGACTTTTTTCCATGCTATGCAGAAAACAGCAATGCAGTTCCCCACTGCTCTGGGTTAAAATTAAAGATAAAGACATTTTGCTTATGCTTTCTCCTCAACAAAACACATTTGCACCCAGAATAGGTAACCAAAGTCTTTTTTCCAGCCAGGGGCTGCTGTGGTTACATGGTTCCTGCCCAAGCTTCCAGCTCTTTCATGTCATCATCCTCTTCTTCCTCTTTCTTCTTGGCTGCAAAAATCACAAAAGAGAACAAGTGAGTGGGAATCTTGACAGAGCCCAGTGGCCTCTGTGCCACTGACAAACCAGTAAATGAAGCACCTAAGGCCAGCTGTGGTCAAAAATATACACAGAACCTTTTTGAGCTGAAGTAAAAAAATGCTTTGCTGAAAGAGCCAGCATGGCTTAAACTTCCTGCTAGTCCCCCTCTGAGTGGAAAAAGACAACAGCTCCACAGCAAGAAGGCAGTGGGCATGAAAGTTAAAGTGTGGTATTTTTCTGTGATTTCCAAGCCTCTTTCAGAGGGATGCAGCTTTTTACAGAAACTCTTCTGATATCTCCAGTATTAATCTCTTCCCTATCAAAAATTAATTCCTTATTCCATCATTGAGTACTGTGAGTGCAAGAAATGCAGAGGCCTGGGAACATCCCACTGCCCTTCTCCTGTGCTCCCTGAGAGCAGGCTGGATGTGGATGTGGATGTGGATGTGGATGTGGATGGCAGGGAGCAGCCTGGACACTGCCCTCTCCTCACTCCTGGTTGTTCCTGGGCAGAAAATGTTGCTCTTTGTCATTACATGACAAGTCCAGTTTCCATTAACTCAGCAAAAAAAAAAGCTTTGAAACCACCAACAGCTGCAATAATTTTGGTAAATGTTAAAAAAAAAAAAAAAAAAAGTGAAACAATTCCTGGTCCAAGTGGTTTGTATCATTCCAGGAGAAATGTTTACATCAGGAAAACTGAGTCAGCTCCAAGCTCCAGACCCCTCATTTGTACAAGGCTGGAATTTGATTTTCTATATTAAGCTCCTGCAGGCTCCATTAAACAAAACCAGATTCTGCCTGAATTTCTCCTGAGCCCAGCAACAACAAAAAATTCCTTATTCAGACTGATGAAAGCCAGAATCCAGAGAGCTCCTGAGAACTGGAAAAGCAGGAAAGCTCGTGGCCATCTTCCCTTCAATGCATAAAAAGGAGGTAACAGAGTCAGCTTTACCTCAAAAGACACATTATTATTCCCAAAAAGATGATTACACATTAACCTGAACCATCAGGGACAGTATTCCCTTTGGAAGTCTGACCATGGTTAATCACAAGCAAACTTTTAATCCCTGTGATAAGTCAGTTTTAAGCGAAAAACAATTCTGGTTCAAAAAATAAACCCACACAAAATCCCCACCCAGCACCACTCCAGAATCCCAATTTTTCCCAAGTGCCAGCCTTGGAGGCAGCTTTATTGAAGCAAAAAGTGCCACTTAAATACATTAATGGAATTCATGGAATTCTCATTTCCATCCAAAAGCAGCTTAGCATAAATCCTTTGAAACACTTGAGCTTTATGCTTGCAGCTTTTACTACCAAAATTGTACACCATTTATATTATTTTAGGAAGTTTCCCTAAGTTTTATGCTGTGCAGCTCCTTAAATATGTCCACAATTAGAACACCTCTTACTTGTGTGCAGTCACAAAATGCAAAGAGTAGATCTGGGCCCAAGGCATTGTGTTTTAAGACTATTTAGAGAACAAACCTCACTAAACCAGCCAGGCAATAAAAATCCAATGCACTGGTTCACTGAATCTGTTTCTCCTGAATCTGATAAAGTCTCAGATTTCAGATATTCTGACAGAACTCCCTCCCCTCTCACCAGCTCTGGTGAGCAGTTCTGCCTGGCAAAACACAACCAGGAACACACAGAATCAGTGGTGTCAGAATAAAAGCAGAGTAACACACAGGGAGCAGTGGCACAAAGAGAACCTGGCTCTGCCACTGCTGCTGCTCCACACCCATCCCAGCCTGCAAAGGCAGCAGGATAATTATAGACACACTGACCAATTGGGATTATTTTCACCCACTGCTTTTTTGGGCTTTTTCTCCTTTTCCAAGTGAGGACATGGAATAGAGCTGCAAAGTCTACAAGTTATTCATCAGAGTCAGGCAGATTGAGCAAAATGGGCTTGTAAAGCTTTACATCCCATCAGTGCTGCCAGAGGTGTCCCAGCTCAGCTGAGTTCCATGGGTAATGCTCACACAAGAGGCATCACTTCACATTTAAGAGCAGCTTTGAGCCATCTGTGTAAATATAAACATTTCTTGTCCAGCCTCCAGGTAAAATCCTCACACCAGCTAAAACTCCCTGGATATGGGTGCTCCAGGACTTTGGGACTGCCTGGCTTGGGCACTGCAAGAGGAGCCCACGGCCTTCCCCCAGAGGGGAGCCCAAGGAAGATCCTCCCAAAGGCCAGAAAAGCAGGGATCAAATTAAACCCCAAAGGAGCAGCAATGAAGAATGGATCCACGGGGCAATCTGAACCTGCCTGGAGCTGCATGACCCTGGAGGTGTTTTCCAACTTCAATGATTTTATGAGTTCATTTACTCTGCCCTCCCTTCTACAAACCCAGGATATCTTATCAAGATTTCTTCCCTGTTGGCCCAGCAGCACCTGGAAAAAGGCTCCCTTGTCCCACACCTCCACTGCACCCTGAACATCATCCAGGCTGCAGGTAACCTGGAAGAGCTGGAGCAGAAAAAAGCTGCTCCTGTGACAGGGAGTGATTTTTGTGCTGCTTCTGAAAGGCAGGTGCCCCTCACAGAGAAATGGCACTGGGTGTGATTTGGGATTCAGGAAGCAATTCCAAGCAAAATGTCTGTGCTGCCTGCAGCCAGATCTCCCAAATCCAAGGAGCTGGCAGATTAACAAGCACACTTTTAATGATCCAGCATGGCTCAGTAGGGGCTGATCCATACCTGGCTTGGAGGGTATTGATATTGAGGGCACATTTGGTAGTGGAACTGTCTCCGGACCACTGATTTCCAGCAAGTTTTTGTCTAGTTCTTCTTGTTCTAGTTCCTCTAGTTCTGCCATGAGTTCATCCTAGGATTTCAAGGAGAAAAAAGAAGGAACTTTAAGTCACATTTATTAACAATAAGATATAGCTGATGATATTATTAAAGAAAATAGCACAAATGCACAGGATCAGAGCAAAGTGAGGAGTGAGGAGTCTGATTCTGATTTGATCATTCCTGGACTTGATCTCTTGGAGGGTGGGGAAAGCAGAGGAGAGAAGGAGAAATCCAAGTCCAAACATTCTCAGGTCAGGCCATCCAGAACATTCTGAGCATAAAGTCCAGGTCCCAGCCACCAGCAGTTCCAGGAGAGGTTTCAGAGCCCAGCCCTGCAGCCAGGCACACACAAGGTGCAGATGTCCAGAGACAGATGTGCCAGGGGTCACAGCTCCTGCAGGGACTTCAAAGCCATGCACAAGTGGTGCTCAGGGCTAGTGATGGGGCTGGCACTGCTGGCTCAGTGCTGGGACTCCCTGGTCCCAAGTTTTCCCAGCCCAGAGGATTCCATGACTCACTGGTACAAACAGAAGCAAACTGAAAGCCATACCTCATCAAATTCCTCCCCAAATCCTACTGGCTTGGAGATGGCTGTAGAGATCTCATCTGCCAGCTCTTGCTGTTCTGCAATGTCCTGCATTAATTCATCTACTTTATCAATGTCCCTGGAAAAGAAAGGAAAGAATTCAGTATCAGCAGGCACCTTCCCAATCAACACTGTATTTCCTGGGTTCTGTAGAAATGCCACACCACGTGACATTTCCAAAATACACTTTGCATGCAAGCCTGGGTTTTATCCCCCTGGTCTCAATACAATTACAGATGTATTTTTAAGTTTTCCCTGCAAGCTTAGCTCCCAGCAATTATACAGACACCAGGGAGAGGTTTTGTTCTGCAACATTGATATTAGTAATAATTTGCTCTCTTCCCTGATTCAGCATTATTACATTCACAATATTTGCCTGTGCAGCAAGCACAACATCCCCATAATACAGTTTTACCTTTAATTATTGCTACATACACCAACTCCACTGCAGAAAAACAAGTTTTAAGACCCCCCTTGAGGCTTAAAATTCTGGCTGCTACAAGATGGATCTGTAACTGCTCCAGGCTCCCATTGTCTGGTGCTACCCAGCTTTTGGATAAATGCAGAAAATAAAACAGTAGTAAACTGAGGAAGCATTGATATTTGTGTATTTTGTTCAATTTTAGTTTAAGTGAGAGCCTTTAAAAAGGTGGTTTTGCTGCTCCAGCTCCACCTTTGGTTTGAAACACCTGGCATTCAGCAGATCTAACAAATGCCAAACTACAGATCCCATGGAAAGATGCAGGAGGGAATAACTCACATGTTGTCATGAGCAGCTTTCATAGCCTTAGCAGCAAAACCCATGTTCTTAAGCACTTCAGTGTTGGTGTTGGCATTCTCCAGGGCTTCCCTCTGGAATTCAATTGTTGACAGTGTGCCATCTATCTGTGCCAGCTGCTTCTCATACCTCTTCTTCCGCTTCAGGGCCTGCAGGGCAGCTGCAAGCAAAGCACAGGGTGGCACAGATGAGATGTGTGCCCAAAGCAGCCACTCACACTTTTCACCACTGCCACCAGCACAGAGAAATATTGAACATGTTCTAGTGGTTGCTGTTCACTCTTCCCACATAAACGGTGCTGCCCAGCCCTTGATTTGCCTCCCTCAGCAAAGTTCTTCAGAGGTGGCTGCTGCCTCCTGGCCATCCCCTGCCACAGCAGGATGCCAGCCCAGACTCACTCCTGACACAGCCAGAAACCATGCTACAACAAACAGAAACCTTCAATGTCCAAGCTCATCCACCAAAACCACCCTTGCTCCCCATCACAGGGGGCAGCATTGCTGCTGCAGGTCCCCTTCTTTGCTGAACCCCTGGGAGAAGCAGCTTGTTCAAAGCCAAAGAGAAATGTTCCCTCAGCTTTGCACTTTAATGTGAAATACACATTCTAAAAATGTTGGTATTTATGCTTGTTTTGTGTTACTGCTCCACACAACAGCCTGAGCTGAGAGAAGCCCTCACTGCAGGTGGTCTGAGCAATTTGCTGGTACAGGGTGGGCTGTGCAGGGCAGCCCACCCGGGACAGCTCCCAGCCCTGGGGATCAGTGTGGGAGGACTGGCCCAACCTGCTCTACCCATCCCACCCACACAGGGAGCACCCAGCAGGTGACAGCAGCCCAAGACACCTGGACAGGAACGACGGGCATGGCCATTCCTGGAGCACTGACAGGGAACACAAAGCACCTTCACACGGAGCTGTAGGAGATGTGGTCGATGCCACATCCCTGCAAGTGCCCAGGGCCAGGCTGGACGGGGTTTGGAGCAACAAAAACCTCGTGTCACATGGAGAAAGACACAAGAACAGCTTCCCTTCATGGCACTGCCACTTCCCCCCCTGCTCTGGGCTGAGCTGGCCTCTCCATGACAGCCCTGGCCCTACAATAGCCTGTGTATTTTAAACCTCACCTCGGCCCCAAGCTGCTGCTCCAGCAGCCTCAATCCTGCACACAGCACACACAAACTTCACTTCTTCAGTGCTCTGATCTCTCAGAGTCTCACAGCAGAAACCACTTAATGTGACACAGGATCAGCACTGCTAAAAATCAGGCTTGGCCCTCCCAAGAGCTCAGTCACACACACAGGGAACAGTGGCAAATAAAAGCTTTAAATCTCTGAGAGGTGTTATTTCCAAGCAGAATTTTTTGAGGAGAGTAGAAACAAGGAGTAGGAAATCCTGACAAGAGACAGCTTCCCTTATCTCCCCTTCCAGAGGGCTGAGAACTCAGGGATGTGATGGATTTGTGCAGCACACACCAAGTGGCTGCTCTCCTAAAAGCTGATGGAGCCCACAGGCACCCCGGGTGTTTTAGCAGATGCCATCCTGAGATGCTGAAAAATAAAGTCCTCAAAGTCCTAAACAGAACTTCAGCTCTGCAACTGGTTATGAATAATATGCTGTATTTGGTTCATTTCAAATTAACTAATGTGTTAGAGAAAAAAAAAAAAACCCAACACTTTTTTATGGGAAGGCCCAGCTCTGGATGCCAAGCACACGAAGTAGCTCAGGATTATTTAGGAGAAGCCAGTAAAAACACCTGAACTGTTCCAAGAGAAGTCAGAACCCAAAAGAAGCCTCTGCACTGACTTTCTCTCCAGTGGCCATTAAATCCCCCCAGTTTGGGGGCCAGTCCAACATCCCTGTGTTTGACAGGATTGAGATTTGTGGGTTTTCAAAGGACAATGTTTGCTCTGCAGAACGAGGCACAACACAAATATCCCAAACATTCCAGCTTTATGCCAGATCATAAAATGATGAGCAGCACATTGCTGGGATATTTAAGCTGGTCTACTCTGCACTAATGGTTTAATTAAGGGGATGTGAAGTTTTCTTACTCAGAAAGATAAAAACTATGATAATAGCTATGTTTATATAGTGACACATGTGGGGAAATGCCTGAGAACAAGGGAATGTTCTTTATTGAGAATTTTGTGCCTCATGGAGAATTATTGGCAAAACCAATGATGTTCTAGCATTATATAACATTATACAAAGCCAAATAAAGTGCTACAATTTATGTACAGCTCCCCATTCCAGCCTTCTCTGAGAACAATTAAATGAAATGAAAAAATGCAGTTTGTCTGCATTTCATGCTCGTGTTTAAAACAAACTGCTCAGACACCAAACATTGCAAGAATCATTGTGAAGGATCACAAGTTCCCATCAGGAATATTGGGTAACTCTGCCCCTCCCATTCCCACCCACACCTTGTGCACCAGAACTGCACTGTCCCTAAACTCCACACGGATTTGTGGGATTTTCTGTTTCCCACCCCTTCACACCAAGGAAGAGATTTCTTTTCCCCTCTCCTTCCTAAGGGCAAAGATCAGGAACCTGCTGAAATCTTATAAACTGCCAGAGATACACGTTTTTGTTAAGTTTTTATTAAAGTCAAAGATAAAAAACTTAATCTGAAGGGAATTACATTGGCTCTTTTTCTCAAAAAAAAAAAAAAACAAACCAAACCAAACCTTTTTCCAAAATCAGAAATAAATAAGAACCAGAGACAGCAGGATACAAATGTGCTGTAGCATTATGGACATCAAACACCCATGGCAGAGCCTCTCCTCAGCACCCACACCCCCAGTTCTGCCTTTCTGGCTTCCAAGGCACTAATTACAGAGGCAGAAATGCAATTTATAACCAGCTTTAATTGCTGTGGAACTGCTTCAGCAGGAGCTGTGACCATACACTACATTAAAAGCCTTTATCCCCTGGCCAGCCAGAGTTCACTCATGTTGTAGAGATCACCCAGCAGCTGATCTCAGCTTTCCAGCAGTGGGACAAACTCCTTATCTTGGAGCCAAAAGCCATGCAAGATTTCCAGATGGCTGGGCCAGCCTCTCCCAGCAGCTCCTGCACACGGCCTGATATGCAGAGGTTCAGCTGGGCTCACTCTGGAATGTCCCAGAATGTGACATAAAAACCAGCAGCACCAGCTCACAGCACCCACCAGCTGCTGCAAGAGGGGATTTAACATTTCATACAGCCCTCCATGACAACAAGATACCTGATCATTCCATGAGCACAGTGCCTGTTTTAACTTCTAAGTCCAATGTGCAGCATTAAAGATCCTCTAAAAAAACCACCCCAAACAGCAGATAACAAACCTTAGCTGCACTTTATCTGAATTGCAATAAAGCTTTCAGAGAATACATATGACTGGGGATATAGCAGATATATTCATATATCGTTATTATTATTATAATTAAATTAAAGGTAATGCATTTAAAACTACCTGGGTTACTTCTGCCATCAATCAGAACAGTGAGTAGGCTCAAAATGCTCTTCTCCATATGACATTTTGATATATTAATTGTCTTTATTATCAGTGACAGGGGTGTTGGAGCCAGCTGTTATTCATAAAGATTGCCCCACAGAGCCCTGAGCAGTTAAAACAGGTATCAATAGTTTATTACCTCTTCTCCATTGGCAAAGGAATGGAAAATTTCTCTGTTAATGAGCATCAGACTGTGATCTCTGAAGTTCCTTCCTACAGAGAAATTCTCCCAAGAAAACACCAGATTCCAGAGTGGAATAAAACTGCAGCTGAGTCCAGTGACATCTGGGCTGGCTGCTTCAATTTCCTGAATGCAAAACATGACTAAAACTATATTCAAATAATGATTTTCAAACTTTTTTACACATAAAAATCTATTCCTTCCTCTGCTTTTTGGGGGGATGGTTTGTTATTGATGGTTGGTTGGGTTTTTTATTTCCAGTCTTTGATTGAAGTGCAGAATTCTATTTTCATTTTTTATTTATTTGAATTTCTGTGCTAACCTCCACTGGTAAAAATTCCAGTTCTGCACCTCCTGTTTGACCTGGGGATTCCCAAGAATCCAGGGTTTCAGTGGGATGTCACCATGGCAGGAGCCAGCTCCCCAGCACAAGTCAGAAGCAGGAACTCGTGTCACTATCCTGACTAATGAACACCCTGAAATAAAAAGAGCAGAGTCATCCAGCCAGACTCTCCTCCTCTGTCAGCAGATCAGTCACAAACACATGACTGCTCACCCAGATAATTTCACTTTGTCCTCCAGAAATGCTATCTGTAAGAATTTGATGCATTTGGAATTATTTTAACCTGTGTATAGGCACATTATTATTATTAAATGAACTGTTGTAAGTCTAATGATTTTCTTTGCAATATTTACAGCAGTTTGTTAGTCAAATGAGATGAATGTTCACTGAGATAAGCAGCTTGCAGGATAATAAAAATATGATTTTACTACATGGTATTGCATTCAGAGAGGAAAAATTGACTATGAATGTCAGTGGTTTTGTTAAAAATCAACAACCCTCCTGCAAATAAATATTCCTTACACACTGGCAGGACAGGCAGTGTTCCTGGGATATTTATGTACACAGCAACGCTGTGGAATTAATGCTTTTAAATATCATTAGCAGAAAAGAGTAGATCAGCAGATAAAAACCTGGAAGAACAAGACTTTCTCCACATAATTGCAACTTCAAGTTTTGCTGGCAAAAACACATTTCAGCTTGAGAGGAGCAAAGAGCACTGGGAACAGAACTCAGGAGTTTCACTGAATTCAAAAATACACCTGACCATGTCCAAGTGTTGATGACAGCACAGGATTTGTCCTCACACGGTGCAGGGATCTCCTGCCTCTGCAAAACCCTCCCAAAACTCAAATACAGAGGCTTCTCCTCCGGGGAAAGACACTGCAGTTACTAACTCTGATTACTCCAGTGCAGGGGAACAATCACTTCGTGTCACAGCTAATTCTTGCATTGTCTCTGGCAGAGATGGCAGCAGCACAAGTGCCAGGGCACAGGGACAGCAGCAATATTAATATGGCATGAGAAAGTTCCAGAGCAGCCTCAGAAAATAACGTGCACCAAATATCAGCCACGCCAAAATAATCCAGAGTGCAAGAGCCCAAACTGGGCTGTCCTGGCCCCTGGAGCTGCAAGCCCAGGCACTAAACAGGACTGAGATAATCAACTTAATAGTGAAAGAGCATTTTGCACGTTACCCTGTGCACCCATCTATAAATTGCTCTGCAGAAAGAAGTGACATTATTTTTGCTGCTTCTGAAAATACCATTCCATCTTCCTGGCACTCTCCTCGGCAGCAAATTTAATCAGGAACAACATCCTGCCTGTCCTTGGAATGGGATAAACAAGGGGCACTGGAGGTGGAAGCAGTCACTGCCTGCCTTGCCTGCAGTGAGGAGTTTTATCCTGGGCAGCAACTGCTCCCCTCTCACTCCTGACATCCAGCACACTGCCCAGGAGATCTCCAAAAAAAACCCTAAGAAGGGAATTTAATGCCATTGACAAATTATCCCCCAGTGCAACGAGCAGATAAAAAGCCTGGTCACTACAGGCTGACCAAACTTTGAGTTCTGCCTTGAATAAGAACTTTTTTTGCAGAGGTTTGATGGCTCCAGGAACTGTTAAACCAGGACTGTTCATGTTGGTTCAATACAAAGGCATCCAGGCCAGAGCAAGGAAGGCTCATCCCAGGTGAGTGTCAGAACACAAAATGTCAGAGGTCCAAAAAGCCAGGTGTGATTTGAAGCACTGTGGTGTCCAAGTGGTTGGGACAGAGGTACCAAAGGATGTTATAAATAAATCATCAATTCCAGCGCTGATCCTGTGCACAGCAGCAGCAGCTCCTCTCCTGTGAGCATCATCTCCTGACAGCTCTGCTGGCTCAGGGACATGTTCAGCTCTAAAAGTCACGATCCAGGCTCCTCCCTGATGCCAGGGCCCAGCTTCCTGCACCTTTCTTTTGGGAAATGTGCATTTTTAGCGGGGAATCATGGGCAGTGTTAAGGCTTGGTCCTTCCCTTGCCTTTCTCTGCCTGTTTATTCAATCTCTAATAAAGTTTCCAAACCCTGTCCTCAAAGGAAGGCAACTATTCCCAGCTCAGAGATTATGACTGATTAAAACTATTTCAATAAAGCACCCAAACTCAGGCAGACAATACAAGAAGGTTTCTGCCTAATCTTTTAAAATACAAGATTACAATTTCCTCTTGAGCAAAGCAGTGCCAGAACATTTAGTCTATTGTGCAAGAGATGAAACAAAACAATAAATACTCCTGCCCTAAAGCTCTATAAATGTACAAATGGAAAAAAACCAAAGAGATAAAGAAAAAAAACACCTGTAGAGCAGCACCCAAACACAAGAGGAAGCAGCACCTTCAAAGCATCCTGTGGAGAGCATCAGCTCAGCCCCTGCACCAGGGACTGCTCATCTTGTCCCACATCCACAGCCCACAATGTGATTCCTCTGTCCCTTGAATGTCAAGACAACACTCCCCAGGTCAATAATCCTCTGTAAAATAATCTCCAGGCAACTCTGGGACAGTTTTGTCAAAAAAAAGAAAAAAAAGGAAAAAAAAGTCATCTCCAGTGAGCCTTGGAGTTCAAATGATAAAACCAGGAACGAGAAATCCAAGTTACAGAGACAGCTTTGTTCCACCCAGGAGCTGGAATGAGTCTAAGAAATGCTGGTTCAGCCAAAAATATTCAAGCCTGAAATTTCAAACCATTCCTTGAAATCTGATCCATTCTCTGGAAGCAAAGCTTGCACTGCATTTCCCAATTTTCAGTGTGTCACTCCTCAGGGTCCTGCACAGCTTTGGATGATGCGAGGGGATTGCAAAGCATCTGCAAAGCTGATCTACCCAAAACATATTTCTTCTTTCCAAATTAAATTAGGTATTTCCTGAGGTTGTTTGAATAAATTATCCTCTCTTAATCTTTTCAACTGCCACTAACTTTGTCAGTTAAAAATCTGCATCTTCTTTGATACACACATAAAATTCTGATGTGAAATGAGGTATTCAACCAAAGTTTAAACTTTTAAGATGAGAAATGTATGTTCCTGAGGTGCCCCTGAGATTCCCACAGCCTGCAAATACTCTTTATGGGTTTTCTTCTTTATTTGGTGGTTGCTGAAGGTAACCTTTTCTTGAAGGTAATTCTCTCTCTAAAGAGAATTCCAGTGAAAACTCAGAACCTTCCTTTGAATCCCTGCCAGAAAGGCATCAGGTTCAGCTTTGCAGGAGTAGAAGTAGCTCTTAAGTATCTCAAAATGCTCTTTTCTCATAGGAAAAAAAAACAAACAAACAATCCAGTTCCCTAAACTGAACAGTGTTTTTGTAATTAATTCACAAAACTCAGAAGATCCTACCCTGAAGTGCACACTTTAAGACTTTTTCTTGCTGGTGAATTAAAAGAGTGACTGCCTGGGAATCCATCAGGCATTTTCCAGTCTTGGACCATTATTATTAGAGTGTTGCCAAGTCTAAGAATTTCGTGGATGCTGTCATAATATTTAGCATTTTTTTTTAACAGCCTAACTCCCCAGATGAGATATTTTGGGATGTGAAAAAGTACTTTTTGGTGAATGCTGAGATTCCAACACTCACAACTACAGGGGGAAAAGCTGAGAACACGGACCTTTACAAAGCCAAAAGTTATAAAGCAAATAAGACAAACCGTATTTATTTCTAAAAAGTTTGTACTTCTTGACTCAACCTCCAAACACTCTGGTGGCAACACTGCAGTACTTTTTCAGGGCTGAATTGCAGTTTTTAATGGCAATGCCACGCTCTGAGGCTGGGATCAGCTCCAGAGCCAGGCTAAGCAATAAATTCTGTTCCTGCTGGGGGCTGCCAGGGAAGCACTCACAGAAAATCCCTTCTGCCTCTCACCGTCCTCCAGGACAGGGCACGTGCAGAGCCCAGCATGGAGAGGCTGCCAGCAATTTTGCATTAGACTGGGACTGAAAACACAGAGTGGGCAGGCTGAGGGCCTAAAGATGGACTCAGCTGCCCTCTCTCCTCCTTCCCATCAAATTCCTGCCTCCCTCTCCCAGCCACTTCGTGCGGTTAAGTGTGGAAAACAACTTTCCTTTCTCTTTTTTTTTTTGTAAGAGTTGGGTTTTTTTCTGGCTCAGCAAGCTAATCCAAGTCATGCTCTGCCCACACAAACACCAAGAGCAGCACAGAGGAACAGGCAGGGCCACTCCTGGAGCAGCCTCACTCAGCCAGTCCCAGCTGGACACTGCAGGCAGGTTCCCTGACAGGGGCAGATCTGACACCAGAACCCTCCAGAGCTGCAGGGAAATCACATCAACAGAATGATGGCACAGATTTAAAAACGTAAAGGGATGTAAGCAGTTGATTTCTATCACCCGAGGCAGCACTGAGAGCCCCAGGTGGGCCCAAAGTCCAGCCTCCACCCAAGCTCCTGGTTTGTTTGGTTTTGGTGCTGGGTGGAGAACAGGAGTGTTCTCTTTCCAGGAAAAGCCTAAATTATATAGCAGGACTCTAGCAGTGGGTTTGCATCTATTTTGTATACTCAGTGCTGGGGAAAAAAACTCAATACTATATTTATGTGAAAAGAGAAACTTTGACATCAGGAAGGAAAAACTGCTCACTAACAGAAACCAGAGTGGAGGGAAAAATCCATGAAATGTCACTCTCCTGCTAGCCTAAATATATTTTGGCACAATATTGGCTTTTCACCCATTCCACTGTTTGTGGCCCCAGAGTTAACTAACAGAAAGGTAAGATCAGTGGCAGGCAGGGACAAAACTGCATCTACTCCCTCTGGATCTGAACCTGAGCGAGCTGCTTTTAACACTGGCACTCTAAGGCAGCACTGAGTTTCTCTCCCTGCTGTAATCTTCACACAGAGACATAACTTGAGCTTTGGGTTCCAGGAGAAACAGACTGTGGAATTTTTATACCCAAAGTAGTCAGAGCTCAAGGAATTAACCCCTTGTTCCCCTGGCAGCTCAGCTTTGCGTGATCAGGCCCAGGCACAGGAACAGAAACACCAGAGCAGCTGTGATTAGGATAAGCCTAAACTCCCCTGAAACTGAGCACTGAACCCCAGAGCTCCAGAACCCTTGGAAGAGATGGAGCAGCTGATTTGTATCACGGGGGTTTGAGCACGGAGAAAGATCCCAGATGAAACAAGGGCACGGACAAAGTGGAGCAGAATAAAAGGAGGCAGCAGCAGCACGGGGCTCCCAGCTGCACTCTGCTGCTGCCACGGCAAAGCTGATGTCCAGGACACTTGTCAAATGCAGGGAGACACTGCCTGATCAGTCTTCAAATTAGTCACTACTGCTTCTGCTTTTAGAAATTCATTGAGAGGAGTAAATCCACTACTCGTGAGGTAGAGCTGAAGTGTGGGAGGGCTTTCGGAGGGGTGGGAACAAACCCCAGAAAACTCCGTTTTCAAAAGATTGAACATTTCCATGACAACAGAAAACAAAGCACAAGCATAACTCAAGTTCCTCCCAGAAGAGGGAAGAGTAACTTGCCTGTTCTCAAAAAACCCTTCTAATGATGATTAAACTTGACAGTTCTTCATCCCATGGACAAAACACGGCAAGCACATCAAAGCCATCACTTCTGCTATCTCCAACACACTCAGAACTTTTCATACAAGTTGCAAGTCTCCCATGCCAAGAAACAACACAGACTGAAGAAATTTATACTACAAAGTTCCTTATTATAACCGCAGGATTTCCTGAGTTGTCTGGTTACACAGCCTGGGTACCCGAAATGCGGATTATGAAAAATACACACGTAAAATAAATTCATAAATTAACAAAGCCCTGCAAGTGCTTGGGGCAGACACAGGAACCAGAAGCCTCTAAGTTTCTTAGATTAAGCTTTCCTTAGACTCCAGAAGTGCAGCAGGAATGAGTGAATGAGCCTTGGGAAAGCGGGTCACTTGGCACCTGAACAATCACCCAGTGTGCTGGGGAGCAGAGAGGGTTTCCTTTTGCTTCCTCGAGTGTGCCAGACACCCAGCTTTCCTCTGGGACAACAAAAATGCCATTCCACATTTTCCCAAGGTGGCTTTAAGCTTCCAGGTAAGCTCTCTGCCCCAGTGTATCACTTTCTTTTGGCTGTCCCAGAGCAGCTTCCAGGACCATCAGCAGGGCTGCCCAGCTGAGATCACAAATGTGCACCATTCACAGGAAATCCTCCAGGAGCACCAGGGTTTCTAGAGTGAAGTGATTAAATCTTGGAGAACTAAGCCCAAGAATTCTTCAAATCTAATTTTTTAAAAGTTGATCCTACACTTAAAATAATCTCTAGCTAATTATCTTTCGTTCAGTTTTACTTGAACACATTTTAACTATATCAAAGTATGTCCATTAAAATAACAGACTTTCACATATAAAACCAATATATTTTTATTTCCAGTTAAAATAGGAATGTAAGTGACTTTGCATCAAAATCACATAGATTATGGATTATAAACCAGCTTGAAGTCAGACAGGGGAAAATCCAACAACTGGATATAAAAAAATGCAATTTGTAGGAGCTCAGCTGATGACTGAAAACTTGAACTCAGAAAAACTAAGTGTGTCCTGAGGGGAATTCACTTCCCAGCAAGCCACAGACAATCAGCTGCCTTAACTCACAGCCCACTAGGAACAGTTGGCCTCAGTTCCAGAAATGGAAAAAGTGGTTTCGTTTTCCAGCAGGAACCTATCCCTACCTTCTCCTATTCACAGCTCCTTCATTACTCCTCAGGCTCCTGTGCTGCTGCAAGCCCTCAATTAGTCTGACCCAGAACCCTGCCTGTGAATGGGCGGGTTTTCCTCCTTCCTCCACCTCCAAGGAAATTAAATCCCTCCCCTGCCCGAGGTTCCGAAGGGCAGCACAGAGATGGTTTTATAGCAGAACGAGATAAAGAGCTGAACACAAGTTCAAGAGGCCCAGTGTGGCCCAGAAGATGAAGAAACTGCAGAGACACGTTTTAAGTTCTCCTTCTGAGCTCCTTACCAAACCAGGCCAAAAACCACAGCACAGACTCAGTGGAACTGTTGCAATGTATTTGGTTTAGAACTGACTTGGTTAAGCCTGAAGTCAGGCTCTGCTGAGATCCTCGGACACATCCCTGAGCCCAGCTCCATCGACTTCACCCACGCACAGGGAAGTTCTGGAGTCAGGAAGGAGACTAAAAGTGCTGACTGAAGGAGTGATGTGAAACTCCTAAGGGTAATTACTGCTAATTAACTCTTGCCAGACATGCGTTTGGAGCTCCCTGTGCCACAGGCAGAGCCACTCCTGCTCCTGCACAGAGAAGGCAACATCCACACAGAAATCAGGATGTGCTTTCCTGAAAACTTTTAATAACCAAGCTAAAACAAGCAAGAAGTTTGTTTTCAGAGCACCGAACTGTGTAATGTGACAACTTCCTTATGTCCAGACACACAGACACATCAAGTACTGCCTGGAAAACCCAGCCAGACCTGCCAGGGAAGCCGAGTTCCACCTGGGAAACACCAATTTCATTTATAAGCTTTAGGAGTGTGTATGGAAGAGCCTCTTGGAGGGGGCTGAGGAGTGGGAATAAGCCCCACAAAAATACTGTTTCTAAAAGAATGAATATTTCCATGAGAACACAAAACAAGCACAAGTATTCCCAAGTTGTTCCCAGAAGAGGGAATATTAACTTGTCTATTTTCCAGAAACCTTTCTAATGCTGGCCAATTTTCTCCCTGGAAGTTCTTCATCCCACAGACAACAAACAACACACACATTAAAACTGTAACTCCTGCTCTCCCCAACATGCTCAGAACTTTTGTTAAGAGCTGACAAAAACAGACATAGGTTTAACCAAAGCCTTACGTTACGCAAAGACTTTTGTTAGTCAAAATTAAAAAACAGCAGCAGGGCAAATCGAGGCCTGAGCTCAGCCAGCACTGGGATATTTCCCCGACCTCTCCCCTGAGTGAGAGCGGCAGGGACGGGAAGGGAACCCACGGAGGGGCCGAGCACTATCGCGACATGGGGATCGCGACACGGGAATGGGGAAGGAGTGACGCGATTCCCGCACGGGGCATCCCCACGGGGAAAGGGGAAGGGGAGGTGTCCTCCGCCTCGGAGTGAGGAAACACGGCTGGGGCGTGAGTCCTGCCGAAGAGGGCGCTGAGCGATCGGGAAATGGCAGTAGGTACAAACTGAAGGCACTGAGGTATAAAATCAAGGCCCCAGGTATAAAACACAGCGGCACGGCCGCGTCTGCGCTGTCCAAGGGCCCTCCCGACCTGTTGCCCGGCTTGGGGCGGCGCGGCCCGGCCCCCCCCCGCTCACCGCGCTTGTTTTTGGTGCCGTGCTTGCGGGCGGCCGCCAGCTCCTGCTCGATCTTCTTCTCCAGGAACTCCTGCTTCTTGCTGAGCATCTCCTCCGTGTCGCGGAGCCGCTGGATCGCCTCCTGCGGGGACGGGCCCTTCCCGCCGCCCTTCCCGCCGGCGCCCGTCCCGAACAGCTTCCCCAGGAGCCCCGACATGGCTGCGTGGGGCCGGGCCGAGGCCGTGCAGCTGCGGTGCCCGCTCCCCTCGCTCCGCTCCCCGCACACACCGACCCGAGGCCCGAGGCCGCCGCCGCTGCCCGACTCCGCCCGCCCGCCTCGCCCCGCCGCCCCCGCACTGCCTACAACTCCCGGCGTGCCTTGCACCGTTCCGCCGTGCGCGCCGCCGGGCTCTGCGTGCGGTGGCTGCTGGGAGATGGAGGCGCGGTTGCAGCGGGGCGCGGGGCACGCCGGGAAGGCGGTGTCTCCCGAGCGGAACCCGGCAGTGGCGCTGGGGCGCGCTGACGTCGCGGGGCTGGCTGACGTCACGGGGCGGTGTGACGTCACGGGGCGGGTGCCGGGCGGGGAAGGAGGCGCTGGGCTGTGACCGGGACGGGGCGGGAGTGACGGCCCAGGGAGCCGCGGGTGAAACTGGAAAATCCCGGCAAGGTCATAGAGGGGTTAACCTGTGCCCGATCCCCACCGTGTCCCCAGCCCAGAGCCCTTCCTTGGGCACCTCCAGGGGCGGGGTCTCCAAACCTCCCCGAGCAGCCTGCTCCAAGGTCTGACAACTTTTTCCATCAATAAATTCCTCGTAATATCCAACCCGAGCCTCCCCTGGCCAGCCTGAGGCTGTTCCCTTTCCTCCTGTCCCTGTCCCTGTTCCCAG
This sequence comes from Sturnus vulgaris, assembly GCF_052056855.1. Taxonomy (NCBI): domain Eukaryota; kingdom Metazoa; phylum Chordata; class Aves; order Passeriformes; family Sturnidae; genus Sturnus; species Sturnus vulgaris. Next base: position 14,612,344 of record NC_142259.1, on the reverse strand, counting down.
AGCCCGACCCCCCCGGCTGTCCCCTCCTGTCAGGGAGTTGTGCAGAGCCACAGGGGCCCCCTGAGCCTCCTTTTCTCCAGGCTGAGCCCCCCCAGCTGCTCCTGGGGCTCCATTCCCTGCCCTCGACACGCTGAAGTGACAAGAAGTGACCGCAGGAGCCTGCCCAGGACCAGTCTCCTGTCAGTGGCAATCCCCTCCTCCAGCACCCATCCCCACTGCTGGGGTGACTCCCCTTCATGTACCCCTCAAGCCTGCTCCGCTGTTGGACAATTTATTCTTTCAAACTTCCCTTTCTAACGTGCCATCTGTACGAAAGGAAGTCTTTAAACCCCCAAGCAGGGTTGTTTACTGGGTGGTGACTCGCTGTGAGCTCATTTCCAGGACACCTGAGTCACATGCTCTGAGCTGTGGGGGCAGCACGGACATAATTCCATGATGTAATCCATAATTTCAGAGTTCCTGTGTACAAAAGCCCATGAGGAAGTTGAGTCTTTAGTACCTCAGCCTGGTGCCAACTGGATACTTCCAATTTCTCTTTGTGCCTGGCCTCAACCACACGTAAAAGTGATAAACCCCCATCTCCAGTCACAGCAGGGTTGTTACTACATGTCATTAATAAAACACTTAGACAATAATATTGTTTGTCACTGGAAGTCACCCAAGAAAAATCAATCACTGCTTTGGAGCAGGGGTGGGATATCACACACCACATGGAAAGGAGGAAAAATGACCCCAACAAATGCTTGTTGGGTAAGAGAGCTTTTTTGTGCCCTGAAAAAGAGGGCAACAGAGCCCTGGAATGGCTCCTGCTCTGTTCCATCTCCCCAACACTGCAGATAGGTGGGAAAGGCAAATACATAGGAAAAACCACTGAGGCTGATGGAAACAGTGCCAGGGCAGGAAAGCTGCAGCTGACAGCACGGCAGGCTGAGGAGAACAAGGGGAGGGAGAGCTTTTACGTGCCCTTTTCTTCCTCCCACACAAGTGCTGGCTGTCACTGACTACCAGAGACCTTTGCTCTGATCCAGTTTTTCCAGAGCATGGCTCTGGTTCTGGGGTTCTCCTGGGAACTTCCAGGAAGTGCCAAGAGGCTTCTGGAGCTGAGTCTGTAAAGAAAACAGCAGTGTCCAGAACACAGGATGGAACCAGGGAGAAAATCAGTGCCCTGAGCACCTCAGGGCTCTGCCAGGGAAACACAAACTCAGGGAATTTGGGCAGAAATCTTCCCTGCAGGAAAGGGAAGAGCTTGTAGACATCTGAGTTTACAGGAGCTGAGGCAGCTGGACTAGAGCAAGGCAGGGAGGACAATCACTCCAAGGTTTCCTCTAAGAGGACAATCACTTTGCTCAGGATAAAACTTGTTGTGGTTCAACACCACCCCCTATGCAAATACCTATCAAGCATCCAGGGTGGCATCTCTGAGCCCTCCTGTCCCACAGTTATGTTAGGGGAAGTCCCCAGCCTTGAATCCCTCACAGTCACACACAAGGCACCCAGTGCAGCCAGCTGGGTTCCAGCATCCCACTGAGCTGGGGGAAAGCAGGATTAGGAAATGACAGGCCAGGTCTCCAGACAGGGCTTCTGAGCTGAAGGAGCTGCACCCACACATCACCACCCCAAAATAGACCTGACTGCACAGACCACATAATGACAGCTATAGTGTGGGACACAGGGGAGGGAAATAGGAAAAGTATATTTAACCAACTATTTCCTGATCCTGTTCCCCTCCTGGGAGAGCAGAGTAAAACAAACACGATGGGTAAATAAACTGTCCTTCAAAGCAGACAGGAGCTTTCACAGAAGCACAGCCACACCGAAGGAGGAGGGACCACCTGGATGTCCCCAGCCCAGCTCATGCCAAGCACATCCACTCAGGGCAGGATGCTCTGTGCAAATTGGTAATGAGGCCTCAGGACCTCTCTACAGCCTCCTTCCTTATACTGAGTCAGAATCATGGAATCAGAGTGGTTCGGGTTGGAAGGGAGCCCAAAAATCACCTCATTTCATCCCCTGCCATGGGCAGGGACACCTCCCACTGTCCCAGGCTGCTCCAGCCCCAATGTCCAACCTGGCCTTGGGCACTGCCAGGGATCCAGGGGCAGCCACAGCTGCTCTGGGTACCCTGTGCCAGGGCCTCAGCACCCTCACAGGAAAGAATTTCTTCCTCATACCACATTTAAATCTTCCATCATCTTGAGGCCATTCCCCCTTGTCCTGTCACTCCAGGCCCTTGTAAGCCCCTTTAAGTACTGGAAGGGGCCACGTTTCAACACGTCCCTGTCACCTCTCTTCCCATCCATCCCTGTGCACCTCTGGAGCCTGGCTCCACCTTCCCCACCTCCTTCTATGAGGCAGGGGCAAGACTTCTTCTTAACTTCATGTAAACCCTTAATAACCCCTTCTCCCAGCCTCCCCTGGAAGCCCTGAGCTCCATTTCCTCCCACCCACCAACAGCTGGAGGTGCACAAACATCATGAAAAAGGTGAAATGAGCAGAAAGTAAGTCAGGAAGTGAGTGAACAAAGTGAACTGTTGGCAGGGCCCATCCAGACTGAACTGTGTGACTGTGTCTCAGGAGTGACAGTGTAACCCATCATTACACAGTGCAGTCAGGGAGCACAGCATATACAGCTCTGCAAGCTGCTCTTTTTAAGATTTTTAGATTAAAGGAAGGAGACAAGAATACCTTGAGGTCAAACACTGGGCTGGATCAGACCAGTCAGACCAGTAATGCTGGGCTGACTGCTGCAGTGCCAGAACAGCCACAGAGCTGCAGACACAGGCAGGATTTCTGTACCCAGGGCTGACTGAACCCTGCACCACCTCTGGATAAACAGGCTGGGAATGCAGCACTTCATACCCACAGACACCTTAGCAGCTCATCACACAAACTCACCTGGGAAAGCTTGGCTTGTCTTGCCCTACACTTGGAGCAGAGAGAAGGCATGGAAGAGCAGAGCATGGGGACACACATCCCCAGAGGACCTGGAGGCAGCAGGGATGTGCAGGCCTGGGTGCAGATCCTTCCCCAAAAGCCAGTGGTGGCAGTGGAAAACCAGAGGTAGAGGGCAGGACAGGAAGGAAGGAGCCTGGGAGGGCACTGGAGCAGGCAGCAGCACCCCTGCACCTCCCTCACCAACACTGCACCATTTTCAGTTTTTGGGTTTGGTGCTCCCATGCTGGCTTTGGGATTCCTGCTTAGGAAATCAGAGAAGCCAAGAGGACAACAAATGTCCCAGTCACACCAGACTTCCTCACTGCTCACCCACACCAACTCCCCACTGAAACTGCTGACAAGAACTGAGCTGAGGGAACATAGAGACTGGGGAGCAACTGCCAGAGCTTCTCTGCAGCACCTGTCCCACAGCTGACACTGGAACATTGGCTCCTGGATGCATCACAGGTTTCCTGTGCAAGCCCGGCCAGGCCACCCAGCCCTTAGTGACCTTGCTGAACAGAGGGGTCACATTTAACTCTTCCCAGGGATTGACTCATTGATGTCTAAGGCACTCAGAAATCCCCAGATGTGGGAAAAAACAATGAACAAACACCATGGAGAAAACAGAACCCAGACAGAAGAGGCCCCCCCCAACACACACACAGGTTCCCACAAAGACTCCACACATGACATCCAGGGTGTTTATAACGTGTAGTACAGACACGGTGATCCTTCTACTGAGACAGAGAAGATACCAGACAGAAGTCTATCAGGGTATTTCTGAACAGTGTTCCCAAAGGATCTCAGGATGAACTTGCTTCCACTAGGAAGGATGTTTGCTCTCAGAAGGGCCACCCAAATACTGGGCAATACAGCTGTTAGGCCAGAAAAACCACAGATGGGACAGGCTGTGATTTGCAAAGCCACCTGATTTCAGCAGCTCTGTTTGTAGCAAGTTTGCATGGTCCTTCTTCTTTCCCTGATTCAGGGATCTTTGTCTTTCTTGCCCTAAGCTGACCCGTGGTGCAGAGGGACAAGAAACAATGGAGCCACTCTCTTCAGTGCCTTGTAGGCGTCCAAGCAGTCCTCTGCCCAAGGATGGGAAGAACCAGTGGAGATGGAAGCCATTCTCTCCCATATCCATCTACCTCCCCAGCAGAGCTTTGGTCTTTTCCACGGGGATAAATTTGAGCACCAAGTCAGACAGTGCCAGCAGCAGCCGCCAGCCACACAGTGGCTTTGTCACAGCAGGCATTGTCACTCCGAGGTCTGGATGTACACAGGGACGGCCAGCATAGTGCAGGGCCCATCCGAGGCCGTCTGCAGCTCTGCCAGGGCCAGGCTGGAGGCCATGCTGTTGGGCTGCCCAGGGACCAGCTCCGAGTCAGCAGCTCCTGACCCGCCAACCACGATGGACAGGACGGCGTCCGACTCGTGGAAGGGCTCTTTGCTGGGGTCCCCGTCGGGGGGGCCGTCCCCAGCAGGGCCATCCTTGAGCTCGGGCAGCCCCAGCGCGCCGGGCAGAGCCAGCCCGGCCTTGCGGCCGCGCCCCACGCGCTTCTTCTGCGCCTTGCGGAGCTGCAGCTCCTTGTCCTTGGGCGAGCCCAGGCGGCATTTGTGCTCCCTCAGGTACTTGTGGCGAGTGAAGCCCTTGCTGCACGTGGGGCAGCGGTATTTGTAGTTGCCGGTGTGCGAGCGCTGGTGCTCCACCATGTGGGCGCGGCGGCTGAAGGACTTGTTACAGTACTGGCACTTGTGGATCTTCATCCCTGCACACAGAGGAGAGCCGAGTTAGACCCAGCCATCCTGCCAGGGGGAGCGGGACAGCTTCACCTCCTCCTCCTCCTCCTTCTCCTCCTCCTCCTTCACCTCCTCATCAAAGGGAGGGGACATTGTGCCACACACAGTAAAGGGTGGGTGGCTACAGCTTCAATGTCTGTGTTTAACCATTGTTTTAGTCCTCTATAAAGTCATAAAATATCCTGAGCTGGGAGGGACCCCCAGGGTCAGCCAGGGCAGCCCCAGCCCTGCCCAGACCCCCCAAGAGCCCCACCCTGAGCATCCCTGGCAGCGCTGTCCAAACGCTCCTGGAGCTCTGGCAGCCTCGGGGCCGTGCCCGTTCCCTGGGGAGCCTGGGCAGTGCCAGCACCCTCGGGGGGAGGGAAGAACCTTCCCTGATATCCAGCCTGAGCCTCCCTGGCACAGCTCCAGCCGTTCCCTCAGATCCTGTCCCTGGTCACAGAGGGCAGAGATCAGTGCCTGTCCCTCCACTGTCCCTTAGGAGAAAGCTGCAGACTGCAAATAAATAGTCTTACCTCAAGTAAGAGCATTATAATATCACCAGAAAAACATGTCAGCTAATTGTGATAAAAATGTAAAACAATCTAGAAGTTTTGTTTCTTTCAAGTGTATTTAGTAAATAAAGAAATTTTCACTTTTTTTTCCCCCCTCCAAAATATGGGAATGTACAGTCTGAAAGAAGCAATGACTGCACTCTCAGCCCATCCCATCTGATCCCACTCTGCAGGGCTTTGGGCACAAGGAAAGGTGTCGAGTTTTACCCCAAGAGATAAAAGTCTGATTGTTCCCTGGGGCATGGGAATAAATAATGGGAATAAATTATTTGTCTTTAATAGAATTGGGAGCATCATTTTTGGAACACAAGAAGGGAATCAGATCCCATGAGATCTTTGTTTGCATGTGAGATGGGATGGGGAGGAGTGAACAGAGCACTCTGGATATTCACTTGATAACAATCAGACCAAATAATCCAGATCAGCTCCTGATTCTCACCAGCAGGCCCTGACTACAGATTATATTGCTTTAGAAACCAGCCCAAAGCTTAGACATAATCCTGAACAGACACTCAAACAGGCCTGCAGCAAAACAGAGAGTAAAAATCTAAAGCTAGTAAATGATTCTTATTTCCCAGGCTTAGTCCTTCTGTCACATGCTCCTGCAGCACCATAAGGAATCCCAGTCACTGCATTCCCAACCACTCACCTGAATGGGACAGAATGTGAGCCTTCAGCTTGTCAGGCCTGTTGAACTCTTTATTGCAGCCCGTGTGGCTTCTGCAACAACAAATGCTGGTGAGATGTGGCAATCAGCTGAGGAACAATGTATAGACAGATCCCAGATCATAAAGAGATCCCTGACCCTTCTCTTTAGCAGCACCTAGATGTTTCTCTGGGTGCAGCCTCAGCAGGAGTTCCACTATTTCAGCCTTTCTGGGGACAGGCAAGGACTAAACAGGCTGCTACAGGGACATGTGGCTTTTCCTCAACTAAACATGGTCTATATCTCATTATGAATGCTCTGAAATGCAGCAGGTTCAAGATCCCAGCTGGAGACAGAGTATTTTGAAGGAGGTAGGAGGTTGGTTGGAGCAGGGAGAAGCCAGTCAGTCCTGGCTATCTCAAAGTCCATGGCTGTGCCATGGATTTGGGACTGCACCTTCCAAAACTCAGTTCCTCTGGCTTGTACATTAGGTCCTATGTTGTGGCAGGCTTTTGGAGACAAGGTAGTGAGTGAGAGTCCATCATCCAGGGAACCTGTGTGATCAAATAATGCTCCTTCTCTTTCAAGTGCTCCCCCAAGTCTCCCATGAATGCAGGAGCTATTTTACAGGGCTGATGAAGGAATAAAATGTGGCCCTACAGGAAATCAGTAACAAAGAACCGGGACTCTTGGGTTCCCAGTTCAACAGCACACAGCATGCCAACCTCCCCATGCATCCTGGTAGGTGCCCCAGTGTCCCCTAGGATACCTGCAGGACACATTCCCCCCATCCCAACCCCAGATATGTTCAGATGTGTTGTCATGTGCAGCCACACTACATACGAGAAGGGACATTTGTATTTCTTGAAGGGCTCGTGGATGAGCATGTGGCGCTTGAGCTTGTCCTTGCGATTGAACGCTGCGTCACACACCGAGCACTTGAAGGGCTTCTCACCTGGGGAGGAGAGACACCAGGGCTCAGGGACAGCCCAGCCACAAAGGCTGCCCTGGCCATGCACGGGGCACCAGGCCAGCTGTGCCACACTATGGACTTCCCTGCTCCATGGATAAATCACCGAGTCCAACCTATAACCTAACACCACCTTGTCACCTAGACCATGGCACTGAGTGCCACATCCAGGCTTTTCTCAAACACCTCCAGGGATGGTGACTCCACCACTTCCCTGAGCAGCCCATTCCAGTGCCCAATCACTCTTTCTGTGAAATTCTTCCTGATGTCCAGCCTAAACTTGCCCTGGTTAAGCTGGCACAGTTTAGGCTGTGTCCTCTTGTCCCGTTGCTGGCTGCCTGAGAGGAGAGACTGAAGCCTCCTGTCAGGGAGCTGTAGAGAGTGATAAGGTCACCCCTGAGCCGCCTTTTCTCCAAACCAAACAACCCCAAGTCCCTCAGCCACTTCTCAATAAAATAATAAGTGAATGGGCAGAACCCATGGTGCACACTGCTCCCACTCTCCAGGACCAAATTCCTTAGCTCTGCCATCACAGCAGGTGGGGAAGCCACCTATGTCCCCCATTTCTAACCAGTGCAGTGCTGGGCACGAGTCTGAACCAAACCCATCAATCTGAAGCCATGGTACTACAAATGACCCCGAGCTAACTCTGTCATCCCTGCAGCCAGGGCCCAGGGCAGCCAGGGCTGTGGCACAGAGGTGGGGAGCACTGGGAGCAGAGGATGGGTACCCGAGTGGATGTGGGCATGCAGCTTGAGGTAGTGCTCCCGCCGGAAGAACTTCTTGCAGATCTGGCACTTGAACTTGCTGCCCCCGCCGTGCGTGGGGATGTGGCGGCGCAGGTATCGCTCACAGGGGAACACCTGAAACACAAAAACACAGCTCAGAGGGGACACCTGAAACACAAAAACACAGCTCAGAGGGGACACCTGAAACACAAAAACACAGCTCAGAGGGGACACCTGAAACACAAAAACAAGGCTCCTACTCATGGAGCCGAGAGCTCCTGTTCCCCTCTGAGCCCTTGCCAGGTGTCCAGGCCTGGCTCAGGCCGTGCTCAGCACTCACCTTCTGGCAGTGAGGGCAGGGGAAGTTGTGCGTTGCTGTCTGCAGATGGTGCTCTAGGGCTTCTGGGGTGGAGTATTTATTGACACACTTCACACACCTGGATGTGGAGAGAAAGCACAGAGCCTGTGAGCCAGGCTACTGCAGCCAACCCCACACCACAGGCAGACCTGCCCAGCCTAGCCAGCTTCCAGGGTGATCTCTGACAGAGCTGATACAGAAAATAACCAGTCAGGTGCTCTAAAACCTCAGCAACCCACATGCCAGATCACACTCACACTTAGAATCCTTCAGAGAGAGAGCTGCTGGAAAACTGGGTGGAGAAGCCTTTAAATACTAGTTCACTTGCCACAGGCTGCCATGGGAGCACCCAGACCTGAGCACATATTCCACACTGCTTCCTCATGGAGACAAGCTTTAGGTAAGGATTTCACTTTACTTCAAACACCTCCTTCCATCTTCACTGCTTGAAGACATCAGCCCCCAGAGAAGGAGCCGAGTGGGGACACAGCATGGCAGGGGTCACACATCCTGGCAGTGTTTCTGCCAAAGCTCACTGACAGCAGGCACTGGGGATAGGCACCATCAGCAGTGAGGACAGAGACACTCACATCTTGTTCCTGCTGTGAAACCCCTTCTCCCTAGGTCAGACTAAAACCTCCTCAAGCACAGGCAGGGCTCTGATCTCAGGGATCCCCACTGCTGAGCTGTAGAACAAAGCTCTGTACTGCAAGGATAACTAGAAGCCATGGTCTAGGCAAGAAGTAGCAAATATTTATTCCACTAAGTGACTCCAGTATCTCCTGGGCTTCCTACTCTCCCTGAACATTTCCATGGGCATTCCAAAAGCTGTGTGGAGCTCTTTGTGGAACTCCTCACACTTTCCCTCCACACTAGCAGACAAGCTTTCCAAGGAACAGACCCTTCTGCAGCAAAGGGGTAGGAAATTGGTTTGGGCATGGCACCCACAATCTCTTTGCTGGAGGTGAAGAATCACAGAGAACAGGGGTTTCCCTGGCTCTCTGACCCAGCCCAGGGCAGGTTCAGTTGTGCCCATCTCAATCTTGACTGGTGATAAGAGAACTTGTAGTGACAGGATCTTCCCATATAACCAGTGCCAGCATTTCACTGTCATTCCAAGAGAATCCCTGCATTCAAAGTGCTTGACCCTTTCAGTCTGATGGAGGGACACTCCCATGTGCCACCAGGGTGTCCAAAAGCACTGTGGCCACTAGACACAGGGCCCCCTGTCCCCTCTAAGGCCCCCACCAAGCATGCTCTGCACCCACTCACTCCTACAAGCCTTGTGAGCAGCGATTGTACTGTACTTGTACACGGCCATGTCCTTCTTGGGGCTGTGCTGGGGCAGCAGGCTGTGCGAGTACTGGTGCACGCCCAGCTCGTACAGAGAGGGGAAGTCCTTGCTGCAGAGGTGGCAGCGGTAACTCAGCTCCTCCTGGTGGCTCTTGATGTGCTCAAGGAAGGACTCCAGCTTCTGGAAGGTCTGGGCACAGGTCTTCACCACACATTTGTACACCTGGGAGAAGGGAGAGCAACTGGAGAGGCTCACCATGGAAACAAGCTGGGCAAAACCTCTGCCAACAGGCAGAACTCCTTCCTTTCTGGAAAGAAGCACAGACTGTCAGGGCACACCCCTGAGAAAGCAAGGTGGGACAAAGGGGGGTTGATGTGAGGGCCTGAAACCACTCCAGTGGGTGGGACCACAACATCCCAGAACTGATTATCCCAGGACCAGAGAGCTGCCACTTAGACTGGAAACTTTGGACTTCACAGAATCATAAAGATTGGAAAAGACCTCCAAGGTCAGCAAGTCAAATCTTTGACAGAACACCACCTTGTCAACTAAACACAGCACAAAGTGCCAAGTGCAGTCAGTAACTGAACACTTTCAGGGAGGATGTCTGCACCACTTCCCTGGACAGCCCAGCCCAATGCCTGACAACCCTCTGAGTAAAGAAATTCCTCCTGATGTCCCACCTGAACCTCCCCTGGCACAGCTTGAGGCTGTTCCCTCTTGTCCTGTCCCTTGTGGGAACAGAGCCTGATTCTCCCCTGGCTGCATCCTCCTGTCAGGGAGTTGTGGAGAATGAGAAGGTCTCCTCTGAGCCTCCTTTTCTCCAGGCTGAGCCCCTGCAGCTCCCTCAGCCACTCCTCTGCCTTACTCTCTAGAACCCTTCCCCAGCTCTGCTGCCCTTCTGTGGACAGGCTCCAGCACTTCCCTGTCTTTCTGGAAGTGAAGGGCCCAGAACTGGACACACTTCACTGCTCTGCTTCCTCTCTAGCCACCCATACCTGCTTGGCTGAATTCTCACTCAGTTTTCAAATGAGTTTTCAAAGCCATCCAGACCACACAGCTACAACCCTGAGATGTGAGCTGCATGTGAAGAACTGTCAGCTCCACAGACCAAAAGGCTCAGGACAGACCCCAATAAAGAGTGCATTATATGAAGCCAATCCCAATACTGCCACCCACACAGGCACCCTGTGTCCCTACCTGCTCATTCTTGTGCTGTGTCATGTGTGATTTGAGCTGAAAGTAGGTGTTGAACTTGCTGGGGCAGAACTGGCACTGGTAAGAGCTGTCAATCAGGACAACCTGCTTGGCCTCCAGCTTGCCTGCCTCGCTCTCCTCCAAGGGGCTCAGCTCCTGGGCTGGGGGCACCGCATTCCTGGAGGGCTGGGGCAAACCTGGACAGAGGGAAAGTCACAGCCTGCCATGAGACAGCTCTGAAAGCTGCTCTGCAAGCACCATGCTGCCAGGACACACCAGGCCAGGCTCTTCTTCCCTTTCAAAGACAGACTCTTCAGATCAGATGAATCTCACTAACAGGGTTGTTTAAAATTCGTTGACATTATTAAGGGCTCTGACTACTCCCTCTTCCCCTCCCTAACCCATTCTCTTTATCCAGGGATGTAACTGTGCTCTGTGGAGCAGTCAGAGAACAGGCCTCCACCAGTGAACCAGAGCCAGATTTACTCCCACCACTGGCAGGAGACAGGAGGTAAGATCCAGCCAGTGGTTCACAGTACATGATGCCTACAAAGAGCAGCTCCAGTTGTCCCTTGTCCTAGACATGACATTGTCACTGCATTCCCTCCCTTACCAGGTCTGGGGCCACCAGCAGAAAGGGGATTCAGACACCAGCAAGGAGCTTTTCTCTGCCTCAAGTATTTACAGGTGGCCACCGTGGCCAGATCCAGCCTGGGCATGGCCTGCACAGTGCAAAGCCAGAGCACTGGGCTATCCTAAACCAGCAGCATCTGTCCCCTAGGCCAGAGCTGTCAGGTGTGGCTTCTGCACTGCCAAAGCTGTACTGCCAGGGAGTGAGAAGGGGGAGATACCTTGCACTGTTTATGTACATGCTGGGACAGAGTTTGGAGCCACTGTCTCCACCAGCACCTGAACCCACCATGGGGTATGAAATGATGCAGCTTCCAGCTGGAGCTGAGCAAATGCCACTCTTAGTGTGAGATGCTAAACGCTACCAAGGAATGCAAACAGCACACACAGCTCCCCTCCCTCCCTGTGTGGGCCTGCAGCCTCCTCACAGCACTGCTGTGCCCCACACACACCATGCCCAGACACCACACCTGTGTTCTCCTCGTCCTCAGGCTGGCTGGGGTTCAGGGCCATGACCTGCACAGTGATGGAGTTGCGGGAGATGGTGCAGCCCAGCCCCGGAGGCCACACTTTATGGGTCTGCATGTGCTTCTTCACGTTGGACTTCTGGGCAAAGGCTCGGCCACACACGATGCACTGGAAGGGCTTCTCACCTGTGTGACTGAAGGAAAAGGCAGCAGGTGAGAGAGGAGGCAGCCCCAGGGCAGGGCCTGTGGAGAGGTGGCTGCCAAAGGACAGTGCTGGGCACTTGGTTTGGCACATCACACCTGGACCCACCAAACAAGAGCTGTGAGACCTGATTCACCAGAGGAGGTGAATCAGAGAGGCCTGGGGAAAGGAATCTGGTGCACAGACAAAACACTTGTGGTCTGGGAATGACAGGGGATCAAAGGAAGAAGCAGCAGAGCCAAACAGCTCTGCAGCAACATCAGGACATTCCCTGTCAGGGCCCCTGCACAGACCTTGGGGACTTCATCACTTTCTACAAAGTACATGCCTTTTCTTCCCTGTCACCCTTCTCTCTCCTGCACACATCTCTTCTAGCTTGCAGAGCCCTGATCTGCCTGAATGTCCTCTCCTTTGTCCATAGCAAAAAGGTCTTTCTACTCGGCCCTTCTGCTTCAAGAGAAAGTGAAGAGTCTAGGCTGGGAAGAGATGCAGAACCATCACTTATTCCTTTCATCTGTTCTGAGTCCAGCTGGCTCCACTGGGGGAAAAAACTGCAGATTTCAGCCTCCTCCTGCCAGGAAAAGCTCTCTGATTAGAGCTCCCTGTATATACACTGAACTTGGCTTACACTTTGCTAACAGCAGCAAACAGGAAGGCTGCAGCTTGCTAGGGAGGGAGAGGAAAGGGAAGGGCAGAGGCAGCAAGGGGAATGCTGCTACTCCAGTGATCAGGTGACAAAAGGTTTGGCTGTCAAGGTCTCATCAGCAAGGAAAATGAGCCTCCAGTCCCAGCATGAGGATTACATCCATGATACAACCCTCACTCCAGTCACTGAGGAAAAGGTATCCTGGGGTGAGAGGAATGAAGGATCCTACCCACTGCAGCACAGATTCTGGGACATAACAAACCAGATTGCACAGACTCCCTCAGCAGAGCTGTGCCCTGCTCCATCCCAGCCACTCTGCTGTGTGCAGGGTAGGGCACTGTTACCTCCTGATGTGCTGCTGCAGGTCGAAGTTCTTGGTAAAAGCCTTGTCACAGTATGTGCATTTCAGCTTGGGGGACTTGGGTTTGCCTGAAAGGAAGAGGAATGAAATCACACACAAGAATGAGATCAAGTGGCCCAGCCCTGTCCCCACTGAGTCACAGGGCCCTCACCCCAAGGCATGACTGTCCAGGACCAAGAATAAAGAGCTTATGGAAAGGTAACACCTGCCTGGCCAGCCTGGGGAGTGGTCATGGGCACAAACATTCATTGAACACAGCCTGAGCCAACTCTACAGCTCCTGAGCAGTGTAGTCTGGTGGGGCAGGGCATCCCCCTCAGGTAACCACCACTGCCTTCCAGGGACCTTTCCAGGTACAAAGCACAAACCTTGAAGGTGCTTTGGGCACTGGGAAAAGACACAGCCTGAGTGAGAGGAAGGGCATCAGCTCTGTCTCTGCTGTGAACCCATCAAGTCACCACCAGTTTAATGCAAGGCCATTGTGTTCCCCCTCCAGAGCTGCATAACCAATGCCACACCTCAGGGAGCCCATGGCTCAGAAGCCCAGCTGGGACAAGCCCAGTGACCCCCAGGGCAGGTGCTGGCAGGGACTCACCTTCCTCCAGCCCACTCAGGACAATCCCAGTGACACCCTAGGGCAGGTGCTGACAGGGACTCACCTTCCTGCAGCCCACTCAGGACAATCCCAGTGACACCCTAGGGCAGGTGCTGACAGGGACTCACCTTCCTGCAGCCCACTCTCATTCTTGCAGCGTCGAGTTTTGGCAGCAGCAGGGGAATCAAAGCCAACCACAGAGCCTCCTCCTGCACTGCTCAGGGGGGTGGGAGCACTGGTGCTCTTGGCCTTGAACCCCTGCTTCCCAGGGCTGTACACAGGGGGAGAGGGGTACACAGGGCTTTCCACACACTGGCTTGGTACCTGTGAGAGGGCAATTCATCAGTGCAACAGGTTTGCTACAGAGAATTATACCATGCCATAACTTCCATCTCCACCCACACCAGGCTGCAGTTGGGTTGACTTCTTCTGCCAAACTGGATCAAATTTCTGGTTTACCAGTCCAACAATGTGTCCCTAACCAAACTAACACCCTGCACAGTGTGAAACCCTTCTGCTGAATATCAAAAAGCATCCAGAATTTATTAGAGCAGGAACAGGGCAGCAAAGAAACACTCTCAGGGAGCTGTCTTGTCCCTTATATATGTCTCATGCCTGGAAGGGTTTCTTATCCCTCTGGAGCAGGTTAGCAGAAGGATCACTGCTGACCCTGTGGGTTCACACCACTCGTGAAGCAGGAATCTCCAGGTCCTGCTGCCTGTCCTGGCAGGACTGCAGAAGGGAAGGAAGGTACAAGGAAACTCCAGGTGCCAAAGCACGGCTGTTTATGTCAGCATCAAGATTAGGAAAGAACACTTAAGAGACAGAGTGATCAGTCTGGAGTGATAGTTTAAGGGCATTTCTGCTGCCCACCCTGATAAATTAACACACACCACTAGTTATCCAACATTCCCATCCATTCCTGCCCACTGGCACTTCCAGAGCAGATGCCAGTAATAGAGGAAGGATGCCAAACCTCAGCCACGCCTAGCAGCTCCTGTTGTGAAGGGCAGTGCAAATGTAGAGACTGCAAACAGCTGATCCACAGTAAATCCATCTGGCCTGTGCCATTCTTTAGCAAAAGCCACCTTGATAAGCTCATTGAGATTTAGACTGGATTCTTGTCTCCACATAAGCCTGTAGTGTGCAGTGTGGTGCTCTGTGCATCTACAGAAGGTGAGCCCCTCACCTCTACTCCCTGTCACTCCCAACATGGCAGGTATCCCTTGGCCAGAAACAAATGTTCACGTCTCCTAAGCCTGTGTCAGACCTCTGTCTCTCTTAGCTGTTTCTCCTGTTCTCAGAATCCTCATCTCCTTCTGTTTGCCACCTTCTCCCAGAGAAAATAATTGTTGTCAAATAGCCTAGCCCATCTTCCCACAGTATAATTCCACATTCCTCAAGGCCAGATTGGATGGAGCAATCTGGTCCAGTGGGAATTGTCCATCCCAAAAGCAGGGGATGAGCTTTAAGGTCCCTTCCAACCCAACCCATTCTGTGACTCTCTGAGGACAGATCCTTAGGAGCAGCCCTGGCCTTACCTCCATGGGCGGGTAGGGCTGCATGCCCAGGCTCTGGATCTCCACGGTGCTGGATGCTGCCATGGGAGCAGGGGCACTGTACACCTCCACCACCCCGCTGCTGCTGCCAGGCTGTCCCGGAGCCCCCAGGCTGGGCGGGGGAGGCGGGGGCTGCGGAGGGGGCGGCGGTGGGGGCGGAGGAGGAGGCGGCGGCTGGGACAGGTAGCCGGCCCCAGCGTGCATACTCATGCTGCTCTGCAAACAGAGACACACAACACGTTGGAAATACAGCAGCCAGGAGCTGGAGGGGCTGCTCCCTCACACACATTCCCCATCCCAATTTCCCTGCAGGAACAGCAGCGATGTCTTGGCAAAACACGGCACATCCAACTGGACGGCTGGACCAGACTGTGCTGGAGGCCTGGCATGACCTGCAGGTACACACTGCCTCCTCCAAAACCCAAGCACTCAGGCCCCACTGCTTTTATTGCTTTGTTTTTAAAGCTTTTAATCCTTCTGGTTACAAGGAATATTTTCAGAGTATGGAGAGCTTGTACAGCCCAGCCAGCCTGGGGAGAGCCCAGACAACCCTCCCAGGAGGAGAGGAATCCACGGACAAGAGCCCCAGAAGCCAATCATTATATGGGGGCTCAAAAAAAGCTGGAGAGACCATATTATATACAAAGGTCTGAGCATCCAGCAACAAGCAAGTTTGTAAGCAACACCAAGCTGTGTGGTGCAGTCAAAACACTGGAGGGAAGGAATGAGGCATCCAGAGGGATCTGGACAGGCTTGAGAGGTGTGTCTGTGTGAACCCCAGGGGGTCCAACAAAACCAACTGCAAAGTGCTGCACCTGGGTCAGGGTGATCCCAAGCACAGGTACAGGCTGGCAGTGAATGGACTGAGGGCAGCCCTGAGGGGAAGGACTTGGGAGTGCTGGTGCATGAGAAGCTCAACATGAGCCAGCTGTGGGCACCTGCAGCCCTGAAAGCAAATCATGTCCTGGGAAGCATCCTCAGCAGTGTGGGCAGTGTCCCTGGAAGTGTTCAAGGCCAGGCTGGACTAGTGGAAGGTGTCACTCCCGTGGCCATGGGGTTGGATTGGGTGAGCTTTAGCCACAACTCCTTGAATCCACACGTGCCCCTTACCTGCACTGGGGGCTGCACCGCTGGCATGGGTTGGTCCAAGGAGGTGAAAGCTGACATGGCTGACATCAGCACCTCATCACTGACCAAGATGTTCCCCTGCACCAGGGTCTGAATCAAAGGTGATGGGGGAACCGTGATGTAAGTGGAGATTTGCTGAAAGAAAAGAAAGATACACTGTTAACAGCAACAGGACAAAGCAATACTCAAACAATGACACTGCCTTTTACTGAGCCTCAGGGTCTCTGCTTTCATAGCCTCTGGTCAGCAGTGAGCCACAGTAATTATCTGCAGCTTCCTGCTGAGTCCATGGGAGTTCTTAGCTCCACAAACGTTCTTCAGAAAGGAGGAAAAAAATAGCACAGTGGCTCAGAAAGTGGCCATTGGCTGCAATTCACATCAGGGGTTATTAAACAAGATCTGCAGGACAAACTGGTCACAGATAAGGTCAGGCCTCTCCTGGGTGCTTGCCCCAGCAAGGGAAGGTGGAAAACTCAGGGAGGCTGCTCTGGTTCAGATGGTGAACATCAGGCTAATCTCTTCAGACTTGACTCAGGTTATAGCATGGGAAGGAGGCTATTGAATTTTTTGGCAGTAAATAACCTGTGTTTGCAGCCCTGAGAAGAAGCACCATCCACTGGGACTACATTAATTTGCAAAAAGCAAATTTGAAAGTACTTTGGAAGCCACAGCTGCAGGCACATTACTTGTCATGCATCAGAGACTCACACTGGAGGATTCTCTAGGGAGTGAGAGTTACTCCAGAGGGGATATTCCCCCAACATTCATCACACCACATTACGTGGGCTTATTTGCAAGAATGAGAGAGAAGGGATGCAGGAACAAAGCTCCTCCACTTCTGCCCATGAGACAGACCACAGCCCGAGGGACAGCAAGAGCCACAGTCCCCTGAGCACCATGAGAGTGCACCCAGGCTTGTGGCCAGGCTCTGACACTGGGGCTCTTCAGTGGAGCCCAGGTCTGGCTGCAGCACAGACAGAACACGAAACCCCTTCTGTCCTGTCCTGAAAAACGGCTGTCAGACATTTCTGCTGCAGGACACACCTCACTGCAGAGGGCCTCACTTTAACCACAAGGTAAAAAGCCAACAAAAGGTCAGCTGAGCCTCCTAGAACAGAGCTCAGTCACGAGGCACCACTGGATGTAAAGCCATCACTCTGGTGCCCCCAGCCCCAAATGCCAGCACGGTACCTGCCGGCCAGCACTGGGAGCCTGCTGCACCGAGGTGATGGACGGGGTGTACACGCTGTTGGTGGCCAGAGACACCGAGGACAGGGACGGGGCACTGCCCTGGCACTGCTCCCTCTTGTGGGTCATGAAGGCAGGCAGGGAGTTGAATTGCTTCTTACACTTCCCACACAGGAACACGTCTTCATCATCTGCAATGAAGAAGAGCAGAGCTTCATGCTTCTCCTGCATTCCCCACTGCTCCAGCCAGCAGCCACAGTGCAGGGTAACATTGGATTTGGATTTCAGAATCTCGAGGGCATCATCATCAGGAGACAGCAGCTAAAATAAAAGGACCAAGCTGTCCCTCCTTCCCCAGCCCAAGCTCTCCCTAAAGGCAAGCCATGTGACTGAGCCCATCTTAGCCCTGCTCCCACACACAGACCCCACTGTCTCCCTGGGACACACTAATCCCACTGGCTGTCTTCTCATCCCAAACACAGGAGCGACCAAACTTGCTCCTGTAGCACCCTCTGCACTTAGTCAAAGCAGCTCTTTCCAAAGCATCAGCATTATACTGGCTGAGGCAGATTTTATTACTCAGGTTGCACAAAGCATGAGAAGACCTCGGATAAGGGCAAAGAGTCACTCTCAGCTTGTGTCCTAAAGCCACCCTCCACAACACTGCTGGCTTTTGGCACCTATGGCTGACGTTAGAAGCAAAAGGAAGACAAGCCAGTTACATGTCCCAGCTGAAATCCGCAGTGTTAGCAAACCACACACCATTTACACTCCATGCAGGCTGAATCACAAGGCTGTTCCCCTGTCTGAGTCACAGCCTGAAGTTGACCATTTTTGGGGACACAGACTGTAACTCCTTGGGGGGATAACTCCCCATACACCCAGCAAGTTCTAGTCCAGCACTGTGAGGGTCCACATGCACATAAATTACCAGCTCCCATATTCCTTCATACACAAATGCTCCAGGACTGGAGCATCTGAGCATCTCCAGAGAAGGAGCAGATATTAAATAAAAAACATGAACAGTAACAGGCACTAGATGTGGAGACAGTGGCTTCTCCTTCCCTTTGTATCTTTATTGGGACCTCATGGTCAAGTCTGTTGTCATGACTGCCTCCAAAAACATCACTGCTCGCTTGGGCACTTGTCTCTTCCTCCTGCTCTGCCTGCTGCTGCTGAGGGCTCACAACACTCAGAGCAGCACCCTACACACACAGCTGTGCATGCTGCAGGGGGGATGTGCAGCCCTCCTGCCCCTGTCCTCTCTCCCAGTGGCACCAGGACTCACCCATGGGCTGGATGACAGCAGAGGAGTTGACACTGGGAGCAGACGGATCCGTGACACCTCCTTGCCCATCCAGTAAGGACTGCACAGCCAGCACTGTCTGATTATCCATCCCTGAAAGGAGACACAAGCATGGATGGTGAACTGAACACAGCCACACACTGGCAGCTCCCTCCTGAGCCACTCCCCAGCTGCTACTCTGTCCTCACCTTCTCACCCTCCACTGCATAGCACCAACTACCACACAACAGCAACACTCCCACCTGTCTTCAGAACTCCTCTGGTGCAAAAAGAGAAGGGAAGAAGGGCAAGGAAAGGCAAAAGAGGGTTTGGTTTCAGGCACTTGGTGCAGGGAGGAAGGATGCTTGTAACCCTGGGTAGGAAAAGAGCTGAGAATGTCACAGGGAATGTGGGGATATCACAGGGCAGAAGCCTGGCTGGAACTGCCCAGGGATGCAGCACAGACACCGAGCTCAGGGCAGACAAAATCCTGTGTGCAGCAGCTCTCCCAGCAGTGTCACAAATGCCTCCCTGTTTTCAAGGCCAACACTCCCAGATCTGATCAGACACAGGGCACACACACCCAGTCAGATCTGTTGTTAGGATCAACTTACTTGCTTTGGCACAAACATTTTTCACTACAGCTAAAACATTTTAAAATATTCCAGCTAAATACAGAAGATTGGGACTGCTCATCTAGGGAGACAACCTGGCCAGCAGCATGGGACTGTGGACTAAGAATGACACACTCTTTCTTTTTGGAAATTGAATGTAAAGACACAAAGGACAATCTGACTTTGGAAGAAAAAGAGCAAAAAGGGGTAACTTTTATGCACCATTCCTTCCTATTGCTTTCATGACACAGAACTCACAAAGGAAGCAAATGGCACAGCAGGGCTGTATGTTATATATTGTGGATTATGGGACAGAAGAAAGCTGGGGGGTTCTTAGGTGGTTTTTCACTTCCAGATCTTTGTAAAGTGAAACTGCCAAGCTCTGAACTCAGAACTATGTGCCACAGGACAGGAAAATCAATTGGTCTGATCACTCGTAAGCAGTGAGGTGAGGATTGTGCTGAGATGAGGAGAGGTTGCTCAGCAGACAGCAGTACAAAAGACAGTGAAGCACCACAGCAGATCACAGCACAGCAGGAGCATCCACCACCCCAAGTTCCTCTCATAAAATTTCTCCTCAACAACTGGAATGTTACCTTCTTGATGGGGGAGTACCCATATAATCTACAGCCTTCTAAAGATACCCTAAATACTCATTTCTCCTGCATTTCCAGTGTGAAGTATGTCACATGAAGATTCTGTGAACACCTTTTTCATCTTTTCACTGAGAAGATGCTGCAAACCCTGCTCGTGTCCCTGGGAGAGAACAGAGCACCACCCTCCCAGGGCACACGCAGCTGCTGGAAGGCAGCAGATCCCACAACATCACACACTCCCATCAAATTCCCACCATGCCTATGGGAAGCAGAGATCTTTCACACAGATCACAGAGGCACAGCAAAGCTGCAGGTCCAGTTCTGCAAGCCTTGGCTTGCAGGGAGAGCTGGAGCCAGCCCTGCAGCTCAGCCCTGCCGGCAGAATGCCGCTGGAACACTGCTGGGAGGATCTCCTCACTCCAGGCAAAGCCCTGCTCTAAAATACACCTCCTCCTGCACAAAAATCCTCTGGTCAGCGGCAAAGGGAGCACTGCAGGCTTCTGACAGCACAGTCAAAGCAGAGAGAGGCATGGAGCAGTTTCTCCAGCAAAAATAAGCTATAAGGAAAAGAAGGATCCAAAATTCAGACAAAGTATAGTAAGGGAATAATTACAATTGCACAAATAGTGGCATTCCTGATGTGCCTGGCACTGGACAACTAGGTTTCCTTCTGGCACAGAATCAGAGCTTCCAAGGAAAAAAGCCAAACATCCCTAGTGATCCCACTAGGAGGAAGAAGCTTGAGGAGAGGCCAAGACACAATGATGCAGCAACATCACCAGTGCTGCACTCAGCCACTTGATGGAGAAAAATGGCCCAGGAATATTTATCTGGCAGTTCAGAACCCCTGCACTTCACTGAGTAACTGCACACCACCACACCTTCCAGAGGGAAAGCCCTGAAGACATGGCCAACAAGCCATGAAGACAAGGTGCCAGTCACAGCCATCCACAGACTCCAGGAGAAAGCTCTGGATCGATCCTGCCCTGCCTACAGCCAGCACCAGTCTGCAGGATGGAACTTAACACAACACACCTAGCTCCCTCTTTCCTGGCAGCAGCAGGAGCCGAGGTGCCCAGAGCCTGACAAAAAAACGAACTGATTTGGAGAAGCCAAAATAAAAGCACAGGACTACTGACGTGTGCTTTTTTTTTTCCTTTCAAATTTCTCTCAGCTGGAGATGAAACAAGACTGTCCGTGTCACCCAGGTGCTAATTTGCCCTCCTGATAAAGCTTTTTTTTCTGACAGGAGTACCAGGAGGTGAAGATGCACCTGTGCCCTGCAGCAGGCTGCCCTAAGAATGCCAAGTCACCACTGACTTGTAATCCAATCAACAAGACAAAACAAACAAGCTCGGGCACTAAAAGCTGCCAGTTGCTGTGGGCTTAAAAAAAAACCACTTTTTTTCAGTTTGCTAAAAAGCTTTTCTGTCCAGAATTCTACAGGGAAACTAACACAATGAGAAGCTGGTTGCATAGAGGAAATAGGGACCTGATTCTAGACAGGATGCTGGCAAATGCACCAAGTAACCTGACAAAATAGAGAAAAATATTTTTTCTCTGCTTCTCTCTCTGCTGCTGTAGTCACAGGTGATATTCAAAAGCACAGGTGACAATGGCAATGCCACGCCTCCCCGGCAGTGGGGTGTCCCCATTTAAAGGAAAATACATCTGTAATCCAATTTAGGAAATCAATGCCTATGAAATAGTGTCTCTCCAAAGAGGTAGGACAGTGTAAGACTGCCACAGCTTGGCACGTCCTCCCTGGATAGCACCTGCCTTTAACAATATCCCAACACTAAAGTGAGATACACTTGAGCACAAATTCACCCACACAACAGCCACTGCCCGGGCTGTGCCAAAGAGCCCGGTCACCCTCAAAATATACATGCAGGGGCCAGCACCGCCCCAGGCACGATCGCTGGGGTTGGCACGGAGCACGGCACAGCGCTGGGACCAGCACTGTGAGCCCTGGGGCACGGAGAGGACGGGGGACCCCAGCATGCAGGGACATGGGAGGCACAGGAGGGTGAGCGTGCCCTGGGGATTGGAGCTGCTGTCCCCTGGGCACAGGGCAGGGAGGGGAGGAGATGGCCTAGAGCACCAGCTACGGGATGGGATGGAGTGTCCAGGAGCACCAGGAACAGGGGCAGGGTAGGGAGGAGATGCCCGAGAGCAGCAGGCACAGGACAGGGAGGGCAGAGGGTGCCTTGGGGCGTCGGGCACGGGGCAGGGTAAGGATGCGGTGCACCGAGCACAGGGCCCGTGGTTAATGAGGGCTAGCCGGTGCACAGGGCACTGTGCTGGGCGGTGCGGCGATGCCGCGGCGTGTACTAGGAGGTGGCACAGGGCCGGGGGACCGGCGGTGACAGCGGTGTCGCAGGGAACCGCGGACGGCGTGGCGAGCCCCGGGCTACCGGCGGGCACTGCAGCTGCTGCGCCCGCGGCGCGGGAGACAGCCCGGGGCTACCGGGAGCGCCACACGCCGCGCCGGGCCGGGCCTCACGGGGCGGCCCCGCCGCGGCCCCTCGTCCCGTGCGGCGGCGGCGCTGAACAGGGGGAGCTCGGAGGAGCGGGGGTCGCGCACCCTGGCTGTCGCCGCGGCCCGGGAGGTCCCGGCGCGGCCCCGGTCTGGCCCCGTTACCTTCCAGCGCCTCGAAGATCGCCTGCGCCATCTTGGAGCAGCGGCGGTAGCGGAGCCGCCAGGGGGCGCCCGCCGCCCGCAGCGGCCCCACGGCGCGGGAGAGGTGGGGGAGGCCCAGGGGCGTGGGGATCGTGTTCAACCCGGGGCACGGCGGGGCGGCACTGACACAGCCCGAGCAGACCAGGCAAGGACTGCCCGACGGCCGCCCCTGCCCTCCTCGGGCTTCCGGCGAGGCCGCTGCGACCACGACCCTCGGCCCATGACCGGGCTGTGCCGGGCCGGGCTCAAGCGGCGCCCGCCACTCTCACGGAGCGGGTGGGAGGGGCCCCTCCTTTGACTCCCATTGGCTGCGGGACAGACTCTCCGCATCAATGAGACAATGAGGTGGTGCCGTTTATTGGCCGAGAGCCGTGATTGACAGATGTGCGGACCTATGGGAGCGGCGGGAGGGGCACCGCCCCCGGAAGCAGCGTGCGGCGGGGTGCCATGGCCGGCGGGGCCATGGCGGGCGCTGGGGATTCGATTCGCGCTTTGCTCCGCGCCGCCAACGCGCTGCTGCAGCAGCGCCGCTACCACGCCGCGCTCGCCGTCATCAAGGGCTTCCGCAATGGCGCCGTGTGAGTGCCGGGCCCGGGCGGCGGGGTCTCCGTCCCCCCCGGTCCGTGGGGAGGCCGGGGATGCTGTGGCGGGGGTGCGGGGGAGGTGATTCCGCCTCCCTCACCTGCACTTGGGGTGGTCTGAATTGAATTGGGGGTCACCTTCGGGCCTGGCTCGCTGAGGTGCGTGTGCTCTTCTCCCTCTGGCTGGGCTCCTCCCGGTTTGCTGGGCTGTCTTAAAAGTAATAGATATTTGGCTAAACAGCCTTTAATAGGCTGTTAGTAGAATAGAAATAGAATCATTTCGTGGTATAAAACAAAGTCTATGAAATACCTGTCCACCTTTGCAGTTATGGAGCCAAAATCCGTGCCCCACACGCCCTGGTGATGACTTTCCTGTTCAAGAGTGGAAGGTATGAACCCTAATTCTGCATTTCTGTGTTGCTGCTTAGAATATTTTTGTTTCAGTTGCCGTTTTTCATGTTTTCAGAGGGTTTAAAAAGCTTGGGGATGTGTGAGCTATGATTGAGCCTTGTCCTGATAGTGAAACAGACACAAATATATATAATTGAGGGAGTTAATCACTCATGGAGTGGTTGATGAGAACCAGAGGACAGAGGGGGAATTAGCAGATGCCAACAGCAGTGTTCTGTCCTGTGCTGAAATATGGGAACCCAGGCTACAGCAATTAGCAATGCATATTGTGCCTTTTCCTGAGTGCCAGAGATTTGCATTTAACAAAAACCAAAAAAAAAAAAAAAAAAAAAAAAAGAGTTTTAAAAGGGCTGTTTGAGTAGTGAGAAAATTAAACACAGTCCATAGTCCGGGTAGGGCTGTGCTCTGATGAGTGAACCAGAGCTGAGAGGATTTCTCCTCCTTCCCAAGCCATCAGTGTAGGTTGGGGATGCAGTGACCAGGCTGAGCGAGTGCAGGGTCCTGCCCTTGAGCTCTCCTAATTGTCTGTTTGTTTCTCTCAGTTTAAGGGAGAAGCTGAAATCCATTGCCCAGGCCACGTACGCCCATTCCCGGAACCTGGCCTATTTTGTGTTCACCTACAAGGGGCTCCTGGCAGCACAGTCCCGGCTGCAGGGGAAAAAAATCCCATTTCATACTTTCCTTGCAGCCTGCATTGGGGGCTGGCTGGTGTTTGGTGACAACAATCCCATCAACAGCCAGGTAAAGGCACTTGCTAAGAGTTTCTCTGGCCAGGAAAAACAAAGGTGCCAGGAAGTGCTTGGTGGTGCCTGTTTCTGACCACAGAGCATTGCTCTTTTATCATATTCTCTGCACAAATTGCTGCTTTGACTGCTCTGCACTCAAGTCCCAGGTGTGCCTGTGTGTCTCCATGAGCAGTGTGGGCAGCTGGACTGCTGGAAGTCCAGGTTTGCCTCCAGAGCTGCACTGAGTTTGTAGGAAGGCAGTCAAGTGACCCAAAGCTGGGGGGTTTTCCCATCTGTCACCTGAGCTGTGGTCACTACCTGTGTGTTCCTGGTCTGGCCATCGCAGGGTTAAATTCTGTTGTGAGTGTAGAACTTGATCATTTAGAGCTGCACTGAAGTAAACTGGTTGAACTGACACAAGCTGCTCAGGGGATGTTTGATTCTAAGCTGGTTGTTAACACACAGTCACAAACCAAGGAGGAAAACACGGAACTGCAGATTAATCCAAAGTGCTCGACTTAAGCCAGGCCTTCAGGCTGGTGTTAGGCTGTGTCCAGACTCCTGAGCTCACACCTGCTTGGCAGGACTGCTCTGGGTCTGTTCCATCAGCACCATCCGAGGTGGCATGAACTGGCAAAGACAGAAGTTGTGCAGCTGCACAGAAGCGTTGCATGAAGTGATCGCTAAATCAGAGCAGCACGGCTTTGAGGAGGCACAAATACCTGTGGCTTTGCAGACTGCTGACAGGGGAGGTTACAGCCTGTTTGCTTTGAAGTGGGGGAATTGTTCCCACCCCTCCTGCCTGGATTGTCACTTCTGAATCCCTGCAGCTGGCTGTGCTCTGTCCTTACCCCCTGCTCTGGGTTTTTCCTCCTGCAGATCATCATGTACCTGCTGTCCCGGATCCTGTTTGGTTTGTCCCGGCTGGCTGTGGAAAAGGGCTACATCCCACAGCCCAAGCAGGATCCCTTTCCTCTCGTGGCTGCCCTGGTGTGGGGGACAGTCCTATGGCTCTTTGAATACCACAGGGAGACTCTGCAGCCCTCCCTGCAGTCCTCCATGACCTACCTGTACGAGGACAGCGAGGTGTGGCACGACCTGTCTGACTTCCTCATTTACAACAAAAGGACAGATAGCAAGTAGGTGCTTCACTGTAAAACACCTCAGAATGGGATGGGACTGCCCAGCAGCTGAGGGAAAAGGTTATTCTGTTGCTCTTGACCTGTGATTTTTTAAAATTAACATCTATCAAGCAGAGTTGGCTCTTGTCTCCAGGCCAGAATGTTCTGATCAGTCTTTTGGCTCCTTTTAGAGCAAGCACACGCCCCACAGAAACTTGTTACAGTCTTTTTTAAGAGGCCTTATTTTCTCTACAAGTGTGGCATTGGGGTATGTTCTTTAAAAACTAAATGTATTTATAAAATGACAGCCTGACACTAAGTGGAGAGTGTGAAAACATGTTCTATGGCTCATCTGAATGCTTAGAAGTGTTTTTTTTTCTATAGTTCATCTGAGTGTTTAGAAGTGTTTTTTCTGTGCTGCAGTGTGATCGAGGCTGAAGGGAGTGAGGGACCTGCTGAGCTCTGAAAGCAGGGCCATCATTTCTTCATTGCTGTGGATGGCTGGAAATCCTCTTTAAATTATTACAAGGACAGTTGTGTGCTCCCTGAGAGAATTCCTTTGCAGTTTTCCCTCAGGGAGACAATAAAACGTGTGAGAATAGAACTGTTAGGATTGTTTTGTACAAGCCTGGTAAATCAGGCTTGGAAAGACTGTTTTTGCCTGGTTTCTTTCCTGCACTTGGGCTGAATCTGGGCCTCTGCAGAGTGCACTAATGAATAACCTGTAATTATTTTAAATTTGTTTGTAAAGCTTTTAAAAACTTCTTAAACTAAATACCAAAACAGTTATACAACTTGGGCTCCTCTACAACCAGGCCTTGGATGTCACGCTGGGGACTTTGTGTGTCTAAGGGAGCAACATTTACCAAGCACTTTTATTTTGGTGGAGCATGACAAGGGCTTCTCTGAGGTCCAGAATCTGCCCTCCACAGCAGTGGCACATGTTGGCTGTACCCAGATTTGAATCTGATTTTGTACCTGTAGTTTGTGCAGGCTCATTGCTGAGCCAGGCTGAGGCCATGAATTAATTTATTAATTCTCTTCCTCTTCTTCTGAGCCCCTGGATAGGGCAGCACGCCCTGAGCTGTGGCAGAAGATTGACTAGATAGCTGAGAAAGCACAAAAAGCAGTTTAATTAATCAGTTAATAAACTCCTAATAGTGCAAGGCACTCACCTGCCATGTAACACTACACAGTTCACTCAGTGATGTGCACTGAAATAATTTCCTGCCACACTGCTTTGATGTGATGATATTTCCAAGAGATTCATTAGGTTCCCTGTTCCCTTTTGGCTCAGTTGGGACTATTTGGTTCACTTTCCCTGTATCCACCTGCTTTTCCCTGACCTGCCCATGCCATTTCATAATCCTGCTGATGCTCTCTTCATCATCCTTTGAACTCTTTACCCTCCAGGCTCTGGCAATTTCTCCTATTCAATGGTACAGCTGAAACAGCACGTTTAACTTCAGGGAGCTTCTGAGTAGAAAAAAATTCTCAATTTCTTCTTAAGTCATTTTTCCTTCTCCTCCTAAATCCTTTGTTACTGTTTCTCATATTCAGAGTGCTGCTTTGCTCTTTATTTTTCCACTTTTCTTTGTCCATGTAAATCCATGATGTACATGATGCCCAAAAACCAAGATACTTCTTTGTCATCATAACTTTCTATGATCCCTTTAACTTCTAATTTCATTGCTAACTTCTAATTAACTGCTGTTACAGTCTGGATTGAATAATTGAATTGGAACATCCATCAGACCCCATGAAAGCTGTAAAATTAGGAATTTGGTTTGTTTCTTTTGGTTAAATATTTTTCTCTGTATAGAGAAGCATAAAGATTCAATACAGAAAAATGCTGAAGCTACAGGTGAGGTCTGATTCCTTTATAAATATCTTTATTTCCACCACTGCTGGGTATTTGAAGCATCACAATTTTTTCTGTCAGAAGCCTCAATATTGTTCCAAATAAGAGCATTGGTATTCTGCTAAAATTGCTGAATTCCTGCAAGCATTGATGGGATTTCAGAAAGCTGACAGCTGTGGCTTGGGAATTGCTCCCTAAAACTATTAAACTCACAAATCCTTGACCATGTGTAATTATTGCAGCAAAAGGTTCTGTGAGCTGGGTGTCTCTGAGAAGGTTTTGAGCTGTTAAATTTGTAGCTGGTATTTCTTTCTCTGAGAAGGGCTTGTGGAATAATCTTCCTGTGCTGGGAGTTGTGCTGCTGTGGCTGCTGGTGAAGCCCTTCAGTGTCCCTGAGCAGGACAAGTGGCTTTTCCTGACCTTTTCACACTGCTCTCTGTCTTCTAGAAAATAAACCCCAGCCAAAATCCAGTGTGTGGAATGAGCCTGGCAGCAGTGAGCCTGACTTCTCCTTGGTTCAAAACGCCCTTTTTCTTTTAGGAATCTGTCCCTTTGTAAGGAAGCCATGGCCTGGCCTCCAGCCATGTGCAGTGGAGCCCCAGGAGGCAGCTGCCATGCCTGGAAGCTCCCGGGAGCAGCACAGCTTTGGCCTTTGCTGGCCGTTGGTTTTCCTGCTGTGCTGGGCCAGGACGTTAAGCTGCAAGTCAGTGCTTTCCCCAGGGAAGAATTGGGACAGCTCCTTAATGACATCAGCCCCCATGGCTGTTCCTGGGACCAGATAGCTGGGGATGAGCCCCTTCTGCTGCCAAGGTGTTGGAACAATGCAGGCGTGTAGTAGGGAAGTGAACTAGAAGTAATTTGTCTGAGTCAGACTTTTGGGATATGTAAGTGACACTCCCTGCCCTCCCCCAAGGTATTGTGTGGGGAATGGAGGGCCCTGTTTGGGTTCCCTTTTTATTAGCATTAAAAGCAAAAGAAATAAAGAGACAGTTGGGAAGCCACCTGCATATGGCCAAGTGCTTAAGGACCACAAAGAAGGGCCATTTTCTCCCCCCAGCCCGACTGGTTTTGAATTTTAAGATGAGCACGGGGTTATTTGCCTACAATAACTTTATTTTCCCTTTTTATTTCTTCCTTGACACCTGACTGATGCTGAGTGTCTCTCAAGAGGAGCAGAGTGTCTCAATCTTAGCTCAGTTTGTCAAAAGCAAGGAACACTGGTTAAAACTGAAGTGTTTTAAAATTATGCTTCTTCAGATTTTAAGCCTCTCTTAGAGGCAGTTTTAAAGGTTAATTAATCGAACTGATCAAAAGTTTTCAGCAATCCTGAGCTTTTCAAGCAGACTGACTATCCTGGGCTATTAATCATTTATTTTATGAAGGAACAAAGCAGGCTCAGGGTTATTTACTGCCGCTGCCTGCTGCCCTGGCATACCCACTGTGCTTCCCTTCCCTTTGGAGGACAGCTTGTGTGCTGGGGCTGGCTCTGGGGATGGCTGGAGAACCCTTTCCGGGACAATTGCATTATTTAACAAAGGTGAAAATGAGACAGCTGCCTGACATTTGGGTTAGGGAAGGTGTTCTGGGCTGTGTTTGATGCTGGCAGTGAAGGAGAGGGTATTTCTGAAAGCAAAACCTGTGTTTGGCCACTCAGTGCTGCAGAGAAGGGCTGGAGGAGGCAGGGAGCTGTGACCCTGTGTCTGTGCAATAACCACAGAACTGGCTCTGTTCAGGGCATTTATCAGAGAATTGTGCCATGGTTTAGGCTGGATGGGACCTTAAAAATCATCCCACCCCCCTGCCAAAGGCAGGGACACCTTCAGTTATCCCAGGAGGCTCCAAGCCCCATCCAGCCTGGCCTTGGACACTTCCAGGGATGGAGCAGCCACAGCAGCTCTGGGCACCTGTGCCAGGGTGGAGAGGCTGCAGAGAAGCTTTGATATTGTTGCTATGAGCTTTTCCTGCCCTGCTGGAATAGGTCAAGCTCTGCTTTACACCGAGCTGGGTGTGGGTGGGAGAGCAGAGATGATCCCTGGCTGCTGAAAGAAACCCAAAGCAGAGTGAGCTCTGCAGCCAGCTGGGAGCTGCCTGGTGCTGCTGCAGCAACCAGAGCCTTGTGCAGATCCCTCACCCAGGAGAAGCTGCTGGGACTCCAGCTCGTGTTCCCTGCATCAGCACAAAGGTGACCTTTGGATAATACCCCGAGCTGTGCACTGCTCCCTGTTTGTCAGGTTGTGTTTGTCTCCCTGGCTCATGCCAGCCTGAAGCAGAATGTGTTTTCTGATGCAGCTTTTGAAACCCAACAGATAAGGGAGGAGGGGAAATAAGGCGTCGTGTCTGCCTGCCACTGTTAATATTTTTGGGGTGTTAATCTTGAGTTTTCAACCTGTGTGTTCCTACCAGATTGGTGGAGGAGGTAACTTTTTTCTTTACTTAGAAGAATTTTCATGTCTCTGGTGATGAGGAGGGAGAAAAACAAAAATAAAAGCTCTATAATACAGGTATTATTACCTCTGTTTTTGATATATATTTTGTTTTCATGATTGCTGTGTAATCCAGGCCCTGATTTTCTGACAGCATAGAATAAAGTAAAGAACATAAACTCAGGTAACTCATGTGACACTGATCAGAATGCTTGTAGAAATAACTTGGGGTTTGGGTTTAAAATAAAAAAAAAAGAGAGGGCAGGGGGTTGTTGATGTAGCTCTGTGCACTATGAATTGCCTTCTTGTGGTCATTATCTCTGTATAATCACTCTTTGAATATGACAATACTGTGCTTTCTCTAAAAATAAAAATCCTAATTTTTTGTCTTTTTTTACTGTCATAATTTTTAAGCTAAAATCTATGAAGCAATGCTTGATTATTGCATGTGTGTAGTCCTGGATGTAGAGAAGCCATTTAGAAGGTGCAGTTTTGGCATGGCTTGGGCTCTGGTGTTACTGGCTTGGAAACAACAACCAGTGCTGCTTTGACCCCATCATCAGACTTAACTCCTGCAGGGAATGCCAGGAAACGTAGGGAATAAAGGATGCCAGCTGCAGAAACAAATTGGGATGGCTGACACCTTTTTTTTTTTTTCCCTAATTTGACCAATAGAGAAAATAAGGATGTCTATGGATGGTTTTGCTGCCTCTTCCAAGCTAAAAGTTGAGGGAATGTGCTGTAGAGGTGATTGCTGTGGTAGTGGAGATGCAGCAATTGCTGAGTGTCTGTAAGACCAAACCTTCAGCTTTGTAGCTGTTGGAATGCTGGAGTGTCCAGCCTGGGACCATGAGAAGCCAAATCTTCCAAACTGATGTCAGTCCTACCTCCAAGTGGTTTTTTTCCTCCTCACACAGTGTTATACTCTGTCTGAGCCCTTGTTCTGCTCTAGATGAAGCTCTGGGTGACCTGTAGGTTTTGTTCTGACAAAAGCAAAAGTGTTCAAACACTTCTGCTACATTTTGGGTGCTCAGAGTGCTGGGAAGTGAACCTGGGCTGGCTGGAGACACTAAGGAGAATTAGAAGCTAAAGCCTGGCATATTTCCAAATCACTCCTTGATAACCCTCAGGCTCCCCAGAAACACTTCAGCCTCTCCACTTTTCCATGGGGTTTGAGTGAAGGAAATGGAAGAGCCTTGTGGAATGGAGTGGCTTTTAGTGTTTGTGGTGCTTTGGCTCAGAGGATGAGACAAGGCTGCCCTGGCTGGGTGTGAGGAGCAGAGCAGGAGGGGAGTGGGCTCCGTGCCCATCACTTGCACAGAGACACTCTGCACGATGTGAGCTTTACAAACACATGCCACCACAGGAGAGGAAGAGATCTCACTGCTGAGTCTGTTGTGCCCAGCATCCAAAAGAGGGGCTGACCTGGTGTCCTGCGAGAAGAAGGGCTGGGTCATCTCCTGTAAAAGCTGCAAGGGAACAGGCACTGCCTGGCTTTTGGGACTGGGATCTGATAGGAGACACCTAAACCAGGGCTGCTGTCTTCTGCCACTGGCCAGCTTTAGACACTCAGTTTGTGCTTACAGAAAATTGCTTTGGTTTGCACAGACCAGTGATGGCTCAAGTGGCAGAAATAAGGGACTGTAGGCTCAGGGCAGCAGAACTGGGGTGGGTCTGGGCTTTCCCCAGCTGCCTGTCCCCACCACAGGAAGATTGTGCCACACTGCCAGGTCTTGTGAATAAATCAGTGAACTGGGAACGGGGGCACTGGCAGGAGACCCCCGGGAAGTCCTGCTCCCCTTCATGCCCTGTGCACATTCCAGTGACAGCTCAGCACACTCCGTGTGGGAACTGCTGGAGGCAGGACCGACTGCGATGACAGGGACAGTAAATGTGCTCCTGGGACACCCACATGTTGTCCTGAACCGAGCATCCTGAGGGGTGCAGGTTTGCATCCTGCCAGCTCTCCTCCCACCCTGCTCCCGCTGCCAGGTGATTTTTCCAGCGCAGGTACCAGCTCTGGCTCCACCTGCAGACTTTTCCCAGCATACACCAAACTCTGCGACTGCTGCGGGCTAAATCCCGCTGGGGCACAGAGTGTCTGAACTTCCCAGCCTTCCTGATGGTGTCCGGGACAGAGCGGGGCCGTGCAGACAGGACTTTATCAGGGAGCAGCACCTGCCAGACAGCTAATCTTGGGAGCACGTCTGCACTCCTTAGCAGGGCTGCCGGGGCCGGGGGGAGGCTGCAGCTGTGCAGGAGACGGGATTCATCTGCTTCCCCTCATCCACATGCAAGGAAAGCCCCTGCCCGCGCTTCTCCCAGCAGCGTTTGCCTTTCATTTGTCTCCACGGCCGCCCCTTTTCGCGCCGCCGGCGCTCAAAGCCTTGGAGAAGTCCGGGAGAGGGGGCAGAGCCTGCTCCCCCCGAAAAGCTCCTGCATGAATTAGGGGAGGGGTGAAGGCAGCCTTTGTGAGCCCAGCGGGAGCAGCTGGTGCAGCAGCTGTGTCCCAAACCCGGCCTCATCCCAGGAAGCGCCGGGCTGAGGCTCCCCAGGGATGGGGAGAGCACGGCCAGCCATGCGCTCCCGCCCGGCTGCTGGGGTTGCCTTTTCCCCCCTCCCCAGATGGAAGAAGCATTAACTGTGTGCAAACATCTGGTCTAACTGTTGCTTCTGCTTTGCAGTAATGATGATATTGCAAGGGAAGGGCTCTGGAGAGTGGGGCCTGCAATATTAGAAGGGCCAAGTGTTAATTAACTGTATTAATTTCCTTTAAGCAAGGCAGCGTCTCTGTTTGTTCTCTGCTGATGAAGAAATGAGGCACAGCGAGTTGATTTGATTGGTCACGGACATGCACCATGTTACTGCTGTATTTAAGGATGGAGGGATCCAGGGAAATCACAGCCCTGCTCTGCGTTGGCTGTCCCCAGGGGAACTGCAGCCACTGCCAAAGTATCCAGCATCAAATCCTTTAAAGCCAGAAACCTGTTAGGCCAGCACAGGGGCACTGCATGTCAGGATCTGCTCTGCAGCAGAGGAGTTAACTCATCCCTGCAAATGCCTCCTGCATCCCACGCACCGCTGGGAAAAACAGCCCATCTCCTGCATGGCAGGCAGGTCAGGGTTGGCAGCGGGGCTGGGGCGGGAGCCAGCGCTGCCTCACAGCCCTGGCTGGCAGCAGCGGGGGGCTGGGGGCCACTGTGCTCCACTGACCTGCAGGGACACGTGGGGCAGCTCATGGGGGCACAGAGGGGTGACAGCCTGGGCTCTGCTCAGCGGGCGTTTGGGTGCCTGGATCAGACCCTGCTCTGCATTTTCCTCATGAGCTTTCCCACAGCTGGGCCCTGCAAAAGGCCTAATCTTTAAATGCTTTTTTATTTTTTTATTTTTTGTTTATTAGCAGGATGTACTTTTTTCCTTTTTAATTTTGCTTCCTCATGCAGCAGGAGGTTATCAGTGTCCTGCAGGCAGGAGATACTGGTGCTGGGAGCCTCCTGTCCCGTGTCTCATGGGTGGATTCTCATCTCTCTCAGCATATGGGGCCACTCCCGGCTCCGTCTGCCGTCCCTGTGTCTCTGCCTCTCCCCAGGCACACGGTCCCACGGCCGGAGATAGTGCCTGGCACGGTCAAGGCCAGGTTGTGCTCACGGCAGAGCTTTTCCTCTGTCCTGTAAGGGGTTATCAGCCCAGTCCTGAAGGAGCTGCCGAGATCCGCAGCTGTTTGGCATTTGGAAACACAGAATGCCGTGAATCATCGGCCGAACGGATGGAGCAGATTGCAGCATCCCAGTCCTTCTGTGCACGCTGGACCCCTGGAGCAGCATCTGAGCCAGATCTGAGCCTCCAGACTTACCCAACAGCCTCATTCATGGTCTCGGGGGTGCTTTGAACAAGGGAGATGACGACCCTGAACTGATCCCTTCATTGTCCAACACTTTCAGAGAAAAATCCTGCAGACACCTTGGCCCGCAGTACAGGAGAGCTCCTGCCCCAGCACAGTGGAGCACCCACTGATGTCCCAAGGCATTGCTGCCGGGGGTGCCACGGGCCTGGGCCAGGCTGGGGTTGCTGTCACCCCTGGGGAAGGGGAACACACGAGGGACAGCCTAGGACACCCCGCAGAGCCCAAAGCCACCCTCTTCCCCACCAGTGACACCCGTGGTTGGGCAGAGTCCGCAGGGCAGGGGAGCGACATGAACTTTGCTCGTGGGTGCGTGCCGCTGTCCTCCCGGGCCATCCGGAGCGGGGAGCGGCCGCGCCCGCAGCCGGAAGCCCATCACCCCAGCGGGGCTGAGCCCCCCCCGGGACCGGCTCTGAAAGGCTTAAAATCCCCACGGGTGGGCAAACCGGGAGCCGGGGCCGGTTGGGAACGAAGAATCCGCGGCGGCACACAGGAGGGGACACCCTCGTGGGGGACACAAGCAGGGACACGGGAGGTGACACCCGATGGGGGACACCTCCGGCGGGACACGGGGGACACAAACAGGGACACGGGAGGGAGGGGACACCCCCAGAGCGGGCACACGCAGCGCGCGCCGCACCCACTCGGCGCCCCCGCCGCGTCCCCGAGCCGCGCTCCCATTGGCCGCCGCCCCGGCGCGGCGCCGCTGATTGGCCGCCTGTCAGCGCGTCCCCCGCCCGCCAATGGCCGCGCGGCACCGCCCGCCGCCCCGCTGGCTGCAGCCAATGACAGCGCGCCCTCTCCTCCCCGCCGCGGCGGGCGCAGCCAATGGGCGGGCGGCGGGGCGGCTCGCGCCGCTTTTCGCGGCAAAAAGGATTTGGCGCGCAAAGGCGCGCGGGGCCGGCGCACCGAACAATCCGGCGGCGGGCGCGGAGCGGAGCCGAGCGGAGCCGGAGTCGGAGCTGGAGCGCGGCGGCCCCGCGCCCGCCATGGGCCGCGCCCCTGTCCGCACCCTGCCCGCCGCGCCGCCCGCCGCACCGGCGGCACCGGCTGCCATGTGAGCCATGGCGGCGGCGGGCGGCGCGGCGGGGCTGGCGGCGCTGCTGGGCAGCGCCTCCCCGCACCTCCTGATCGTCTCCGCCGCCGCCGAGGAGCCCGCGGGCGGCGGCCACCCCGATACCGACCTCCTGCTCTTCGCCACGCCGCAGCCCGCCCGCCCCGGCGCCGCGCCCAGACGGCCCGCGCTGGGCCGCCCGCCGGTAACCCCCGCGAGTGGGATGGGGAAGGGGCGGGGGCCGGGCGGGGGCTCCGGGGACCGGCGGGGCCGAGCTGTGTTCCGGGCTGTGCAGTGTTGGGCCTCACCGAACCGGCAGTGTACCGACCGGGCCGTATACCCGACCGGGTTACACCGAGCCGGGCTGTACAATGGGCTTGGTTGGATACCGGACCGTGCTGTGTAGCCAGCCGTGCCGTACCGAGCCGTGCCGTACCGAGCCGTGCCGTACCGAGCCGTGCTGTATAGCGGACAGGGCTCCGTACCGAACCCAGCTCCATAGCGGGCCGGGCTGTATTGCTCCCTGCTGTGCCCCGTGCTGTGCCATATGCTGTGCCGTGCCCTGCTCCGTGTCAGCCCGTGCCCGGTGTCCCCGGCTGTGCCAGGCTGTACGGTCGGGCCGTGCCACGCAGCACCTGCCGGGCCGGCCCTGCCCCGCCGCCGCTCCGGAAGCCGCAGGCCCGGGCGCCGGGCCGTGCTTTGCCTCCCCACCCACGGCCCACGCCGGCTTTGGGGCGCTCCCCGCGGCTGAGACAGCCCCCCATCCCCGCCGGCGTGTGTGACAGCTCCTGTCAGCTCCTTCCTGCCGGGATCTGGGGTGTCTGTACCCCACAGTGCTGGGGGTCTCCTCACAGAAGCCCTCCATCAG
Source organism: Sturnus vulgaris (assembly GCF_052056855.1). Classification (NCBI taxonomy): domain Eukaryota; kingdom Metazoa; phylum Chordata; class Aves; order Passeriformes; family Sturnidae; genus Sturnus; species Sturnus vulgaris. Next base: position 14,576,962 of record NC_142259.1, on the reverse strand, counting down.
CAGGGGAGCCGTGGGGGTGGCTGTCCCTCTGCTGACCCCATCCCTTGCAGGTGAAGAGGAAGCTGAACTTGGAGACGGATCACCAGTACATAGCAGAGAGTTTGCCAGTGAGCCGGGGCAAGGCCAGGAACTCTGCTAAAGGTACCAGCTCCACTCCCCCCGGCCCCCCTTGCCAGCCCAGCTCAGAGCAGAGGTCCTGCAGCCCCACTGTGCTCCCACAGGCTCACCCCTGGTAGGTTCTTCCAGTCCCTTTGTGTCGGTCTGAATGGGCTCTTCCTGGGGCTGGCCTGCTCCTGCCCACTCTCTGCACTCACTGTTGTGCCCTGTGCTGGTGGCATGGTTGTCCTGCCCATCTCCTGGGCACCACACTGGCTCTGTCCCTCCCTGTGGGATGGAGCTGCAGGTGCCAGCATGGTGTCAGTGCAGTGTCCCAGGTGGACCTGCTCTGATCTCCCCCCTGAGCCTGCCTGGCACTCGGTTCTCAGTCACAGTTGTGGTCACAACGGAGCACAGGTGTCACAGCCTGTGCCAGGTGCTGCAACACCCTTCCTGCACCCCTGAGAAAACAGCTTGAGTTTGGGGTGCCAGTCCTGGTCACTAGTCCACAAGCCACCTGCAATTGTGGCAGTTTTGTGACCTTTCAGCTTCAGCTCTGGGTTTCCCTTGTGGCTAAATGACACTTGTCCTCCACTCCTGGTAGGGGCAAAGTCTCCTGGAGAGAAGTCCCGCTATGAAACCTCCTTGAACCTCACCACCAAGCGCTTCCTGGAGCTGCTGAGCCAGTCCCCAGATGGTGTGGTGGATCTCAACTGGGCGGCCGAGGTCCTGAAGGTGCAGAAGAGGCGCATCTACGACATCACCAATGTCCTGGAGGGCATACAGCTCATCACCAAGAAGTCCAAGAACCACATCCAGTGGCTGTATGTCCCCTGGCTCGTGGGGCTGTGCCTGGCTGTTCCCTGGGGTGTGGGAGCTGTCTGGGCCAGACTCTGGGTGCAAGAGGGTCTTACTGGGGTGGAGAATATTAGGGCAGGGTCACCAGAGCTTCAGCTGCAGGCCAGGTGGTGGCCCCCTGTGGGAAGGGCTGTGCTCAATGGCACGAGGCTCCTGACCAGTGTTGGTGTCACTGGCGAGTCCTCCTGGGGCTCCCCAAGTCATCCAGGGGAATGGGGGGCTGCATCCAGCCTTGGGGAGTGGTCTGCTGCAAAATCCCTGCAGGGCTGGTTCCTTGGCCGTGGGGTAGGATGTGTCCTGGTGTCGGTGGGGCAGAGGAAGCCGTGGGGGTTGGCTCCTGATGGACACGGTGCTCCCCAGGGGCAGCCAGGCCGCCGTGGGAGCGCCAGGTCGGCACCGTCTGCTGGAGAAGGAGCTGCGGGAGCTGCAGGCGGCCGAGCGGCAGCTGGATGACCTCATCCAGATGTGCACGGTGCAGCTGCGCCTGCTCACCGAGGACCCCGCCAACCAGCAATATCCTTTGCTTCTGGGGTGGGGCTGGCTGGGTGGTGGCTGTGGTTGAGCCTCGGTGTCACGGGCAGGGCGTTTCCCAGCCCACATCCCTGTGTCCCTTCCTTGACCCGCCCCACCGCAGCCTATGTGACCTGCCAGGACCTCCGCAGCATTGTGGACCCCGCGGAGCAAATGGTGATGGTTATCAAAGCCCCTCCAGAGACCCAGCTGCAGGTCTCAGACCCAGCAGAGGTGAGCTGGGGTCACGCTCTGCTCCTCCTCTGCCCTCCCTGAGCAGCCCGGTGTTCCCTGGGCATCCTTGTGCTGCCTTGTCTCATTCCTGTCCCCTTCCCCAGGCGTTCCAGGTCTCCGTGCGAAGCACTCAGGGCCCCATCGATGTGTTTCTCTGCCCCGAGGACAGCTCAGGGGTTTGCAGCCCCGTCAAGAGCCCCTTCAAAGCCCCTGCAGAGGACTCTTCTCCCAGCCATTCCCAGCCCAGAGCCTCCCTGCTCCTGCATCCCGCCCAGGAGGTGAACATGCCGCTGCTCTCCGGAGAGCAAGGTGGGGCTGGGGACACCAGGGGGCTGGTGGGATGTCACCGTGGTTCTCATCAGCCCCTCTGCTGTTGGCACAAGCAAGGAGCTGGGATGCTGCTCAGGCACCCCAGCAAGGCAGGGAGGTGGGAAGGCAGGATCTCTATAGCTAGAAAAGCTTTTTTGGGGTTTATTTGCAGAGTATTGTGGGATTTACAGCTGCTTTCCATCCCCACAGAAGCACTGCTGCCAGGACCCAGCACGCTGCCCAGCAAGAGCCCGGAGGAGGAGGTGAACCTGTCTCCCCTGGCCTCCATGGACATCCTGCTGGAGCAGCAGAGCAGGGAGGACTTGGAGGGTTTCTTGGCCGATGAGTTCATCAACCTGTCGCCGCCGCAGGTGCAGGACTATCACTTTGGGCTGGAGGAGGGCGAGGGCATCAGCGAGCTCTTTGACTGCAACTTTGGGGACTTCACCCCCTTGGACTTCTGAAGCTGTGCCCGCCCAGGTGCTTGGGGGAGCTGCCAGGGGAGGGGGCAGCCCGGGCAGGGCAGCTTCTCTGGCTCCAGGACCCGCTGTTCCTCCCCCATCCCTTTTTGCAATATTTTCTCTTTATCCCTCCAGCCCCCCCAGCCCGGAGGGGGCTAGTGGCATCCCCAGCTCCAGCCCCACAAGGAGGATGCCAGGGTGGGGTTCCCATCTTAGGGATCCCCCCCACAAGGCCCTGATCAGGGGGAACTGCCCAGGGCAGAGCCACTGCCCCCCAGGAGCCTGTTCCAGAGCTTTAAGCAGTCCTGTGTATAGATTAAGGATTTGATTAATTTATTATTGTCCCCTGGGGACAGCGTTTCATTTCCATGGGGGTTTGGGGGGGGCTGTACAGCAGAGTGGGGGTGCTGAGAGTTTTTGTTGTGCTGGGAGGGGGTGGTGGAGATGTGGGGGGTGCTAGGCCAGAGCTGTCCCCCCACTTGGGGGCTGCCCACTGCCTGGCTGAGTGTGGGGTATTTATTTATTATTTATGGCGTGTGGAGCTCTCCCAGGACATGGAGGGAGCAGGAGAACAGTGCTGGTGGGACACACAGGGTGCCACCAGGGTCTCACTAGCACATCCTGGCTTTGCTTGTGTCCAAACTGGGGCTGGCAGGGCCATGGCTGTGGCAGGTGGCTGTGGGAGCAGGGACGGGGCTGGGTGGGGCTGGTGGCCCTGGGATCGTGTGCAGTGTCCCCTTGAGGGACACACAGGTGTGCAGGGGGAGCATTTCTGCAGGTGAGCACCCAACGCTGTCTCCAGGCTTTCCTTCTCCTCTCTGTGAAGCCCTTCAGCCTTTTGGCTCTGGCTCCCCATCCCTGGGCCACTGGGGCTGGGAGAGGAGGGGAGGGCGGTCCTGGGGTCCCCCTGGGCAGAGCTGGAGACGCACTTTCACTTTTACTGCCATTTAACAAGCTTGTGTTTCTCTGAGCTTTGTGTTTAATAAAGATTTCTACTGACTCTGTCCTTTGCTCAGGTGCCTTAGGGGGGTGTAAGGGGTGGTGGGGACCTCAGCTGAGAAACCAAGAGGTTTGAGATTATTTTGTGGTCTGTTTTCCACTTTGAACTTGAAATACATGACCGGTATGTCTGTACCTGGGGCTGCAAGAGGTGCTTTGGTCCTTGGTCCCACACAGGGTGGGATCTGGGCCTGATCCTGCTCCACCAAAGAGGCTGTGCTGCAGGAGGATGGGCTGATGGATTTGGATGGGGTTTGCTCTCCTTTCAGCAGTCCTTGTTGGCTTGGCTCCTCTCCTGCCTGGTTCCCTCCTCACCTTCCCCTGGTTTTGGGGCAGCATTTTCCTGGCAGTGCCTGCAGCATGGGGCCCATGTGGAGCCACTCCATCCACTGAGTTCCCAGCTTTCCCTGTTCACCCTGGCTCTTGGTGCTGCCTCAAGGCACCTGCTGGCACCAGTTTGTGGCCCAAAGTTCGAGGTCCCTGTGTCCTTGCTCGCTGGGGCCACTCTGTCTGCCAGCAGCAGCCCTGGCCCTGTGTGCCCTGATTCCCCCTGCAGCACACCAGGACTGGGGGATGCTGGGGACCCCCAGGGAGGCACGTTTGGAGTTGCCAGGGATTCCCTGGCAGCCAGGATGGGGCTCAGTGGGGCCACGGCCTCTGCTTCAGTGGCAGCCAGGGCTGTGCTACTTCCTGCCCATGTTTGTGCACTTTCTCCCCTCCTCCTGCCCAGCCTCCTGCCTGGTTTTCCTTTAAACAGCCTGATAAATATTTTACCCTGACCATGGTTGTGTAAACTCACCGTGCTCCTTCCTGCACTGGCAGGGACTGGGATCCCAGGCTCAGGGCAGGCTGCTGGGTGACACACAGAGCCCATCCCCACTGCAGGACAGGCTGCTGCTGTGTGCTGGGTGACACACAGAGCCCATCACCACTGCAGGACAGGCTGCTGCTGTGTGCTGGGTGACACAGAGAGCCCATCACCACTGCAGGACAGGCTGCTGCTGTGTGCTGGGTGACACACAGAGCCCATCACCACTGCCTGGCCTCCTGCCTGCATCCTGGTGCCTCCATTCCCACACCTGAGGCAGTCCCTGGCTGGCTGTGCTGCCCCTGGACTGTTCTTACAGCTGGACACGTGTGGGTGGCAGTGTGCAGGTGTGGGGTGCCAAACCCCACAGCTCAGCTCCACACACCATTCAGCCCTCTGAAGCATGGCAGCAGGGCCAGCCAGGGCCCTGCCATCTCCAAACCAGTGCCCAGCAGGGCAGTGTCACACACAGGCTGTCATGGGTGACCCCTGTGCGTGACAATGGGGCTTTTTCAGACAATGGCACTGGAACAGCATTCCTGCTGCTCTGATCCATAGGGCTCCTGCCCCACAGAGCCAGGGCAGGATGGGGACCAGGTGGGAGGGCACAGACCTGGGTCCCTGCCTGCTGTGTCCTCCATTGCAGGTGTTTGTTACCTGAGGTGGAAGGTGCTGGAGGTTTTATGAGTTCCTGCAGGGTACCCAGCCCAGCCATATGCCAACTCCTCCTCATCCATCCCTCCTCCTCTCCTCTGCTGAGTTCTGTCGTGACGAATGGTGCTGGTGATCTGCAGTGCTGCCAAAGGGGAGACACCCCAGCACAGGAAATGGTTTTTGTGGGAGCCAGGAGGCACAGGGAGAGGGAGAGGACTTGCACTGACATCCTGAGCTGCGCAGGGCTGTTCCCAGAGCCAGCCAAGCCCCAGCAGCAACACAGCTCTGCCTGTTTCCCCTGAGTGAAGGCAAAGCTCTGATGGCATCACCATCACATTGCCCTCACAGGGAGCCTCCTGGGACACCAAACCCTTGGGACTCTCATCGTCCATGGGAGCAGCCCCGACAGGGACAGGGCTGTGTCCCACTGCAGCAGCACAGCCCATCCCATCCCTGGGGGCTGCACTGGCAGCTCCACGTGAGCCTCGGCACCTTAAAAATAACCACTCTGCCTCCCAGGATGATTCATGATGCAGCTGAAGGGCTTCCCTCCTGCTATTTCGGATGGCTGGAGAGGGAGCTGATGGTAGCTGCTTTGGAAGAGCAGCATTGGGAAGCAGCCCCAGGCACTGCCTAGTTTTATTTATCTGCTCCAAAGATGCTTTTCTCTGTCAGGTGAAGGCAGCACGGTCAGGAGAAGGGCACCTTGCACACATCCTGCTGCTCCACGGGCTCTCAGTTCTCATTCCCAGGCAGTGTGACCATGTCCAGGCAGCTCTGGGGTGCTGTTGGGCTGCAGTGGTGACTCCATTGGCACTGGAAAATTCTGTGCAGGATCTGGCCGCGGTGCTGAGCCCAGGCAGCCCTGGGCTCTCCTGTCCTTGTAGGGTTGGGGTCTGGGGGAGTCAGGAGAGCTCCACAGTGGGATGAGCTCTGGGACAGGCTGGCAGTGGCATTAGGTGCCCCTCATAAGGGGTTTGTACCTTTAACCTAATCTCCCTCAAAGGGTCCTATAGGGCTTTGGGGTCTCTATCGGCAGGGGTGCTCTGCTCCACCTCTGCATCCCACCCCGTGCTTCTCTATTTCCCCTTCCAAAAAATCTCTCCCGTTTCTTCCATACAGAAGGAACTTAGGGAGCTGAAGAGCAGCATTGTTTATTTCTGGGATGCTGTTGAGTGGGTGCTTCCTTTAATTCCACCCCTGTGAGGTCCTGGGGAGCAGAGCAGAGCCCTGGTGTCCCCCACAGCCAGGACCGTGTCCCCCTTCCCTGCCATGGCTTTTTGGAAGCACCTGTGGAATTGGGTGCACCTGTGATCTCCTGCCATCAGCAGTTTTGCCCTGAACTTCATCCTCACTCTCAGGCTGCTCCTTCCCACAGGGAAATTCATGCTGGCTCTGAGGGATCCCACTGGGCACAGAACATGGATTTTTGGAGCAGATGGGAGTGTGGGAAGCCCTTCCAAGGGGGAGATTTCAATCCATGGCAGAGCCTCACCATCACCCAAACCCCTTCCACACCCCTGTCAAAGTGAATCCCCTGTCCCTCCTGCATCCTTTGCCTGTGTTTTGATCCTGCTCCCATTTCAGTTGGATTTGATGATGGTCACGCTCAGCAGCTCCAGCCCTTGGACCTCTCTGCCTCCCTGGGGACTGCCCCGTGCCAAGCGTGGTGAGTGCATGTGCATCCTGGAGCCCTTGGATGCCCCTGCCAGGGCCCAGGTGCACTTTTTCCCTTATTTTGCCTTGCACACACCTGGAACAGCTGGGAGATGGTAAAAATAGCTGTGATGCCGTGGGCTCAGCCTGGAGCACATTATCCCTAAGGGAGCAGGGGGTGAGTGAGCTCCACGTGCTGCAGCTCGGTCACGTTGGGGTGGGGAAGGAGCTTGGATCAGAAACCTGGCTTAAGGGAGCTGAGCTCAGCAATCAGGGTGTCCTGGAGAGCTCCATGTGAAAGCAGAGGCGTTGCTGAGGGAGGCAAAGCCTTGCCTGGGATTTTGCAAAATCCAAGCAAAACTGGTTCATGCCCCTTTCTCAGTAAGTGAAATCCTGGAATGCAGGATGCCTGTGCCAGGCAAGGGATGGGGACAGCTCCTCCTCATCTCCTGGAGCCTGCTGAGGCAGGGGTGGTTTCACATCTCTGGAGGTACTGGGATCCCAGCATGCTGCCCTGGAGGGAAGCAGCACGGAGCAGAGGCTGCCTGGCACTGTGGGCGTGGAGGAACTAGCACCACCAGGAACTCATTTGGAGCCACTCTGGGTGTCAGGGGACCACTCAAGGGCCACCAAAACTAGAGAGGGACCACCTGTGGTCAAAGTGGGGCCAACCCAGGGCCAGCTGAGGAAACCATTTCTTTCAGAATGCCAACAGCGTCCATATTGAGATCACCTGTAGTCAAACTGGGACAATCAGGGCTATCCCAAAGCCAACAGTGACTGCACTGGGACCACCTGTGGTCAAACTGGGACCAACTGGGGCCACAGTGGGATAACTAGGGCTATGCTAGAGCCAGCTATGACCACACTGAGACCACCCATGGCTCAACTGGAACCAGCTGGGGCCACACTGGTGTGATCAGGGCTACAGTGGGACCGACAGCAACCACAATGGGACCACTCACGGTCAAACTGGGACCACTTGGGGCCTCACTTGGGGCACCCAGGGCTACAGCGGGGTCAACAACGACCACACTGGGACCATCCATCACCAGTCTGGAGCCACCCTAGCGCCAGCTGAGGCACCCAGCACTCCTGTGGGGCCAGCAGTGACCACACTGAGACCTATGGCCACCCTGGGACACTCAGGCACGGTCACACAACCCAGAGCGGGACCACACTGGGCTGTACCGGGTCCAACCGGGGCCACCCCAGCGGCGAGCGGGCACCGGGACCCAGCGCGGCACCGCCCCCTCCCCTCCGCCAAGCCCATTGGTGGTTCTTGGTGCCAATCACAGCTCGTGACCAATCGTATGGCGGCGAGGGCGGGGCCTCCGCGGAGCCAAAGTTGGCTGGGGCGGCGGAGGCGCTCGGCTGAGTCGGGATCGGCGGGGCGCGACCTGCGCACGGACCGAGCCGAGCCGGGCCGAACCGAACTGAACCGAACCGAACCGAGCCGAGCCCAGCAGAACCACCCGTGCCGAGCCCAAGTGAGCCGAAGCCATCCCTACACAACCGAACAGAGCCGAACCCATCCCTACGGCACCGCACCGAACCCGTCCCTACCGCACCGAGCTGATCCCTACGGCACCGAACCAAACCCATCCTTACCGTACCGAGGCCATTCCTTCCGCGCCAAGCCCGTCTCTACGGTACCGCACCGAGCCGTGCCCTAAGGCACCGCACCGCGTTCTACGGCACCGCACTGCACCCCGCGGTACCGCACCGAACCCATCCCTACGGCACCGCTCCGTGCCCTGCGGTACCGCACCGAACCCATCCCTACGGCACCGCTCCGTGCCCTGCGGTACCGCACCGCACCCTAGGGCACCACAGCACCCTAAGGCACTGCACCCTCCGGCACCGCACCGCTCCCCCGGTGCCCGCAGCACCGCGCCCGCCGGGACCATGATGTCGTGTGCCGAGCTGCTGGCCGTGTGCCTGCTCTCAGCAGATCGCGGCCCCAAGCCCCACCGCCAGCCTCTGCCCATCTTCCACGACGTGAGTACTGCGGGCGGGACCCCCGGACCCCTGTCCAGCCCCAGGGCCGCCGTACCCCCATCCCCGGGGAGCCGCGCACGGGTGGGCGTCGGGCTGAGGCTCCTTCCCGGAGGAACCGGCCCGAGGGATGCGCCAGAGGCTCTGCCAGCCCCGAGCTGGTCGTGATGGCTTAAATAATGATGTCGTGTCCTTCTGCTGAATGCTGAGTCTCTGGGTGGCTGGAAACAGCCCACGCCTCATCCAGAGCTGGCTGTCATGACTCCCGGAGCGGGAGCGGTGTCTGGCAGGAACAGGTTCCAGGCTCCAGGTTCCCTGGAGCCGTTCACAGCCATAGGATCCAACAGAGCGCTGTCTGCTGCAGCTCCCGGGTGCAGCCCCTGTCCCCCTGTCCCCCTGTCCCCCTGTCCCCCTGTCCCTGCCCGCTCCCGCCACACCGGGGCTATGGAGGAGGATGCTCCGTGCGGGTTGGAGGTCGCTCGGGCATCCTGGCGGCTGTGGGCGGCATGGGGGAGTGGAAAATGCAGGTGGTGGCTGTCTTTGTGTTCAGAGATGCTGGCACAGTTCCCCCTGTCGCACCGCGTCCCCTCCAGGCCGTGCTGCTGCTGTGAGAGGGGCCAGGGCTCCGGGGGAGGCAGAGCATCCCCATCCCGGCCAATCTCCCCGGGCCAGTGGCACAGCCCGGGTCAGAGCCCGCCTCTGGAGCACCTCCTGCTCCGGCGTGTCTCTCGTGAGCTGGGTCGGGTGGAGAGCGCCCAAATCTCCCTGGTAAGGAGCCCTGGTATTGCCATGTGTCCGGCACCAAGGAGATGTGGGGGCAGAGGTGCTGGCTCTGCCCTGCCGCAGCGCTGAGGAGGAGAAAGGCAGCGAGGGTTAAGGATGAGGGCTGGTGGTGCCCGGGCACCTGCACAGCCCAGGTCGGTGCCAGCTGTCACCTCCCAGCTGTCATCTCCGTCTTGTCCCGAGCCAGGTTCACCCCCGTGTCCCAGTCCATCCCAGAGAAGGGGAACAGCAGATCTCGGGCAACACTTTGCGAAGGTCAATGCCACGTCTGGTCCAGTCCAAGCCCTCCTGGCATCCCCAGGAGGGCAGCGCGGCTCCCTCGGCCGTGGTGCTCTCGCAGCTGCCAGCTGGGGGTCAGGGTCTCTGTCCTGCCTGGGGGGTCGGGCTGCCAGGCTCTCCAGCCAGCATCATTAACCGCACTAATTACTTGTCTGAGGGAATATGGGCAGGAGGGGGCGGGTGGTGACAGCTGTGTTCCAGCTCAGCTCCTCAGGGCACTCGTTGAGTCGCACATCCATCCCTCAGGGTGTCATTAAAGCAATTAAAATGGGAAATGTTAACAACGCTAGCAGCTGCTTTCCGGGTTCTGACGGCTTCTCTTCCTCTACCCTGTGACTCCTTTGCTCCCACCTTTGCTCTAGAGCTTGGCAGGGTGAATTTAATCTCTGCACTTTTGTGTCTGGGCATTTGGCCGCTGTCCAGCAGCCCCAGGCTGCTCGGGGTGAGCATCCCACGGCAGCAGGGCAGGAGCCCCGCCTGCCTTCCCGGCAGCGCTGCCCTCCACAGATCCTGGGGGCTGCTGCTTCCCCTGGGACCTGCCTGCACATCTCCTGCCTTTGGAGAAGTGAGGAGGAGGAGGAGGAGGAGGAGGAGGAGGAGGGCTTTGCCTTGCTTGGCTGCAGGTGCGGTACGAACCGCAGTGCTGCCATCGCCCTGTGCAGCATCTCGAGCCTCGGGGAGATTTGTCCTGGGCTGGTGCCTGGGGCTTGCTCGCTGCCCTCCCGGGATAAGGGAGCTTCAGGAAGGACGGTTCTGGTGCCCGGCCAGCCTGCCTTAGCCTGCCGTGGGTCGATGAGCTCATTGTCCCCAAGGCAGCTGTCCCCTCCCCAGCAGCCGCGGTTGCTTCCAGACCTCCAGGCAGGGAGAAATCCTATAATTTCCTTCCTGGGGCACTTTGGGGCTCACCCTGTAAATAAATGCTGTTTCAGTGTCTCTTCCCTCTGTCCTGGCTGCGGCTGCTTGGACACAAGCCCAAGGGCTGAGGGAAGCATCCCGGGCTCCAGGCAGTGCCCTTGTGCCTCTGAGGCTGCCAATCCACCCTGAGGAAAGACAAGGACTGCTTGAAGGGCTCTCCAGCAGCCCAGGCAGACCTAATCCCACTCCCAGCCTGGCTTTGCATCACTTTTCCCTGGCTTTGTCCCAGGGCTGCTGTCGGCACTGGGGACAGCTCTGCCATCGCTGAGCGTGTCCCTGTGCCCAGGGAGGGGACAGGATTCGCCCTGTGGGGCATGGCAGTGGCTCTGTGCTGGCTGTGCTGGGCTGGAGCTGGGTCCTGGCTCAGACAGGGCCGGGCTGGCTGCAGGCAGTGCAGAGCTCTGCTATTCCAGAGGCTCTGGAGCAGACATGGCCCTGCCTCGGGGGCACTCACAGCTCCCTGCTTGTGCCACGTTTATTTTGAGCTCCAGGCAGCTGTCGTGTGTGCACTGGCTCGTGTAACTCACTGAGCCTTGTGTGTGAGGGAGAGGCATCCCCTCTGTTTGCTGAGGCTGCTGCTGAACCCAGGATGGGCTCACTCTGGATTAGAGACCTTCTCAGCCCCAGGGGATCTTCCCTGAAATTGTGTTCTCCCTCTGAGCCCACAGATAAACCCTGCTGAGCAAGGCCAGCCTGCGAGTGGGAAATGTTTGCCCTCGCTCGAATCTGCACCCAGTGCTTGGGTGACACTTGCCTGTCTCTGGGATGAGCCAGGTGGCCTCTGTGACACCTGGAGCCACGGAGGTGTCATTACATGAGCCATGTGTCCCTCTGATGACACAGAGCTTCTCCCTTGATGGACAGTCCATGGCAGGGTGGCACGGACATGTGGTACCCACGGGGGCTGCCCTTGCAGCTGTGAGACCCTACAAGGACTCCGTTAGCCTGGGGGAAGCTTTGCTTTAAAATCCAGAGAAATCGCCGCTGTTTGGGAGCTGCAGGTTCCCATCTCAGCCCCAAAGCACATCCAGCAGGTCCCGTGTGGTGCTCAGGGAGTGCCTGCCCGGCTTTCCTGCCAGGGCAGCAGCCTGGCCAGCTGGAATCCTGGGGGCACGGTCACCTAATGCTGCTCAGCCCAAGGCAGCCTCTGTTCCTGCAGCAGCGCGGGGCAGGAGGAGCTCGCTGTGTTCAGAGGAGCATCCTCCAAGGAGCTGTCCCTGCTGTCCCTGCTTTTGGTCCTTTTTGGGGAAGGAACCAGGGACCTCCAGCACTAGAAAAGCCTCTGCCCAGTTACAAGCCAGAGGTTTTCCTGGGCAGCTCTTGCTTTAGCTCGGGGCAGTTTCCAGGGAGATGTGAGGGCTGGATGTGGGGCCGTGGCTCGGAGCACGCAGCAGAGCTGGCGCTGCAGGAGGAGCCGGGGGCAGCGGGGCTGCTCCGGGCTGGTGTGTGGGCAAGAATAAGAAAGTTCTCTCTCCATTCCCGGCCCTTTTTCTTTTTTAATCTTTCTTCAGACCTGCAGATTTCTTCATCACCCAGGATGATATAAAGGACAGTTGCCACATGGACAATTTTCTGTCATTGACTCCATTAGGATGTGCTAGATGAAACCTCGTACATTTTGGTGTGGGAAATTGTTCCCAGGCTTTGCAAGAGATGATGTTCCTCACTGGAGTCAGCCCCAGGCCGTCCAATAATTACTGGTGAAACAGATCCAGGCAGGGCTGAGCAGCCCCAGCTTTCTCCTGGGTCATGGGAGAAGCCTCATGGTTGGGATTCTGTGTTGAGACCCTGAACTGGAGCAGTTCTCCAACCGAGCTCCGTGGCAGAAGCAGCTACAGATTAATTAATTCACAAATAATTCATTACAGAGTGTGTGCACACCGAGGTGTTGCAGGAAGGGCTGTGCTGAGGGATGCTCACAAAGCTCAGGGCTGCTCGGAGCAGGGGTTTGAGTACTGGTGATGCACAAAGTGCTTCCTTACCGACTGGGTTTATACCTAATGTTCTTTAGTTTAAATGGACTGAAAAATTAAACACTTGCCATCACAAGGATGCAGCGAAGTCCTTTCTGCTTCACTTCTGTGTTCTCTAAAAGGTGCTTGCTGTGAGTGTGGGACTTGCTCAGCCAAGGGCTCTGTGCATTAGAGGCAAGAAATGGGTTTAATCATTGGCAAAGGGAATTTCCCAGAGCAGCCTGTGCAGTCCCAGCAGCTGGGGCTTCTCCACGGCTCCCTGAGCCCCTGGAGATGATTTTCCGTGGTGCTGGGTGCTGCCTGGCTCACTGTTCAGCTGCCCTTCTCTCCCTGCTGCCACACTGAGCCCTGTTGTGTTTTGTCTTGCAGATTTTCCGGCGAGCCGACAAGAACGGTGAGTGCTTTGTTCCTGCTGCCGCCTCCCCCTCCCTGCCTGGCTCTGGCTGAAGCAGCGTGGCTCCTTCCCACTGGGAGGTTTGCCTGAAAGAGGGAGGGTGGAAAATATTTTTCTGCTTCCCCTGGATCCCAGAGCCTGGCCAGGGCCTGGGGAATGGGGAATGGGCTCCCCCAATTCCCCATCCATGCACCCCGCAGGGCACAGCCCCTTCCAAGCCCTTGTCCTGCCCGGGGGCTGTCAGGCTTGGTTCCTGCCAGGATTGGTTCTGTCTCCGTGCTCAGTCCAGGCTTTTACAGGTGCTCCTGGTTGGGTGATCCTGTTCCTGGGTCCCCCTGGAGACCCTGACATATGGGAATTAGGCTCTGCTCCTCAGTTTTTAATCCAGCGCCCAGGAACCAAGAGGTCCAAAATTAACAAGTGGTTTCCCTGAGCCTCCCACACTCTTGGGCTCTTTTCCTTCACGGTGGCTTAGGAGGTGCTCTTATTGCAGATCACAATGCAGCCCAGGAGCTGAAGTCCTCCACAGAGAGGAAGGAAAAAGCTCTTGAGTCAATGGAGAGTACTCTCTTTCCATGAAAATCTGATGCTGTTTGTTCTTGGATAGTCTGCATGCATTTCTAAGAACACCGTGACGGGGTCTTTTGCAAAGGGCTGAAATTCCCACCTGCAATTCCAGCAGCACTCCAGTTTTTGCTGGGCTGCTGGGCCACGCTCCCAGGGAGATTTGTGCTGTAATTTCCATGCAGAACACACCCAGCCTGCCCACGCTCCCGCTGGAGCATCGCCGGGGCCGGGATGCTGCTTTCCACAGATACATAATTACTCTTCCCTTTTCTTTGAATGCAGATGATGGGAAGCTGTCATTTGAGGAGTTCAAGAACTATTTCTCGGATGGCATCCTGAGCTCGGAGGAGCTGTGGGAGTTGTTCAGTGGCATTGACAGGCGTCACTCAGAGTGAGTACCGTGGTGGCACGGAGGGGAAGCTAAAACTGCCGGAGTGGAGACGGAGGAGGTTTGGGGGTGGGTGTGATAAATAGTCAGGGTGAGACAAACCCACCTCTTGCCACACCTCTTTTGGTGTTCAAAGCCACCGAGCACCAGCAGCGAGCCCTGGTGCTGAGAGCAGTCAGACATTTTGAGAGCAGCCATGGGATTTACTGCAGTTCCAGAAAATGCCATTCTTTTGGTTTGGAAAATGCAGTGCAGGAATAGCCAGCCCGTGTGTGTCTGCAGGAGCATGTGGTGGTGTGGGGACACGGCACAGACTGTGCAAAGTCACAGACTTTGCCACTGCTGACTCAGGGAACTGCTTTTCACTTACATAAGAGCTGCTTCCCACCATAAGTGAGCCTGGTGCATGTAAGAGGGAATTTAGGGCAGCTGCTTGTAAAAATAAAGAAAGCCCTAAAGAGCAGGAGAAGGAACTGTGTTTAGCTCTGGTCTCCTCGTGAGTGGTGCTATCCAGAGGGGTCTCTTGGGCTCGGCTGGGATTCTCATCCCATCTTTTTGGGTATTTTTGGTGTCACTGGGGTCTCTATGCCCAGCTGGTTGCTCTGGGTGAGTCTGTCCTGGCACTGGGAGGAACTGGGTGCTGCTGAATTACATGGCTGGGGTCTGTCCAAACATTGGGGTGCTGCTGGGGGACAAGGGGCTGCAGATTCTTCCCAGTCTGGGTGGCAGGTTTGGCTTCCCCAGCACCTCCTGCACCTCTGACACCCTTGAAGGCAGAGATCCCTGCCAGGGTGAGGAAATTTGGGGCAGCCTGAGCTGCAAGGGCCCTCTTGCCACACTGAGATGCCAACAGCCACAAAATGCCACCAGCAGCAGACACCCAGGACTGGGACACTGGGAATACTGGAGTCCCAGTGCTGTTGGAGCTGTTTTTAGTTCCCACTGCAGGGATGGGCAGAGAAGTGGGCAGGTGTGGGCAGCCTCGTGCTGCTTTCCTTGCAGCCTGGCTGCTGCTGTTGGGCTTGTGGATGTAGGCAGCAGGAGGTGTCCCCTGGACATATCTCTGTCCCTTTGGGCTGTGATCCCAGGGAGCTGGCAGTGAGTGTTCCCTTTCCTCTGGAAATGCTCCTTTCCTTTGCTCCATTGTGGGGCGATCCTGGAGTCACAACAACGTTAGAAAACACAGGGTGCAGCAAAGCTGGCAGCTCTAACCCAGCTCAAAACTGAGCAGGGAAGGTCTCCTGCCTTCAGGGCTTGTTCCAGCTGCGTGGAGCAGCTGAGGACCTGTCTGGGCTGGTGCTGCCCAGGGAGCTGCAGTGTCCCCACAGCTCGTTACCTAACGAGGGTGCTATGGCAACGTGGCAATGGCAGCATCCAGCTGGTGACATCTGTTAGCAGGGCATGAGCCTTGGCTCTTTGTTCTCTTCCTGTCACCAAGAGCAGAAGGGACCCTCAGACAGAGCTGCTTCCAAATTCCTGCCCTCAGTGGCTCTCAGCAAATGTAGGAAATGTGGGGTTTGGGGTGTGCAGGATTTGGTGTCATGTCAGGGCTGTGCTGGTGTCCTGCTGTCCCCGTGGAGGGGGGCTGGACTGCCCTTCTGCCCCGGGCTTGTTCCCTGCACTGTCAGGAACTTAATATTTCAGAGAGCTGGCCAAAATTTGCTGCCAGATAGAAGAGCTGGAAATCAGCTACAAGTTCTCCAAGCAGATCTGGTGTGCTGCTTTTGTGTCCCAAAGCTTTTGTGATGCTGGCAAAGTCTCACCCTTAATGCAGCAGGTGGGTTTGGTGCTGTGTTTGTCATGTCTAGGCAGGAATTTGTGTTTCCTCACCCCTGCCAGCCTGACCTGAGGAGGGGCAGGAACAGAGACCTCCATGCCCAGCACTGCCCAGACCCATCCTGACCCTCACCCATCCCTGCCATGTGCAGCTGCTCCCCTGTGCCCCAGAGCTGACAGATGGAAACATGAATAGTTCAGAATTTTCCCACGTTTCTTGTTCTCCTTCCAGAGAGCCCCATGCTCTCCCACCTCCACCTCCCACCCCTCTGGCTCTCAGGTGGGATGCTGGGGCCTGTGCATCACACACCTCTGCTGGGCCCACTTCACATTCTACATTTCCACATGAGGCTGTTTCTGCTCTGCATTTCAGAAAATGGT
Source organism: Sturnus vulgaris (assembly GCF_052056855.1). NCBI lineage: Eukaryota > Metazoa > Chordata > Aves > Passeriformes > Sturnidae > Sturnus > Sturnus vulgaris. The sequence continues at coordinate 14,560,923 of NC_142259.1, read as the reverse complement.
TCCATTTTGTCATAAAGTATCCCCTCACTTTAATTCTGTGACATTTAAAAGTTTATGTTGAAACCAAATTCAGCTCTGGATGGCAGCTGTACAACAGCAAGGTCCATGGTTTTGTTTGGCTGGTCCAGAGCTCCACACCAGCTCTGGCAGTGGCACAGTAAGGTTCATCTTCCTGGAAAAGAGCATTCTCATCCTCTGAAATGTCTGGGTGAGAAGAAACTGATATTTTTGGAGGTATGAGAGCTCCACAGCTGCATCCAGAATTTCAGGGGTTGAATGCCTGCACTGTGAAACCTGCCCAGGGAAGTGCTGTCTGGTTTTACCTGTCCTTCTGTCCTGCACCTGTTGGGGAAATTTAGAAAAGTAAGGGATGGAAAATCCATCTTTCCATGAAGGTGTTCAGGAATTGGGTGCAGATTGCTCAGAGCCTTTGACCTGGAGCCACAAGGGGTGGGAGTGCTGGCCTAGTGCCTCTTAAAGTCTCTCAGTGGAAATAACCTCAAGCCTGTGAGTGTCTGGAAGAAGGGATTTGAGTGAATTCCCTCCTCTCTCTTTACTCAGAGACTCAGAGCTGCCAGTCCCTGATGATGGAGAGTGGCTGAAACACTCCTTGTCACATGAAAAGGGTTTGGAAACCAGATCTGTGATGGCAGTGGAGGTTCCCAACATGATAAATGATAAAAATTAAAAAAAAAAAACCCGTCTGCTTTTCTGCAGCTGATTGCTGTTTTCTTGCATAAATTCCAGGCACATTCTGATAAAATCCCAACAGCATAATGATGACAAGATCCTCCATCATCAGTTCAGGCTTAATTACAGTTAATCAGTGGTTTGAGCACAGTCAAAATACAGCTATGGGGAATGTGGAGAGTCTCAGGATGAGTGCTTTGGAGCAGAGGATGGCTCTTCTTGTGGAGTGGCAGTGGCAGGGAGGAGCAGAGGAAAGCCTGCAGAACGGGCCAGGGTTTGTGTGCACATCCTGCCCGTGAGCTCCACCTGGTTTTTGTGTCACTTAGTCCTGGTGGCATGAGGATGGAGCAGCTCTGGGGCAGCCTGTGGGACGTGGGGAGAGGTTCCTGTGCAGGGCTGCTGGTGGAACAGGCTGCAGAGGGGAGGGGAGGGAGCAGATCTTCCCCTGGACAGCTCCCAGAGGGATGGTGTTTGCCACGAGATGCCCTCCATTGGTTCAGTGTTCAGTGGTTTAGTGATTGATGAGTTAACATTCCTTTTTAAGTAGCAAGCAGCCAAGATCTAAAGAGTTATTAATAACCTTAGAAGCCACAGGGTGGGGGTTGATGGCAGCTCTTTGTCACACCTTGCTGGAGCCGAGCTGGGGGCTCCTTGTTCCTGCTGAAACCAGTCCCAGCCCCAGGTGCTCACTGGGACCAGTGCAAATGCCTGGGGAAGGTGTGCACGAGGTGTCCCCATGCCCTGTTTGGTGCCTTTTCCCCTTCTCTGCGGTGGCAGCCAGTGTTTCCCTGCAGTGCCAGCTCTGGGGCACGGCTCTGGCCGTGCTGTGCATGCTGCAGTGCCAGGGCTCTTGCAGCACTGCAGCAGCTCTGCAGGCTCCACACAGCTGCCAGAAAGAAAGGGGAAAACTTCAGAAGGAGCAAAACCTTTTCCCAACGTGCACTAGTGCTCCACACCTCAGTGTGTGTGTTGGGCTGGGCAGAGTGGAGCTGGCAGAGCGAGGGGCTGTGGCTTTGCAGGTTTATCTGTACTGAGTCTCGAGGGAAACGCGATTTTTTTACTCACTTTAAAAATCGCCTGCAGTGCCAGGTCAGCGTGCAGAGCCTTGCCTAACTCAGCTCCTGCGTGTTTAAAAGAGCTGAGCTGAGTCCCAGCCTCGCACTGCCCCTCTGTGCACCTGCACAGCTCCAGAGGCACTTCCAGAGCACAGCGTCTGCACAACCCTGCCCCGGCTCTGCCACCCCCCATGCCAAAACATTTCCATCCTCTGAAACACCTCCTGCTGTTAAAGTGCTCTCAGTGGAAGCCCAGAAGAAAGTGAGAGACAGAAACCAGCCTTTGATGTCTTGTGAAAAGCTGTAGGAGGATTTTGCCTTAATTATTTCACCTTAAATGGCATTTTGGACACTTCACACACTGTGCTCTAGTTTTACATGGGGGTGTTTTTGTCCCTTGGCCCTGTGAGCAGTGTCAGAGGGGGGACAGGGTGATGTGGCCTTGGTTTCCCACCTCCTGGGCAGCAGCAGTGCAGCATTCCTTGTTCTTGGAGCCTGGCAAACTCCAGGCACCACCAATTCCTCCACGTGTGACAGCACTTAAGCACTTAAAAACACTTTTAAAGCTCTCTTTGGGGCTCTCTTCTATTTTCCCAATCAGGATTTGAAATGGTTGTAATCATTTGGGGATTTTGAGGCAGCAGAATGCCTTGAGCAGAGACTGATTCGAATAAATTTCATCCTGGGGTGTGTCCCTGCAGGCTCTGGGTGATGCTGGGCTTTGAGAGCAGCTTTGCCATCTGAGCAGATCCTACAGCACCATCCCAAAACCTGGGGCTGTTTTTGAACATTTCCTCCTCCCTCTCCACCCCAGCACCACCTTTAGCAGCCACAGGACCTGCACAAGCCCTGCAGGGGTGCCAGGGTGGATGGTGCAGTGCAGTGCTCTCTGTTAGTGAAAAGGGTGGGGGTCTAGCCCTGCCCCCAGGTTTTTGGAGCCAGATCCCTGCTTTAATGGCCTTCAGGGCAGGAACAACCACTCTGAGGGCTGTGAAGTCCTCCAGGCCCTGGGAGCCTGCAGCCAGCCCCACATCAGCTGGGCTCTGAGCGAGGGAAGGGCAGCAAGAGCAGCTGGAGGGGGCAGGGGGGAGAGGAGGGGGTCTGGTGCCACGGAGAGAACCTGGGCTGAGGTCAGGGACAAACACAGATAAATCCTGGCTGGATGCTTCCCACCTTTGGGGTTGGGTTGAAGAAGCAGCTCCAGGGCTCAGAAATGGGGCTGCCAACCCAGCTGGCCAGCCAGGGCTGTGGGGCATCTCCATCCCAGCCCCACTGCGGTGTCACAGATCCCTCTCAGCACACCCCAGCTCCAGGAGATGTGGGTGGAGCAGATTTCCCTGCTCCTTCAGCCCCTGTGTGCTGCAGGGGCCGGGCATGGCTCCTGAGCTACTGGATCTGAATATGTGCAGCTCCTTATTTTTCCTACTGCAGCTTCTGAAAATGCATGAGCAACCAACAAATCCAGTGGGACTCAAGCCCCCAGACCCCTGCTCAGCACCACAGTTTCCCCCACACCAGCCCCACTATCTAACAGGAGCTTTTTTTGTGTTTCTTGCAGCAACGTGGACACGGAGAAGTTGTGTGGTAAGTCAGGATATTCCTGTCCTGGAGAGCTCCCCCTCCCCAGGGTGTGTGTGGTGGGGTCTGTGTGTGCCCTGGGCAGGGCTGGGTGGCATCAAAAGTCCCTGTGGCTGGATCCCAGCACCGAGGTGCTTTTCCCAAGGGGATAGGGAAGGATTTTAATTCCAGTCCAAGTGGGAGAATGACTCTGGAAAGGGAGGGGATGCCCCCTTGCAGCTGTGGGGGTGTGTGGGGAGAAGGAGCAGGGGGGGCAGAGATGGAGGTGCTCAGGAACCTGACCATGGTGTTCTTCTGTCCTGCTCCAGATTATTTCTCTGCATACCTCGGGGAATACAGGAATGTGCTCTCTGCCCTGGAAACCCTCAATGCTGCAGTGCTGGCAGCCATGGACAAAACCAAGCTGGTGAGGATGGGGCCAGGGGAGGGCAGCTGGGTGTGGAACTGGAGCTGTGGTGAGCTCAGCTGCTCCTTAGTGTGAAATGTGGGGGTCCGAGGCAGCAAACCCCTCAAATCAAGGGGTGTCTGCATGTGCAGGCAGTGCTGCAGCCACACAGCCTGGAGGATGGGGAGCCAAGGCCAGGGAGGGGAAGAGTAAATCTTGTGTCAGGAAAATTAATCCACAAACACCAGAGGTTTATGTCCAAAAAGGAGACAGAGGAGTCCTTTGACTTTATTCTAATAAAGGGAGAGGCCATGGGACATTCCCCTGGGATCTCTCACATTTTTGGAGGACGCAGCCTCCTTTTTATCCCAATTTCCCATCCACATTTCCCTCTCTCTTTCCCCATTAGCTCAGGTACTTGAGAGGCACAGACTTCCCAGAACTCCTGATACCTGAGATTCCCCTCTAATGTACAACCCTCCCTTTTAATTTTTAATTCTTATAGAATTCGTGGTTTTTCCCCATACTTCTTTTATCTTTCAATATCCAATTTCATTTATCAGCAGCCCTACAGTTTGTTTGTAAAGGCAAATCTCTTTTTTTTTTTCCATTTATCAATCAGTGGAATCCTTCCCATTGTTTCTTTTATCTCTCAGTGCCAGTCTTACCTACCAGCATCCACAGCTAGTTTGTAAAGACAAATCCCTCATTCCTCTCACTTTGTTTCAGGCACATGAGGGGCATCATGCATGTGAATGCTCCCCTGACCTCTTGGTCAGACAGAGAGGAAAAGGGGGACCAGTCCCACCCTCATCAGAGTGCTGTTTGTGCCTCTGTAGTGTCAGTCCTCTCTGAGTTTTCCTCTGGCCAGAGCCAGCCTCAGCAGTGTCTCCCTGTAAGTGTGGAAATGTCATGCCAGGAGAGGGAATCTCCTGAAAATTCATTTTCTCATTGGTTCAAGTCCCTGGCCCTACTCACAGTTATTAAATACAAGTCCAGAGGGAGAGGAGGAATCCTCTCTGGAGAGCTGTGCTTTATTTCACTTCCTTTGTGTTCTGGTTTTTTGGGTAATGAATGTGCATAGCCATGTATTTGCCCACAGGGCAGCACAGTCTCTGTGCTCCTCAGTGTTGGTGTGAGGCATTTCCTCCCTCCACAGCTTCAGGTGCCACTGGTGCTCCCTGGAAAAGAGCTGCAGGTTTTTCCTGTTGAAGCAAATTTGATGGCCTCATTTCTCCAGCTGTCTGAACGTGCCTGGAGCCAGGGCAGCCCGGAGTTCCCAGCTCTGCTCTCCCCCAGGAGGGGTCTGTGCTGATCAGGTGCTCTGATCCCAGCCCCGTGTGCCCCAGTGCAGCTATGGATCCTCCTGGGAATCCCTTCCCTGCCCTTCCCTGGCGTGCTGGGCTCTGCTCTGGGGAGCAGGCAGGAGTGGGCAGCAATCCTGCAGGGCTGTGGGACACCTGCCACTGCTGGAGGCTGCCAGAGAGGAGAAATGCTGCATTCCTGCCTGCTGGGACATGAATATATCCCACATTTGTACTTCCAGAGAGGGACTCCAGCTTGAGTTATGATTCTGCTGTGGGATTAGAGGGCTGGATTTTAGCCAAAGCTCACACCTCTGTGAGCCAGGACAGAGAGCAGATGTCCCATATTGCACCTGCCCCTCAATTCCTTTGGTTCCAACACCTCTCTGAGGGCTGGGAGCCCCACTTTGGCAGAGAGAGCACCTGCATGGAAGAACCAGGTGAATTTTCATCCCAGGGAGCCCTGGAAGAGCCCTGCTAAAGGACCTGCAGGCCCTGCCTGCTCTTGCCAGGCTGTATTTACGAGGACTCTGCCTGATTCTGGAGCAGGCAGTGATGGCCAGGATGGCAGGAAGAAGGAGAAGGAGGAGATCTTCATGTTCTCAGCACAGCATCTCTTCCCACTTCTCTTCCCATCCCACCCAGCTGTGCCCAGTCAGACACAGCTCCTGGACTGGGCTGGTGGCACAGAGCACCCAGGAAACCATGAGGGGCTCAGGACCCTCCCCACTGCTCCCTTTCTTTGGCACCAGCAGTGGAAGGGTTACAACAAAATCCTTGTGTGCAGAGCTTCTGGAATCCCAGATCCTCAGCGTGCTGGAGAGAAATGCAGCAGGAATTGGAAATATTTGACCCGAGTAATGGGGTGGCATTGCTGGACATTATTTTGGACATGGTTCAGGGAGCCTGGGGGAGTGAGGGCAGCCTGGCTCTGGGTGCTGCAGCCTTGGGGTCACACAAGGACTCCATGGGAAAGGCAGGGATGCTGCTCCAGCCTGTCTCCTTGTCTTGGCCAGGAAAGGGGTGGACCTCCCCTGGTGGATGCTCCTGGGGAGCACCCAGCCCTCCGGCATCATGTGGAGGCTCCTTCCTCGACCTCCCACTGCCGGTCCCGTCTCTCTCAGTGCTCACGGGGACATCCTGTGGTTTCTGTGTCCCTTGAGGAGCTGGCACGGGGCTGGCCATGGGAACAGGGTCTGCTGTGACAGCTGGGCTGTGCTCCCCAGCTGCTTCCTCCGCAGCCTCTGATCCTTTTCTAATCTCGACCTGCCCGGCTGAGTCAGTCTAGCGAGGCAGCAGCAAAGCCAGGTGAGAAAATGCCTGTTCAGGGAGCTGGATCGGCTCTCTGAAGCCCCAAACGACCTTTAGACCGAAATGACAAGGAGTGAGTGCAGTTCCCTGGGTTTCAGCTCATTTTCCTCAGCCAGTGCTGACCTGTTCCAGTGCCAGCATGAGGAATCACCTCCTGCACTAAGTGGCTGCAGGGCAGGTGCTGTGGGGACCTTCCCCTGCTCAGCTCCTTCCTCCCACACTTGTGGCTCCCCTTGGGGGTCCTGCAGTGCTGACAGCTGGAGAAGGTCCCTTCCTCATCCTGGCAGTTGCATTTCCAGCTGGGAAATGCAGCCTGGAGCATTAGGAGTGACTGAATGTACCCAGACCAGACAGCGTGGCCGGGACCCCCAGCATGAGCCCCAATTGTTTTCCAGCCCGAAGGGACACACCCTTGTCAGACGGTGGAGAAGCAATAACCGGGAGTGTCAGTGAGAAGCACTTTGTTTTTGGGGCACTTTAATTGACTTTGCACTCCTGCAGCCTCGCAGGAGCCACGGGGTCACCCCTGCTGCAGCTGTGCAGCGTTTCAGAGTCACTCCTGCTGCAGAGTGCCACACTGGGGTGGATGCCACCTCTCTACTGGAACCTCGTGTGCACGTAGCCAGCCCCGTGCTCCTGGTACTCGTCCTTTGTCATCCACGATTGCTGGAAGGACGTGAGCGAGGCTGCCATGGAGCCGCCAGCCCAGGCTGCCGTGCCCCTCTTGGGGTTTGCCAGGACCTCGATGTGCACGCCCGCGCCTTGCAGAAGGAGGTTCAGCTCCAAGCACATCCTCTCGGGAAAGCCAGGAAACATGGAGGAGCCTCCTGAGAGCACGATGTTGCCCAGAACGTGTCTCCTGGCGTGCTCGGGCAGCGTGTGCAGGCTCTGCCGGGCCAGCTGGTGCAGCCCAGGGCAGCTGTGCTGCAGCAGCCCCGGCCGGAACAGCGGCTCCGGGCAGCAGAAGCGCTCCTTGCCCAGCGTGATCCAGCGCCCGTCGGGGGTCTGGAACCTGGCTGGCTGATGGGAGCCTTCCTCCAGGAGGTCTCCCTCGTAGTCTAAGGACACGTAGCAGCATTGCTCCTTCAGCTGGGTCAGCACCCTCGTGGTCAGAGCCTGCAGCACCGGGAGCTCGGTGGGGCTCTCCAGCAGCAGCCGGTGCAGGTGCCGGGACAGGTGATCCCCGGCCACCCCCAGGCAGCGGGTGCCTGTCCTCAGGGTGTGGCCCCCACAGACAGGGGTGACGTGGGACATGGCTGCCCCGGCCTCCACGGCCAGCCCGGTGACTCTGCCGTGGGCACAGAGCGACAGGAACCCGGTGTTGGCCACGTGCAGGGCGGGCACCCCGAAGCCCTCGAACAGCAGCTCGGCCGCCTTCGCCCTGTCCCCGGGAGGGCACGACGGGGACTCTGCCAGCAGCACCGGGTGCTCCTCCGGCAGGACCTGGAGGCGGCAGCACAGGAGGTGGCTCCACAGGGTCCTCATGCTGTCCCAGTCCTCCACCACGCCGTACCTGAGCGGGGAGGAGCGGGGGGCCGGGCCCGCCGGGCTCTCCGGGCTAGGGCAGGGCTGCTGGGCATCCCCCGGGCTGCCCGCCCTGCACGGGTGCACCAGCGCTGTCCTCAGCACGCACTGGGGCTGCTCCTGGCCAGCAAAGCCCCCCCGGGTGAAGCAGCTGCCGCTGTCTATGACCACTGCGGGCTTCAGCATGGCTGGTGCTCTGCAGGGATGCTGAGCATGCAGGAAGAGCCTGCAGGGGAACAGGAGGGCAAAGCAGGCTCAGGGACCTGCTCAGCCCCGCTGGAGGACAGCAGTGTCTGCTCTACAGGTGTCTGGGTATGGCACAGCCTTGTCTCCTGTCCCCTCACTCCCTGTGTCCCTGAGCATCCTGCCTTGGGCACCTTGTCTCCATGGCCAGAGCTTTTCTGACAGTGCCAGGACAGAACGTCAGGTGGTTTTGAGGAATTAAGTGGACACTGGACAGGAAAGTTGAGTGGTTGGACCAAATCCTGGGCTGCATCCCAAGGAGTGTGGCCAAGGTAAGAGGAGGTGATTCTCCCCATCTAGGCTGTTCTTATGAGACCCCATTTGGAATATTGTGCACAATTTATGTTTCCCCATGACATGGAACTGTTGGAGAAGGTCCAGAGGAGGCCATGGAGTTGCTGAGGGCGCTGGAGCACCTTTCCTACAGGGAAGGCTGAGAAAGTTGGGGCTGTTGAGACTGGAGAAGTCGTGTGGAGACCTCCCTGCACCTTTCCAGGGGCTGCAGGGAAATGAGATTGACTCTTCCTCAGGAACTGCAGGGCCAGGACAAGGGGGAATGGGATCAAACTGAAAGAGGGGAAATTTATGTTGGATATTAGCAAGAAGTTCTATACTGTGAGGGTGGGCAGGGCTGGCACAGGGTGCCCAGAGCAGCTGTGGCTGCCCCTGGATCCCTGGCAGTGCCCAAGGCCAGGTTGGACAGGGCTTGGAGCAGCCTGGGACAGTGGGAGGTGTCCCTGCCCATGGCAGGGGGGAATTGGAACTGGGTGATCTCCAAGGCCCATTCCAATCCCTTAAAATCCTCTGACTCTCTGAATGCTGCTGCCAGCAGAGCCCATAGTACATGGAGAGGAGCTGAGAGGATCTGTGATCCCAGCTGGCAGAGAAAGGGAGTTTGGGGTGTCTCTGTGTGTGTCCAGGCATTTCCCTGTCTCTGTGCCTCCCAGACCTGCTCCTGTGGCATGGTGTGCCTCTTGACCCATTCTTTGGGCACCCTCCAGGCCAGGTGACCCTTTTGTTCTCCCAAAACAAGTTCTTACGTGTTCTCATGTGTCCCTCTGGACCCAGTTTTACATTCCCCAGTATAAGCACAGGCAGAAATTCATCAGGGAATCTCTCGTGGAAGCAGACAGGCTTGGCACTGTTTTCCTGGGCAGAGAGGGCACAAAGCCAGCCCCTGCCCGGGCCTGTCAGTGGTACAGGGGTCGCTGGGAGGAGCTGCCAGCACCCAGGGGGGCACCAGAGGCTCCCAGCCTTGGAGTGAGCAGAGCAGTGTGTGAGCAGGGGGCAGAGGGGATGCTGTGCCAGCCCTGGAGCCCTCCCTGGGGCTGGGAGCTGTCCCTGAGAGTCACCTTTACCTTGTGAGAGTCACCTTTACCTTGTGGCTTGTGTCCATGTGCCCTCCTGCCCTGGAGCTGGCAGTGCTGGGGCTGGAGTGCCCATGGAACCATGGCTGCATTCCCTGTTGTGATCTCACAGGCAGTGCACCCCGAGGCTTCTGCCCCACAGCATCACTTCTGCCCTCAAGTGTCACTTTTGGTGATAATTAAAATTTGAAATTGATATTGAAATCCACCCCGTTTGGTTTCTTTGAGTGACAGCCCCTTCCAGGTGTGGTTCTGCTGCTCAGAGCCAGATGTGACAGATGCTCTCTCCTCTCCCCCAGAGGTACGAGACTGCCTCGAAGATGGAGCAGTTCCTGACCCGGTTCCTGCTGCGGGAAACCATGCACCAGCTGCAGTCCCTGCAGGCGTCCCTGGAGTGCGCCGTGGACACGGTGGAGGAGCAGGCGGGACGGGACAGGTACTGGGCTGGGACCTGCTGGAACAACCCTGTCCCAGCCACTCCTCACTGGGGGGGACATCTGGGGGGGACATCTGCCCTGACACCTCTAGGAATGACTTCAACCCCTCCTTTTGCTTTTTTTTTTTTTTTTTTTTTTTCCAGAAAGGAGATCAAGAAATCCGAGACTTCTGTTGGCCTGAGGTCAGGGAGGCGGTGTGGGCGCAGGGGACAGAAGAACGTGTGCCTGTCCCCAACAGACCCCTACTCTGGGATGCTGACAACAGGTACCTGCTGTCCCTCAGGCTGTCTGTGCCCTGCTGGAGCCCGGAGGGGGTGTGGGAATCACAGAACAGAATCACAGAATCAGTAAGGTGGGAAAAGATCTCCAAGGCCATCACTAACCCGTGTCCCCAGGTGCCACATCTCCAGCAGCACTGGGCAGTGAGGGCTTCCCCAGGATGGAGTCTGGAGTGTCTCAGATGCCAGCTGGAGCTTCTGTGGGATGTTATATCTCTTGGGCAGTAGGAAAAAAAAAATCGAGTTATTTGGATTAAATGAGAGGTTTAGAAGATTTTGTGGGTTTTGGGTCTTGAGCGAGTTTTGGCCATAACAAAACTGAGCTTTTTTTTTGGGTGACACCCCTGTGCCCTTTGCCATGCAGGTGTTTGTGTCGAGGACAACAGCCAGTGGATGGCTCAGATCAACAGGCTCCAGCAGCTCATCGAGAAGCTGGAGTGTAAGGTGTGTGCCCAAGGGGGGTGCTGGGGCTGCCCCACACCTGGGCACGGCTGAGACCCCTCCCCCTGTGCCAGCAGCCCCCCCCTTCAGCCCTGGCATTGTCACAGAGCTGCACCATGCACCCCAGCCCTGCATCTGCAGTCACCCTTCCCTCCCTGCTCTGCTGACCCTCCCCGGCTCTGCAGGGATGCTGACCAATCTGTCAGGCCCCACTGACCCCACAGATGTGCAGGTGCCACAGGAAATGTCCCTGGAGCTGTCCCCTGGGTTAGTGCCCCTCCTGCTGCAGAGCTCCCCTGGTAACTCTGATTTTCCCCTGGTGTTTATGCAGAGCCCACGCCTGGAGCCGCTGAAGGAGGAAACCATGTGCAAGGGACAGGATGCAGTAAGTCCCTGTCCCTATCCCTGTCCCTATCCCTGTCCCTATACCTGTCTCTATCCCTGTCCCTTTCCCTGTCCCTGTCCTGGTGCTTTGCAGGGGACCCCTCTCACACTCTGCCCGTGCCCCAGGCTGGGGAGCTCTGCTGATGGAGCCGGGTGGGATTCAGGGCTGTGAGCCAGGTGACAAACGCAGCCCCTCCTGTCCCTGCCAGCCCCGGGCAGTGCCCAGAGAGGAAGGAGCCCAAATCCCCTAGGAGTGCTCTGAGTGCCCACAGACCCAGCTGAAGGGGTCCCCAAGCCCCTTTGTGCTGGGGGAACTGCAGCAGCCCCAAAGCAGGACCCCCCTCCTGGGGATGGAGCCTCTCCTGTCGGTGTGGTTCTTACCAAGACAACCTGTCCGGGGGAAGGAGCCACTTTGGGGGCCCTTTGTCCCCAGCACGGGGGTGCCAGACCCACTGCGGCCCCCCAGGACCGCACAGAGGGGGGAGCAGGGAGGGCAAGGGGGGACAGGCCAGCCCCTGACACCCCTGTCCCTCGGCAGCACATCCTGGTGGCCAAGAGGCAGATCTCGGTGGCCACGAGCAGCATCGAGGAGTTCCGGCGGGCGTTCCGCTCCTACACCGAGGGCACGGCCGGGCACAGCAGCTGCCTGCAGTGAGTGGGGGGCTTTGGGGGAGTTTTGGGAGTGCTTTGGGGTGGCACCCCCAGAAATGGGGTTTTAACACCCTCGAGGGGCACAAGGGTTTGTGTGGAGTGTTTTGTGTGCTGGCCAGGACAAGGGTGGGCTCGGGGCTGGCAGGCAGCATGAGTGGCACTGTCAGCAGTAACATCCCATCTGCTGCAGGTATTCCCAGTAAGAACCAGTGCCTGGTTCATGCTCTGGTTTATGGCAGCAGGAGTGGCTGTGGTGTGTTCCTGTAAGCGAATGCACGAGTTCCTCCAGCACAGAAGGACTCAGAAGCAATGGGAAGGTGAAGGGCAGAGCTCCAGCAGGGCACTGATTTATGGGGAGGGTGTGGGAAGCTGCCACGAGAGCCTGGGGCTGCCCCAGAGCCCTGCTCTGCCTGCAGGGACATGGCAGTGCCAGCCTGGCCCTGATGGCACAGCTGCTCCCTTCCCCTGTCCCACAGACACTCCAGGCCAGGGAATGTTCATTCTGTTTGCATTTCAAGTGTCCTTTTTCAGCTCTTCGCTTCCAACAGCACAAATTCACATTTTCAGTCCAAACAAAAGGAAGATGCTCGCTGTGACACGTGCGGTGGAGAGAATGGGAGGCTTTTTCTTTGGAACTGATTGGGCTTTTTTGTCATCAGGGCTATTTGTGGAGACAGCGGGGTGGCTGCGTGGGCTGGCTCTCCACGTGAGCAGAAAGCTGGAGCAGAGCCCAGGGAGACTCCATGGGCCTGGGTCACTCCAGGGAATCCAAAGCTCCTTTGGGAGCAGGGGATGCAGGCTCAGAGCTGCTGGGTGACATGCTGTGCTGTCCCCCTGGGGCTTGCTCCCCTTGCCAGCAGCTGCAGGAGAGGCTCATCCTCAGCTGGAGTTGCTGCTGCTGCAGCCCAGCACAGCTGCTTCCCCTGGCCCTGCACCCCGAGCACTGCACTGCTGCCCCTGCTGCCTCCCACCCCCCTGCCCACGGGCTGGGGGCAGCCCGAGCTTCTCCTGGGCAGGAGGGAATGTGGGAAGCATCACTCTGGGGACAGGGAGCTGGGGGTTGGTGCTGTGAGCTCAGCTCCTGCCCCCGTGCCTCAGTTTCCCTCCGTGTGAAGGGTGACAAATGACACACACCTACTCCAAGGGGCTGGCAGGATGAGCTGTGGCAGTGCTAGGGAGGAATAAGAAATGATCCAACACAGAATGTGCTGGCTCCTGGGCAGCAGGACCAGTGGAAGTGCTGTAAAACTCCTCTGCCACCTGGACACAGGAGTGTGAAGCAGGACTTGGGTTTGGGATCCTCTGGAGCTGTTCACAAACTGTGAATGTCCCCAGACTGTGCTTTGGGAGCCTCATGGTGAGGCTGATGTGCACAGCAGTGCCCTGCTGTCCCAGGCTGCTGGGGCACACGTGCCACACCATGCCAGGGCCATGCCAGGGCCATGCCAGCCTGCCCAGCCCCGGGTCACTCAGGGTCCCTCTGTCCCCACAGTGTCTCTGCCTGCAAGCTGACAGACGAGGCGTGCTTCATCCTGTACGAGTTCTGGCAGGACGTGACCTCGTGGAGAAGGTGGGCCAGTGTCCGTGTGTGGGGCTGGGGGGCTCAAAGGGGTTGCCCACTGCTCCCTTTGCTTGCCCAGCCTGTCCCTCTGCTGTGCCCTGTGTGCCCCGGGGCCATCTGTGCACACCCTGATCAAGGGTTTGGGGAGCAGGGCAGGAGCAGGGGCTGGTGCTGGGGCTGCAGAAGCTGCCCTGTCCCTGTGTGTGGGCAGAGGGTCCCAGCACCACATGTCCCTGACCCTACACCCTGTTTTACAGCCACTTGCAGTCCAGCTGCAGCAAGACTTTCCAGCAGTCCATCCTCAGCTTGCTGGAGTCCCCGGAGCTGCTGACCACCATGCTCTTCCCAGGTGAGGGGTGCCTCATCCTGCCCTGGCTGTGCTGCAGAGGCAGGAGCAGGGCAGGAACAGCCACTGTGGCTCCCTTCAGAGGAGAAGATTGGTTTGGGGTGACCTAAAGGAGATTTTCCAAGCCAGGGTGAACCCCGTTGTCCTCAGCAGGTTTGGCTGTGTGAGCTGGGGTCTGTCCCCTGCCCACGGGTGCTCTCCAGTGGGGACAGCCAGGAGCAGGGACACTGCCTGGGTAGCAGATCAGCTGAGTCCTGTCCCAAATGTACCTGGTGCCTTGTTTTGTTTTTCACCTGAGCACTGGTTCTCCTGGGCCAGTCCCAGGGGCTGCATCCAGGGTTACACCCAGTGCCGGGGCAGGAGGGAGCCCAACACAGGGAACGTGCACGCAGAAATGGGACCAGGTGTGGGAACTGGGAACCAAATTAAGCCCCAGTTTGCTTTCAGGGATCACTGTAACATGATCAGGGTCTTGTCAAATATTAATCAATAAAACACGGACTAATTTGGACTGAACCCTGCACTGCCAGTGCTGCTCCCGAATTCCCAGTCCCACTGAGCACATTCCCGGTGCTGTCCTGCAGAAGCTGCCACAGTTCCAGGGGTCACCCCTCTCCAGGTCATGCCATGGCCACGCTCCCTGCCCAGTGTGGGTGGGTGCTTTAGAGGCAGGGACTTGCAGGGTCAGGCCCCCCCATCTCTGCCACCCCAAATCCCCATTCCCAGTTTGACACTGCCCTCACCTCCCTGCTTTCCCTCTCTTCCCAGCTTCCTGGTGGATCATGAACAACAACTGACACGAGGCAGTGTCTCCAGGACACCATCAGCATGCGGGAGGACGTGGAGCCCTGGGCACAGCATCACCTTTGTCACCTCCCTGTCCCTCCATCCCCTCCTGTGGCCAGCGGGGGCTGCCTGCCCTCGGCCCTGCCAATGTTTTGCTCCTTTGGTCTTTTCATGTTAATTTATTTATTGATCCTGCTCCTAAGACTGTCTGAACTGCCTGGGGTGTGTGGGGGTGGCAGACTGGCCCTTGGGGGAGGCTGGTGCTGCCCAGGAGCCCTCGGTCCCTCTTGCACTCTTCCTCTTGCTCCTCTTCCTCCTGGCTCCCAGGCTGCCCAGGGTGCTGGGAGGGGCAGGGTGGCACTGGCCAGCTGTGACATCCTGCCCGGGGAGCCAGGTGGCCTGATACAGATTGGGAAGTGTTTCATAGGGGAAAAAAAAATCTCATGAAGTGCTCCTGGCAAGGTGTACCAGATGCAGGTGTAGCTGCCACGATGGCAGCACCGTGGGCCATCAGGAAGGGACCAGCTGTGCCAGGGCACAGCCAGGGTGGGTGAGAGAGGGGCACTGGGGCAGCCACAGAGGCAGAGCTGCAGCAGGCACGGGTTTGGGATTCCTGAGCTGCCCCCCCAGCCCCCTGTGGGGTTTACCCCTCTGTTTTGGGTTTCTTCACCCCTGGATTAATGTTTGCAGCAGCCTGGAGGCCAAAATCCTCAGATTAAGCCGAGGTGTGGGCAGGGGACATCACTGGGGGGCACAGGGCTGGCAGTGGCAGCCAGCTGTGACAGCTGTGACCCTGCAGGCTGCTCTGTGCTCACAGAAAAAAAAGATCATTTTAAAAATGCTCAGAAAACTACACATTGAACTATAAACTCAAAGAAATCACCGAGGATAGGGCTGAACTCCAGCTCTGCCTGCACTTGCTCCCAGGCTTTGCCCACAGCATCACCACCAGAGAGGAGGCAAATTTTGTCCCTAAAAGTTTCTCCAAAAACCCAAAAGCTGCCTGAGCACTGCTGAAAACCTCTGCCCCTTCCCAGAGAGAAGGGGGAGCTGGAGGATGAATATAGTCTTTTTATTGACTACTTTTGAGTAGAACAAACTAAATACATCTGTAACAGTTTGGGTTCCTTTATACAGGACATTAAATAAGTTATGCACAGGAATGAAGTAACAAATTTCTATTACAGAATTAAATGTCAAAAAAAAATAGAAACCTCAACCCAATATCTTCCCATGCCCCAAGTTCACATTTATCATTCCATCTTTTAAAAAAAAAGAAACCAACAAAAAAGAAAGAAGCAATCATTCTAATCATGACTGTTAGTATTTCATTCATTTACACTGGGGTTAATTTTAATACACAGCCATCAGTGTTGCATGAGAATTATGGAAGACAATCTATTTACAAGCAATTCCTTCCAGCCCTGCCCTGCCCTGCTCTCCCTTCCCAGCCCACCCTGGCACTGCCACCACGGACCCACAGCACGGGGCTGGGGCTGCAGGTGAGGAGGGGACTGAGGCCGTTCCAAATGTGTCCCTGTCCCCTTAGGGCAGGAAATCCCTTCCTGACTGTCCCGGAGTGAACACCCCAGGGATGGGCTGCTGCAGGTCAGGGTGGCTCCACTGGGAGCTGCCTCACTGGCAGTGCTGTGCTGGGCTCCAGCACCGACTCCTGGGGACACAGGGGAGACATTCCCAGGGCCACTGGAGCTGTCTTCAGCACCAGGAGACCTGGTGGCTTTTTAATGAAACCTTGCAGACAGGGAATCAGCAGCTCTACCCCACAACAGCAGCTTCCCAAGGAGCTTTCCCGAGGGGCCAGGGCTGGAGCAGCAGGTCCCCTGCTCACTCTGAGTGACGACTCAATACAGCTCCATTATTCACCTCCAATTGAAAAAGTGATCCAAAAAACCCTGGGCATTACTCACCTCACTGGGCTCCAGCCCAGCAGGGGCACACACAGTCAGGGAAGCAGGGCTCTGCTGAAGGGATGGATTTCCAGAGCCTCTGTGTGTGCCTGTGGGAGCTGGGAGCAGCTCCTGGAGGGCACATTGTCCTCCCTGCCATGGGCAGTGCCACTGCCAGCCTGTGTGACACCCCGGGACAGCCCTGCTGCAGGGCTGTGCTGTCACAGAGTCACTGAGTGCCTCCAATCCCTCCTTGCACAGCACAGCAGGAACTCCGAGAGGGACAGACCTCCCCAGGCTGGCCCCATCCCCACGGGACCTCACTCTGAGCCCTGTTTTTGGGACAACCTCTGAAGGTGGATGCACATCCCTGCATGCAGCACTGCAGAAACCCCCTGGAGCTGGGATAAGAATTGCCACAGGACACGCAGTCCTGCCTTTCTTTTACTGCTGTGGCTGATGTGTGTGCAGAGTATGGGCTGTAAACAACCCCTCGCACCAGTGAGGATCCCTGGGCTCAAAAACAACAGCAGGAACTCCCAAACCAGCAGCTTCCAGGCAGTGAAAAAAACAAAACAACGGCCCCAGCTGGAAAGGGCACCTGCACCCAGCCCAGATCTGCTCTGCACGTGTTCCCCCAGCACTGGCCCCACCCAGGAAACACCCAACTGTCTGTCTCACCACAGACCGGGATGAAATCCAGCCATCCAGCAGTACCTCCCTGCCACTGCCACTAGTTTTAGAGCAGACAAATCCTTTCCTCCCCCTCTGCAACCCTCAGCTGCCAGCCTGGAGGCAGGAGAAGTGGGCTCAGCTTTTGCCATTGCACAGAGGACGAGATGCTCCTGCTGAGAAATTGGCTCTGGTCTGTTCACAGCAACACCAGTCCACAGGGCCACCTGAGGCACAGCTGTCTGGGAGCAGGAAAAAACATTGGGTATCGTGGAGGAAAGGTGGCAGAAGGAGGCAGTGGTGGCTCTGAGGCCTTGGGAAGCGAGCCTGAGCATGCCACAAGGACAGGGCTCCCTGCTTGGGCACCACGCTCTCAGTATCTCCAGTATGTGCCAGTGCACTCCTCCCAGTCCAGGTTCCCCAAGAGGGTGCCCAGTGTCCCCCAGGTCCTGACGCTGCTCTGGTGTCCCCCTGAGAGGAGCAGAGAGATGCTGCAGGCGAGGCTCAGCCCCGTTCACGAGCCACGAAGGCAAAGGCAGGATGAGAGGGCAGAGCCGGAGTGTCAGCGCTCCGAGGGGATGTGTCAAACATGTCAAGTGGTAACAGTTGCTGTGGGAGGTTTTTTCAGCTTAAAAACCCCAGGGAACTCATCCAGTGGAGCGCAGCAAACCCTCCCTCCTAGAGTCCGTTCGTGTCTATGGCTGTCACAGAGGCCGGCGTGGACGAGCGCGAGGTGGTGGCCGAGCTCTTCTCCAGGGCTGGGCTGGGGATGCCATCGAGGCTCTTGGCTGCTGCTGCCACCCGGCCCGCGGGCAGGGCCAGGGGCTTGCTCTGGCCGTGCAGGCCTTGCCCGCAGATGCGGTGGTGCCTCTCCCAGTCCTTGTGCTGGCAGAAGGAGCCGCAGTAGCGGGCGATGTTGCAGCCGCTGCACGTCTCGCTGGCCTTGCGGCCGCAGTTCCAGCAGCTCTGCAAGACCAAAGACACTGTGCTTGAAAGGGGTTGAGTTTCCCTAAGAGCTACAGCATGGTGCTGACTCAGCTCTGGAGGGGACTGTTCATCCCCTCTGGCCCACATTTGGGAATATTAAAATGAGCAATCCATTAATTCCCGCTATTTCCCAGCTCTTTGTCAATGGTTCTAACCCCCACCGCTCTTTGCCCACAGCCGCTGTCACACTGCTCCAGGCACATCCTTTCCCCTAGACCCACCCGAGTGCAGCAGGCATGGACTGAAAAACACGCTGCAGATGCTGCTATTGGGCCTTTTCATTTCCTGTTTTAAGCAGCTCTATTTTGGTCTCGCTCCCAGCCAAGCGCTCTCCGCAGGGATCACGGCGGCGCTGCACAGGCACCATTTGCTCCGCACCCTGCCTCGCTGCACAAGAGGTTGGAGCAGGCCAATTTGGAAAAGCAAATGCTCATTTGAAAGCCTCCCAGGCAGGTGGAAGCACTGCCAGAGCCCCGAGATTCAATGTGGAAGCAGAGCAAAGCCCCTCTGGCCGAGGGGAGAGGTGTCAGCTGGTGGCTCCCGGCGTGCCCCTGCTTCCCTCGGAGCGCGGGGCAAGCGGCCAGGCTGGAGCGGCGGCCACAGCTGCTCCGGGGAGGGCAGGAACGGCGGAGCAGCTTCCCTGCAGCTGGACCCGGGCGTAGCAAACACATCCTGGGGAGGGCAGGCTCAGCTGTGGGAACACAGCCTCTGGCAGAGCTGGCCTTCGTGGGGACACCACTGCTGTGACCACAGTCAAAGAGCTATGGGTGAGGGGTGGTGGGAGAGGCTGGGCTGTAAGGGCTGGGAGATTCCCACTCCCAGGCTCAGCACTGGAACCACCAGCTCACACTGATGATTTATAGGCTGGCAGTGAAGCACCTGGCTGGTTCACTTTGGACTAAGCTGCTCCAGACCCTGTGTGTCCCCAAGGGTCCTCCACCTTCCAGGAGAAGAAGGACTTGTGACCAAAAAGCCCCTTCCAAAAGCTGTGGTAGTTCTTGGAAAACTGGGTCACTGCTTCGCAGCTGTTTACACTTCAAGTGCTTTTCAGCTGTGTTGTAAAGGTTACAAGATGTGTCAGAACACAGGACAGCTTTTAGACAAGGGCCCTAGGGCTTGCACAGGGGTGCTCAGCAGCTCCCAAGGTCCCAGACTGCTCCACAGCACAGCTGGAGGAGGAAGACACTCCTCTGCTATTCCCCTATGGAGAAATCACTATTTGCCTCATTCCTTCCACGGCTTCCTGAGCAGTTCCACCCACTCCCACCATGTGACTGATGCATTCAACCCTCAACAATTTCATTGGGAATTGCAGTATGGACATAATTCTCTGGAATGACACCTAATGATTCCATGGTTCTGGCCATGGAATTATTCCTAAGTCCCAGTTGAGCTGAAACCCACTAGGAGGAGAGGATGGAGCTGCTGCCCCCACAACCCAGCAGACATGAACAGCATAGTCCCATCAGATTTCTGCTCAGCAGACATAAATCCTCTGCTCTTGTACGTGTAGAGAAATTAAAATATGGAGCAAAGCCCACATGGATGGGCTGTGGTAGTGCAGGAATGACCCATGTAATTCTCATTCCCCAAAATCTCAAAAGCTCTACCAAGTGAACTTCCTGTCAAGGAATAAGGAGGGTAATTGATGATAGAAAAGTAGGAAGAGATTCTCTGAGGCACCCATTCAGCACATAGCACTGGCTATGACAAACCAAGAGCCATCCCTTCTTTTCCAACATGCAAATATGGTACAGATCACCAGCAATGTGCAGTCCAGCTTCTGCCCTGGCCTATTTTCAAGCCCACAAACAGCAATTTCTTTTCTGCAAAGATCAAGTACCCCACCATAATTTCTGAGCTAAACTGCTGCATACACCAGAATCTTTTTCTCTTTGCTTCTACACCTCTTTCAATCCCACAAAATCCCTGGTCATTACACTGAGTCCAGTTCAGGGTGCCCAGTCATTGCACACACACGTGTCCACAGACATTGCTCACGCTGATTCCTTGCTAGCAAAACCTAAAAAGAATTTTGATGACATTGGTGCCTTGCTTTAATTATTGATTGGGGAGTGACTTCTAAAAAGAAAAGGTGTGGAAGACTGGATGGAGTTTGGAGCACCCTGTGTAGTGGAAGCCGATAGGGACTGAGATGATCTTTGATCTTCCAACCCAACCCATTGTGGGAATTATGGCTGTGTGGAAAGAGTGGGGGACCTGCAGGCTTGACCTGGAGACTCTGCAGCCTTGGAAAGCCCTTCCCAGGCTGTGCCCTGGCACCTCACCTCGGTGGACTCCTCCTGCTCGTTGATGACGAGGAAGGCATCCTCGGTGGCCTGGCGCTTGGCGTCGGCGATGGTCTGCTCCATGCGCGCGCGCTCCGACGCGATCATCTCGAACGCCTTCTGCTCCGCCTCGGCCACCGCCTTCTGCACCTCCGACATGGCCTGCCGCTTCACCTCGTTCACAGCTTCTTCTGGAAGGAAAGAGCAGCCTCACCCACCCGCCCTGGCAGCGAGGGGAGCCCCCCACAGGAACACGGCTCCAGGAGCACGATTCCAGCACCAGCATCCCGACCGCTCCCGGGAGCGGCCAGGCCGGGCTCAGCCCCACAGGATGCCCGTGGCATCACAGAGGAGCAGAGCCCTTTGGAAAAGCCAGGGTGGGGATGCTGGCAGCCACATGTGGACACCCTGGGGCGTTCCTGCAGCTGTTTCTACACAGCAGATCTGCAGCATCTGTGTTTAGCCCGGGCAGGATCCCCACAAACACTCACCGGCTTTTTTCCAAATCTCCTCCGTGACGTAGCCCGGTCCCGACCTGCTGCTGAACTCCCGCAGGGAATCTGTGGAGTAAGGGACACAGGGAAAGGTTGGCAAAGCCTCATCCCACCCAGCTCATGTGCCCAGTGGTACCTCAGGACACCACAGGGCAGGGAAGGACTGACCAGCTCAAACTCAAAGCAGAGGATTCCTACGGTTAAAGCCATTCCTCAAACATTCAGATGATAAATTACAGCATTTAATTAGCACCTTGCATAATTTATGACACTGTATAACCTATCTCCTAGTACTCTAAAACAACAGGAAATACTTATAAATGTATGTTATCCAACTTCTGCACAGTCCAGAGGCTACAAGCATCAATCTGTAGACCAGCAGTTTACATTAAGCTCGGCACTTCCCAATCCCAGGGCAATTCAAAGGTGTGAACTGATGGACAAACTTCCTCCAAGATCCCTGGAGATGCTGCTTGATGCTTAACTGCACCTTCTCACAAGAGCAATGGAGCTTGAAAATTATCCCTAGGCCTCACAAGGGGAGAAAGCAACAGCGTTCCAAATTTACATAAAAATTTAAATTATATCACCTGGCTGGAAGTGTATTAGTCACGATATACTTAAATCTAGAAGTAAAAAGCTGCTGTGCCCCCCAGGCTGTCACACACACCCACTGCTCCTCAGGCTTTGTGACAACTGGAGCCAGGGGCACTTGGATTCCTTGCAGGAGGATTCACTCTGTATTTTGTGTACAAACAAGTAGAATATACATCAAATTGACATTTCTTCTTGCCAGAAGAAATCAATTTTTTATTACTGAATAATCAGAGGGTTTTTTCCCCAGAACTTGATTTGCAGTGAGTTTGTTTGGATGGAAATCAGAATTACATTGAAATAAAGCAGCATTTTAGACTTGTTTTTTCAATAGGGTCAAAGCCCTGCATGCTGGAGGTTGAAACTAGTCAGCTTTGATAAAGTTGACTCACGATACAAAAATAGAATTAGTAACACAGGTAGCTATTATCACTTACAAAAGCCTTCGTTATTTTTAGAATAAATAGACCTTGACATTTAAAATCCTTCAGGCAGGAGGGACTGGAAGGGGGGAGCGTGGTGGGGACTAACACCTCTCCCCCTTTTCACCCTGGGGTTTATCAGCTTTGGACCAACTTCTGCCAGCAGTAAGGAGGAGCGAGCAAAGCCGCTTTCGGACGTTGTCAAAGAGCCGCTTCCTGTTTTGCCTCTCTTTTCTCCTCGACAAAACCACTAGAGCAGAGTTTAACCAAACTCATGGCAGGGCTGGCACTGCCCTGCGTGCCCGGGGGGCTCTGTGCTCTCACCGCTGCCCAGGGAGTCGGCGCTGGCGGGGCTGTGCTGGCGGCTCAGCAGCTCGGTGCCCGCCTTGCGCGGCTCGGCCGTCTCGGAGCAGCGCCGCTTCCAGTAGTTGAGCTCGTCCCTGTCGGCCTCCTGGCAGCGCCGCAGCACGGCCATGGAGCGCCGCGTCTTCTCCACCATCTCCATGATGCAGTTCAGGGCCTGCGGGGGGGAAGGGTGCGCGGTCAGCTCTGCTTTCCCGGGATTTGGGATGGGGCCGTGCTCAAGGATGCGGCACCAGGTAGTTCAACACCTCCTGACAGCGCTCCTAGAAGCGGACAGGAAAATGCCACCACTTTTCTACGGTTGTGATCCTGGTGTCAGCGTTCCACAGTCACAGTCTCACTCCAAATATTCAGCTATGGGGCCTCTGATCCACCCCAACCCCATCCCCTTCAAAAAACCCATTAGCTTTAGACCATGAGGTCCCTCTGCATTTATGATCAAAGCTGAATTTTAATCCCATCTCTCCGAGGGAAACAGCAGTGAAGTGCCTGGAGGAGCTGCCTTGCTCAAAAGGAAAAAGCTCAGCATAAAACCTGCCAGAAGCGCCAGGTCTTGCTGTTGGTGCCTTTTTTGGTCCACAAAAAGCTGGCACCTCAGGGAGAAAAGTCTTAAAATACCATAATGACAGGTTTACTAATTTTGTAAGTCCATATCCTGACTGCACTTAGCACATCTGTGCACTTGTGCTGGCCAGGGCTGGGGCAGAAAAGACCCCAGTGGGGATAAGGCTGAGTTTGGTTGCTCAGCCAGCCATGGCAGCACCTGGCCGTGCCCTGCAGCTCCAGACACTTCATCCACACTGATTTTAGTTTCCACTGACCATGGGCAGAGGAAACCTGCCAGGAAAGTGCTCCAGCTCCTCTCAGCCCTCCCCACCATCCACCTGCCTGTGGTGGCTTGTTCCAGCCACCAGGAGAGCCTGGATATGGTATCAGAAAGGAAATCACCAGGTGGAGCAGGTGCAACACTGGGTTGCTGCTTCCCACAGAGCTTCCCACAGCCTCTGCCATTCCTTACATGATCGAGATGCTTCCACTCATCCGCCCACTCCCGCTCTGTCAGGCGGTGATCCACCAGCTCGTCCTGGTAGCCTCCATTCAATCCTGCAACAAGCCACAGAGGGATTAGATGGGCCAGTGCAAAGAGAAGTGGCCCCAAAGCAAGAAAAAAGAGCTCTATTTCCAGCTCCACCTGGCTGGGATTTTAAAACATGTCTCCAGGTGGCAGCTCTACAGGGGTAATTCCACGCTGGTGCTTTTTTATCCCTGTCTGCTTCACTGTCTGAGAAGTGCTACAATCCACTTGTGGCTCCAGCTCTGACCTGCTTGTGGAGCTGGTTCTCCTGTTATGAACTCACAGCAGCTCAGAGCCTGTGATTCAGGCTGTTGTGCTGGAAACACATCATGCACCTCCCACACATCCCTTGAAGAAACAGGGCAGGGGGTCAATCTCTGCTTCGGAGATCTTGGAAAAGTTAATTTCTATTTCCCTGCCCACTGCATTGGCTACACTCAACTCACACACCAAGTCCTTCCTCCTCACCCTCAGTGACTCCAGCCTTCATACAGGGAAATAACAAACCCTCAATCTTCCTGTTTTTAACTTCCCATGGGGAGCTGTTCCCTCTCGACTCCCTGCACAGACTCAGCTGTGAGGACATGCCCAGCATCACACATCTTTGGGTACGAGTGGCCAAGCAGAGACCAACACCAAAGCTCAACAAGGAGCCCTCCAGGCTCTCACCAAGCCCGCCGTGCCTGTCCCGGATCTCTCTGTGCTCCAGCATCTTGCTGGGGTCCCTGTAGAGGTGGGAGGTGGCAATATCTTCCAAGGTGTAGTGCTGGAGGGGTGGTGGGGTGGGGTGGAACTGCCCACTGGGGTTCATCAGGGGGATGGTGAGGGCAGGGCTGTGCCGGGGCGCGGGGCTGATGGTGCAAACCCTCTTGGCCGGAGGCTCTGTTGGCAGTGGCTCCCTCTCAAAGCTGCTGTCTTCCCTCCTGCAATCACACCAGCACAGACAGGCATTCCTTAGCATCCCATAAATGTACTCAGAAAGATGCAGATTCAGAATCAGCAGGGTTTGGGCAGCAATGATTTTACCACAGGGTAAATGCAGAGAGCTCAAATAAATGTGCTCAGTTTGTGAGGTGATGCACAAAGTGACCCCATCAAAGAAAAGGGTTCAGGATGCATGAGTGTTGTGATTCATCTCTCTGAGCATGACCAAATTAAAATTTCACAGTTTTTATAAATTTGAGGCATGCTCCACATAATTGCATAACAACTTTTATCTTGGAATAAAACGTGGTGAAAATGAAGCGCATCCTTCCCAGCCCTGCCAATGCCTCTGTTCTTTGCCTTGGGGGTGGGAAACTGCTCAGCTCTCTGGCTCAGGCTTTGCAGAGCTAACCAAAAGTCCCTCTAGGACAGAACCTGCCTGAAAGAGGAACACAACCTGAATTCACAGTGCAGCAGGAACAGTCACTGCAGTCTCAGAACAGCCAGAATAGCTGGTGGGAGCAATAAGATCCTGGATGCTGCTTAAAGCTTTGTCAGCAGCAAAGATAAACCAGAAGTCATGACTTCAACAACTGAGCAGAGTGACAAAAGCTGTTTTTCACCTGTCTGGACTGTGCCTCTTGCCATTGCCGTTGACCTCGATGAGCAGCTCGGAGGAGTCAGCAGGAGATGTGGTGTTGGTGTTGAGCAGGATGTGCTCGTGCTGTGCCAGGTACTGGGAGGGCGTTTGCTTGGCAGCACGGGCACAGTGCAGCAGCTCCCGCTGCAGCAGAGGGAGGTTGGCCTGGAAAACAAGCACAGGGCTGGATTACAGCAGGACAGGGGTTTCCAGCTGTTCCAAAAGGTTTGGTCTTCATTAATACCTCAGAGCAGTAACACCTCATGACCCCCACCCAGGATCCTCCAGCTCCTGGTGTCCGCACTGTCAGATTTACTTGTATTTTCCCAGGAGCTTGATGTTGGTGGACCCAAAACCCAAGGGCTACAGTTGTGGAATCCCCATCCCTGGAAGTGCTCAAGGCCAGGTTGGACAGGGCCAGGAGCAACCTAGTCTAGTGGAAGGTGTCCCTGCCCATGGCAGGGGGCTGTAGTGAGACGGACTTGAAGGTCCCTTCCATCCCAAACTATTCTGCAATTCTGTGATTTTACCATCCCAGGCAGACTCCATGTGCCAGCACTTCAAACATTCTAGATCTGAACATTTGCAAATAAGATTATAGGCTCAGAAGCTGCCACATGGAGCTTGGTTTGCCTCCTTTATCTCCAGCACACAAGCAGACATATGTGGCACACGGCACAACGTCAGCCAGTCCCACACGGCCAGCGCTACGCTCTGTGCAGTCTGTCTTGAACTCCAGCAGAATTGCTGTGGTGCTTGCAAGGAGAGCTTTCCCAGCAATGTCACACTGCCAAGAGGCACAGGCAGGCACATGGAGTGTCAGCAAGCCCCAGCAGCTCCCTGTCACCTTCAGGAAGGGGATCACAAACGGCCGGAGGGGGAAGTTGGTCGCCTCTTGCAGCTTGCAGTGAAATTCCTCGATTGTCACCGTTGAGTTCTGAGAAAAGAAATTAAGAAACGAAATGACAATTTTTTCTTATTTTTAGACGTGTGGGGAATGGCTCCAAATGAACAGAACTGGGAGGGAGACAGCATCTGCTGCTCCAGGACTGACAGTGTTTGTATTGGATCCTGCTGGATGCAGCCAGCAAGGCTCAGGCCAGCGGAGCAGGAATGCTGCACTAGGACAGGGGTGGGAACTGCCTGGCTCAGCACCCTCCCAGCTCCAGGATGGGAGGCAGAGGCTGACTCCAGGGCAGCAGGACCCAGCTGGCATCTACTGCATGCTGGGGCAGGCTGTGGAGAGTCAGACCTCGATCCCAGCTGCTCAGAACTGCACACCTTCCTCCCTTTCAGTTCTCCTCATCTAACCTATCCATGGAGTCTCATCAGCCTTCTGTTCACTGTGGTCCTCTCCTGGTCCAGCCCTGCCTCTTCTGGCGCTGCTCAGGCTGGGGAATGCCTGGGACAGCAGCATTTGATAATCTGCATATACAACACTGACCTCTGCAGCAATAAGCACAGTGTGGGGTGAGAACAACAGCCAAAGGAACAGCTTCTCTTTCCCTCCCCAAAAGGGTAGGCTAAGGTACTACCCTACACCCCTGGAATTAAATATGCTATCTAAATGCAGCAGCAGCAGCATTTTACATCCAGTGCTTAAGCCCTGGGAGTGACCCTGAGGACATGGACAGACTCAGGTTTGCTGCCAGCCTTGGAAGCAGAAATGCTCCAGGCTGCTGCAGTCTAGGTCCCTTCAGTGCCTGCTGAGCCTCAAAAGAAAATGTGCCAAAAAGCAGAGGTCAGTGCAGGAGCCCCACTGGGTGCCCCAGAGGACCACAGCTGCCCAGGGCTCCAGGGCCTCAGTCCAAGGTCACACAATGGTTTGGGTTGGAAACAACTTTAAAGACCATCTAATTCCACCCCTGCCATGGCAGGGACACCTTCCACTGTCCCAGGCTGCTCCAAGCCCTGTCCAGCCTGGCCTTGGGCACTGCCAGGGATCCAGGAACAGCCACAGCTGCTCTGGGCACCCTGTGCCAGGGCCTCACCACCCTCACAGGGAAGAATTTCTTCCTAATATGCAATCCAAACCTCCTCTTTTTCAGTTTAAAGCCATTCATCCTTGTCCTGTCACTCCATGCCTTTGTAAAGCATGTGGAATATCATGTCTAATGCACTGGACAGCATTTCTCCCAGTTATTCTGTATAAATGCAAACACTGGATACATTTGGGTATGAAGGGTGTTCTCACTGCAGGGGTAAGGAATGAGATGATCTTTAAAGTCCCCAATCAAACCATTCTGTGATTCCATGATTTACAGAAAAGGTTTGTCCAATTCCATTCCTTCAGTTTAGCTGCACACAAGCTCGTGCCTAAGCCACTGGACCAACAGCTTTTTGAAACATAACAAAGGCAAGAAAAAAGAAATCACTGAGTTTCTCAAGAAGCACAAACGTAGGAGTCTTGCTCAGTAAAGATGCAAACAGACAGCACTGTGTGCCAGGATCTGGGAAAAGCCAGGCAGCCTGGCATGGTGCAGCACTTACCACGAGTGCCAGAACGAGGGTCCGCACCTTCTCCCCAATCTCGGGTGAAATGTCATTGCCAAACTGCTGCAGGGTGGTGAGGAAACGCTTCAGCTTGCTGAGCTGCCGGGCTCCACACGTGGCTGGGAGCTGCTGGTTGGTCAGTGAGGAGGAGGAGGATGAGGAAGGACCGTTGCTGAACCTCTGGGGTGGGGATGGGGCCCCGTTCAGTGTCGGGGGGGAATGGTTTATTCCGTTGGGCACTGCAAAGGAGAGACAGAAGCCAAGCTGAGCGGCACATGGGCACATCCCTGTGCTCTGCTGCCCGAGTGGATCCATCTTCCAGCCAGGAGGCTGCTGCTGCCGCTGAGGGGCAGCTCAGGTGGTTCCACCTCACCCAAGGAGGGCTGACAGACCCTGCCCTGAGCCTGCCACCCTTCCCTGGGGATTTACAGGGAGTTTCGCAAACACAGTTGTTTTTTCCAACCTGCTCCCATCTGCAACTTTGCCTCCTGTAACTGGTGAGCATGTTGGAACAGACTGAAGGGCTGGAAGTCTGGGAACTCGGCAAGGGATTAGGATAAATTGTTGACATCTCCATGCTGTGGTTGTGCAATGTCGAGCCCTGTTTGATGAGCAGCTGTGCACTGGGGCCCCAGCTCGATATAAACCCAGAATTTCAGAGTGAAAAACACATCACTGGAAGTAGAGTCAGAGCTGATCCACTGGGTTTATCCTTAAAAACACAGCCCTGAATCCCTCATGGATTTAAGTGCTGACAAGGGGGCCATAAGGTATAAAAACCATTTCAAGTGATGGTGTTCAGAGAAGCCCTGAAATCACCTGGCAGACCTGCCCTTTGCCTGTGGGAGGAGCAGAAACTTGCAAGAAAAGATGCCAAAATTTCTGCTGCAGCTTCACAAGGATCATATCAAATCCTGATGAACCCAGTGAGGGGTTTTTCAGAGAAGACAGGAGGTACTTGAACAGTTAAACCACTCTGGGGCATACCAGGGTCAGAGGCTGGAAAGGCTCCACACACCTGGACCTTCGTGGTGAGCACAGGAGGGAAACTTAACCAGAGTCAGTTAAGATACAAGGAAAGATAAGGCTACAGAGACCATCAAAGGTGGCTCCTGCTCACCAAGGGGTGACAGCCCTCACAGACAGATGATGAGATGAAGGTGAAGGCCAGCACTGAGAGGATGGAAGTACACGGGCAATGCAAGCTCATGCCTTTTTTTATGGAGCAAAGCAACCTGAAAAACTCCTGTTCACACTCCCAAAGCAGCAAAGCAACAAGGACATCAGAATGTACCCACAGGTACAGCTCCACAGAGTACACCAGAGCTGTGTGAAAGGCAAGGCCTTTCTGGTAATTACTCATAAAGGCCTTTATTTCACTATAAAAGGGTTATAAATAGGGTGAAGCTGCCAAGAGAAGCTCCTCTCAAACAGCAAGGGCTGTGCAGCTCCGTGCTCTCCGGCGGCCACAGCTGAGGCGCTTTCCCCCTTCTCTATTTCACTTCCTCTTATTCTTTCAGATGAAAGTCTGAGGAGAGCAACGGGCTCTATTTATACCTCAGGAGAAAGAGGGGCTGTGAGACAGCCCAGGGGCTGTGTGGACCCTCGGGAGAGGCTGCCCCGGGGGGAGCAGAGGACGCTGGTGCACAGGGGATGCCATGGGCCAGGGCTGCCGTTACATACAGCCCCGGAACCGCGCTCTGCGATTTTGGGCTCACCCCTCCTGACCCTCTGCCAACGGCATCACCACAGGGCAGCTGGCAGTTATCTGATCCTGCACACCACCAGCATCTGCCCCAGCACACAGCACACAGCCAGGCTGGCACCTCAGCTTCCAGGTGAGAGCACAGCGCTGGAACAGGCAAGGCAGTGTTACCAAGACCAGTGGGATTGCTGGTCTGGGGACAGCAGGATGGTAACATTCCTGGGAACAAAGTTCTCATCTAAGGCTACTCTTACATTCTGCATTAGGTCCTACACAGTGAAAGGTTCTGCTGCTTCTCCAACCCTGTGTTAGTGATCCATAGGCAGGCATGGCTTTGCTCCAATGCTCCACCTCACCTGCCCAAGCCATGGGCTTTGACGGGCCAGGTCACACCCCCAGTGAGTGACCAAGACCCTCTGGTGCAACTGAGAAATGAAAGAGCAAGAAGGAACTTCACCACAGGTCGCATGTCTCATCTATCTTGGAAAGAGGCAATTAAGTCATCTGCAATCAGCAGATTCAGGCTTCTTGGCCCTTAACAGCGTGCCAAGCATACTCATTGGAAAAATTAATTTCTGTCACTTTGCTAATGGTCTTTTTCTGCCTGAGCAAAAGGAGAGCCATTAAAAACGCCTGAGCACATAAAGATGGGGACAATGTGTCTGGCGGGATAACCCGGTGATTAGTGCTGCTGCCAGCACCACGCAGCACATCACACTGTGTCCTCCAGGAGGCTGGGCTGGAAATCTCCAAATCCCACTGCCAGCATGGAACTCTGAGATAGCCCAGACACCGCCATGGACAGCACAGCAACACAGAAGCAGCTAGGGAACGTCCTGTGCAGGGACAAGGGGTGAGGAGAGCATGGAAAATATGTACATGCCATGTGTGGAGGTCAGATAACTCCATGCCCAACAAAGTAAAGCAGCTTTCCTCTGAACAATGCTCTTAAAAAGACAGTAAATGGCTTAAATGTTGGCTAAAGAAGGAAACAAAAAGACCCTTTCTAGGCTGTAAGAAAAGGCTGAATGTCCTTTCCATCCATGGAGTCACCTCTGAGCAACACTCAGCTAGAAGTGGGTGCAAGGCTGTGCTACAGCTGAGCAGGATCAGGACTGACTGTGGCTTAATAGAAAAGATTATAAAGAGAAGATGGAGAAAAGAGAATCTGGATGGACAGCAAGGAATTTTCAAGGCTGGGAAATGGAAAAAAAAAAAGAAGAACTTTCTAATCTCAGCTGCAGGAATGTTGCCTGCAAAGTGAGATACAGCAGAGTGGGAATTAACTCCTCCAAAAGATAAAGAGGAAAGCTCAGCTCTTGGCTTGCTTGAAGCTGACCTGATAAAAGATTCAATTTCTTAAGGAGTTTATGGTGGAAATCAAGGCTGCACCTGCGAAGGGAAAGACTCAAGGCAGCAGCACCGGGAGCAAGGCAGGAGCAGGCAAAGGGGGATAACACGCCCTGTTTTATTTGCTGCATGCACTGCAGAACTGCAGGAGAGCCCCAATCCCCCCCTGTCCCAGGCAGGCAGCATCACCCCCTGTGCCCTGGCCGAGGGCTGAGACATCCTGGTGAGTTCCATGAGCAGAGCCTTCCCTCCCGGCTGGAGCTGCTCCCAGGGGCCCGCAGCATTCCCGGGGTCTTACGTGCAGCCGGAGTGAAGGACACGGGCCGGGGGCCGCCGGGGTTGACGGGGGGCAGCGGCGGCATGGTGGGAGGAGACGACCTGGACTGTATCTTCACTTCCACGGGCGAGCCGGGCATCACTGGCACCCTCTTCTCACCGGCAACTGTACCAAGAGAAGGTGGCAAGGCTTAGAGACAGTCACCAACACGCATTTCCCCGCCCAGCATGGCAGGAACGGTGCAGGGCTGAAGATAAGAAGAGTTGGGGAAGTCACGCACGGCTCCCACGCCGCTCTGCAGGGCCCCGGGCTGGGGACAGGCACCTGGGGTCACACCCGTGCTGCCTGTGCTCACCATCCCAACCTCCTGCCTCCATCTCCTCACCTCTCAAGCCCAAAGGTGCTGTTCAAAGCGTTTCTGCCCATTTGCTTTGCCCCTATTGAAGATCTCTCTGATACTCCCCAGATGTGCCCACAACTCACCTCGCTGAGCCTTTGCAGGGGAATCCCAACCTCTGGGAGTCATGCAACAAATAATCTGGATTTGGGCTGTGCCAGAAGTGACTGGAACGGGCCTGGGGCTGGAGAGGTGAGCTGGTATCAGCTACTCACAGCCCCACTCCTGTGTGCTGTCTCTAGTGTCTAATCTACCACCAGCTTTCTTTCCAGCCTTGAGGGATGTCCCAGCTCAGGGGAACAGTGTGACTGCACTCCCAGCTCCAGTGGGATCAGCTTCACAAGACAAAAAGGAAGAAATATCCTAATATAATAGGGAGATTTTTTTTTTTTTTTGAGAGGGGTGTTTTGAGGCATTTTTGGCTTTTAAAATGTAGACAAAGCCTAAGGATCTTCAAAGCACAGCTCCCATGGGAGCCAGTCTCATTCCAGGGGTGCTCTGTATTGCACTGCTAGTGTCTCCAGTGTCCATGACCCCAAAGAAATCACCCCTCTGAGATGATGGTCCCCACTCCCTGCTCTTCAGGCTGCCCTTCCCTCGCTCAATTAACTCAATTAACGAGATGTGAGCAGCTTGTCCCACCCAGAAACACGGCCGGCTCCCCTGCACGTCCAGCTGCAGCCCAGCTCAGGCTGTGACAGAGCTCAGCTCAGCTCCCACCTCTCCAGTGATGCAAGCTGGGCTTGGGACCATTACCATCTAATTTGCTACCCACAGTTCTTACCGATATCTGTCAGCTGCAAGAACCTCAGCTTTTGAGCCCGAGCAAAGCGATGAAATGCTGCGTTCCCATAGAGTGCTGAATAGGGAGCAAAATTCTGCACTGAAATACAACCCAAACCTGCTCCTTCTCGACTCCCAACAACAAAAACGCTGCTTTCAAGAGCAGAGAAAACACAAACTGGCACCTGAGCCCTTGTGTTGCTGCCTGGGATCTGCTCTGTCAGCCCCAGCACCTGCTCTGCCACCGAGCTGCCTCATTTGTTTTCCTTATGGCAAGTCATGGGGAATGCCAGGAGGTAACAAATGAACTTGGTTATTCCCAGCATTTCTTTCTGCTGTTTGCAGGAAGGGGAAGCAGGGACGATATACACTGAAAATCCATGTTTTCCTGCCCTGTCAGTACAGGTGGAATAACTTGGGTTGGAATCGCTACAAAACCCACATCCCAGAACATCTGTGTCTTCATTTATCTAAGCCTGCTTTCAAGAAAAGGAAAAAATTCTGTCATGAAGTGGGGAGATATTGAAGCCATGGGAAACTACCATTAATTTTAATATATAATAACTACATTAATCCCATATTGCAAACTACTGTACATGTGGTCCAGCTTCCATACAATTGAACCCTGATGTGCAGACTCTCCCTGTCATTCCCACGCATGAATATGAAATTCAGATGAATAACCATGCTTTGATGTAGGAACATGACATTATTTATACATGTAGGCACCTATTCCAGCAGGTGAGTTTATCAGCAAGAGCAGGGAAAACCCCCTGACTTTCTTTCCTCTCTAAATAAATGCAGCAAAACTGAGATTTTGTACACAAAGTTAGGAGTATTTCTACCACAAAAAGTCTGAGTTCCCTCACCTGGGTAAGGAAGAGACACATTGCTAAATGACCCAAATTTTTCTATCTAAACAGCACTAATTGTGCCTCTCCAGCACTCTGTGTCAGCTGCCTGATGACCATCCAGAGACCCACTGTCACCCATCTGCCTCCTCCTCTTCTCCCTCTCCCCATGAAATCCCCTTTCCCAGGTGTACATGGCCAACCTGATATTGCCATACTCTGGAGAGCATAAAATCCTTGTTTTCTCCCATCCCTTCCTAAAAGGTTCCTAGGGCACATTAAGAAAGCAGAACTAATTTGGTTAATTTACAAGGAGGGAGATAAATTTTGCATGGAATTTATAACCCCAAAATAAAACCAGCTACTGTGCGAGACACCAAAACTGAAGCCCACAAGAAGCCAACACCTTCCTTTCCAAGCCCACTCCAACAGACAAGAAGCAAACAGGATTGTTAAATTTAAAAGCTTCCTGCTAATGACCTAGGGCATCTATAAATGCAGATAAAAACCATCTTTCTGAAGCTCTTCATTTTTAGCCTAAACATGTCCATTTAATGAGAATCATCTGAGCAAACCAGGCTGTGACCAAGGGCTTGAGTCAGCCTTGAGTTGACCTGGGGCTAAAACTGAGCCAGTGAGCTGCTCTCTGAAGAAAAGCTGCCTTCCTGATCTCATTCTTTCCCTTCCACCACTTGGAAATATTTACTGGCTCACCAAGAGCAGCTTTTCAGCACTGCCTCCAGATGCACAGGGAGGATGCAGAGATGCTCCTCACAACATGTGCAAGTCACTCAGCTGTGTCACTCACCTGAAGAGTCAAATGCCATCACAGATTTTGGATGATACTCTAATAAGAATTGCTGTCAAAGACTGAATGCTCCAAGCACCAGAGCAAGACACCTGCCCAAACTGGAATCAAGAACTCCTCCTTCCAAACCTTACCTGGATTAGAAACAAAAATGCTGTTCTTACTTCTCAAGCAGTGCCTGCAGGAGCAGGCCAGACACGTTTATGGCACAACACTTTGACTGCCAAATGTCCAAACTTTGCAGTGCCACGTGCTCAGCTCTGCACCACGACGTGCCCGGGGTGACGGGGAAAGAGGCAGCAGTGACCTGGACACCTGGCTGGGAGAGCTGCCTCCCCAGCCCCAGACACACTGGAATTTCCCATGGGAAGATGACTCAGAGAGAAGAAAACCCACTGAGATGCTGTTTCAGTGCAGATTTCACAGCTCAGCTCCAGATCTCAGCTCGGGCTGGGCACCAGCCTGTGCTCCTGCCCTACTTATTTGTGTGTCCCATTTAAGGAGCCCAGGTGTGCAAGAGACCAGAGAGCCCTGGAGCTGTGACTGCACCTGGAGCCCTCCCTCCCTGCCTGGGTTCATCTGCCCCCACTCTGGCTGTTGGTGTGCACCAGATTTCCTTCACTGCTCCACTTCCCATCCTGGCGTAACAAATTAAACAGGAACATATGTCAGGATTAAGTGCAGCTGATGGTTTTCCTTTCTGGAGAGGAGAAAGAGCAAAGTGAGACGACGGGACAAGATGGCAAGAGAAAATCTGGGGTCTCAAGTGATCCTCAGAGAGGTGCCACTCCTGCAGTCCCAGCTCTCCAACACCACAGCACATTCCAGAGGGGGCAATTTCAACACCAACTCCAGACAGATCTCATCCTATTCCTTTTCTTTAAAGAAGCCTTCCACCTATCATGTTTAGTACAAAGAGTGTTGCTGTGACAGGTAACCTCAGCATTTACTTGCACTATAAACTGTATAAAGAAGCTGCTTTATTAATCTCTTCATACCTGTGGGCTTGAGAAAACGGAAAAGGCAGAAGAAAAAAAAAACAGCAACAAGTTAGGGAGTATCTCAAGTACACTGGAATTTAAATTAATCCTTAAATTCCTTTGGCAATTAGAGAATAAACTAAGTGGTGAAAAGTAAGTAAAAACAGTGCATGAGGAGAACTGGATGTTACCTTCCCTAAAAAAGCAAGATAAGGAACTAGAGAAGAGTGACAGTGAGGCAGACAGACACAAATAGTCTCCTCCTCATCCTCTTCCCAAAGCTCAAAATATAATTCAAGGCAGTATCAGAAGGTATTCCAGTATTCCACTCTGCTCAAGAGAAAGCCTTGATCTAAATTCCCTGGCAGTGCCATGGATTTGCTGAGACCAAGAGAAGAAAGGAGGAGACAGAGCAGCAAATGGGGATACTTCCTATGAACTTACACTGTAGTGTCAGCATGGCACAACTGAGTCCAGTCACCTCCCTGAGGTGCCATTGCTCATGCAGGGGGAGGATTCCCTTTGATTCCGTGGCACCAAAGTTAAGTTAAAAGTTAATCACTCCTGCCTGCCCCAGGAGTGATTCTGGAGCTCTCTTTTGTAAATAAGCTGCAAAGAGTCAGAACTGTGCCTCACTAACTCAGGTGCCAGACTCGAGCTCTCCAGCTTTCTGCAGAAGTCAAACCATGAAATATCTTGGAAGAAATAAGAGAAAACCACATGGAACATGAGACAGCCCTGCCACACCAGCAGCTATGCCCAGGTAAGGGTTTGCTTTTCCCTTTGGCAGCTTGCAGGACAGAGAACAGGCTCCAAATCAGACCTTGTCAACAAAGCTTTTACCACTAAGTGGTT
Organism: Sturnus vulgaris; assembly: GCF_052056855.1. Classification (NCBI taxonomy): domain Eukaryota; kingdom Metazoa; phylum Chordata; class Aves; order Passeriformes; family Sturnidae; genus Sturnus; species Sturnus vulgaris. Next base: position 14,525,717 of record NC_142259.1, on the reverse strand, counting down.
ACATTGCAAATCTGTAAATTAACAAAGATATTTTTTGAGTAAAAGGCTGTGTTCAAGGATTTGCCCAGTAGTTCAGTCTCAGGAGGGAAAGCAAGTAATGATATCAGAGAAGGAGGAGGTTTAATCAAAGCAGATGTTTTCAACTTTCATCTGGAACAGGCAGAACATATTCATAACCTAAAACATCTTTCCTTACCTCAACAAGTTAAAAGGCCCAAATTCATACCTGTCTCTTGAGAGCAGTGACTGGAAAACTGGAAAGCCAAGGTCAGGTCCAGCAGGAGAAATTCTTTGGTCACCCACGAGCCAGGTCTGAGCTTATTCCAGAGCCAGTGAACAAGCAGACACCCCAAACTGATCCAGCCCATCCCAAAACATCCCTCACAGCAAGGGACACCAGCCACCCTCCAGCCACAACTCTTTCCACTGGCCCTGACACCTCAGGTGAGCACTGGGGCTAGAGACATGAATTACAGAGCACCTACAAGTCAGCAAAACGACCTCTTCCTACAAAGAGCCCTTGGAACTTCTTTTCCCACCATTTCCACAGATCAGAGCCCCTGGCTTCAGATAAAGCAGTGCCAAAGTTGGCTGAGTGGATAGAGAGGCCATTGGAAAGAGGGAAGTGAAGAAGGACAGACCTTAAACAGCCCCCTGTGACCCAAACTGCTCCGGAATTCTACAAGCAGCCCCGTGTCTCCTGCTGGAGGGCAGGCCAGGGAAATGGCCAAGCCCAGCCACGGCAGCCCTGCTGTCCCCGGGGAGGAGGAGTGCTGCAGCTGGCTCGTCACAGGGTCCCTGTTGATCGTCTGAATGCAGACGAGAGGCAGCATCAGTGTAACCTGACCTGATAATGTAAATAGGGTGAAATGAAATATGGTTCGCCACCTCCCCAGCTTTGGCGAATGTTTATTTTGAATAACATGCTTATCTGCTCCAACTGCTCACCATCTGTTTTCAGTCTCCACCAAGCTAATATTTTTCACATTTAGGAACTGAGAAATGGGAAGAATTACATTTAAATTTTATTAACATCTTTCCTCCGCTCCAAGGTTGCCTTTCCCTCCCCTTGATGGCTCTAAGCCATCTGTAGAGCACCTTTGCAGTTCTCCAAGGCATGCAGATGAGAAGTGATCTACATGCAAAGCAAGAGCATCATTACTCAGGCTTCCAGAAGATGCCATTTACGGCTTCTCCACCGCAATTCCCTCCCTCACCTGCTTCCACACAGCTTCCCCCAAGTTCAAGCTCAAATCACAGCGTCAAGGGAAAAGTAATATTTTATCTTTTTGCAGCATTGCTGCATCAAAAAGCAACGGAGGGAGAAGACTGAAGATAAGCATCAGGAACAAGGCAGCCAATACAGCAGCTTTCAGAAAAAAAGGATGGTTGGGTCTGTCCCAGTTTGGAGGAGAGTGAGACACAGGAAGGTCTGCAGTCAAGATGACTTCTGTCTACAAACACTGACATTTATTTGCTTGTGGGGTGGTTTCTAGAGGTCTCTCTTTGCTCGAGTCAACAAAAAGTGATTTACAACCAGCACTGGGGGACATGAGTGTGTGGCATAACCAGGTCACCAGCCAGGGCTGGTCACACAAGGTGTCAGTCCATCCTGCTCCCTCCATGCCATGGAGCTGGCCAAGATGCTACTCCAGCAGCAGTGGCAGTGGGTAACTCATGTCACTGTACAGATATTTCCTCCACTCCATGTGATCAGCCTATTTTTACCCTGTTTAGCTCGCTTTTATGGCACATCCCAGCTCCTGAGCTGTAAGATGCTGTGGGAGTGGAGAGGGCTCAGCACCTCTCAGGAGAGCCTTGCATCACACAGGAGGGAGCTGCTGAGCCTGGGATAGGCATTTTATAAATCAAAAATAAACGCGTGTATCTCCATTGCCATCTAGTCCTCTCCCACACACAGCTGTTTCACTTTAAATCTCAATTCAATGTGAAACTCAGATAGAAGAACTTGAAAGAGCAAAGTATGTTATCGTTCACAAGCAGTCCAGAAAGCAGTTAATAAGGGAAATAAGATTAATAATTTATTCCTGAAGGCAGACTGCAGATCTTTATCCGTCTTGCCCTTCAGTGATTTTTATAAAATCCTATTAATGTGCCTGGCTCTACAAACTCAGCGGTAGCACAGGTTGGATTTCGGAGCAGTTCCCAGCCAGACAAGGTGGCTGCAGCCCCAGCTCTGCCTGTGCCATGGCCCTGTCACAGCCAGCAGCACAAACCTGGCCAGCATTGCTGCCCCTGAGCTCTGCTCTCCTCTGGGGCCACGGACCCAGGCCAGGACTGACCCCCCAAAGTGTCACATCCAACACACCCCACAGCTCTCGTACAGCAAGCCCCCAAGTTCTGGTCATGTCGCTTCTACAAGAGCAGAAAGCACCCTGTTGTGGTAATCCCCAGTCTCCTGCTCTCCTTTCCACGAAGGAGACAGGGAATAGTTACCCTGACAGCCATTCCCACCCAGCAGCTGCTGCTGCTCTGGCCACCACACCACAGCATCCCTACAAATAAATTCTGGGGACCCAAGTTCATGCCTTGACGTCCCTGTCAGCAGCTTTTTCTCATCGCTGTCTCCAAGGGATGCTGTGAGCTCTGCCAGGGAGCCCACGGTGTCCTGGGGCACAGAACCATCCCCATTGCCCTGCCCTCATCAGAGACAGCCACCCTGGAGGGAGGCACACGCTCCTGGAATAGAGAACACATTCCTGGAATCCAAAGCCTGCTCTGCAGTTTTAGGATAGGAAGCACTTTGGGGATTGAGGGGAGCCACCCCAAACCAGCCCTTTGGCTGGGGTATAACCTGGGGCAGGGCACTCGTTCAGCAAAGCCAGAGTTGCTCACTAATGCATTTGCTTAGTTACTGCTAAGTATTTTGGTAATTTTTCATTAATTCCTTGTTCCATTTAACATTAGAGAATCAAGACTTTTTTTTTTTTTTTTTTTAATCACCCACTCCCATAACAATATTAAGAAATATTTCCTCCTCCACACTATTTACTCCTTGGGCTAAAGCATCGGGAATGAAAAATGAAAGCAGTTACAGATATCAAACAGGCAATTATCACAATCATGGCAAAAAATTAGTTCTGAAAGTCTCAGCCTGCTGCACTGCTCTCCAAAGCTCTGACTGGAACCACGGTGGCAGGAGCAAAGTTTCCAGATGGGAACATCTGTGTCTCATTTGCCTCAGGGAAGAAAACACCAGGAAGATTAACGGCTCCCAGGCTGGTGGAGCCCAGACACAACACTTACAGAAGGGATACCATGGAGAAAAGGCTTGGAGCAACAGCCTGCTATCAAACATTGGGATTTTTTATTTAATGATCATTTTGCAGCACTTTTACATGTGGGGAAATGAGATGTCAGGGCAAAAAAAAGAGCTTGGGTTTTATTTATGTAAATGCTGTGCAGAGTGAAAGCAAGAATTGAGTTAATTACGCTTGTATTAAAAAAATAAAATAAAAGCAGTATTTTATCAGCTCAGCTACTTTTTAGATAGAAAAATTAATTTTAAGAGTTGGATTTAAGGGGTTACATTCCCAAAAGGTCTGAAAATACTCCCTGCCCAGAGCATCAAAGCCATGGATTCACCCTCTGGGGTCCAGTGAACACCAAGTTTACACCAGAGAGTAAGAAGTGATCCAACAAGTGGAAAACTCATGATTGAATGACCAAGTCTCCCCTGGCAATGGCAGCAAAAGTCTGTTTCCCTTAGGAGCGTTCCTTAAATTCTGCCACTCTTTAGGGACCACATTTCCCAAGGTGGGCAGGCACATAATCCACAGGTTACACAGAAGAACAACTCAGCACTGTAATTTTGAGAGTGCAAATCTGTTTTTCATTCTGCTTAGGCTAAATACCATCGAGTAAATAAAGCTGGAACTTTTGTACCTGTAAAATTTTGGGAGGTCCAAAAGAGGGGAAACACAGTGAAACAAGCTCTAAGTTTAGAAAGCATTTTCCACCTTAACAGAGGCTTCGAGACAGCCTTTAGGACATGATTTTATCTAGCCCTCATAAATCCTTTTAAAACTTGGATTGCTGGCCATTTAACAAGCAGCTCCACCCTTCTCCTGCTCTCCAGATGAAACACATTCTCACTGGGCTCCATTTTGTTCCCTCCTTCTCTGACCCAGCAGTACCAGCAAAGCAGCAGAGCCTGGGGAACCGTGGTTAATTGGCATCCTCTAATTACTAATTAGCTCCAAGGGGCTCTCTGCAGCTCCGAACAGTCAATAGGAATGCATCCACTGATTTAAACAGGCTTGGGAAAAGCAGAGCTGCTGGAGCAGGCTCCTAGGAGTGACCCAAGGAACTGCACAGGGGACCCAGAGCTCCCCATGGAGGATCCAGCACCACTGCAGCCCTTGCTGGGCTTCTCTGGAGGAGCCCCAGGGAGGGTTACAGGGTTCTCTCAGCCAAGGGGAGCATTCCCAGGGGGTTCTGCCTGCTCTGGTGCTTCTCACAAGATCCTCTCGCATAGATGCTGCAATTAGAGGTGTCCAAGCAGCCATTTGTGGTTTAAAAATCCATTGTAAGGGATTTAAGCCACAAATACACCCCTCCACCACTCCATTTAGAGCCCTGAGCCTCCTTGATGCCTGACTTTCCCAAGAGGGCTGAGGAAAGGGCAATGTGCACAGAGCAGTGCCAGCAGGAGCTGGCAGCCCCTGGTGCAGCACACACAGCGAGGCCACAGCTGGTGTTTCACATCCCAGCTCTGAGTTTCAGCAGGAAAAGTGGTGGGGAAGGAGGACATTTTCTAGCCAATGCCATAAGAAATTTAGGAGGATGCTGTTTTGGGGCCAGCACAGTGAGCCCCTCTGCTGAAGGCTCCCCACCAGCAGTCCTGCTTTGCTCCCTGCAGGGTGAATCCCTGCCTCTCCAAGGACAATCATTTCGGGAGTTTCCTCTGAGAAAGGATCCCATAGAGCAGAGGCCACTGCACTGCCTGGTGCATTCTGAACCCCAAGCAGCTGAGGGATGGTGTGATACCCCTTATGACAGTCCAAGGTGAGCTCAGATCCCAATCCCACACATCCTGCCCACCCCTGTGGGCTGCTGGCAATAACTTTGGCCACACACAGGACAAGTTCCTATATGGATGTGCACGGTCTGTACAAAAGCTCCACAGATTGTTATGAGGGCAGCAAGGTTTACTCCAGTTTTTTGTCATCAGAGAACCCAGAAGTCCTTCAGCCACAGCAGCTCCTTCAGGAGAGAAGCCTTGTCTGTGCAAACGTGTCCTTTCCTCCAGGTATCCCTGAGATCAGACTGCACCTCCACGGTGATCCTGCCTCACTGGGTACAGCAAACACAGGCACTGCCCCTGGCTTGGGCAGGGCTCCATCCCTGGGCAGAGCACCTCAGAAATTCAAGTAATACCAGGAAAATGAGGAACAGCCTGAAAAATCATTAAATCTTTCAAAATCAAAGGTTTAATTCAAACCCTCCTTAAAATCACCCAGTGACTGAAGATTTGGGAGCTTTAAACCTGATTACTAAAGACATACAGGAGGAGTTTAAAGTCAAGCTTTAAAATCATTTAAGAAGGCATCCCTCTTGCTATCCTGCATCTTCCAAACCCTGCTGCTTGATGCTTTGGTCCCCAACACTATAAATCAACCTTAAAATCAGCACTGACCTCAGGAAACAAGCAGTACTGAGCAAATCTGGATTTCTTAGAGCATCATGAATATCACTGAGCACACAGGGACCTGGGCTAATGAGAACAGGAACACGAGGTGTGGGGTTTAAGAGTAGGGGTATCCAGTGAGTAGAGAGTACTCCAAATGAGTAAAATATAAACTGGGATAAAAAAGTCTCTGCATACCAGGCAGACACAGAGCAGCAGTGCCAGCAGCTAAAGCACCACTACCAATAATTGTAAATAACAGCAATTAAAAAAAGCAAGGTCACTTTTGAAAGAATTGAGATCTCAAGGCAGAAAACCACATTTAATCCATAACAACCAATGTGACCGCAGAGAAGCACAAATAATAGCAAGGACACCCAAAGCTATTACAAAAAAAACCTCTAAAAACGATCAAACCTGTTTGTTAAGCACAGACCAGGTACAAATCCTGACCATCTGGAGAAGGAAGCAGTCCAGAAGCTCGTAGTCAGAGGGGCCAGTTTAGATGAAAACAATGGTCATTTTAGCAAAATCAAAACAGAAACCAAATCCAGTGCAAAACAAACCACTAACCAAGTTCTACCACAAACCCAAAATGAGGCAATCAAGGAAGGATACAGAAAAACATCCCCCTTGGGTCCCTGAAGTCATCCCATTTCCAAATATAAAGCAGAGTCTCTCACAGAGTCTCCCTTCTCCAGATGGAGGCTGAGGAGCAGGAACTCATCACTGCCAGCCAGCTCCAGGGCTAAAGCTCCACCAGACTTCATCCAAATCTGAGCAAGGTGTCCAAGAAATCAAGGAGGAACTTGGGAAAGATTTGGGAAATCTCTTTCGTCCTCGTTATTTACAGCCTCCTACAAGTGGCAAAGGGGACTCCATCCCTCTGTCAGTGTCTGCAGGGAAGGGTCAGAGCAGGGACCAGACTCTGCTCTCTGGGGACAAGAGGAAAGGGCAAGAACTGATGCCCAGGAAGTTACACCTGAATGTGAAGAACTCCTTATTGTGTGAATGTGAAGAACTCCTTTAGTGGGATTGCCACACAGGCAACTGAGGGAGGGCAAAAATCTCCCTCACTGGAGCTATTGCAGAACTGTCTGGAAGAAGCCTGTGCCATGTGCCCTGGGATGACCCAGCTGGAGCAGGGATGTGGGACCAGAGGCCCTGCTGTGGTCCCTCCCAATGGGAGCCACGCTGTGACTGTGTGCCCAGGAGTGTCCCCTGCCCCAGGGTGGCTTTGCCAGGCAGCCCTGGCACGGTGCTGGCAGTGCTGCCCACACCAACACCCTTCTGACTGCTGATATTGCTGAGGTAGCCAAGCCTCACTAATGACTCCCCAGCTCTGTGGAGAGCTCACTTCATTCACTTGGGTGCTAAGTGCATTCAGAGCTGCCCAGCTAATAGTCCCTGCCATCAATGGCACACACAGGAGCCCTGCCAAGATGACAATTCTGCCTCTTAAAAACACTCCTCACACCACTACACAAATGGCTCTTCCTCTGTGCCCCAAGCCTGACCAGCTTGTGGGAAATTTCCACCTTTCTCTGGAGCTGGAAGCACAGGAGGAACACATTTAGGGGTGTGTTTTGGAGGAGTGTAGGGGCCTGATCATGTAGAGGGGCCCCAACATACCTAGAGCCCCACGAGCCAGCATCTCCTGTAGAGTCCAGGCACAGAGAGATGAGGATGATGCACAGGAGAACCATCAAAATTCACTATTTAGAATCATGGAATGGTTTGGGTTGGAAGGGACCTTAAAGATCACTCTGTTCCAAACTCCTGAACGCCTTCCATCACACCAGGTTACTCCAAGCCCTGTCCAACTGGAGCATGAACACTGCCAGGGATGGGGAATCCACAACCTCTTGGTCTGTTCAGGGAACGATCCCAGCAGAGATGGATGCACAGCAGTGACTGTTCCTGCCCTGCCTCCTTCCCCTCCCTCTCATGGGCAGCACAGGTGGAGAATTTCCATGGATAACCTCTGGAGAGTCACTGATGCACAGGGACTGCAGATGAGGGCTGGCTCAGCTGCTGCTGCACTTGCTTTCAGCCCATCCCATGGCAACACAGCACAGACAGGACTTCCCAATGCATCGTTCTCAGGGCTGTCCTCCAGTAGTTACCAGTAACCTGCTCCCCATCAACTGGAGCACACGGGAAAGACAAAAAACCCAAAAAGCTCAATTGCCAAAATTGTGAGACCAGGGCACAAAACAACCCAGAAAAACCCCCAGGTTTGTTCTAAACTGCCGTTTTCCTCCCCTGGTCACAGCAAAGCCTGTGACACAGTGCCTATAAATTTCCTCTAATGATGCAGCAGTGAGGCAGAGCCCCATCTGTGCCTGGGCACAGGTGAGACTTTTCACTATCGTGTAAGTGCAGGCTGTCTTTCAATTACACTCACCAGCCCATTAGGCAAATTAGATTTGCATATGAGAGGATAACTAGAAAGTCAAGAAATAGGCCCTGAAGGAAAATACATTCTATAAGCTACATGTCCCTGGGAAGATGTGGACAGGGAGTTTGCTGCTCAGCCCTTTAGGTTTTCATGGTGTTCAGGTTTCTCTCAGAGCTGGCATGGGTTTGAGGACAGCCTCTCCACCAGGCAGAACTGAAGCCACACAAAGACATCTGTGTTCCCTGCATCCCTACAAAGATGCCCACATTTCTGCAGGGCTTTGCATCCATTGCAGGTTCTGCCTTGCAGGATGCTGGAAAAGAGATTAAAATATTACTGGTGTGAGAGAATTTCAATTGATTCCACCTGGGTTTCAATAATATATCACTGAACTACAGAATTATTTCCAGCACCCTAAGAAGGTCCAGAGGAACATGATACCCAGTGGGATGGCATTACACAGGTGTCCCATGTCACTAAGGACACTCATGTGGACTAAACAGTTCTGCTCAGGTGATTCTGAAGAATTCATCTGCCTGCCCACTTTCTTTTTTTTTTTTTCCTGGTGAGTGTATGCAAAACAGAGACAACCTAGCTCATCTCCCAGAATCCAGATGGCACTTGCAAACCTTGTCTGTGTATCAAATGTTGTTTTTTAGATCAAGTGTCCCTGGTTGACAACACAGAACTTCACGATGCTATCTTTAGAGAGGCTTCTCTGCAAAGAAACACCCTTGGAGCATACGTTGCAGGAATATGCTAATGTGGCAGGGTGTTTTCAGAGACCACAAATGGATCTGTTCCTGGGAGCTCACACACCCCACAACAAGCTGAGACTGGCTGGAGATGAAGGGTCACCCAGCCCTTATGGAAAAGATGCATCAAGTTAAAAATTGCAGAGAAAGGTTAAGTTACACCACTGGAAATATGCAGGCTGAGCTCACAGCAAGTGCACTCACACACAACAATGATGATTACCAAAAAATCCTACTAAATTAGTGAGGGCAGCTCAAAACAGACAGCAAAATCTGAGACTATCCATTCCTTGACTTCTCCTACAACTTTAGAGAGTCTTACCCTATTTCCTGTTCAGCAAGTGCAAGGATCTTATAAAAACCCAAAGATTTTTCTTCCTCAAGGTCTTCACTTCCTCCTCCACATTTCATGCAAAGATAAAAGCAGCACATGCAAAGTAAGTTCTTTAAAACCAGCCCATTAATAAAGAATAAAACTCTACAAAACTTTCAAGGATTCCTGAGATGGTCATGCTACCTTCAATGACAAAAAATGGTAGCAGTTGTTAAAAGAAAACACCAGCACCCCCTAAAAACCCACCCTGAGTTATTTTCTATTCTCCTCAGTTCCAAGAACAGGAATCATCACCTGCATGTAAAAAAGCATGAAAAACTCCCCACTAAGCAGCAAAACAGCCTAACAAAAACCAAGAAAAAACAAAGCAAGCTGCAGAAACAGGTTATGGTACAGCTCAACCCTGGGATCAGAAGGTGACACCAACAGCACTGAGGTGGCAGAAATAACCCCTTGTGCCTGCTGCTGAAAAGAACATTTCAGAACAGTGACATCAGGTAAAGCAGCAGCTTTTGAAAAAAGAAAGTGATCCAGGAGGTAGCTCCTTCCATATTGCAGGCACTCACAGTAAACACCATATGGCCTGTTAATTTAATTAGGGAGAAGAAACCCCCTAAGTTTGAGATTTGACTTTGAAGGGTTTAAAACAAGCCTGAGGAAAATCGCTCGAGATATTCCATGAGGTTCCCTTGCCTCCTTCATCCACCTTCTGACCTGCTGTGCCTGGTGCCTCTCCCCAGGCTGCACAGCACCCCTAGGAGCTGGAATTGTTTTAGAATTCTAAAATTCACTGCCTTCCCCACCACTGCACCTGCACGGATGAAGATCTGGGTGGTCCATGCCAGGCAGCCAAGCCAGGAGAGGTCTGGATCAGGAAGGAGGGACGTGCAATAAATAAACCAAGTCCTTTAGCTGAACAATATTCTCAGATAGCAACCGTAATTTTTATTTTGAATCCTCCCAGTCTACATTGGCAGGTCCCACCTGTCAAAGGGAGGATGAAACTCATGGTGAAGGTCAATGTGACAAATAGTGGAGCACCAATGCTGAGACATAAAGCCTCAGGGCAAGTCCACTCCCCATCCATAACTAAGCTTGCATTTGTAATCTTGAGACCAACCAGCCAAGTTCCAGCTGGTCCTAAAGACTTTTGTATATCAGCAAAGTCTCAGTGCAGTGTCAAATTCCAGACTAGCCAGGAGACTCTGTTTGCTGAGTAAAATGTCATTCTCCACTATGAATATATCTTCCATGTCTCTGTGAGCAGAGATGGGCATTTCTAGGATCATTTCCTGCATCTGTACCACAACGGGACACTGCAGCCCCACTGCCCTGCCAGGTCTGAGCAGGAACCAGAGAGGTCCCATGGAAGTGGCTGCTGGGGCACCACCAAGAACGCCAAGACACAAAAGGTGATGATTCCCTGAGGAATGGCCTCCCAGGCTGTAACAGCTGAGGCTCTGGTAAGCTCCCACCTTCAGCAGCCTCCTGAGGCCCAGGCAGAAGCAGGAACACCTCCAGGAAGGACCACCATCCCTTCAGGAGCCTGCAGCACAAACCCCATGAGCACAAACCCCAGGGGTCCCAGGTGGGTAAGGGAAACCCAGAGTTCCTCCAGAGAGGTGTGACTGACCTGGCCAGGGCGCTGGGGCACAGAGGGAAGCTCTGCCACCCTCCTCGATTCCTGCCTGGCACAAAGGAGGTCAGGGCTGCCTGGGTTAATGCCCATCACAGGACTCACCTGTGTCCTGCACTGGAGGTGATGCTCTGTGCCTCTGAACAGCAGGTGCCTGTCCCAGCCCCACCTGGGGCAGCAGGGGATGCTCCCTCCCTCCCTCCTTCCCTCCCTCCTCTTACCACCTGCAGCCCATCTTGCCTTGAGGAAAACCCAGGGTGCCCCATACCAGCACTACCCCAGGGGATATTTCGGGATGTTTGGACTTTCATGGAACCTGCTGCCCTGTACATAAATAGTATCAGGAGAAAATTACATTTTCCTAGAAATTTGTAACTCTCAGTTGGCATAGAGTTTCTCCTTGGCTCCTCTCAACAGCTGACTACACTCACAAATTAACATCCCACTTGTTTAATTATGTTTTCCTTTTCTATACAGACGCAGGCTGGGATCTGTGTGTCCCTTTAATAGGTGTGTCATAGCAGTATGCCAGACTTTCCCATTTTCTAGTAAAAAAAAACAAACAAAAAAAAAACAAAAACAAGAAACAAGCCCAAACCGAAATAACAAAACATCTAAAGCCCAGCACACTTCTTCCTGCTAGCAAGGAAACCTCCTCTCAGGACACTGCAAAGATTTAATTTACTACCAATTGCCCTCTGGTTATTTTACATTTATGGGGTGGGGGCTGAAGAAAGGAAGAAAGCAGAGAGGGTGTAATTAGCTTTGCTTGTAAAATGTTCATCCCAGTTGTAACAGCAACTGGAGCCGATCGGGGGCTTAATAGATTTCAGGGTTTTGTTGAAGCTGAAGGGTCTGTGTGGGGTGGTGAGAATAAAAAAAAAAAAGGGGGAAAAAATATTGGGGAAAAAAAAAAAAAATCAATAAGCAGATCCCACATCTTGCCACAGCCCCATATGGAAGTAATCAAGCACAAGGGTGGCAGCTGGGGCCAATAACAGTCACCTGCAGCTGAGGGCCGTGGGGGGTTCGGGATGGGTTTTTAATGCTAATTTCCTGCAGGAACAATGCGGGCGCGGGCGCGGAGCGGCAGCCGCGGGCGCTGAATGGGAGCAGCGGAACAATGGCTGCACCTGGCGCCCGCACATCTGCTCGCACAATGCCTGCAACAGGTCCGGCCTGCAGCCTCCTCATCATCATCATCATCCTCCTCTTCCTCCCCTAGACACGGCTAGCGACACTCCTGCCGCTTCCTAAGCGCTCCTCTGGGGAAAGGGATGGTGACACCGCATCCCAGCGGCATCGCCAAGGCCAGCGAGGAAAAGTGACTCTTGGCTTTGAAGATCTGCAAGTGTTGGTTCTTCTAAATGGTCTCCTGGCCGTCTGTGACTGTCCTGCTGCAGCCAGCAGAGATGGCAATCCCGCGGCCGGGAGCACGCTGAGGAAATTCAATACGCATTATTCTAAGACCTTAAGCTTAGCTTATAAAAATGCCACTGCCCAGCCCAATAAAAGGCATGATAGTTACACTTTAAAATGCTCTGAAACCTCTGAAATCGCTATTGTCCTGTTGGACATAAGCTGCTGACACACAAAGCCGTGCTAAGGTCAAGGTCCTGCCTTAGAAAATTGCTTGCAGACCCAGGAACTGAACCCAAGCCTCTCCGTGCTGCACTTTAACTGTGGGATCACCGCTCACCATTTCTTCCTGGCTGCTGCTCCCACTCTAAACAAAGGTTTTTCCAGCCGTTCTCTGAACACTGCATGAATTAAGGCAGTCTCCACCATAAAAATAAAAGTTGAACAGACTCCCAGAGACCTGCAGTGACGCTGCCCCCAGGGACTGCTCTGGAGTGTCTGTCGAAACACATTTCATACCTAGCTCCTTACAAGCAATCAGATATGGAAATCGGCACTAGACAGAGGCAAGCTTACAATCCAGCCCAGAACAAGTATGGATAAGCCAGCTCTTACAATGGCCAACAGGCAACAGATTATGACCATCTCCTGCTCAGATTTAAGAACTAGCCAGCACTGACTTAAATCTGCTGCGTGTGCCCAAGTCCTCAAATGACTGTGTTCAGCTCTCCAGCTATACTATAAACATCACACATATACATCAAACAAATCTTATTCTTTGTCCAAATCTTAAAAAAAAAGCAGATCTGGAAAGAACAAGAGGCCACCTGGCTCCTCCATCCCATCCCATAACCGTGGGAGAGTGCTGCCTCCTGCTAAATGCTGCTGGTGGTTGCTGCATTTATGGGTCAATTTGGGGACTGGAGGGCTGATTGACTCGAAAACTCAGCTCCTGCAGTCAAACCACACAAACTTGTCAAACCAGTAATAACCTGCACAAGCCCAAATCCACCGTGGGCGACACAAGACAAAGCTCTGTGAAGCAGCAGTAAAATCATGTGGGACTCACGCTCGATGCCACAGGAGAGGCAGCATTAAGTGAAACCCCGCTCTCTTGGGGACACCAGTCCTGTAAGACTGAGGAGAATAAACCAGAAAAAAAAAAAAAAAAGCCCAAACCCAACCGCCTGACCCAGGGTTCACGTGAGCGAAGCTCCCTGGGCTTTGGCGGGTTTAAACAAGCCTCTGCAACACCAGCAGATGCAAGCTGCAAAAATAGCAGCGTCTTGGAAGTAAGCAGGGGCTGTGGCTCTAGTCCCTGGGCAGAGCAGAGCCTGGCTTGGCAGCACTGGTTTGGCCTTTTCACTATTAAATGGAGTTTCTGCTCTTTTCCTCGGGGCATTCCCTGTGTAATAGAGTTCTCAGATTAACGATTTATTCTCCTTGCCTTTAGCAATTCTGCTCCTTCCTCAAACCCTTCAAATCCTTCCCTTGGCTTAGCTGCACTTTCCTGTTGGCAGTATTTGCTCAAACTGCCTTTGCTTTACTCCTTTTTCCTTGTTTCCCACACTGGAGTCTCTGAGTTCTGCATTATTTGTGTGTTTTTCTAATTGCTGGATGTGCTGGGCTACCTGGCTGTGAAGGGTACACAGTCATTTGGGTGAAGCCTAGGTACTTCCAAATATCAGACTAAACATCTTTTCCATATTGAAAGCGAAAATCATTTCAATCCAGCAGACAATAGCAAGGGGAGAAAAGTGTCTTCACTTGGATGTCCTACACCATTTCTATAAAATTATTAGGACAGGCGACAGAGTTTCAAGCCACCCTCTTCCCCAAAATGCAGCCACCTCTCATCTAAGCACTCAGGTCATCAGGCACCTTAAATCCTTTTTAAAAATAAAGAAGCCTGAGGAAAAAAAAAAAAAAAAAAAAAAAAAAAAAAAAAAAAAGAAAGAAAGAAAGTTTCCTGCAGGGCTTGAGCAAGACTCTACCAAATTAGTTGTTTAATGGCCAAACCGTGCTGCCCTGACGCCGGCAGAAATTGCCTTTGCTTAATCAGGGCTCGACCCGCAAGGAGAGCACAGGAGCTGCTCCAGCACCCTGCACAGCTCTTTGCTCCTCCATATCATCACACCCTGTATGGCTCTGCTGGACGTTTTTGGGGTTTCAAACTCCTTTGTGCTGGTGTACTTTGAGACACTGAAGGGCACACACTCTTTCTGCCCCCTCTCCAGGGACACACAGGAGGTGTGAAAGAAGCAGACTTACAGTATTTTTAAAATAATACTCTACCCAAATGCTTACACGCCGTAAAAGAGGCAAAACCTTGAGGCGGCCATGGAGTGGCCAAAGCGGGCGAGCACAGAGCTGCAGCCCGAGCTCACTGCCAGGGAGCCCAGGCAGGCTCTCCCTCAGGAAACCTCGTCATTTGGCACGTTTAAACCTAACCCGGACAAAGCAACACCAAAGGGAATCATCCTGCACCAGGCAGCCCAGCAAATGTTCCTCTCTCTCTTTTTCCAGCCTGACACCAAGTGATGCTCAGCTACGTTTCAGCTCCTCAAACTTTGAGTGCTGATTTTGGTGCATCTCCTGTGGCTGGGCAGGATTTCTCCAGCACACAAAATGGACTGAGTATCATTGCACAGGAGCTGAGTGGTGTAGGGGGCAGAAAAAGCTGGTAATATTTGGGGCAGCAGCTTAAACATGCAACAGAAGGATCTTTACAACAAGCTGCACCAGAGGGTCAGAGGAATAATTTCAACTGCTGAACCCCTCCCAAAAGACAGGAAGGGGGGGAAAAGGGCAGGTTTAAACTAAATATGCAAGATCCAGGGATTACAATAGAAAAAGAGAAAATACAGCATGTCAACAGCCCATCAGTGAAAATATATAGGGGAGGTGTGTTCTGGTATCACAAAATTGATCTGGGAGATTTAGATGCTGGGAGCATCAGTTGCTGCTCAAGGAGTGCAAAGACAAAAAGGGAGCAGCCTCTGCCACAATGCAGAGAAACCCCGAAAACACAGGGAAAATTAAGGAAATTTGGGAGCCAATGGAAGAAATCCACCTCTGCAGTTTACCCCCCTCCCCTCCCAGTTTCAATACCAGCATGCAGAAACCAGAGTAAGCCTAGGTACAGCAGAAAAACACGTTCTGCTAAATTACACAAAACCCTTCCTGCTTTGCCATTTCCCCAGAAAACACCAAATCCCAACTCTCTGCTCATGGGGAGAGGGGGGGGGAAGAAAAAAAAAAAAATAACCATTCCATAGCAACCCAGAACGAGCTGTACCGCAGCTCTCCTCGGAGAGAGTTTAGTGTTTTTTCAGCTGCAGAATCCTCGCATGCAGCCGGCTGGGCTATTGAAGTTTTCCCCAGCACTGCAGAGGACCGAGGCAAGGCTGGCAAAGCGCTGCGGCCGCCGCTCCCACCCTGTCCCTGTCCCTGCTCCCGAGCTGGGGGCTCTCCCAGCCCGCCCGCACAACCCAAGGGCTCCCCAAAACCTTGCCGGGGCACCAGCATCCCCCCGAGCATCCCCCCGAGCATCCCCCGCGGCCCCGGGCACGCCGAGCGCTGCTCCAGAATAATCCCGTTCCTTGCTTACCCTACCCAGCAAGGTTGCGAGGATCCAGCTGCCGTGCAATACACCTCGTTTCTTTCAAATAGAAAGAAAAGCGCTCTTCCTCCTCCTCCTCCTCCTCCGCCCGTGATCTTCGAGCGCAGCCGGAGCCCAGCCTGCCTTCTCCTTTCATTAGCTGGACATGTGTCAGGTCCCGCACATCTGCGATTTCTCACTGCCTGGAGCCGCCTGTCCGATTCCAGGGAAACACAGATGGATCCCAGATGGGAAGGTCCTGCCAAACAGACCAGCTCTCTCCACCTTGCCAGAATACCCAGCTTAGAGGCACACACCCTCGGCTCGCTGCCTGCTCCCTGCCTGCGCCGCGCTGCTGCCAGGCTGCTCGCCAGCTGATGTCACCAGGCACACACCTACCAGCGCCTCGCCGCCCGCCTGACATTAACTTGTTAAATACACGGAATTTGTTTATGGCCGGCAGAACAGCGAGGCAGCGGCAGGAGCAGCTCCCCAGAGCAGCCCTGCCTTGTGCGGCACCGGCGGCACGGCAGCCTCTGTCTCAGCCCTGCCTTTGGAAACCGGGATGAGCTCTTGGGTAAACCGGAGCATTAATTTTCCGAAGGTTTCCCCATGCACGTAAATCTTCGCTGCAAACGCCCCCTTCCCCAAACCCAGTGCCAGAGTTTGCGGCGCTGGAAAAGCTGGCATGTGTTAGCAATTAGAAGCAACAACAAGATAACAAGATACTGATGTTGCAAGGGTACCAAACACGGACTGGAAAATTCAAAGGAAGAGCAATTAAATGTGTAACATACTACCCGGCTCGAAGAGGAAGTGTTAAAGGAAAATGTAAATCCGAAATGTTTTATACCGGGAGTAAACTCCACCAGAGATGTCAGAGCAGTGAGGGAGGCTCGGAGCAGGACCCCACATTTGAGCATTTCTCCCTCCCATTAATGCACAGACGTGGCGGCTCTGCCACCTCCAAGGCTCCTGGTAATGCTGGCAGGCTGCTCCCCGAGGTGCGGCGTGAACAACAGATATTAACAGATTCAGATATTAACTGCAGGCCCCTGACTAATCCCATCAGCCCGGCACCATTCACCGCCAGCCGGGCGCTGGGCAAACACGGATTTACACAGCAGCACTCCCGGCCACGCCGTGCCTGGCTACTGCCCCGAGGCACCCCTCCACACTGCCCAAACCTTCCTGCTCCACACCCTCCTGCTGCCAGCTCCCCTCAAACCACTCCAGCGGGACAAGCGACGTCGGCATTTTGCCAGCAGACCAAGCACAGGCACATTTTAAGATCTCAGAAAGGATCCACCACTCCAGCCCATAGAGCTGAGCAGGTTCAGGTCTTGATCCTTTCCAAATCTCTGCAGTCAACACCACCTTCCTCTCCAGCTACTTTTTTTTGAGAACCAGGGACCTCAATACTTTCCCAGTTCAGCCAACTAAAAGCCTGCCACTGCCCAAGCTGGGGGATGCTGCTTTTTCAAAAGTCCAGAAATCACACATGCCAAATTCTCCACAGTTGGTGTAGGCATGACGGGATAGTTATTTGTTCACAGGCAGCAAAATGCTCCTTTTTATGAAATTCCCAGTGCTCTGGCAGGCTACTGCTAACTGCTATGACCATAAACCTTCTGGAGGTACTGCCCCCCGGCATCTCACCTAACCCTTCACCCTGGCTTCTCTGCTGCTTACTCCTAATTAGTTTAAGGTACCTCTGGTTCCCTTTGGGAGAGGAAAAGGCTATAAAGGGAGCAAACTGCTTTAAAGGAAGCATTAAAAAACATTCTGCAAGCAGGCACGGCATGAGTTGGTGAACACAGGGGCCACGATCTCCCCCTGCAGAGGACAGGCCTCCCAGTCCAGGCAGGATGCTGCACGGTAACGGGGGGGCAGTTTGGGCAGGAGATTTTGGGCTGCTCTAGGAACACATGAAGCTGCTGCTTCCCTGGCTGGGCAAACGCATCACCCTGAGAAGAGCAGCCTGGCTGCAGGCAAAGGGGGCACAGGTTTACAGCAGCTCTCCCTCCTCCAAACTTCACCCAAGAGCAGCAATTCCACACGCTTCAGTTAGGGAAAAAAAAAAAGTGAATCATATTCAAGTATCAGCATACAAACACCTGGAGCATCCCATGAGATGATGCTCAGGCAGCAAAACAGGTTGGGAACAGGCAGATCCAACTCAGTCCTCACTGGAGGGGCTGCAGGCAAGGCACATCAATAAAACATTTAAGTTCAGCTCGCTGGGGTTTCTGACACTTCTGATGGAGGTTGCGCAAAATACTGAAGCTCTCAACGTTTCATAAGCTGAGATGGAAAAACCATCTCTAAATGACACACACAATGAAGGGAGGCACAACCCAAGCAGCTCCACCAACACCAGAACTAATAAAGTTATTTTCCTATGGACTTGCATCTCATGGTTGTCTCCCTGGCACCTCACGCTGTGAGGTCCCCAACAGGAGCCGTCCCCGGCCGGGCTGAGGAGACAGCGGTGGCTCTCATGTGGATTCTCTGATGTCTTCTAAGAAGGAAAGCTCATGTTGCAGCTCTGTCCCCAGTGGAGATGGTACCAGGCAGATGGATGCAGCCCTGTGCTCCCAGCATTAATCCAGCATCAGGCAGCGCTGCTCCCTGTGCAGTCCTGTCCCAACACCCCCAAACCAGCCTGAAACTGGGCAGTGAACTCAAACGCTGACTTTGGTTTGAGTGTGACAGAGGGAGGGATGCTCTATGATGAACAGCAGATGCTCAAGAGATGCAGCCTGGGATCTGTCAGGTCTTTGGGTCAAAGCCATCAGAGAAGTACCCTCAGAAGGCACAGGGGACATCCTAGGGCTGGGGGCTTTATGTGAAATAGGTAACCAGCACAAGGTGTTCCCTCACCTGCTTTTTAAATCGTATTTCAGCTTAAGGACCTGAAGAGCTTGTAACTCTTCACACAAACAAAAGCTGTCCACAACTGTGACAACTGGGTTCTAACTATCCTCTGTCAATTCATTGCCAAAAAAAATCTCTTTAGTGTTTTTACAACCTAAAGCACTTTGAAATGTCAAGAACTCAGGTCACTGCAAGTATTTTAAGTATAGTCACAACAACTTTATAAACCTTTATGAAAAGACACACTACTCTTTATCACAGTATTCACAGCCCAGGGTCTACCAAACCCCCACCATCCTCAGGGAAGACATCCCCACTTCTTGCCATATTCTGGCAGGAATAAGCCAGACCCCGTGGCTCACCATTAGAGTAAGAAAGATGGATGTGTGCTTTTGGGTTCTCCAGGTAAAAAAACTATAGACACCAAGGTGCCCTGAGTGGAAGTCATTGCCAAACCTCCTTTGAAAGGCTCCTGGATTGTGTCTTGCACATGATCCACATGGCTCAGCTCACCCAAAACATGACCTATCCCTCAGCTCATCCCTGAGCTCACCACTGGCACAGACAGGTCTGTGAAGTATGGAATCACAAAATCCCAGAGTGGTTTGGGTTGGAAGGGACTTTAAAGCTCATCTCATTCCACCTCCTGTCATGAGCAGGGACACCTCCCACTGTCCCAGGCTGCTCCAGCCCCAATGTCCAACCTGGCCTTGGACACTTCCAGGGATCCAGGGGCAGCCACAGCAGCTCTGGGCACCTGTGCCAGGGCTCCAGGTTGCTCTAACCCCCATCCAACTTGGGACAGGGAATCCATCCACATGTCATCTACTGACCCCCTCTCACTGTTCCCAAGAGGCTTGTCTGCTCCTAAATATGCATTAAAGCAGATTTAGTAGTCCAGACATGACCAGCACAGCAGAAGGAAGCAGAACTGCAGGCAGCACGGGGAGAGCTGCTTTCCCCAGCTCACCATGCTAATCTGCTTCTGCTTTCTTCTCCTGGGAATGTTCCATGGAAAGAACGATGCAAGCAAATTTTGAACACTGGGAGCTATTGATACCTGCTGCTCAGTGTGGTTTCTGAGGAAAGCAAGGAAATCTGAAGAATTTTTCCAGTTTGCAGTGGAATTTTTATGCCTATCACAGCCCATTGCCACAGTGAGCACAAGAGACCCGAACTGCTTCTGATTTTTCTGCTATTCCACAGATATTTCATGATGTGCCTCGGCTTTATTTTTTGCCTGCTGTGTTCTTACCTCAGAAAGAAGCTTCACTTGAATTCAAGGCAACCCTGGAAAGCCTTTGCCTTTTTAAGCTGACCACTTTCCATCGCACAGAGAAATAAATCCAAATGCACTAAGGCAGCCAAAGCCATTTATCAGGCTAAGTAGAAACCGTAAATTCATGCTAACTGGAATCTGATGGAAACCAATTGGGATCCTCCTCCTCCTCCAGGCTCAGGTCTGGCAGGAAAGTCAAACATTTTATTGCCTTCTTTATGCCTTACATGACAGTGGAGCCAAGAAGGGACTGCTCCCTTTGAAGCGATGCTGGTGGGGTTGCAAGGGACACTCAGTGACTCGAGTTCAAGCTCAACCCCCCAAAACAAAGATTAGACCTCTCCATTCCTGGCAAATTTATCACATTTAACAAACATCCTCTTTTCAATACATCCATTATTTGAATTAGCACATGGCAGATTATATTAACAAGCTTAATTTGTTACAGAATCATGGAGAAAGGTTTGGGTTGGAAGGGATCTTGAAGCTCATCTTGTTCCACTCCCTGCCAGGGACACCTTCCACTGTCCCAGGCTGCTCCAAGCCCCAATGTCCAACCTGGCCTTGGACACTTTCAGGGATCCAGGGGCAGCCACAGCTGCTCTGGGCACCTGAATTAAACACAGCCTGAGGAAGTTACTGAAGCTACTCCTGGCCACCCGTTAAGGGAGGGGACACACATCACATATGCACATGAAGCTTTATTCCTGTGGCCACATATGTAAAGAAAAAACATGCAGGAACTGATGTCCTATGCAAAAATATCCCCTCCAAAACAACAAACCAATTCCTAAATCTAACACCCCTGCTCTGATTAGAAATCCAAGCTTCTGTAGCTGTCACGGGTATTTAAACCAAACACAGAAATATGGAAAAAATGAGTAATCCTATTTGGAGAGAATAAAATCCAGCCTGCAGAGGATTAATTCTAGTCCAACAGCCCTGCAGCTTGACAGTATTTTCCAGATCAATAGCAGTGCCTTTTGATTACAGAGATTTGTTCAAATACATACATCCACTCCCCTCCAATTATCATTTTGGTGACTCTCAACTTCAGTTGCCCAACACCCAGCCCAGGAGCATTCCTGGCACTGGCAGCTGTGTGGATGGAGCTCTCAGCCACCTCTCCACTACTTTAAAAAAAGCCCAATTTCCTTCTACATCTGACAGTTTTGCCCCACTTCTTGCAGGACCATCCTCTTTAGCACCTGATTATGGTGCAGACAAGCTTTGGAAGCCTTTTTCCCTTTTTCAGGTGAGGTGGTTGCTTTGAGAGCTGTGTCCTAGATCAGGCACCCTACTCTGGGCTCCCAGTGCTCTTCACCTCCAGATGTGGAAGGCCATTTACAATTAAGCAAGCACAGGTTAAAGCCTAGCAAAGCAGCAGGATTTGGGGTTTTTGCCTCATCCCAGGGGCCATGTGAGCAACAAAATGCACATTATGGATCCCAAGCCCCTTCCCTACAGCAGGTTCACTACATCCCAGTTTGCTTCCAGCATCTCCCTCCACTGGTGCCTTCCCTGCCACAATCTGTGTCTCTTCCCCTGACAATGGCTTTTCCTTCTTTATCTTGGCACTTTTAACAGAAGCCTTTTTTTCCCAGTTTCACCCTGAGCTTCCCTCTGCTCCAGGCCCTGGGACTGCACATCTGTGAGGGTTGCTGGGGCTCTGCTCCTTTCCCAGTGCTTTGGAGGAGGAAAGTGGTACCTCCCTATCATACAGCCACCCAAGGAGGGTTCTTTTCTCATTAATTAGATGTCACTAACCGGGTAGCCTTGATTAAAAATATCCCAATTCCAGTCTCCCTTGAAAAAAAAAAAAAAAAAAAATCCCAAGTTGTTTCGTTCATTACACCCAGCAAAACCACCAGCAGAGGATTTTAAGCAAGACTTCCCAGTAGCATCCCAGTCGGCTTTGCAGGTTTAGCACCGAGCAGGGCTCCCTTCCTTCCAGCCCCAACCAACCACAAAAAACACATTTCAAACGCAGTTTTTCCCTACATTTATATTTTTTTTTTACCCATTTTTCTTTGCCAGCTCCTTTCTCCTGCTTCCCTCTGACCCTTTAGACCTAACAAATGCTGGCTTAGGGGAGAGAAAAAAAAAAAAGAAGAAAGAGCCCAGCGCAGCCCTTTGCGCCTGGCCCGGCATTCCAGCGCTGCGCTGCCGGCTCCACAAAGTCTGATTTAGGAGCACTGCTGGGAGCGATTAGTTTACGAAAGGGCCAGCACGCCCACCCAGGCACAGGCAGGGCGAGAGGCTCCCCTTTCAGCGCTGCCATGTGCCTCCCACCCCGCCCGAGCCCGGCGAGGCTGCGCTGGGGCTGCGGCAAGCTCAGGGCACAGCTGACATCGTCCACGGCCCCGTGCTGCAGCACGAGAGCTGATTAATTAATGGGATGCTCATTAAGAGAGTTCAGCCTCCATCCAGACTCGCCTTTTATCCCCTTGTTGCCGTGTTCTGTAACCGCTTCTTCCTTTTGGTGTCCTTTTTCTGTTTCCACTACCATGCTTTTAATCTCTTTTTTCGCCTTATTTTTGCCTCCCTTCCCCACTCCCTGCTTCCAAAATCTCCACGTTCCTCGTCTGCCTCCATCCCTGAGAATCCTCAGCAGCCCCAACAGCTGATCCTGAAAACCATCCCTGTTTTCAGCGATGAAACCACTCGACCAAACCTCCCAAGCACTGGAAGCTCATGGAATCTGCTGAGCAAGCTCAGCCACCTGCCCAGGTGTGTGCTACCTGACCCTGCTACCCTCCCAGAATTAAAGCATGCATCAGCCTCCCAAAGCGTGGCATAGGGAACTTAATGGCACATAGCTGCCATCGTGGCCAGCTCATTATCCCAAAATGCCTGGTGTGGATGTAAAATGGAGTTAACTCCCCAAAACTGCACATCAGCTCAGTGGTGAGACAGGCAGTGAGAAAGGAAAAGGGAAAACAAGCAATGAAGCATCATTTTGGAGTCATCGGGGTTTTGACATTCTCCAACTGGCTTCTATTAGCATTGCATCTGTGCTTGGGTGCCTGAAGGAGAAAAAAAATGAAAGGAAAGACTCGTTTCCAGAGGTACAGAGCAATCAGCAGGTTCTCTGTGCTTCCACTGCCTCTGGAGTGCCTGCATGCAGCTCAAGGAGGACCAGGCACAGTGAACAAGGACCTGAAATTTTATTACCTTCCCCTCCTGCCGGAAGCAGAGCCTATTTGCAGATTTACAGCTCGTGTCAACAGGAAGTTCATGTTTACAAGTTTCTGGAAAAAAAGGCAACATTCCTGTCCTCCACCACAGCCCGGTGGGAAGGCTGCCTCATGGGGGAGTGCTCAGATGGGTATGGGAGACAGGAATGAGCTCTAGCCATGTAAAACACACACACAAATAGATAAAACTATGAAAAAAAAAAAAAAAAAGAAAATTGAAGGCCAGAAGGAGAACAGTAATTCAGCAATTTGGTGGAAAATGCACAGCAAGACAGCACAGCCGTGTCTGGAAAAATACTTTTGTAGCATCTGGGATTCACACTTCAAAGAAGCAGAAGAATTTTAAGAGGATGAAAAGCTATATTCAGGCTAACATGAATTTTTCTACTCTGGCCCAACTCTCTTGTCATTCCCATTACGCAGTTCCTCCAAGAGTCACAGCCAAGCTCAGCTGCTCACACTGGGCCGGGCCCTCCTCGCCCAGTAAAGGCATTAATGGACCACAGAGTGGATCCACCAGGATCCATCCATCCCCATCCTCAACCCCAGATGGAGATGAGGACATTGCTTATTGCCTTCACAAACTGGAGCCCTGGCCCTAAACAGCCCTATCTTAGGAAACCTGGATTTAAAATCTTCTCCTTTCATATGGTTATTTAAAAAACCAACCAACCAATCAACCCTAAAACAAACAAACAAACAAAAAAAACAACCAACAAAAAAACCCCACGAAACTGAAACCAAACAAAAAACCCCAATATTTGTTCCAAAATTACACAAAACAAGAGGACACGAGGACAGCCAAAGGTCAAGCAGTCAGAGCTCTACCAGGATGCCAAAGACCCAAATCATTAAATATTTATTTAGGCCGTGCTGTACAGTTTAGTAAAGACAGATATGGAGTGCTCAGGGTGGTATCTGATCTCCTGAGAACATAGTGCTCCCAATGAAAGTTTCTGCCTTGACAGATGGACATTTTCCAACAGAAGGATGATCTTATCACAAGATCCCCTGAAACAAACTCATTGAACAACACACAACAGGTACAGAAAACCAAGTCTCAAAAAGTCACACTTGGCTTTTCCCTAGACAAAGAGCTGGACAAAGCCAAGCTGACCAAGCACTCAGCCAGCATTTCCAGCTTCCAGGATCTAAGATGCAGAAGCTCAAAACAACCAAGCTGAAACCTCAGAAGGGGTGCAGGCATCAGGTCCTTCCAACACCACCACAGCTGTCCCCAACCCTTGCATCCACAGTGTCCCCAGCACAGATTTAGGGTGATCCCCCCTCACCCAGAGCTCCACATCTCCACTCATTCCCTATCTGAGCTCTTTCCACATCAGCCAGTAGCACTAAGAACAAAATTCCCAATAGAATCAGAGAGATGAGAAAGAGAGAGTAACGCAAAGGTCCCAACATTTATTTTTCCACCCTAAATCCTTAGCAGGAAACCAGGCATTACTGAGGAGCTGCCTGCTCTGGATCCAAGCATTTCACATCCAGGTGTCACCATCCCTGTGCAGGAGGAGGGAAGTTCAAAGGGAAGATTTTGCAATGGGCTGAAAGCAGCATCTGCTGAAAGCATCCCATCAAAGCAGGCAGGTGTGTTCTACCCCACACAGTGGACATACCTGTTCAGACAACTTCAAGAGCCAGAAGAACCTAAACACCTGTATGGTGAAGTTAATTTACATGCACAGAGAATAAAAAGCAAGAATATAATTACCTTCAATCCAAACCCTGGATTTACTAAACTTGAAACTTCAAAAATCATCAAAATCTTTATTTTCTATACCATGAGTTACATTAAAAAAAATAAAGGAGAAGAATAAGAAAGAGACAACTTAAAAAACAACAATGAAAACCTGGAGCAGGAGATAAAAAAGAGACATTCATCAGCAAAACTCCTCTAAAGTGGGGTTGGAGTTGATAGCAGAGGCAGTTAAACCACAGCATTCAGGGAAGAGCCAATTTGATTTAGCTATCACTACAAGGGGGGAAAAAACAACAAAACTAAAGCAGCTCAAACACACATTTACTTCCTTTTCATTTCATTAATCCTACCCAGGACTGTTCCTGAGGTGAAGCTGAGTTTATTGCCCCTGACCCTGCTCTGGGGTCTGCTCTGCCCAGGTGAGCCACCACCTCCCAGAGCTGCTCTTAACTTCTCCCAGCTGTGTTTTCCCCATGTCCCAAACGTCTCCACCTGGCTCTGCAGATGGAGCAGCTGCAGTTGAAGGCAAACACCTGGTGAGCCACAGCCCTGCCCTGCTGCAGGGGAGAGCAGAGTTACAGCAGCTCCTGCCCTGTTCAAGGCACTATCAGGGCTCCAGGTGCTGTGTTTGTGGTTAATCATCTGCCCACTTTGAGCCCAGGGAAGCTGAAAAGCTCAGCTGGGCAGCTTTGCACTGACCAGCCACCAAAAACCTCCTGAAGATGTGGAAAGCACAGGTCCTGCTCAGAGTAGAGCACCACTGGATGCTCCAGTGTTTGTGCCTTTACAGCAGCTGCATTTCTCATACACCAGCTTTGGGCTGCACAGGAGCTGCAGATGTGTCCAGGCTGGCAGGAGGCTCCCTTGGGACAGAGGGAGGAACACCCCTGTCCTATTCACTGCTGATGTCTGACCTGGTGAATACTGGAAATTCACTTCTCTAGAAAAACATTTGACAAACACTCATGCTCTGTGGAATATCACGATGAGCAGAGCAAGGGAAATACTAGGACTGTTTTTGAAGGGATTTTTACAGCACTCATGTCAAGTAACACCACTCTTCAAGTCAATACTGCAGTCTGAGCAGGCTTTTAGCCCAACAGTTCATTCTTCCTGGAAACTCCTTACCACTAAGCAGCAATGTCATACAACTACCTGGTTAGCAGTGCTGCTCCTTTGCATCATTTTCCTCCAAGTCCTTGGTCAGGGATGGCAATATTTATATTAAGAACACAAGGTATATAACTGTAAGACTACAAACTGGAGAGGCAGACAGAACATTAAAAAAAAACCAAACCCACTTCCCAACAGGCTCCAGACATTTATGGTCACCAAAGCACCAGCAAAAGAAGCTGTTTGTTACTCAGCAGTAATTTTCAAGTGACTTGAGCTGAATTCAGTCTAGTAGTCACACAGGAAAAAAAAATCCATGAGAAATGCTCAAGGCCAGGTTGGAATGGGCTCTCAGCAACCTGGGATAGGGGAAGGTGTCCCTGCCCACAGCAGGGGTTTGGAACAAGATGATCTTTAAGGTCCCTTCCAACCCAACCATTCTGGGAGTCTATGTAATAAAATGTTGGGGAAAGGGAGATAATTAAAGGGTTAAATTAAATCTTAAATCTTGCAAGGCCAAACTGACAGGAATCAATTCCAGAAAGCCTGCAGGGTCAACTTGTATTGACTCTAGAAGATCCTTGTGCAAATTAAAAGGTTTCCCTGCCTGTTTGTTTCGGCATATGGAAAAGCTGCAAATTCATTCCCTGAGGTTTGCACTGAGAGGCTGTTAAATGCCAGGACGAGTCTCAGCACTGGGATGTTTGCATGGTAAGGAGTGCTGGAGGTGCAGCCTGCTGCCATTTTCCTACGTGTTCAGGAGTCAAGTCAAATCGAGCCAACATTTGTAAAAGCCCCTCTCGGGCCCTGTTTCCAAACACCTGCATCCCTGTGTCTCCTGGTCCCCTGGTTCTCAGTGCATCTCTGCAGGCAGGAGCAGCTCACTAGGAAAATGCAGAGTGCCTGTCTTCCTCACCCATGCAGAACAGCTAATCCCAGCAGGATAATCCTGCTTTAATGAGAAAACTATAGGGCCTTTGATAAAGCACATAAATCATATAAAAGCCCTACTACAACATTCCTTAGTCTCTGGGACTGGATGACCGACCTCTAAAATGAATTTTGCATGTGGCTGTCTCAAGCTGTGGAAGGTAACACGTGGCAGGGAGAGCACACTGCTCCCCCTTGTTTGCAGGACACCATAAAATCTGTACCAGTGCTGGAGGCAAATTTCCCATCCCTCTGGCCATGTGTGCCCCTCCATCAACAAAACACCTCATCCTCTGCCTGCCACAGGAGCCACAGGACACCATCATCTCCTTCTTTTCTCCAACTCACTACACACTTCCCCACATGGAAATGGCCATGCTATAGCTGACCTGCCCCAAGTCAGGGGCTCCAAAGGCCCAGTAATTTCCTACAGCCCAACAAAGAGCTGGGAGATGGCAGGAACTGCATCACAGCTAACCTGGGCTGCAGTGCAGCTGCTGAGCTCCAAGATAAACTTTGGAGCCTTTGCCAAATTGGGAATCTGTGTCAGGTTTTGTCTGACAAAAGAAAAAAAAGATTTGAGAACAATTCCTCATTACAACTTAGGTGTAGAAATCCACAGACACTTTTTTCTGAGCTCACAAGACCTTGCTCCAGCACTGGAGGAGAATCCAATGAACTGACATTTCAACACTTTCTTTTCCCCTCAAGTACAAACACACAACTGCTGAGAAAAAGCAGTGATGCTCTGACCTGACATGACCAGTCGTGTTGAGGGATAATTCCTGTCCTGTATCAGTGACTGGAATTACCAGGGCTTTGCCAACAGCTTAATGAGATGGAAACTCACGCTCCCACTGCCAGAATTTGTTTGTCGGGCTATAAACTATTTAGATGCCCTGAATATTTTGCTCCTGTGTTATAAAACAGGTGTGAAGAGGTGCATCTCCATTCAGGGAGCTGCTGCTTGGAGCAGCACGGCCTTTGGGACACATCTACATTCCTGCTGTGCTGCATGGACACAGGGAGAGCTGTCCATTGGCTTGTCCTTCACCAAAAGGGGCTCTCAGAGCCTGGATGGGGACTGGGTCACACTTGCCCACAGTCCACCCGAAGCTGGACCAGCTCTGAGTGCTGCTGTCAGGTTCTCCAGGGCTTCCTGGGCCACCTTAGACCAGCAGGAGCAGCAGCAGGACAGTAAAAGTGCAGTGCTGGTGGAAAATAAGGCAAACCTTACACACACACAAGGGAAAAGGGGAGATCCTGTGCCAACCAAACTATCTTGCTTGGTACCTCTGAATCTGAAGGCAAGAATTCCTGCATGGATCAGATCCTGCTCTTTGGTGCTCAACTCTCCTTACACCACCAGGATAGCCCTAAGCACTGATGGAGGATCAAGGCGTGGTAAACAATGTTCAGGAGCAGGGACTGAGCCTACAAGTGTTTTATCTGAGGATATTTTACCATAAAAACATAACGAATTTCATTCCATTAATTTTATCTTCGCTTTCTTAATTAGAGGTGCAGGGCTCGAGGGAAACTGCTGTAATTATTAAATGGGAAATAGAACCTGATGAGCACAGTAACTGCAGTGACTGAAAACTTAAATAAAACTGGTAGAGGACAAATGAAGAAATATCTAAAAATCAGCTGCTTGTGTGCTCTGACAATTATTTACTTATTCACACGCACAAAGAAGTTTTATTCTCCCTCTTGCTAAAATCAATACTACACAGGAAAAAAAAGGGTTGTTCAACAAGACATATATATTCAAGAAGAAAACAGACAAGCACCTGGGAATGTTTTTGGAGCATTGCAGTGCAAAACCAAGACTCTCCCTCAGAAGATTACATTACATTAACTTCTAGGTGCTTAACACACCTAGATAAAGAGGGAAAACCAAGCTTTGAAGGAAAAAAAATCATCCCCTAGGGGGTTAAAAGGACACCACCAGTGTATTCTGGAATGTGGAAAACTCAGGTGGGCCAAGGGCAGTAATTTGAAGTCAGGTGTTTTACAGCAGAGGGGTGAATAAACACCAGTAAATGGAGGCAGGTGATCCACCCACAATTCCATTGGGAGCTGATCTGCAGTCCCTGATATGGGAGTGATAAGAACAAGGCACTGCCACTCCTGGGGCAGCACAGGTCAGGAACTGTGTCACCCAGGCAGTGTCTGTGTGGAGGAACATTCCTGAGGATGACACAGTTTCCCAGCACCGTGTGAAGTACAGTGTGTCTCCTTACTCACCACGGAAGGTGATCCATCAGCATCTGTAGTGTGAACAGGGAGGCAAACAGCAGAAGGGAAGCAAAGTGCTAGAAAGAATTCCTGGCTAGAATTTGCTGCTTTAAATCTTCCCATGAACACGGGCTGTGAGCTGCAGAACGACACACTCGCACCAGGAAAGCAAAATGGGTACAAGGCTCCCATCCAACTCAGATTTAATGGCAGAGAAGATAGATCTGCTCTTTGAGAAAAATCCCAATTGTTGATTTCTATTTTGTCTGGCGATGGAGCACAGTATTCCTCCTTCCTTCCTGCCAAAAGTGGTGGAAGTACGATGTGCTTTAAAGTAATTACAGCAGCTCATCCCAGAAGTGGCTGCATTTCAAACGAGGCAGGAGATGCACAAGTGGGGAGTGGCTGCTCCCAGCTGAATGTTCAACCTGCCTTCAGACCTGGGGATTAAATGGTTCTCTCCAAAATAAACCACCACATTTCCTTCTAACACCTGTCCAGTTTGTCCCCTTCTGGTCTGCCTGGCCCTGCTGCACCTCCGTGGATGGCTGGAAAACCCAGAGCAGCATAGCCCAGCATGGCACCCATGGGCAGGACATGCCTTCCTACAGGGATTTAGCTTGATCCGAGTTTTTTTTTTAACTGGTACCTCTCTGACTCCTCAGCAAAACTGGCAAACATTTGGCTGTGCCAACCCTATACCCCTCTAAACACTACAGTATTTGGAAGTGTGCAGTATTTTCATTATTGGTATAACAGCCATAATTATCCAAATAAAACTATTACTATACTGGGCCTTTGATCATAAATAGAACTTAATGGATTTTATTACATCCCAGGAAGCAAGAGCTACAGAAGGAAAAGTATTGCTAAATGTGCTTTGCAGCTACCTATCAATTTCTCCTAAACACTCAGCACTTAAGAAATACCCAAAGAAACACACTGCTCCCACTGCATAACCATTGCGAGTTCCCCTCTGAGCTCTTCCCCTTTAGCCAGCTCCCAGGGCATGTTTCAGCAGCTGAAAATTAAAGGGTCACAATATTGAACCTTCAGGTATCAAGTTCACAATGGAAATAGCAGCTGACACAGAAAGGGCTCTGCTGAGCACGGCAGTGATAATTCTGTTGCCTCGGAGCTGGAAGCAGCTCACTTACACAAAGTTTGTTATTTAACTCAGCGAGGAACGAAATAAAATGCCACAGCCATGGATTTATTCCTTACACAGCCTCTTTCAAATCATACTCCACGCTGGAGACGCGCTGGCAGTGAGTCTTTAACTCTGACTACGGTATCCTCTTAAATCCAAATAATTCCCTGTCAAGTGCCAGGGAAGGAAGTGATGGTCTCAGCAAGCGCTGCTTGTCCTGCAAACTCTTCTGCTGCAGCCAATCTTCCAGAAGACTTCACAGGAGCCAAACACCACTAAATGCCACAGCTCCATGAGCAAGTGACAACAAACGCGGGGTGTCCGACAGCCACCAGTCCAAGTGGAGAAGGGCAGGAACAAGGAGGATTTCAGTGGGGCAGCCATATATGCCAGCTTCCCATTTGCCCTGCTCACATAATCCAGGAAAAGCCATTTGCCACCCCCGGGGACTCCCCACCTGGCCCCGCTCCGCGGTGACAGCCCAGGCCTGCTGCTATCTCCCAAACAGATGCATTTATTCTCCTGAGAGCCTCCCACGTCTTATCTGGCTGGCAGTTTCCAAATGCCGAGCGCCAAGTCCAGCTAAAACCACTTTAAGCTCTTTTAGGCAACAATTCCTGAAAGCGTTTTGGCAGGGGAGGAGGGAGGCGGGCCGGCGGGGTCCCCTGTGCTGTCCTGCCGGGATGGGCACGGAAAACAGCCCCTGCACCCCACTCTGGAGATGCTGTAAACAGGACCTGGCACAGGAATGGATGTAGAGTTTACAGAGATGCCTTGCTTCAAGCAAATTTGCCTCTCAACACATGGCCAAACTCTCACGCAATAAATTAACTATTTGGCAGCCACCGAACTAGTGCTGGAGCCAAACCAATTAGGGTTTAATGTGATCCCAATTTCCTATTTCTGAGACGAGGGTCGGGGAGGAGGGGGGAGAAGGGGGAAGAGAAGAGAGGGAGAGCAAAGTAAATCCCCTCCCGGTTTATAAATCCTTGCCAATCATCCCAGATAAACCTGTCACCCGCAGCTCTAAATCTGTATTTGCACTCGCATGCTCCGAGGGACGCGGTGGGAAAAGGCGCATTGGACGCAGCCAGCCTGACTCCTGACATGTGTTTCCCATACTTGGGAAATTCAATCATTTAAAAAATATTTACCAAGCTTTGTCTTTAATTAGAAAAACATGACGACGGATAAGGCGAGTTATTGTTTCTAAGCTAGAAATGTCAGAGATCCTCATGATGTCAGAAGATAAACCCCATCAGCGACCCGCGGACACGCTGCCAGGGCCGCAAATGTTTCGAGGGATTTTTTTCATCTCCCCTCAAAGTTCAGCGCTTTCCAGTCACAATTCATCGGTGGCTTCTTGGCCCCCAACAAAGCTAATCATGAAGGAGGAGGAGGAGGAGGAGGAGATGGAGGGAAGGCTCCTGCAGCAGATCTGCCAGACGGGTGTTTTAATGCAAACAAGCTCGCACAACGGGGGAGGAACAGAGGAACATTTGACTTCTTTGTGTTTTAACATCCTGACTCTGGTACCTCCCCTGCACAAATACCTGCCCTCAAGTAAGATAAGCAAATTAATCTCATCTGCACCTGGAAACGCCTCAGGCTGAGCTGTCCCCATACTTTGAAAAAGTGTTAAATTAAGCCTCTGCTTAGCCAAGACCCAGGGAAATACTCGCTCTTGGGAATGCAGCCTCAAAATATTGCAGCCCACAATACCCACCAAAGGAAAGGAAGCTGCCTGTGCTCCAAGCAGACAACCAGGAGCCCTGCCTGCCCAGGACCACGTGTGACCCTACAGCTGTACCCCACCCTACAGCCCCTGTCCCACCTCTGTTTGATCCAACACCTGCAGCCAGATCCGGAGAGGCAGGCAGGACGCACAACTTTAAAGTATAAAGCAAATATTTGTTGGCCAACAAACAAAAGATAGCTGGGATGTAATGAGCTGTCAGGCCCGTTTGTGTGCTCACCACTCCTGTTAAGGTGACAGAAGAGTCACTGCTGAGCGGGTGGGGGTCAGGAAGGGTCCCTGGACTGGCTCCTCTGTGCTGCCAGGCTGTTGTTGTGCCACCAGTGCCAGTATCTGCTCAGCCCAACCATCCCTCACCAGTCCATGGCCAGCCCAGCCCAATCCCACACACCTCAAACACCTTCAGCCTCCCTGCTTTACCTCCTTCACGCCTTTATCCCTCCTCCTCCTCCTCCTGTTGCCTCCTGGCAGAAAAGGCAGGATCAAGCACACACAAAGGCCAGGTGGGAGCGTGTCAGGTGACAGATCGGGAGGAACTTCCTGCTGCAGCAACCAGGTGCACTACTAGGAAGTGAAAGCCAACTCCCAAGAGATCATGAGGACTAAAAAGAACAGATAAGCAGGGAGAAGCTGGTATTGATGCAAACAAACTGGTGTGTCCATCGAGTCCAATCTTACAGTGATAGGTATGCAAGCATTCACTAGGTATTTTTCTGATTATTTTACATCCACTGGCAAAAAAAGGCTAATCCTGCATTTTCCATTCAAAACCGCACCTTTAATGAGAGAATTCTGTAATATTTTTCAAATACTTTTTAGCAAGCTCTGAAGTGTCACCTATGGCCCCAAAACCAAGCCAAGAGCATGCCACATACTTTGTGAAAATATCCCTGCAACCCAAGGCTGAGGGCTATTAGCAATGACTACCTTAAATACCAACATAAATCTACACTGGAGAAAATCCCTGCCTGAACAGCCTGATCCTTTAAATTATCCCCAGTGTGCAAAACACGTCATTGAGGAAAACTTATGTGCAAATTTGACCTCCAAGTCCGAGTGCTAGAAAAGTTGCTACCTGTAGAAGTTAGTGCTGCTCTCTCATGAAACGCAGTAAAGGACATTTTAATTGACTTCTAAAGTCAGGGTTGTTTAACCTGGAGTGCACAAATAGAGCCAAAATGATGTCCAGGATACGTCTGTAGCTGAATCAAACAAGAGTGTGCAGTCAGGCTGTGGCACAAAGAGAAGGGAAGGTGACAGCGACACAGGAGGAGTTTTAAACCCCAGGTGCTGGCTGGACAAATGCCCTCCTGAAGGTGGTTTTCTGGAGAATTCCAGGTAAATCACCAGTCTGGGTGGAAACCCTTCCCCTGGGACTTTTTACATCAGATTCACCTTTTTGAGTCTTACGGCCACCTCCTTCTTCTGAAGGGGAAGAGTTCACCTCTGATTCTTGCCAGCAAGAGGGAAACCTGAGCAGCTCACCCCCCTCTCCAGTGGCTCATGGCAGCCTCTCGAGGTGCCTGTGACTCCTTGGCAGCTCAGCATGATGGAAAGCACTCAGCTCACTATTCCACTCCAGTCCTGCTTCCAACAGAGTCAACTCCACAAGCTCTTCCCCAAGTACAAGCTCTTTTCAATCCTCAGAGTGCTCGCAAATCAAAAAACTCTTTTTCTTTTCTCTGACCGCTTTAAAATGCCGATTTATTTCACTCTCCTGAACACTAGCACAAAGGAAGAGGAACACCTAAAGCCTTTCATTTTACAGCATGTGAAAATCAAGACTAAGTCCTTGAATGATCCATTTCAATTTCTGGCCATTAGAAATATCAACAAAAGAAGAGCATATTCATGAGAGCCAGTATGTGCCTTAAGTGAACATGGAACATCCCAAAGTTTCAAAGCAGTCCCACATTTCTTCTTTCTTTCTTTCTTTCCTCATTGTTACTTTCACACTGAGCACTGATCCACTTCTCTGTAACACATACCCAAAGAAACCAAGCGACCTCCTGACATTGCCAGGATCTGTAAAATACAGCAGAAGTCATTTGGCTATGCAGATAATTAGATTTATAAAAATTATGAGTCTACAGCTGATTACTCGCTTTCTTGAGACCAAAGATAAATCCCAACAGTGCTCTTGGGCTGACATTGGGCCCAAGAACTGAGTGATGTCTCCTGCAAGTGTTCACACTCTTCAATAGCTGGCTCTAACAGGGCATCCTTACCTGATCTATTTACAAAGGTCCTGATGACTACAGCACATATCTATGTGCATATCTTTATAAAGCAGCTGCATGGCTCACCAGCCTTATCCTTAGCACTTCCCAATGGATGCTGGGCCACAGACACATTAAACTGAATAAAAAATAACTTTAGCTCCCACTGAGTCACTCCAAGCATTCTAGGTGCCCTCAGCCTCTCCTGCCAGGGGCTATGGCCTTGCTGTCCCAGCTGCCATAGGGTCAGCGATTGTTTGCTCAGTTCTGTCAGCAAGACCCAGATGAAAAGCCCTAATCACAGAATATCAGACTGGTTTGGGCTGTGAGAAACCTGAAAGACCACCTTGTTCCACCTCCTGCCATGGGCAGGGACAATTCCCACTATCCCAGGGTGCTCCAAGCCCCATTCAACCTGGCCTTGGACACTTCCAGAGATCCAGGGGCAGCCACAGCTGCTCTGGGCACCCTGTGCCACCAGGGCCTCAGCACCCTCACTAGGAGGAATTTCTTCCTAATTTCAGACATGGTTTAATACTGTAAAACTCAACAGCCATATACACATCGATACATTTGTGCCACGATCCAATAAAATATTCAAACAACTTGTCCCTTGTTGCAGAAAGTGTCACAGCTGAGAGGAACCAGCTTCACATACCCACCCCGAAGCTACGATGGAGGCACAACATCCGTGTCTCCCTTAGCTTCAAATATTTTCAGCAGGATTTCAAAGGTCTGGGAAGGGAAGCAGGGAAGCAGGGAATCTGACCAGTCTCTGCACCCAGCACTGAGCTGCACCACCAGCAGACACACTGGGTGGGATTTGTTTCATCCAGTTCCTCACTGCCAAATCCTAGCCAGCTCTCCTTGCAGTCAGTGAAAAAGCCCAGGCACCTCCAGTGCAGAATTTGTCTCATTCAGAGAGAGGTGTCCAAGACTGGAGAGATGAATCAGCCTCAGCAGCGCCTGCTTCTCCGACGTGACTTCAAAGGGAGCTTGGGGAAAGGAGAGACTGGGCAGACTTTGGACAGCAGGGTTAGAGCACATGATCTCACCCGAGCTCCTTCTGTGGGGCCTTTTCCTCCGGGCTGACAAAGTGAAGGTGAGGAGCCAGGTGCCAGGGCTCTCCAAAGCCACGTGGACATGGACACGGCTCTGCTACCACGGTGCTCTGCAGCACCTGGGACACGGGCTGGGGAAAGTGCACACGCCTTGACAGACTCGTACACCTCTAACTGCCCTAAGGGCTAACAGGCTCACCCCAAAATCTGCACACATTCTGCCCTAAGCAGCACAATAAAGTATAAAACCACTCTTTGCAACTTCTGTCACTTGGTAATTCCTTCTCCATATCGGGAATGCAGCTTGCAGAGTGGTTTCCACATTAGCATCAGCATCTATCTTTACACTGCTTCCCTATGAGCAATCACACTTCATTTTAAAATTCCTGAATTTCCTGAGCCTTGGGATGTGCTTTTAACTGTTTTTTCCCCCTTCCTGAGCAATGCCTCATGCACAG
Organism: Sturnus vulgaris; assembly: GCF_052056855.1. Lineage (NCBI taxonomy): Eukaryota > Metazoa > Chordata > Aves > Passeriformes > Sturnidae > Sturnus > Sturnus vulgaris. The sequence continues at coordinate 14,489,986 of NC_142259.1, read as the reverse complement.
AGTCACCTTGAGGCCATGGTCCAGCCCATGTGTAATGGACATTGCTAGACAGAGACATGCTGGCTCCGTCCGGCACCCCGAACTCCTCATCTCGGGATGGCTCCATTTCCATTCCCAACTGTGCACAGACAAGCGCAGGCCACAGGAACGCTCAGGAGGCTGAAATAGGGTGAGAGGCACGGCGTGCTGTCCTGCCAGCCCCAAGGCTTGCAGAGGGCACAACCCTTCTGGCAACAAACCCAGGATTTTGGGGAAACGAACGCAAATGGAGCTGAAGATACGCACCTTCCCAGCCGGGGAGGGTGCTGCTACCAGCAGGGTTTATGTGCACAGGACTCACACACACTCACACACACACACACACACCCAGGTGCCAGCTCGCTGCCCACCCGAGTGCCCGCATGACGGACAACACTCGTGCCCAGCTCTGCCGTGGGTACTGCACCGTGGCAGCGCTCCCGGGGACACTCTACGGACGTGTTTTAGTGCCAATGTGGGCAGTGCCAGGAGGCTGCAAACCCGCTTTGGCTCCAGCACCCGAGGCCGGGCACTGCCGGGGGCTGCACGCCGTGCTCCAGAGCCCCCGCAGCCTGCAAAAGCCGGGCAGCGGCGGGCTGGGCTGGCGGGCACAGGTCCCCGCGGCCCACGCTGGGGGCACTGAACCCGCATGCGGACAAACACACACAGAGCCAGCCGAGCGATCACGGACTGCGGTACAAAGCGCGTCCTCCTCCCGCGCCCGCTGCGGGGGCTCAGCCCCGCTCCCCCGGCCCGGCCCGGCCCGGCGCTGCCCCCGCCCGTGCCCCGGCCCCGGCTCTCACCCTGGCAGCTGCCCGGGATCCCCACCATGGCCCGGATCCTCGGCGCCTCCTGCCCGGCCCGGCCCGGCCCTCGCCGTGACGAGAGCGGGGCGCGGCTTCCCCCGGCCCGCCCCGGAGCGGCCGGACACGGGAGGGGGACGGGACGGGCACGGAGGGGTTTGGGGTGAGCTACGGGCGAGCTGTGGAGGTTGGGGAATGGGGATTTGGGGTGAGCTACGGGCCAGTTGTGTAGGTTTAGGTGTAGGGATTTGGGGTGAGTTACAGACGAGTTGTGGGGTGCAGGAGTGGGAGGTTGGGGGTGTAGGGATTTTGGGTGGGTTACAGCCGACTTGCGGGGTGTAGCCCTCACAGACCGAATGGGCTCCATTCTTCACCTCTCCGGACGTCTCCATCTCCCGTCAAGGTGTTACAGTACCTGTACACATATCCCCAAAGCTCCTACAATACCTGTACACCCCCCAAAAGAGGCTAAAATGCCTGTACACACATCCCCGAAGGTGCTACAATACAGCCTCAAAAGATGTTAAAATTCCTGTATGCAACCCCAAAAGTGTTACAATACCTGTATATCAACCCTAAACGTTCTACAATACATGTACACTCCCAAAAGATGTTCAAATACCTGCACACAAACCCCAAAGGTTTTTTAAAATACCTGTAGCCCCCTCCCAGTGTTACAATACCTGAGGATGGATAAGTTTGTCCCCAGCCCAGCCTCAGTGCCTCGGATGTTACCAAAGTAGTTTTGCTCCCTCCTGGCACTTCCCATTTTCCAAGCTCACCTCTAAATCACATCCACAAAGTGTCCCAGGGAGTCGCTGCAGTCAGACATCCTTGGCAAAGGTGAGATGTGTTTCCACTCCTACAAGCTAAAGCTTTCACGGCACAGGTACCTCAAAACCCAGAAATGCCAGAGTTTGGGATCACAAGAGCTTCACTGATAGCCTGAGACTCCTATTCAGGGTTTGTAAAGGCTGCAACCTCATAGAATATGGAATATCCTGAGCTGGGAGGGACCCCCAGGGTCAGCCAGGGCAGCCCCAGCCCTGCCCAGACCCCCCAAGAGCCCCACCCTGAGCATCCCTGGCAGCGCTGTCCAAACGCTCCTGGAGCTCTGGCAGCCTCGGGGCCGTGCCCGTTCCCTGGGGAGCCTGGGCAGTGCCAGCACCCTCTGGGAAAGAACCTTTTCTTTATGCTGAAGTCCAGTCAGCATCTGAAAACTAAGCACAGCTTTGCTCCCGTCCTGGAGGGATTTTGCCATTTTAGGTGTTCTCTCGGAAGCTGAAAATATGCCAGCTTGGTCAGGAATGTCCCAAAAGACTTGGGAATAGCTGTAGGAGGAAGATATGTGCCAGCAAATTGGATTATAGCTGGGGTTTCCCTTCCCAGCAATAAAATATATATGTGGTTCTGGAAGCAGGGCCAGGACACAGTCTCCTGCCCTAGGGAGATGTCCTCACCAGTTACCAAGTCATGCTGGTACCAGAGTGGCTATGGATGCCCTGCTTCAGCCTAGGAAGAGCTCACTCCAGAGAAAGAGTCTTGGGATGTGGCAGGAGATCCAAGCTGGCTGCCCTAAGGCACTGCCCGTGCCCTCAAGTCACTGCCTGTATAAACAAGGCATTGAGATCTGTGATCCCTCCTCAGAGGAAAAAGGGCACAGGGCTCAGGGCTGCCGTTTCCAGTAGGACCAGGCTCCCAGCGAACCGGGTTTGACCTGCCCCAGTCCTGGGCTGGTGGTTGCTGCCAGCCCAGCCCTGCAGCTCAGCCGTGTTTCACTCCTGATGCTCAGTGAGCCACAGGCTCCGTTGGAGTTTGCTGGCCAGGAACAGGCATCTCTTGGACCCAGATGTGCCAGGATGGAGCAGATCCAAATTTTGACTAAAAACAGGACCATCCATCCAGTCCCATTGTCTTGGTTTAAACTTTGTGGCTTTGCCTCCTGCCCGGCCCCTCTCTGTCACAGCCCGCATCCCCCGCTCGGCTCCTCTTATCTCCTGCCGCGCTGGCTGCAGCTTGGCTCTGGCCTGTGTTTGCCACCACTTCATTTCTGTGTCATCTACAGCCTCACTGGAGCCAGTTTGACACCGCTGAAGCAGAAAGGGCCATTGTGTGGGGCGCTGATAAGGGCTTTGTTTTTATTTAGCTGGTCCTTAAAGCCTGTGAGGCTCCTTGGAGAGTGGCAGACCGGGCTCTGTCAGAGCCCACCGTGATGGGAGCAGCTTCCCAAGACACCTGAATGTGCCAGTCACAGCCTGGCATCTCCCTGAGGCCCACCCAGGGAGCCCTCTTTGTGCTGAGGGCACAGGAGATGGAGCTGCTGTGGTGACAGTGTGAGGCTGCTGCTGCCCTGCTCTGTGTCACATCCGTCCAGAGCACCACAACCTTGAGAGGTGAGCCCTGGCATGAAGTGTCACTGCTCAGATTGATGAGAAGGTGATGAAGACTGAGAGAGCAAAGCAGAGCATTGGGATGTGCTGGGGAAAGCTTTGAAACAGCAACAAATGTATTTTCATCTTCCTTTCTCTTCCACAGCTTTGATGGAGTCCAAGGTGAAGCCATGGTGGGCACGGGGCAGCTCCATGACAGGGTCTGCATTGCTGCTTGGTTTCTAAAGATGGAGCAGCTGCTTTGGAAACCCCAAAGAGGAGAGGGTTGTCTAAATAATACCCCTGGAATACCAGGGAAAGGTACACACAAAGCCTGGTCTGGCAGGACTCAGTGTTGATGAAGGGTGCCATGAAGCTGTTCATGACAGCAGTTTTGGGAATGTTTCCATAGGTTTATGTGACTTCTCAGCAGAAACAGGATCATGTTTGAAATCTGGCCATCCTTCTGTTCCTCCAGCAAGTGTGTTCTAGGGAGAGGGACTGGTGTGAGCAGGGAATGGGATCTCTGTGCTCTTCCTCAGATGTGAGACGAGTGGTGCCAGGTTGTGGGTGAGATGTGGGCATGGTCTTGTAGGGAGGATGAGCTCCAGACCCTGATGTTCTGTGAGCAAGGGGAACATGTCACATGGAGACACCCTCTGCCACCCCCTGCCCTGCAGGGAGCTCTCCTTCCCCACCTCCACCCCCCAGATTTTAAGCCCTACAGAGAGCTGAGCTTGTCTCATGCTCTGTGGAACAACAGCCATCAAACGAAGGCGTCAGATGCAATATTTCCTCTGCTGGTACATTGGTAGACAGAGCAGGGTTTATTTGCTCCAAGAGAAAAAAAAAACCCACCCAGCCTTTATGAGTCTGGATTTCTGTGCTGCGTCCAACTGAGCAACACCTGTTCACTCAGCTGATGCTGCTGTATGTCCTTGAAATAGGCTGGTGGATGAGAGAGGAGGCTCTACAGGCATGTGGACTTCATTTGGAACTCTTTTCTTTGTATCACCCGACCACATCATGTATTTGGGACGAGAAGAAGGCTTCTCAGCCCAGTGCAGTGTGTGGGGACACACGTGCTGGAGAGGTGGATATATAGGTCTCAGTATTTATATACATCTATCACACCCGAGTGAACAGCCACAGTTTGCAAACAGCATTTTCAGGACTATAAATACACAGCCACTATACTGGGTATGTTTCTATGGCCAGTAAACCACCATATTCCAAAATATTTGTACATGCCCTCCAAAAGTCGAGGTGCTCCCACTCTCTTTAGAATATTTAATTGGATATCAAGCAGTCGAGTCACAGACACTTTTTCCATCGTGAATTCTCTGTCAGGTGCACAGGGAATGGTGTTTGCTGTATGAGCAAGTGCTTGGCCTCTGCTCTGGTTATTTGCTGCCACCCCATAGCTCAGCTTGTGCCATGCTGAGCAAGCTGTGCTCTCAAGATAGGGGTTTTTTTTCAGTTCTGTTTGCTGTCCTGTCACATCCTTACCCCTACCTGAGCACTCATGTGAAGCTCCTTTCTGGGTTTGGTCCCCATCCTGAAGGAATGGTGCTCCTTCAGCTCATGCAAAATTCTACCAAAGAGAACAGGATGGACAAAGGTGGCTGCAGGCTGCTGAGCTAGAGGGAGGGAAGGTCTCAGCTGATGACTGTGGCAAAGATGTATGGCCAGGCTTGCTCCCCACAGCCTTGTCCTGCTTCTTCCTCACCCTTTTGCTGCCCCCTCCCAGTTCCAATACCAGCTCAGTCTTTCCATTTCCTCTACAGTGAGGGCAGATCTGGTGGCAAGGATTAATGGCTTTGGTCAAAGAACAGCAAACACAAAGCAAGAGAGAATGTTGTTTGGAAATCTCTCATCTCACAGGTATTTGTAGCTCTAAAAATGCTGAAAAAAAAAGACATTACTGTCATAGAAATGAGTGGGAAATGAGATAAAGGATTTCTTTCACAGGGCAGGCCAGAGTACTCTGCCTGCTTCCTTTGCTGGGAATTGGTTTTCCAAACAAGGAAAATAGAAAGCTTAGTACAGGCATCATTAACAAGGGTGAGAACTGAGTGAAAGGAGAGTGAGGCAGATGGTGCCAGAAGGGAGGTCTGGAGGTCAGTGGAGTTTCCCAAGGTCAGTCCTGTGTCCGGTCAGTGTTTCTCCTGGCACAGTGTGAGTGGCCAGCATTGCCTGGAGGGGCAGTGTGTCCAGTGGGAGAGGATGGGATCTCATTGAGCAAAAACTTCTGGAGGAGGGGATGGTGGCGTGAGAGCTGTCCAGCAGGTGGAAGGCAGAGCACACAGCGGCTGTCGAGCCCAAACAGACAATAATTCTGTGATAAAATCTTGGGCATTATTTATCATGCAGGTCCCTTTCTTCAAACACGAATGTTTGAGCGTGAGGGTGTCCAGCCCAGCTTAGAAGCTGTAATCCTGTCCCTGAAACCATCTCGGATCTTCCTCATTTGTATATTTAAGCTGATGGGTGCCTGCTGCAGCCATAAAGAGGCTGATACTGTTTTGAATATCTTATTTGTTTTCCAGAGGCCATCTGGCTGCATTTCTTCATTGTTTGAGGAAGCAGTGACACTGTCAGTGCTGCATTGCCCAAAAAATGCCCTGTGCTGGGAGAGTGAGTGACTGGAGAGGCAAAAAGGAGACGTGTGAGCACTCAGCAGTCAGAGCCGTGCATCAGGACTGTGCATTGCTTTAGGAGATCTCTCAGCAACTCACTGAGAGGAGCAAACTTGTTGTTCAGGGTCCTGGGGGCCAGTGAGCAGCTCCTGTGCCGTGTCATCAACTCCTGTGCCGTGTCATCAACTCCTGTGCCGTGTCATCAGCTCGTCCACGTCACCGGCTGGCTGGGCACCCCCCAGCTTGTTTCAGCTCTGAGTGTCCCTCCCAGTGCATCCAAACTGGGATGGCTGCTGGGAACCACAGATCTGCTCCCTAGGGAGCAGTGTGGGAGCTCAGTGCTGGGCACGATCAGGCCAAGGTGATCAGACTCCAGTGCCCGGCAAGAGCTGAGGAAAGCCCAGCCCTCGCACTGGTTTGGACTCGTCAGAGGATGATCCCCTGGTCGCCTTGCTTTTGATGTCTGGGGCAGGGACACCACCCAGCCTTGGGGACACAAACCCACAGTGTGTTTTAGTGTCATTCACAGGAATCTGCAGCCATAAAACTGCTCAAACTTTTAACTTTGCAGCCTCAACCCAAGCCTCTTGTCACACTTGGAGCAGCCCCGAGCTGAGCCCTGCCTGGCTGTGCAGGCTGCCTGCCATCTGGCACAAGCAGGGCCAAGGAGAGTTAAATAAATGTTAAATACACACTAATGCCATGTGACACCAGCAAAAGGCAGTGAGTTCAAGCTCCAAGAGTCTGCTTATGTAAACAGCATCCTGAAATTAATATTTACCTTTTAAAACAAACAGATATTTGGGGTGTTTCACAGCCTTTCTGCCTAGCAGATGCCAAGAACAACAGCTTGGTACTGCAGGGAATTGGCTTGACAGCTCAGGGGACAGCAAACTCCCCACCAGCCTCCAGACTGTGAGGTCAGAGCCAGTCCCTCTCTTTTCAAGCTGATAAATTCGCACAAGTGCCAGATTAATCTTTGCTCAGGGGCTGCGACCTCTAACGAGGAGTGGGAGCCGCCCCGAGCCGCAGCCGGGGAGCGGCATCTGAGCGGCAGATGGGCTGGGGGTGAAGGGTTTGGGGATGCTCGGAGCAGTCCCGTGTCCAGAGGAGCCCTGGGGAGGCAGAAGGGCTGTCCTGTGGTGGCTCCTTGGGTGACAGAATCGCCACCAGCCTGGCTGTTGTCCTCCTCTTCCAGCCAGACCTGCACCTGTGGGGTAGATCCATCATTTCCCTAAGCAGTGATGGTTTTGCAAATCACAACCACAGTCCCTGTCAGAGCACAGCCAGGCTTGGGGATGTTGCTCACACAGCCCAGCTTCTGCTGCTCCTCCATGAAGGCATCGTGGCCGTCCTCATGCGAGCACCCAGCACTTTTTGGAGTTTGCTATGCTATTTTAAACCATTTTTTATCACTTTCCAGCAATGGGATGTGAGCAGCCACAGACACAAAGAAAAAGCTGCCACCGTGGAGGTTTCTGTCAGTAAACAGCAAATGAGAAGAGGCTGGGGTAGGAGCCTGATTTTGGGTTTAATAGGATATTTTTTATAAATGTCTGAAGCAGAAGGAATTTTTGGTGTGTTTTGCAGCTCACGACTTGTACCATTACCCCCTGTTGGATTTTATTTCAGCCCTCTGCTCCTAATGCACCTTCATCCCTGGTGCTGTGCTTCCATCCTCGTCCTCCCAGCTCGGGATGACTCTTCTCTCTTGCTGATCCCCTCATGATCCTGCCTCTGGGTCCATTTTTCCCAGAGGATTTTGGGGTGACGTGGCTCTGCAGGGTCCATGCTCACAGCCACCATGTGCCTGTCCTGGTGCTCAGCTGGCTCCTACTTTGGATTTTCAACTCCTCCAGCAGATTCTTGGTGATTTTTCAACCTCCCATGGAAGGTGACAAAGGAGGCTTGGGATGCTGATGGGCTATGGATGCACCAGGACTTGGAGCTGAGCTGGGAATCCCAAATCCATCCCTCCAGGAGCACACAGATCCTACAAACATTGCACCCTGCAATGGGAGGGGACACGGGGCTGCCACGGCCGTGGGATGACAAAGTGTCAGCGCTTTTGGGGGCCGTTACCTGCCAGGCAGGGCACAGCAAACCCACTGACACCGGCAGTGCGCGGGTGGGAGGATGTGGGGAGGCTCCGTTCCCCCTGCAAAACAAAAACCAACAACGACGCCAGCCCGGCTGCGATGGGGCCCCGCCACGGGCACGGGGGTGATGGGCACTGATCAAACACATCACCCCAAAAGTGACGGCAAGGCAAACTGAGCTCACTAAACCACATGAAGAGTGGGATGCTCGGGTGCCAGAGAAGGGCTGCACCCAGCCTGGGCTGCTCAGCCTTTCCAGAGTGGCTGTGCCGGAAAAACGAGTGTGTTTGTGTACGGGTTCGCCTTGAATACCTCTTTTTTTTGAAACCAAATCCTCTTTGCATTGGAAGTGCTGACCGTGCTTGTCGGGGCTTGCAGTCACGGTGATTTAAAAGGTGATAGCGAGCGGTAAGAAATTCATCTGCGCCGCCCAAGTCACACGGGGAGCTGCGGCTCAGCGCTGGGGATGTCACCAACACGGTGACAGCCGTCACCCCGGCAGGAAGGGCTGCTCCCCCTCTTCCCTTCCTACAATTAGTCCAGTTTGCTGATGAGGTCAGCCAAAGTTGAGCTAAAGAAAGAGGTTTTTTTTTTTTTCTTCTGAGTGACAACTTCATGCTAAAACTGGGAGGATGTGATGGGGTCGCTGGCAGGTCTGTGGGGACATGGGGACAGGACACCATGGGTGGCTCTGGAATGCCATCAGCCCTCCTGCTTCCCACGCCCGGCTCCAGAGAGGGTGTCCAAAACACTCTAGCGTCCACAGCACCCCTTTACAAATAAATTAAGACTTAATTATTATGTTTGGTACATGGTAATAAGGTGCTAATTTTCCTTAAGTAGTGGCTGATATATATAAGACAGACTTGCAATCTCCGCTATTAAAATGAATGGGTAAGTTGCATTTTGCATGAAAGCCTAAAAATCAAGGCTGCAAATAGGCAGATTAAAATAATTCTCTCTGAACTGGAAAAAAGAAATACTGGAGTTTTGAGGAAGAGCCATGCCCCATATAAACAGGGATGTTTTCAGAACTGGCAGGGAGCAGGACTCCATATTTCCCCAGGGAATTAACTACAGAGCCCGGCTAGGGGTGATGGATTAAAGGAAGGTTTCCTGCTTGCTGATTTTGACCATGGACTTCAGTCACTTTGCTCTGCCTGTGTCCAGCTTCACCAATGGTTTTGTGCGAGGATTTGTGCACCCTGGAGTTTCCAAGGAATATTTTTATACTACAGAAGAATAGTATAAAAAAACCTTTATATATATGAATATAAAACATTTAAATATGAATATATAGTTTATGTGAAAAAAAAAATATATATATATGCGAGATTTCATTTCTTATCCAAACCAAACCAGAGAGCAGCAATTCTGTTACAGGTAGCGAGGGCTGACAATGATGGAGCTGAGGGAGGGGTTTTGCTGAGGGTGACGAGTTGGATATGATCCCCCCCCAGGCAGTTCCCTTGCACTTCCAGCACCTCTGCCCACCCTTCCCTGTGTCCCCGGACACGGGAGGGCACAGGGCAGCTGCTGTCCTGGCTGGGGGGCTCCCAGACCACCCACAGTACCCGCAGTGTCTCCGTGCAGCCAGAAGGAGTGGTGGGAGCGTTTCCAGGCTGCAGAGATGCCCTGCAGAGGGGCATGGCAGCTCGTGGATGCTCTGCCTGGCACTTGGCACGAGCCATGGCTGCAGCTCCAGGCCTGGCCTCCTTCCCACGGAGATGGCTTTCCTAGAAAGCTCTGCCTGCTGCCCGCTCCCAGAGCCCCCACGGCGCCCTGAGCCCCTCACCAGAGATGCCATCAGCCTGAAGACAAGCAGGGAGGAGGCCCAGCAGTGCCAGGACCCTTTCCATCCCTGCCCAGGGGCCGGGGATCCTGAAATAAGACCTCCTGCAGCACCCGGCTGTTTTGGGTTTGAGTGGGAAAGGACACGTGGGTGTGCCCATCCAACATCACCTGGCACTGCCAAAGAGCTTCAGTGATGGGGGAATATGCACAACACAGTTCGGTTATCACTTCATTTTTAGTAGCTTTTAAGGTAAAAAACAATCCAGGACCACAAAGGAATTAACAATGGTTGTAATAGCTGAGCCTTGAAGGCAGCTTTCTCTCCCAGCCTTCTCCTGGACTGGGAGTCCTCTGGACTGGGGCTCTCTGTCCCAGGCTGCTGGGCCATGTGGCACAGGATGGCTTTAGATGGAGCAAGGGGACATTCCAGCTGGGCAATGTCCTCTGTTAATTTGGATGGAAGTTTATTCTGGAAAAGAGGAGTGAACAAGTGTGTGACATTTTCGTTCCAAACTCAGGCTTCACTTTATGTGCTAAACCGTGGAGTTGGAGATCAGCAGAAGTTGAAATAATGAATTTCACTGTTACTGACTTAAAAAAAAAAAATCCATTAACTGGCAAATTCTGAAATGTCATTATTTTTCCGGCTGTTCAGCACAAAAACCAATCTGGAAGTGTCAGTATCGAGCCCCCAGCAGCCCTGGGATCCTGACTGGCTCCAGAGGCTCTGGTGGATCCTGGACTGGTCCCCGTTTGCTTTGGCTTCCTCAGAGAGGCCCCTTGGCTGCACCTCACATCTTTTGCAGAAGGACATCAGACTCGCTGCCATCTCCCAGTGGCATCTGGGGCTCTGCCCATAGTGCCAGGAGGGTGAGGGGGATTTTTTGGAAGTTCTGGCTGGACCACCCTCCCGGATCAGTGATGCAGTACCTGCCCTGGGATCGTGCCTTTCCCGGCCAGAGCTGGACCCAAGGCAGCACAGGGTGCCCTGGGAGCAGCCAGCTCCACCCGGGAGTGGTGGGGAGCACAAAGCCCATATCAGCAATGATTTCCTGACAAACAGTGCGGCTCATTGTCTGTTCTCATTTATAAACTGCTCCACACCAGCCATCTGATATCCATTATTACAATTACAAACAACCCACAGTAACTCTCCAGCTGGTCAGCTCCATCCTAACAGCACTGCAGCCATTCAAGGATGCCATATGGTACCAGAGTTTCCAAAGCAGCATTGTCAATCAGCCTTATTAATTTCTGAGTTCATTTCTTTTCCTTTTAGGGATATATTTTTTCCTTTCTTTCTATATAAGACAGAGACACTTCTCTGGCCTCAATTTGGAATATGCAGCTTGACAGAATAATTGAAACATCTACATCTCTGAGGCAGCTGGCAGGGAAAGGAAGAGCCTGAACTCTGTGAGCAGCCCCCCGAGTACTGGTGCTCATGCAAGACCTCCAAGTGTCTCTTCCCATCTATACCCCAGTGCGTGCCACGAGAATATTAAAAACCCATTAGATCCGGAGTGCCGGACATGGCTGGCTCTTTACTGCAGATGGAGGCTTGCTAATGGCCATTTCCCTTCGATCTCTGAGTCTCCTTTGAGCTATATTTATTTTTTCCCCAACATTTTGGAGCCTACGGGTGGTGCCCTTGGAGTCGGTTGGAGATGCTGAGATGCAGCCAGCTCTGCTTGTGCCCATCCTGTGGTGAGCAGGAGCCTGGGAGAATCCCGAGGTGATTCCTAACTGGATGGACACTTCCTTTGGGGTGATTTCTGGTGATTTTGTGCCTGGCCACTTCCATGTGGCACCACTGCATGGTGTATCTGTCACAGCATCACTGTGGATGGTGCTGAGGGAAAGGGCTGTGCTAGATTTGCCATTCCCAGCCCTGCAAACATATCCAAGCACTGCACCACAGCCACCGCCTGTAGGGACTGCCAGGCCTTAATTTTTGCTTTGCTTTTGTATTTTTAAGCAGAATCAGCAATCACCCAGAGGTGGTTTCTTTCCTCGCTCCAGGCAGCAGGATTTTGTGGCTCTGAAATGCTCAGCTCCAGCTAAAGCTCAGCACCTGAGCTCCAGCAGGATTTTCCTTCCCTGGGGGTGGGATAGAGGTGATGGGGGGGAGTGGAGATGGAGACCTTGCAGGATGAGTCATGGGCACCCTCAAAGTGTCCCTGTGAAATGTCTCCACACACTTTCATATTTTTTCTCTCCCCAGCTGACTGTGTGGTGTTCACAGCAGGAGCAAAAGCTTCCTGTCGGGATGTGGGTGCCTCCAGCAGCACCCCAAACATGCTGGGCTGTGGGCACCCACCCCTGGGGGCCTGGCAGAGCTGCTCAGCACAGGATTTCACTCCTGGCAGTGATACATCACCGGGGAAGAGGAATCAGGCTGGGAAGAGACAGGAACATCCAGTGGCTCCTTGTGCCGTGGTGGGTGAGAGCAGCAGGTTTTGGGGCTGTGCATTATGCAGATCATGTGGGATTATGTAAAACCTCTTTGTTCATCCTCCCTGTCAAGGGCAAAGAGCTCTGTGGGGCCAGGACAGTTTGGGGGGGAAATCTGCAGCCGCACAGATGGTGACACTGGGGCTCCAGCCACCAGAGGAGGATGTCCCCTGACTCCCACAGTCCCTACAGGCATTTCCTCATTGCTTTTAGCTCTTGGGAGCCCAGCAAGGACCCAGCAGTAAGCCAAAGCTTAGCCCAGCTCTGCCAGGGGCTTTGCTCCTTCCCAGAGCTGTGGGCAGTGTCCACCTGTGAAGGGAAGCACCGGGAATGTGTCAGGAGCAGTGTCCCTTCAATGACAGCTGTCACTGTGCAGTATCACCACTGCAGGGCCTTCACCCACGGGAAGTGCAGCTTATGGTGCTCCTACCTCTGCTTGCCCTTGGCATGGGCTGGGAGCCCCTTTGGCACAGCTATTCCTTATTTCTGCCATCATTTCTGTCTGATGCACTGCACACCCTCTGAAGGGTACACTGAACGAGGTGGATTATTTGATTTATCTAGGATAACAAAATAACATTTTTTTGTTGCTGCTTCACTTGTTTGGCTCCCAGCACAGAGTCCCTGTTCCCACTTAGGTCTCTTCAGCCATGGTTTGGTGCCCAGCTCACACTCCATGGAGATACTGCCAGGCACGAGGTGCTGTCCCAGAGAGCAGGGGAGGTTGTGTCTCCATGGATGAATTCCCATCCCCAGCTGTGCCCTGATCTCACTGATGCAGCTCATGGTGCTGCTGTGATGGGGCAGAAGCCCGAGGCCCTGCTGGTACCTGTGGAACCCACATGGGCTGGGTTTATGCTGAGTTTCCATCTGCCTTTTCCCTCCCCTCTGGCTCTCTCCAGTGTGCAGGGGAAGGTTTCACAGCCCAGTCAAAGTTCACTCTGCTGCCATTCCTCTGCTGCTTGGAGTCTGGCTCTGACATTTTCCTGCATGTTCACCAGGACTGCACATCCCAGCCTTTGGTCCCAGTCCCCTCCCTGGCCAGGTGTCTGGGCCTTTCCAGGAGGGCTGGAAGGCTGGGGTTGGTTTTGATCCCCAGCAGCGATGGGCAGGACCCCTCTCCCCAACCCCACCATCCAGCACTGCCCCCCCGAGCTTCTCTTCCCCTCTCAGCCTCTCCCCACAGCACACATAGACCTCCTTTTCCTTTGAGCTTCTGAATTTGTCACATTTTGCTTGGTTTTCCCCCTCTTTCCCCTGTGGCTCTCAGTGAACCACCCCATGCCTTCTGCAGAAGGTTTCTCACTTGCTCTGCATCTCTCTTGCCGTGGCCATGGGGATGTCAGAGCCTCCTGGCTCCTGTCCCTGGGGCTAAAGTGGCACAGATGATTCTGTCCCTCGCGATGTGACAGTGCATGAGCCAGGCACATACAGAGCCTGGCCTCGGGCAGCTCTATTGTTTCCCCAGATTCTCCTCTTGTGACACTTGTCCAGAGGAGTCCTCATGCCTCGTGACACTTCCCACGGCTTGGGAATGCACTGGGAGAGCCTCTGGGATCTCCTGTGTGTCCCTCCTGCCCACTGCTGTGAGGCCCTGTGGTGCCCTGTGACTGTCCTGCAGCAGAGAGCCACTGCCCCAAGATTGGGCAGGATTTTCTTTTTCCTCATCCCCGATGCAATCCTGCAGTTATCCCTTTGCTCCCTGAAATGTGTCCAGTTGCTGAACCCCTTCTCTTTCATGACTCTGCCTATCACCAAGGCTCTGAGATCTACATTTGTTTTTGCTTAGAGTTTGTTTGGGGTATTTCTCCCCTACAATTTTTTTTTAATGTGGGATTTTGCTGTTTTCTCAGCATTCTTCAATTAAGATTTCACATACCTCCAGGAACTTACTCACTGCTGACACCATTTTTTTCTGAGGATCTGAGGGAAAGCCAAGCTAACATGAATTTCTGGTCTCATTCCTTGGTTCCTTCTGCTCCAGCCCTTCCTGACAGGCATGGTTCCCTGTGTGCCAGTGCTTTTTTGGGACCACCTCACCATGAGCACAGAGCACACCTTGGTTCATGCACCATGTGGCCATGGTGCCCTGGGCCAGTCTTGGCATCACCTTGGAGCACAGGCTGGGCAGGGGAAGCTCCACACTATCACCCCTCCTGACTGTGACTGCAATTTATGCTCACATCAACAGAGGAGAGAATATTTCCTTTTTTCTCCCCAAGCTCTTGAGGGTGTTAGAGAAAAAAATCTGGTCTGCCAGCTGCTCTGCCTGGAGCTTCCTGAACCAGGGATGGGGAGACAAGTGGGCAAGGGCATGATGCCAAGGTCAGCGTTTGCTCCAATGCCTGCTCCACACCAGCTTTCCAAGAAACTCTGCAGCAGGAAAGAAAAAGAAAAAAAAAACAACCTGATTTTTTCATTTGCAGCTGGAGCGAGGCCAGATTTTGCAGCAGAACATTTTTTGGTGAAAATGGAGCTGTTGTCTTCTGGCCAGCACTTGTTGAATGGCCCCTGCCCGGCCACCAGTGGGGAATGGCAGAACCAGGGCTGGGGCACTGAGCTGAGGGGCAGCAGCCACTGCTGCTGGGTTTTGGGGCCGAGCCTGGAGCACAGAGGGTCCCCTGTGAGGTGCCAGCAGAGGGGACCGGCCGCCTCTGCTGCGGGCTGCGATCACAACTCGGCTTTGAAAACTCTCCAGTGCTTTGTTCTCGCCCTGATACAATCCATTTGGAGCAAATGCAGTCTCGGAGCATCTTGCCAAGCCCGCAAGCTTTGGGGAGGGAGGCTGCTGCGAAGCATTAGCGGCAGATAAGGCCTCCTCAGGGATGGCTGGCTGGGCAGGGAGGGGCGCTGGGGGAGTCTCACCTCGCCTTGTCCTGGCCTGGGGACTTTGCTAATGGGGCAGCCAGGGAATGCCAGCCTCTGCCTCGGCTCCTTCACCGAATTCATCCTGTCACTCCCCTGTGCCTTCACCTGTCGTGCTCCAGAGCCTGACCCTGCTGCTCCTCACATCCCATCCCCGATGGTCTCCTGCTTGCCAGGCACCCAGGGTGCCGCAGCATCCCCCTCTTCCCACGGGAGCTCAGTGCTGCACCAAACAAGGGGCAGAGAGATTTGGTTCAGTGGCAGGGGGTTGGGATGGAGCCCCTGTGCTGGTCCTGAGCCCCAGGGCTGGACTCACCCCACCTGCAGTCACA
This sequence comes from Sturnus vulgaris, assembly GCF_052056855.1. NCBI lineage: Eukaryota > Metazoa > Chordata > Aves > Passeriformes > Sturnidae > Sturnus > Sturnus vulgaris. Next base: position 14,474,613 of record NC_142259.1, on the reverse strand, counting down.
GGTGTGCAGGAATTTTTGAAGCCCCTGGAGGCAAATTCCTCGTCCTGCCTTGGCCTGCCCCGATCCGTGCAGACAGAGGAGGGAGGTTGGAGATGCAGGAGGGGATGCCCGGGATAACCTCGGGCAGGGTCAGAGGTGCAGCCAGGGATCCCCGGGTCCTGGTGAGGTGCCAGGGGTGGGTGAGGCATGTGGTAAGTACCTGTGGGATGCAGTCTGTCCCCAGCCTGGGGACCCGGGACGCTCGGTGACAGTTGAGGGGGTGGGAGCGGGGCAGGATGAGGTTAATGCCGTTATCAGCCAGGGCAGGGGTCTCCAACAGACGAGGTCTCACCGGCCAGATGGGGACACTCCACAAAGGAGGGTGCCCTGGCAGCAGCTGGTCCCAAGGAAGAGGTTAAGGTGACACGTGTCAGGGCAAAGCCCAAGGGTGGCAGACGCAGCCCAGGCCTTTGTGGGGTCACCTCCCATCTGACGGGAGCAGGTGGGGTGGGAGCCGCAGGGACCCGGGGCAGGACGGCTCTGACATGATCCTGCCGGGCAGTGGCATCGCCTGTGACAGCCATTCATCGTCTGCCTTTGTGCTTCTGCAGATAATGAACCTTTTTTCCCCCAGAAAGAATGGCAATGGCCCCATGGCAGGAGATGCTGATGGGGGTTATTGGGTGCCCTGGCCTGGAGCTGGGGACAAGACAGGGGACAACGAGAGGGTCAATGGCCTGAGAGCCGGGGCAGGGCTGGCCGGGCATCCTCGCAGTCACCAGGATGAGCATCCATCCCCCTTCCCAGTTTTGTACAACGGACAAACCGCAGGCAGTGCTTCATCCCTGTGGGCACTGCCGGCCCCAGGACCCACTCTGGAGGCCAGGATCCAGCCAGGGGTCAGGGCTCACCCCCTGCCATAGCTCAGCCCCTCACCCAGCTCAGCTCCCCCCACCCCTCGGATCCCCATCGCCACAGGGCTAATTTCAATTATCTTCTCCAGGCCATATGAATTCTATTAATATCAAAGTAATGAGGTAGTTACTGCGATTCGGAGGAACGGCTGGGGAATTGCTCGGGATAGGGTTTCGCCAGCCAAGAAGGTAAATTAAAACCTCCCTTTGGAGAGGAGCAAAGGGCTGCAGCAGAGGTGAATAGGGGCCAGCCTGGAGCAGGGGGGGATGGTCATGGCTCTCCTTCCCCTGGGGGTCTACTGCTGTCATCCCTGCCATCCCCTCATGCCAGGGGGCTCCTTTGGAGATGAGATCCATGAGGTGGATGGGGAGCTCACAGCAGGGATGATGCCCCCCATTTCCTTCCTGCAGCCCCTCCAGCCCCTAAAAGAGACCCCTAAGGATCGTGCCTGGAGCATCCACCCTGGAATACGGAGGGATGGCTCTCCCTGCTCAGCCTTCCTGGAGCCTTGTGGGTTCAAGCCTCTGCCCTGGTGTTTGTTTTTGGGGTGCCCCCAAAGCAGCACTGAAATGGGCAGTGTGTGTCCCGTGGGCAGCAGCACCCCAGGGCTTGGGACTGTGCTGAGCTCCTCGAGGCACACTGCGTCCAGCAGCCCGGGAGAGGATGGGGAGTGATCACAGACCCTTCCTGGCACCCAAATGCAAGGAACTGAGGCTTTTCCGGGTCCAGCACTCTTCCCTGACCATCAAAAAACCTGTCAAAGCTGCCAGCACTGCTCCCCTGGGCAGACCTGAGCTGACTTGACAGACCTGAGAAGACCATGGGGAAGGGGAAAATAGCAGGGAGGGAAGGAGAAATAGCAGGAACCACATGTGTATGTGTACATCCTCCTGTAAAACAAATTCCAGCTACTTGTTGGGCTGGAAAAAGAGCTTTGTGTGGGGCAGTGGATGGGCTCCTCCTGCATCCCCCCTGGCTGCAGGGTGCTTGGGGACACAGGCAGAGCCTGATCCCAGCTGCAGCGGGGCCCAGCCAGGAACTGGGGACACGGGGAGTGCACGAGGCTGAGCCGGGGGAGCATGAATATTTTAAGGGTAAAAATAGCTCTTGTTGTGGAGCACGGGCATCACACACGCCTGCCAAGCTGGGAGGGAGCAGAAGGTGCCTCCCAAGTCCTCAGGAGAAGAATTGGGTGAGGAAGGGGAGGGTGGGTTAAGAGGAGGGTGCCCCGGGTGCTGAGCAGAAAGTCAGGGCATGTGGGTGGATCCTGTTGGACACCGCCCCCCAAAAACTGGCGCTGGGGCGAGCCCAGAGCCCAGAATAACTGAGCAGTGAGAAGAGGTGAGGATTCCTCCTCCGTGCCCTCTTAGCCCAGATAAAGAGAGAATATTTTTACAACCGCAGTGATGAGACACAGGACAGGGTTTCCCAGAGAAGAAGTGGATGCCCCAGAGCTGGGCATCAAGGCCAGGCTGGATGGGGGCTTCCAGCAACCTGGTTTAGCAAAATTGTCCCTGCTATGGCAGGAGGGTTGGATTAGATGGTTTTTAAGGTTCCTTCCAGCCCAAACCACTCTGTGATACCATACCCAGCAGGCTGAGCAGGCAGTGTCCCCTGCCCCGCGTGTGGCACGAAGCCGTGCATGCCGACATGAGCCAGCTCATCCCGTCCCGTTCCCCCGCTCGGTGCCACCAGCTCCGCAGCAGCCGCAGGTGCTGCAGTTCGTGAGCTGAGTCTGGGGGTTCCCAGCCGGTGGCAAAGCCCCCCCGGATCCCCGCAAGGCTCTGTCCGTCGGCAGGCAGCCCAGCCGGACGGTGGGGCGGGGGCAGGAGGTGTCCCGGAGCCCAGGGTGGGGGTCCCCGGCCAGCCCCGGCCCGCGGCAGCGCCGGTGGCCGCAGAGCGGCTCTTTGCTGGCATCTGCTGACAGCGGGAGATCCTGCAGCCCTTCCAGGGAGCCACGCTGGAATTCGGCCCTGGGAAGGAGCAGGTCCCTGGGAGCGTGGCTATCTCAGCCAAGCACCTGCCAGGAGCGCCCCGCACGGATGTGGCTCTTGCAGGGAAGGTGAAGTCCCACAGAAGGATGCACTTAACTCAAAACCATGATGCCGAAGGTGGCTTTCCAGCTAAAAGTGGGAAGGCATCCCTCAGGCTTCAAACACAGCCTTTTCCTGGATACAAGGCTCTCCCATCCCTCCTGTGCCTCTGTTACGGGCTTAGCACAGGAAGCTCTTCCTGCAACGTCCCCTGAGTCAGGGAATGAAATCACATCCATCAAGGTCTCCTTGTGCTCCAGATAACCTCTTGGAATCATAAATCATAGAATGGTTCGGGTTGGAAGGGATCTTAAAATCCATCCTGTTCCAAGCCCCCTGCCATGAGCAGGTCCACCTTCCACCAGACCAGGTTGCTCCAAGCCCCATCCAAGCTGGCCTTGCACACTTCTGGGGATGGGGTGTCCACAACCTTGGTGGTGCTATGTTGACAGGCCATCAGAGAGAGCTGACAGCAGCGGAGAGAAGTGACATTTATCAAAGCTCTACCTGTTGAGTTATAAAAACTCCAGGAGAGCTGCAGAATCCAGAATCATGGGCAGTGTGTCCACCAGCCGTGCAGTCCAAGAGATGCTTATTCTCAGCGCCAGGCAAGAAGGAAATAGCATTTTCATTTGCAAGCTGAAAATTAACTGAAAAATGGCCTAGTCAAACTGCAAACATGATGATGGGTTTTACAATCTGCAGCTCATGTGCTGATTTTATTTTTAATTTATATCTATTATCGGATTGACATCCCTACCACTGATACCACTTAGTCTGAGAGCATCAGAGAGCCAAAGCTGCAGGCGGTAGCGACTCGGCTTTAATGCACAACAACTTTTGCCTTTACAAAATTATTTTAACTTCTAGGTGCTGCTTTTTCCCATCCAGTCTCTTGTTCCTTGATTGAATGAGCTGCCACGCAGTGGCATAAGCATTTTCCCACTGTGAAAGCCCAGCTGACTGTGGTTATCTTACAGGGATCCATGAGGGAAGGGCCTGCATGACATGGAAGAAACTTTGTAAGGACTAATTATGTCCCAAAGCAGAGAGAAGCACTTTGAAAGGACTTGGAGATCCCAGTGATTCTAAAGTCAGATACACTTTTTTTGCTGTGTTTCCTGCATAGTGAAGGATGAATCCATCTGTTAAGTACATATTGCATATCTAAATCTGTTAATATCTAGACTAAAATCATTCTAGATGATAAAATCTATTTTCCTTCCATCTCTTGCAGGGTTTCATGAGTCTCAGTCCTGCAAGGTAGGGTTGCTGTCATCCCCTTCCATGAATTCCTGGGAACACTGAGCAGAGCAGCCCTTCCCTGCTGCTGAGGGCTAAGGATTCTCAGGGCATGCAGCGATCTGAGATGTTTCCTGGATCCCCACAGTTTGGGAATGTTTTCCTGAATCCTGGATCCCTCCGGTTTGGGAATGCTGACTGAACTTGAGCTCTTCAGGTCTTTTCTTCAGAAGGGATTAATTCAATTAACACAAGTAACAAAACAGCTCACAACCCTCTATAAATAGACTGGTGGGATCTGACACAGCTCCTGGCTGTGCCAAGAAATGGGACTAATAATAGCTGCTAAACGAGGGGGTGCAGGGGGCTGGAGAGAATAGGCAGAGAAAATGCCAGGATGGCTTAAACCTGCCATGAAAATCACCTGGGAAAGTTGAAATGAAAGTTGAGTGAAATCTCAGAATCCCAGAATGGGTTGGAAGAAACCTTAAAGCTCAGCTCATCCCACCCTCTGCCATGGGCAGGGACACCTTCCAGTAGCCCAGGTTGCTCCAAGCCCTTTTCAACCTGACTTTGGACACTTCCAGGGATCCAGGGGCAGCCACAGCTGCTCTGGGTACCCTGTGCCGGGGTCTCAGCACTCTCTGCAGTATCCCAAAATCCACCGAGGAAGCTGTGCTGGGGGGGATGGCTCAGAGTGGGGGGCACGGAGCCCAGTGCTGCCACACTGCTCCTGGGGACCGTTTGGAGGATGATGGAGCCAAGAGATGCTTTTTCCAGCTAAAAAGCAGCAATTTCCCTCAGGGCCGAGGTCAGGGCCCTGGCAGCACCCCCAGTCCTGTACCTCAGCCTCCTGCACTCCCCAACCCCTTCCCCTCCCACTGCTCCTGCTGCCAGGAGAAATTCCCAGCTGGGCTTTTGTCACCGACGCACGCGTGTTTCTGCGGGAAGTTTCTATTTCTGTGAATAGCAATTTTTCAACCAACTCCTCCCCCGCCTGCTCGCTTTCACAGGAGCCCTGACGAACGCCACTGGCATGCCTGGAAGCTGCAGCTCACTCCTGCGTGCCAGCCTGCGCCCTGCGCCCTCCCATCCCTGCGCCTGTCCTACAGCTCCAGGGCACGGGAATTACGCTCGTGGTATCTTGTGAGGGTCAAATCCAGCTGGGACCACTCCGTGTGCTGGGCTCCTGGTGCTCACCCTGGGACAGGAAAAGGCTACAAAGAAGTGGGGAAGCCTGGAGGAGCCAAGCCTCTGGTAAAACCCCAAACCAGAAGCACCTCTCCTTGGGAGACACTGAGACCTCCAAGAACATCCTGGCACGTTCCAGTTTCTCAGGCCACAGCTCTTGCCAGGCCCAGCTGTGCAGAGGAGACAGCAAATGATTTCTGTCTTTGATTAAACCTGAAGCCAAGCCCCCCAGTGCTGGAGCCAAGCCCCCAGCACTTCCCCAGTTTGTCAGCCCTGTTTGTCCCCTCCTGATGGACTCCCTGCTCAGAGTGAGCCTCTCAGTTTGGGACCAGGGTCTTAAGGGCACTTTGCATTCCCTGTTTCCATTAGAAGACACTACCTGCAGTACTTGTCTGGGGTCTTTATCCCACAGAAGTTGTCACAGGAATATTAATTGCTGAAGCAGGGGGTCCCACAGCCAGGCACAAGTGGTGGCTGTGGGACGTGCTCTGTGCTGGGGCTCACTGAGCATCAGCCTTGCTCAGTGAAGTCAGAGTGCTGTGACCTGGATCCAAGTGATGCCTTGAGAGGCTACACAGAACAGAGGTTAAAGGAGTAAAGTAGGGATTTTTTAAAAAGGCCTTCAAAGGATAAACCTTGGGCAGTACAAGAACCTGGCCATGGCTCCGCCCCAGATGGATGGCATGTCACGAGTTTTTGCACTTTTATAAGTTTTGGTCTGTTTCCATATTGGGGTTAACAAAAATTATAATTGCAACAAATGGGTCCAATTACAGCTCCAGGTTATGAAGTCCCATCCTCCCAGATTGCTCTCCTCAATTCTCTGCTGTTTGTACTTTTTGGGCCTGAAGCTGCAGTGGTGCCCTTGGTTCTCGGGCTGGAAAAGGATTGTTTTGTCAAACTAAACTGTGAAGAGAACTTGCTAACACTTTTTATGAAGTTCAGAGTTATATACTAATGCAGTACAGAATCTGGAAAATATGAAAGCTCAACCTTAAGGCATCACAAGGACCATGGTGCTTTCTCCATCCCAAGCAGCAGGCTAGGTAGGGAAAGGCATTGGAACCATCTGGATGGCTTCCATGCATCCAGGCCATGCTTATCAGCATCCCTGCCTTGGGGCACAGAGCTGAGAAATGAAAGGGAACAACCACGGTGCCGTTTCTGCTGCACTGAGAGCAGTGTTTAGTGATCCCACTGCTGGCTCAGATGGGAATGGGCCCTTAGAGGCTGGAATTATCAAAAGCAGCTCTTGGGAATGAAAAAAAGCTGGACAAATTGCTGATTGCAGCTGTCTGACTGGAAAATAAAGTGAGTACTCTCAGGGCATGTGGCACTGGGGGAATGAGCTCTGTGTCCACTCGAGGATTCCCCTTGCTGTTTCCAAACCAAGAGGCACTGGCAGCCAGAGTGGGGCTGGACAGGGAATGGGGTCAGAGAGGAATATCCTTAGGGTGGTGTAGAAGTGCTTGCCACAGTGAGCAGCACCGTACTGCAAAGGCAACGTGTCACCTAAACCTCAGTCATTTTAGCGAAGAGAAAATCAGCAATATGTAAAGTATCTGTTTTGCAAAGGAATAACCTTCAGGGTTTCCTCTGCTGCAACCTCAAGAAATTCCACAGCTGCTACTGCGTGGGAGGGAGCCCGGGGAGCATTTTTCTGCTCTGCATGAGGCTGATGCTCAGGGCTGGCTGCAGCCCTTGGCCAGGAAGGGTTGTGCTGAGCAGCACATGCTGCAGCCCCCCTGCCTCAGGTGCCCAGAGCCTCTCTCCATCCTCTTCCCAGCCAGCCATAAATGTTATGGAATTCTTATAAATCCTTTTGCTTTCCAGAAGGGCTGAGACCTCAGTAGTCCTGTCCCAGAGGCTCCTGAAGCTGCTTAAAGGACTCCGCAAGGGGCAGAGGGGATGCACCAAGAGTGATTTGCTACTCCTGGAGATATTTTATACTCCTAATTAATGCAGTAAAAATGGGTGTCTGCCAAGGAATTAAAATATTCCCGTTTTCAAGATTCAGGGCAAGTAAGAAAAAAGCAATGCAGACTCTTCTGAATGTCTGCAGACACCATCTCCCCCTGCCCAGTTCCTGTTTAACACCCATTGGGACTGTTGGGAGGTTCCTGCCCTGGCTGTGGTGCTGGGATGAGCCACAGCTCTGTGCTCAGCTCCTCTGCTCCTCCTGTGACAGTCCAGGGACACCCACAATATCCAGGGCCACATCTGGGACAAGCAACAGAGCACTGTGTCCCTCCCCGTGCCACTCCCAGGATGGACTGGGAGCACTGGGAACCACCAGGTCCTCCTGGTGCCCTGTATCAGGCCAGAACAAGGAGCACTGGGGAGCACTGGGGAGCACTGGGGAGCACTGGGGGGCATCGTGTCCTCCCAATGCCCGTCACAGGATGGAGTGGGGAGCACCGGGGAGCCGTGTCTCTTCCCGGTGTCCTGTTCCATGATGGGGAGCACCGGGGAGCCGTGTCTCTTCCCGGTGTCCCGTCCAGGGCTGGTGCGGGGAGCACTGGGGAGCACTGAGGACCATGCCGGTGTCCCGTCCCGGGAGGGAATGGGGAGGGGCCGGGGTCCCGGTTTCTCCCAGGGCTCGGTGCCGGTCCGGCGGGGCGGTGCGGGACGGGACGGGGCGCGGAGCGGTGCGAGGCGCTGACAGGCGGTGCGGAGCAGTGCGCGGAGAAGCTGTGCCGGGTGTGGAGAGGCGGTGCGGGACAGGACGGGGCGGTGCGGGACGGGGACAGGCGGTGCGGGGAAGGGCTGAGGGCGGTGCGGGACAGGCTGAAGGCGGTGTGGGACGGGCTGAGGGCGGTGTGGGACAGGCGGAGGGGCGGTGCGGGACGGGCTGAGGGCGGTGTGGGACGGGGACAGGCGGTGCGCGGGGCGCTGAGGGGCGGCGCGGAGCGGTGTGGGACGCGGAGCGCGCGAAGATGGCGGCGGGCAGGCGCGCTCCGCGCACCGGGCTGCTGGAGCTGCGCGGCCCCAGCGGGCAGTGGCTCCGCGTCCTGCTCACCCTGGCCGAGGACGTACTGGGGGTCAGCCCGGCAGACAGCCCCGGGCCCGGCCCCGAGGCCCCGGCGGCTCAGCTGAACGGCGGCGAGCCGGGCTCCGCCGCGCCCGAGGCGCTCGCCAACATCAGGCGCACCGTGCGCGTCGTCAAGCAGGATGTGGGGGGGCTCGGCATCAGCATCAAAGGTGAGGCCGGGCCCGGGGGTCCTGGGGCGGCGAGGGGAGAGGGGCACCGGCACCGGGACTTGTTGCTGCTGCCGTCCTGCGGCTCGCTCGGAGCGAACCCCGCGGGGAGCGGGGCTGGGGTCGGGGTCCCCACGGCCGCCGGCCTCAGCTCAGGATGGGGACACGTGGCAGTGACGGGACCCGAACCGTTCCCAGCCTACGGAAAGAGCGATGATTTGGGGTGCGGAGTGACCGGCCAGTGCCTGCCTGCCGCGCCCCGGCCGAGCTGAGGGATCCCAGGCTTTGTGAGCCCCAGGGGGCTTCCACTGACCCCCGCACCCACGGATGGGGTGCTGGCTCTGGGGTGCAGGGGCGCACCCGGTTACACCAAAATCGTCCTTTTGCAGCCAGAGGAAGGGGTGAGCCGGCGTGTCCTTGTCTTACTGAGCCGGGAAATGCCCCTTTAAAACTGTCAGCAAAACGAAGGGAGCGATGTAAATAAAGCCCCTGGAGATCTGCCGGCGCTGGTGGGGTGTTAACCCGGAGCACTCGGGCTCGGCGATGTGTGCTCCCGGAGAGCGCGGCTACGGGCAGCCTCCCTGTTTAATGTCTGTTTTCCTTCCCAAGCTGTCCCGCTCCTCGGTGGCTCGCCTGAACTTCAGGCTGGAAACTTCTTAGGGCAGGGATGGCGTTCCTGCTTTTCTGCCTGCCTTTGATTTTCACGCGGCTCCGAGCGTGCTGGAAACTGTGAAAGCAGGATGAAAAGGGCAGCGGGGTGACAGGGACAGGGCTGTCACGGAGCGTGGCTGTGAGAGGCAGCGGGCTCGGCAGCCCCGGGGGCAGTGACAGGGCAGCTCTCGCCTCCTGACGTGGCTTCTCGCCGCTCAGAGGGGACACAGACGCAGCCTCCGGCTCCCTCTGGAAGTGGCGAGGTTTTGCAATGTGAATGTGCGGGTGCTGGAACTGGATCGACACTGCTGGCCGTGTCTGCAGGGTGCCCCAGCCTGCCAGCCCTTTTTTTGGGAAGCACAAACCCCCTTTCGTAACCACCCCTTGGCTGCCAAGTTATTGGTTGCTCTGTGGCTCTCCCAGGAAAGGAAAAACTTCCCTTGGTTCAGTTTAAACTTTATTTTTGCAGTGACGTATGTGGAAAAGAAGTAGTTGCCATCAAAACTGGGCAGTGGAAGCTGTCGTGGAGGGTGGGGCAGCCTCGGTAGGGCAGGACATCACTCCTCACCGGGCTCCTGACTGTTCATGTGCCAGCCGTGTTTCACACAGGGACGCTGGGTGCCACTCGGGGGTGAATGTCCTGCCACGGGACGTGGCTTGGGGCTGACAGGACAGCGGGGAGCCTAGCGAGAGCCGAGCTGGCGAAGGTTCTTAGCCCTGGCAGGGCTCTCAGCGCTGGCAGCCGGGCGGGGAGCTGCTGCTGCTGCAAGGACGGAGCAGCCCCCGCCAGGGCCTCTGACAGCTGATAACCGGAGCCCTCGCAGGGCTTGGCAGGCGGCTGAGCGAGGAAATGCCTGTGGCACTGGCTGGGAGCAGCCCGGGGCCGCCAGCGACAGCGGGCTGGGCTCAGCATCTCCCTCTGGGATGAGGATCATCTCTCGGAGACTCCTCGGGACAGGCTGTCCCGGGGCACATCGGGCACTGCTGATCCCCGGCTGCCACGGGCACTGGCTGCTGCATCCCTGCGCCCTGGCACGGAGGCAGCTCGGATCTCCCTGCGGGTTCAAAAGTCAATGTGCAAATTGATCTCCTGAAGGCGCCGGGAGTTTGAATAGCATTCTTTTAGTCGGGACAGCGGGGAGCAGCCGGTAAATAGGGCTGCTGTGTGGACAGGAACACGCAGCCAGATTGGTTCACCTCTCCCTGGCTCTTTGGCCTCTCCAAAAACATTCAGCTGTCTAATCTGTTGAGATCATGAAGTCCTTGGAGCCAGGATAGTTGCTCAGCACACGTGATTAATAATGCAAATAAAGATACACTTTCCTGCCAAAACTGATGGGGAGATGGCCAGGTTACGTGTTCTCTCTGTGAATAATCTATGACCAATCTGAGTGGTTTTGGAGCAATCACTTCGTCAGCTGTAAAGCTTCATGGTACTTTGGCTGCTGTGGTTGGTACAGGTGTCCTGTGGGTATCTGGGGGAGGGGGCAGTGGGCTGACCTGGCACAGTGCGTTGAGTACCAGCAGAAAGGCTCTGCCTTGCTGGGACCATCTGTGCTAGAGCATCCCCCTCCCCACCCACTCCTCCGAGTGCTCCAACAGCCACAACTGCTCCCTGTCTCTTCTGTTTCAAGGTGGCCGAGAGAATAAAATGCCCATCTTGATCTCCAAGATCTTCAAGGGGCTGGCAGCGGATCAGACCGAGGCGCTGTATGTGGGGGATGCCATCCTCGCCGTCAATGGCACCGACCTGTCCGAGGCCACACACGATGAGGCCGTGCAGGCCCTGAAGAAGACGGGCAAGGAAGTGATCTTAGAAGGTAGGAGACAAGGATGTGATGGGGGCAGAAGGGTCCTCCTGTACTGGGATGGCACAAGGGTGGGATATCATCTGCAGCTGCATTTGCATACTCTTTCAAATGGAAAACAGCATATGCAGAGTAATTTGTCTGCTCATCCAGAGAGCTGGATGTAACTGTTGGGATCTCCCTGTCTCCTTCTGGAGAGGGAGGAATATTGTGCCAGTGCTCCATGCCCAGAGGCTCTGTCTCCTTGCTGTGGGACCTCGGGCAGGCAGCAGTGGGAGGTGTGGGACAAGTTTCTGGGATTTGGGATTCTTTCATTGCACAGCATCACCCCCACGTCTGCAGTTCCTGGGGCAAGAGAAAACATTTTCTGGTTTTCCTGTGGTTTTAATTTAAACCCACATCCCTGGCTGGTGTAGATTTATGCCAGTGGGGAGGGGGTGCACTGGCCCCCCACTCCTGCTGAGCACCTTGGGGGTTGCTGGGTGGGTTTTGGGCAGGTGGAAGGGGAGGGAGGGCCTTCTCAGGAACTACCCATCCAGGGGATGCTGCCCACCTAGGGAATCCGTGGAAGCTGGGGCTCCAAACATACCAGGTATGCAGCCTTCACCACCCTGGAGCAGGCTGTTCTCTGGGAACAGGCTCCCTCTCAGTATCAGGCTGATCATCCCTGGTGTCTCACAGCCCTGAGAGGGCTGGCACACTGCAGGAGCACCTCAAGCCCTACTTGAGGACTGAGTGAGGGTTGATGGGTTGGAACCATGGGAGTTCTGAGGGAGGGACCCCATTTTTCTCTGGTTAACCTTAGGAAAGGAGCCTTCCCCTCCCCTCACTTCCAGCCAGTCCTTGGGGTCACCCTGTTTAACAGGGGGGGATCTTGGCACCAGAGACCCTTCCCGGATCCCAAAGGGAGGTTTGATGTGGGGGCAGTGCTTGGGGCTGTCCCTGGACAAAGCAGTTCTGTGTGGTGTGCTGCCAGCGACCACCACGGCTCCAGCTTTCCTGTGCCTTCCCCAGATTGTCTCAGCTCCAGATTTTCATTTTTAGCTTTGCTCAGCCTTTTCTGCTGTGGGTTCCTCCTCTCCTGGGAGCCTCAGAACCACGGTTCAGCCGGAGGAATGTGCTGCTCTGCACAGCTGCTAGGAGCAGATAGGGTTGGTGGTGGGGTGGTTTTGTTGTTTTTTTCTGACCAAAGAGAAATACAAGAGCTTCTTTCTTTGTGAGTGTGCGAAATTCCTCCCTGGAGCTGCTGCTCTCGGACCACCCTCTCTCTGTTATTTTCTGTTCATCTTTTGGTGTGGGTTTCCTTTCTGCCAGAGCTCCTGCCAGAGGTGGAGAGGAGCTGTCCTTTCTGGAGAGAAAAATTTCTCTCCCTGGACCCCTCCTCCTCCATCCTTTGGGATCCAGGTCCCCCTCCTGGGAGGCAGCTGCACCTTTGCAGTAGCTTGCTGAGCTCAGGTATGACCTGCTGGGTTTCTTAATTAATTAAAACTCCCAACAGGTACCTCCTTGGGAGGAGACTGGGGCTGGGCTGGCTCCCACTACAGCACTCTGGAGCTCTGGGATGAGTTTGTATCTGATGTTTTTGGGGTCCAGCCAGAGCAGAGAAGGGATCTCCACGACTCCTCTGACCACTGATGTCACTGATAAACGTGGTACATCGCCATCCCCTCCCTGGTTTTGGGTTTGCTGCACAGTGCAGCTCTGCCATGGGGGTGGTGGGGCTGGCACTGTGCCATGGTCAGGCTGTCACTGCCCTGTGGAGGTGGTGGCCCTGCCTTGTACCTGCCAGCCCTGTGTCTCTCCAGGAGCTGGCTGGCCAAACACCCTGCCCCAGGGAGAGGTAGCAGGGCTGAGTGGCAGGGGCTGGCCTTAAAGTGCCTGAAGGATTTTAAACCAGGGGCTTCCCTGCTGCCTTCTCCTGCTTGGAGAAGGCAGAGCTTAAAAAAGAGCACCTTAACATTATTTAGACACTTTTGGTTCCCTGCATGTGCCAGGTGGGACTCCAGCTTTCCTGATGGTGCTCTGAGTGCTAAACCAGAGTATTTGGCTCAGCCAGTGTCTGTTCACTCCTTGCTGCTCCTGGCTGCAGTCATTCCTGGGATTCAGAGTTTTTAGGGTGGTTTGCAAGTGGCATTGCAGCAAAACTGGGAGAGTTGGCACCTCGTCCCAGGGCAGTGAGCTGGGTTGAGACTCCCCAAAGAGGCAGAGCTGGGAGGTGATGCGTTTTAATGTGAGTATCAGCAGTGGCTCCACGTGCTGGATTTCACCCTGGGCTGCTCAGCTTGGCTTCAGGCTCCTGGATGTCATTGCTGCCCAGGCGTGAGGACATGCAGATACCTCTCCGTGTGTCCTGCCAAGATTTTTTTTGGATGTGCCAAACCACTCTCTTGGTATTTGCAAGAGGAGTTGGACTGTATTTATATTACATTGTTATTTCAGGGAGAGTTGCTCTCCCTTGCCTTATTTTTCCCTTGTTTTTTTTCCTTATTTTCATTGCTTGGAATCCAGAGACTCTCCATGGCAGGGGGAAGGCTGATAAACATCCTTCCAGCTGCCCTGGGAAGGGTTCTGGGCACAGCAGTGGTTTTCCTGGTGAGGCCCCTGTGCTGTATTGTCACAGGGGGAGAACTGGGAGCTGTGGGCATCTCACATTCGTGACTTATTTGCCACAAGGATGCTCCTGGGGCTGCCTCTGCTCTTTAGGACTTGCTTGGCCAAGTAATTGCTTGGAAGTTTGAAGTTCAGAAAAATGAGTGCTGGGAGAGAGTGGGGCTGGGGATTCTCTGGGGTGCTGGTTGCCATAACCATGGGAAGGAAAGCTTTGGATCTGCCCTGGGGATGATGCCAAGAGTTGATGGGGCACATCTGCCACCTCCACACCTCGCTGCTCTGAAGCTTTGCTTTTCCTGGGGAGTTTCCTGGGTTTGTTTCTCCTCCCTGGAAACCCGGAGGCTTGGCCCATGATCTCCCTGCTGACGGTGCAGCACAGGGGAATGTTTAGCAAAGAGCTGGGAATGGAATGTGACACTGAGTGCTGGGATGGGATCCCGGGGCAGGAGGAGCAGCAGTGGCGCCTCACCCTGCAGCATCCCGTGGCATCTTCCTCCCTGGGGCACAAGGGCTTGAGCTGAGGCAGCTGGGACAGGTATTGTGTTCATGCCTGGAGCCAGGGGCAGGGCATGGTCCCAGGGTGGGATGCTGGGGTCTGCCTTGACCTTTTTGGAAGCACGTTACAGCATCAGGTTGGAGCTGGCAGGTCATTTTATGGGTGTCTCTTTGGGATGTATGTTTGCTCAGCCCCCCAGTTTAATGTGCCAATTTTGTGTCAGTAATCCTGAGGCAGAGAGAGACCAGCTGGAGGTGGGATTAGCATCTCTGTAGGGCCAGCACTCGATCTCCAGGAGCTCTGTGGAAGATTTCCTGATGTGATGGCCTTGCTGAGCTGTGTAGATGTAGATGCTGCTGGGAAGATTTTGGCAGGAGCAACAGCAGCACCATCCTACTCCTGACCAGGAATGGAGTCTGGAACCTCTTCTTTGAATCTACCCTGTGATCTCCAGGCTGCAGCAGAGTGTGCTGGTGACCCAAGCAGTTGGAGGGAGGGTGTTCCTGAACCTGCTCTGGGTGTCCATGTCTGTTTTCCTGCCTGGAGGAAGCATTGTGGCTCCTCAGTGAAGCTCTGTGGGGTCAGGCTTGGCTTTGAGCTGTGCTGAGCCATGGGGATGTGTGGGGCAGGTTGTGCTGACTCAGGATCCAGGATGCCAGAAGTGATTGTGATTGTTCTCCATCCTTGTGAGGGATGGGCTGATGGAGAGGGAGAATTTCCACCCAAGAAGTAAAACCAAGGAATTTTGATGGTTCTGCCCCTTTCTGGCATGCTGGGAGAAAAAGAAAAACAAACAAAAAAACAGCTGCAACACAGAGGCAGACCCAGAGCCTTTGGTTAAACATGTCCCTGGTGCAGCTCACTCCAGGGTTCAGGACACATGGGATGCTGCAGTGATTTGGAGCTCCTGTGCCACCACCTGGTCCCCTGCAGAGGCACTGTCCTGGCATGGGATGGGTGGCCACATACCCAGAGACTTTTGCTGTTCCCCAAAACCCTAAAATAAAGTTTTCCTTAGTTCAAAGCCCTGAGCAGTTACAGGTCCTATTTGTCCCCTGTCCTCTGTTCTGGAGAGGATCAGTGGGAGAGGCTCTTTCCCTGGAGAGCCCAGGTGGCTTTGGAGGCCGTGTGGATTAGCCCAGCAGCCACTCTGGGCTGTGTGCCTGCTATAGGTGGCTTTAAGGCAACAGCAGCCAGGCAGCTTTGCTACCCAGTGGTTTTTGGAGGGTGCAGGCTGACAGGGAGCAGGCAGGAGCCCCAGCACTGCAAGGTGCTAATTAGGAAGAAAAAAACAATTAAAGAATTACAGTTACTACTAGCAGAGGTGATGCATGATCAGGTGTGAGTTGTTTGCTTTAATGAGATGGAGGTAATTAATTAATCCATTCGATACCAACTGCTCTGAAGGGACTGGCAGAAGTGGTAAGTGAAGCCAGTGCGGGGGTCACTGGAGGGGACAGCAGCTCCCATGGGATGGTGACCTGGCCTTGGCCAGGAAGCACCGCAGCCTCCAGCACCTCCCAGCTCCCCGTGCTGGCTCAGGACCCCCGTGCTTCGCCAACAGCCTGAAACCCTCCTTAAAGCCGCGTACCCGAGACACGCGCCCTGCCTTTGCCTCACTGTCCGTGCCCTGTCCCGCACTGGGCACTGCTCCTGTCCTGCGCGGCTCCCTGGGGACGTGACCCCGCCACCGCCCAGCTGATGCCGGTGACGTCCCCCGCGTGCTCGGGGAGCCAGGGGCTGGCGCAGGGACGCCGCTCGGGTTTCAGCGGCTCAATGGCATCTTTCTGAACTCCAATTAGTTCCCAGGCACCGGGATAATGGCAGGTCCCCGCTGCCAAGATTAATGGCTCGGGTCAGATCCAGCGTGGCTCGGATGCCTGCGGGAACGTGGCTATTTTTGTAACGGGAGGCGCAGGGCACGAGGCTGGTGGCCCCCCGCCGCCGCCTTGGCCCCGGGGCCACCGCGGGTTGACCCGGCCCACGTGGCACAGCAGCGTGGCCATTTATAGCCGCGTCCCGCAGAACACCCGCAGCTCCTGCCGGGCTATCAGGATTTAGGGTTTTAGGGAGCTCACTGGGATGGGTAGGAAAGGGGAGAGCACAGAAGAGGCTGAGGCTGGAAGGGACCCACCAGGATCATCTTTGGCCCTGCACAGATATCCCAACAATCCCACTCTGTGCATCCCTGAGAGCATTCTTCAAACACTCCTGGAGCTCTGGCAGCCTTGGGGCTCTGACCTCGGGGGAAGATGGGTGGTGGTGGCCAGGTGAAGTTTGGGAGTGGGTGGCTCTGTGTGCAGACTCTTTCCTGGTGGGAAAAAGGCTCCTTTCTGGCAGCACACCAGGCTGCTGTGGCTTGGCTAAAGCGATGGAGCTGGGCCCACCCGGCCACCTACAAGTGTTGGCTTCAAAGCCAAGCTCGTATCCCCCATCCTGCCACCCACTCTGCTGGCTTGGACCTGGAGTGGAACCAGCCAGGATGGTTGGGGACATGGCTGCAGGCACGTGTCTGTCCCTGTGGTGTTTTCCTAAGGGCCTCCAAAGGGAAACCCTTCCCTGGAGTCAGTAGCTGGTCCCTTGCTGCCCCAGGGCAGGACCAGGACTGGCATCCCGCCTGCTCAGCTGGAGTTTTTCAGCCGGCATTGCCAAACTTATTTGCAGGATGTGGTTGTGGGGCCCCATCAATTTCTGGTGCCTTTCATCTCCCCCTTCCCCTAAACCTCTGGAGCCAGTTGCCATCCCAGCGTGGCTCGGAGGGCTCTGGCTCTGGAGCCAGGCTCGCTGGGGACTGCTTTCTTGTCCCTGGTTTGAGGCTCACAGGGCAGGGCTGTGTGAGCAGAGAGCACGCTCTCCAAGGCTTTTCCTGGGGCCAAGCCAGGGTATTTGAGAGCTGCTCCTCAGCTGGCAGCGGGACTGGCTGTACCAGCACAGCTTGGACTGTGTAATTTTGGCCTGGGACTCTTTCCCATTTCCCACCCCTGGCTGTGTGTACTGCCTCAGGGAACTGCTCAGGCCTGGATCTGGGTTAAAGGGTAGGGAAAAGAGGGGAAAAGCCGTTTTTACCCCTCTTGCAGAGCTCCCCAGGCTGGGATGGTGGGGCTGAGGTACTGGGAGGGTTCCGGGTGCCATGTGAGGGTGGGCAGGGCTGGCACAGGGTGCCCAGAGCAGCTGTGGTTGCTCCTGGATCCCTGGAAGTGTCCAAGGCCGGGTTGGGCACTGGAGCTTGGAGCAACCTGGGAGAGTGGAAGGAGGGGAAGGAATCCATCCCCATGGCAGGGGGTGGATTGAGATGGGCTTTAAGTTCCCTTCCAACCCAGATGATTCTGTGATAAGCAATTGCTCTGATCACTGAGGCCACAACCTCCCATAATTGTCTTTACCAGCAGGACCCTTACTATTCCTGGAGTTAGTGTACAAATCCTCAATCCTCCCAAGAGCCACACAATGCTCCATCCCCCTGCACCGTGCAGGAAAGCCCCACTGACATCTGCACAGATCTTTTCCTGATGTCCTACAAGCTCTGGCATGAATGTGCCAGCATGAAGGTCCCTTTAATGCTGCTTGAAATCCCCAATAAATGGAATAAGGGGGGTTGGAATGGGATGGTCTTTAAGGTCCCTTCCAACCCAAACCATTCTGTGATTCTGTGTCACTTCCTGTGTGACCTTGCCCACCAATGCCACCTCTACACCTGCAGAGGGGCAGGGCACCCACAGCATGGGTGGCAGCTCTGGGGAGCTAACGGAGGGGCCACCAGCTCTGAATACAGAGAGAATGCAGTGGGTTTCAGCAGGGTAGGATGAGGCTGCCCTGGCCTGTGCCACGTCCTCAGCAGGTGCTGCCTCTCTTGCAGTGAAGTACATGAAGGAGATCTCGCCCTACTTCAAGAACTCCTCGGCGGGGGCGACAGTCAGCTGGGACCCGTCTCCTGCTGCCCAGCAGAAGCGATCATCGCCTCTCCTGCCCTCTCGGGAGCTCCGGGAGAGCCGCAGTGTCCCTCTGAAGATGTGCTACGTGTCCCGCAAGTGCCTCCCCACTGACCCGGAGCACAGGTCAGCGCCTGGCGCTGGGGCCGGCCGTGGCACCGCGGTGTCCCGGCGAGCCGAGGCCGGGCAGGGACTCATGGGGGCCGTGTTCCTGCAGGTACCTGGAGGTGTGCTCGGCGGACGGGCGCGTTGCCCTCTTCCTGCGGGCGAAGGACGAGGCCACGGCGCAGTCGTGGCTCGGTGCCATCCAGGCCAACGCGGCCGCGCTGCTGCCGCGGGTGAAGGAGGAGCTGCGGGCACAGCTGGCGGGGGCTGGCACGGTGGCCGGACGGGACATCAAGCACGTGGGCTGGCTGACCGAGCAGGTACCCCCGCTCCCCCGCCACCCCGGGCCACCGTGCTGCCTGTGGCCCTGACCCAGTGCCTTTACAGCTCCCCAGCGCCGGCACCAGGAACCTCCTGGCCGTGCTCACAGAGAAGGAGCTGCTGCTGTACGGGAGCCTGCCACAGAGCCGGGACGCCCTGGGCAAGCCCACGCACAGCTACCCTCTCATTGCCACCAGGTAGGGGCCACCAGCTCGGTGCCCTCCTGCCCCGCTCAGGGATAGGGTGGTGGCAGTCCCGGGGGGCAGTGGTAGGGTCTGGGAGTCAGGGCAGAACCCAAGGGCTGCTGTCAGACCCCCAAAGTGGTGACAGTGACCAGGGATGGTGTCAAGGGCTGGGGGTCAGGACAGAACTCCAGGGTGGTAGCAGGGGCTGGTGGTGGTGGCAGAGGCGTTTGAGGTGATGGTGGAGTCCACGGGTGGCGTCAGAGCAGTGGGAATGGTGACAGTGTCCAAGGGTTGGTGGCAGACTGCGGGGGCTCCGGGGGCGGGGGTGGTGACAGTGTCCAGGACTACTGTCAGGGCCATAGGCACAGCGGTGCTGAGTCGCGGGAGTCGGGGAGGGTTTTCAGAGCGGGGATTGAGGGAGGGATTCGGGGCGGGGTTCGGGCGGGGTTTTGGGGCGGAGGGCGTGGGTTCGGGGCGGGGTTCGGGCGGGTTTTGGGGCGGAGGGCGTGGGTTCGGGGCGGGGTTCTGGGCCTGGGGCGGTTCCGGCGCGGCCGTGCGGGGCCTCATCCACGGGGCTGCAGCGCCCCCTGGCGGCCTCGCTGCGCGCCCGCCGCGGAGCGGAGCGGGGTGAGGCGCTGGGGCCGTGCGGGATGCGGGGCTGTGCGGGGCGCGGGGTGAGATGCAGGGTCCGGGCGCGGTGCTGGGATGGTGCTGTGGCGGTGCGGGGTGAGCTGCAGGGTCGGGATGCGGTGCTGGGATGGCTCTGTGGCGGTGCGGGGTGAGCTGCAGGGTCCGGGCGCGGTGCTGGGATGGCGCTGTGGCGGTGCGGGATGAGATGCAGGGTCGGGATGCGGTGCTGGGATGGTGCTGTGGCGGTGCGGGGTGAGATGCAGGGTCCGGGTGCGGTGCTGGGATGGCGCTGTGGCGGTGCGGGGTGAGCTGCAGGGTCGGGATGCGGTGCTGGGATGGTGCTGTGGCGGTGCGGGATGAGATGCAGGGTCCGGGTGCGGTGCTGGGATGGTGCTGTGGCGGTGCGGGGTGAGATGCAGGGTCGGGATGCGGTGCTGGGATGGCGCTGTGGCGGTGCGGGGTGAGATGCAGGGTCGGGATGCGGTGCTGGGATGGTTCTGTGGCGGTGCGGGGGCCTGCGGGGCGCGGTGCTGAGCGCTGGCCGTTCCGCAGGCTGGTGCACTCGGGGCCGGCCAAGGGCTCGGCGCTGTACGAGGCCGAGCGCTCCTTCGCGCTGCGTGCTGGCAGCCGCCTGGGCGTGCAGACCCATCTCTTCAGCCTGGAGAGCCCCCGGGAGCTCGCTCTGTGGACGCGCCTGCTGGTGGACGGCACCCACGGCGCCGCCGAGCTGGCCCAGGAGGTCTCGGCAGGTCAGCGGGGGCCCGGGGGGGCTGGAGGGTGCGGCGGGACCCCCGGCTCACCCCTGTTCTCTCCCCATCCCCAGCCTGCACGTGGAAGGGGCAGGACTGCACCCTGACCGTCCACATCGACAAGGGCTTCACCATCTCCACCAGCGAGCCCGGGCTCAGCAGGACCATCCTGCTCCAGCAGCCCTTCGAGAAGCTGCAGATGTCCTCGGATGATGGCACCAAGATGCTCTACCTGGACTTTGGTGGACCGGAGGGAGAGATCGTGAGTTGGCTTTTCCTTCAGCAGCCCCGCCCAGTCTCCCAGGGGCAGAGGGGGAGCAGAGCACCCACCCTGCTCACGGCACCCATCCTGCCTGGCGTGGGGGTCATACATGGCCCCGTCTGCCCGCCCCAGACAGGGTTGTACACCCCTTCCCAGGACCCAGTAAAACTGGTGGGTTTGGGGAGCTCTGGGTGGTCCCTGATTGAAAGTCAACTGATGGAGGAACAGCTCTCCCCATTGCAAACATCCCTCCTTTCCTTTTTTGCAGCAGTTGGACCTTCACTCCTGCCCCAAGACCATCGTCTTCATCATCCACTCCTTCCTGTCGGCCAAGGTGACCCGGCTGGGGCTGCTGGCATGACGAGGGAGCCCAGCACTGGCCGGGGCAGCCCAAGCCCCTGGCCCATCTATGCACCTCCCTCCTGGCTGAACCCAGCCCCGAGCCATCCCATGGAGACTGCAGCCCCCATGGGATCCCATCACTCCCACCAAGGAAAAGCACCATCCAGCCAGGAAAAGCCCCTCTTGGGCGTTTGGGGCAGCAGTGGGGTGAAACCCCTCTTGGATGGCAGCACCAGGACTTCCCCGGTGCCTTCCTCCCCTCCTTCCTTGGCAGCTGGAGAAGCCTCTTGGGAGCCCATGAGTGGACACGTGGCCATCACCCCAGTGCCTTGAGAGATGATATTTTCTGTACAAAGAACCCATTTATATCCATGTTTTATATTTATATTGCCCACTTCAAAACGCTGATGTGGCAGCTCTTCTGCAGCTGGGTTGGACCCCTCGGAGAGTCCCCAGTCCTGCAGCACAAGGCCCTGTGTCTGTTTTCCAGACAGGCAACCCAAGGGCTGGAGGCCAAACCAGCTCTAAAGTGCTTAAGGGACAGGAACTGCAAGATCAGTTGTATTTGCCAAAATTTTCCATATTGTATGGAATGATAGGAACCACTTTTCTCTGTTGGAGTTGGACGGTTCGTTTGGTTTTGTGCACTCTGGGGTCACTTTATTTCTTGGTTTGGGTGGGAGGGTTGTCAGGTGGCTGCTGCAGAATGACTCCTTTCATGAACCAAAAGATTCTGCATGAAAATGCCTATTTTTGGGGGGGTTAAATAAACTTTGCAGATCACAACCAGCAGGAGCCAAGGTCTGTCTCCTGGTTTCACTTGGAGAAGTTGAAAATCAGTTTGTGGGTGGTGCCTGGGCTGAGCTTTGGGGTGTTTTCCACCAGGGGAGGGAAGGGATTTGCCTGGAGGCTGCTGTGAGCTGGTGGTGTTGGGGACACTGCGAGGGGTTCAGGTGGGGACAGAAAATCTTTAAGGTGCCCAGGACTGTGCTGGGAGTGGCAGAGAGGAACATGCTGATGCCAGCACCAGCTTTGGTGATATCACATGGGTTTGGATTCCCTGCACTCCAGGATGCTCAGAGGAGGGTGGGCATCATTTCCAAACTCAAGAAAATTATGTTTTGTTTTTTATATTTTTCCAGTAAAAGCAGCTACCTGGCTGAGCAGCAGCAGAGGCTTGAAAGTTGCTGGGACAACAGGAAAGGGCCCTGTTTGCATCACTGCAGTGCCAAGTTCTGGGTTAACCTTCTCCTTTTGGCCCTGTCCATGGGGCCACCTGGAGTCTCCCAGGAAAGCCATTAGCCAGGGACTATAACACTCAGGCTGCAGGCAGAGGAACAACTGATCAGCAGCAAAATAATATCAGAGAAGCTGTGGCTGCCCCTGGAAGAGGTCAAGGCCAGGCTGGATGGAGCTTGGAGCAACCTGGGATAATGGAAGGTGCCTCTGCCCATGGCAGGGGGTGGAACGAGCTGAGCTTTAAGGTCCCTTGTGACCCAGACCATGGTGAGATTCTGTGGTTTTTAGTGATGCCAGGTATCCTGCTGCCCTGTGAAGGGGGAGCCTTGAGGGAGGTACTGGAGTGACACAAGTGCTTTTTCCATTTGCTGAACTGCTCCCCAGGGCTCCTTTGTGGCATAGGGGGAGAAGTTGCAAAAAAGGGAAATCTCTAGAAATTGAGAGCCACAAGGGCAGTGAGGTATGTGTGGTGTGGGCAGGAAGGAACCATAAGATCAGGGGTTTGGGTTGGAAGGGACCTTACAGCTCATCTCATTCCATGGGCAGGGACACCTCTCACTGTCCCAGGCTGCTCCCAGCCTTGTCCAGCCTAGCCTTGGGCACTGCCAGGGATCCAGGGGCATCCACAGCTGGTGCCCTGTGCCAGAGCCTCTCCCCTCTCACAAGGAAGAAGCAGCACAGTCAGAGTTTATTTGGTGTAAGAAATTGTTCCTATTGGGTACATCAGCACTCAGCTCACAGCTCCTGGCAGGACAGGGTGATGGAGAGGAAGGGGATGTCCTGTTCCTCCCAGCACAGCCCCATGGCTGGCAGCAGGAATCTTTTATAATGAACAAGCCCTTACTTTTTATTGCACATAACTGTCAGATTTCCAGGAGACCTCGCAAAATGAATTTGCAAAAGAAAAAAAAAAAGATATCCCCTCCGCCCCCATTCCTAACTGTTAAATCAATACAACAAGTAATTTAGAAACAGATGGTGTATTTTTCTATGATAAAAAGCATGTCAGCACAAGGAAACACATTATTACTGCAATTTACCTTCCTCCTCTTGCCCTGCAGCCATTAGTCTTTGGGGTTCATTGCAATAAAAGAGGGAATCGCTCCCAATCCAGAGCAGATTTCCTATTAATCTTATGGACCACAAACTGCTTTGACTTTCCCAGTGCTGCTGCTTCATGCCTGAGCCGGGGAGGAAATAGCTCAGTTTGGAGCTGGATATTTATTTTCTTGGCTTTCTTTGCATTTGGTGATGGTATGTGGGTATTTTCCCCTTCTACATTTTATGGTGGTTGCTCAGCCTCTTCACCCTTCTGGCACCATCCATCGCCTCACAGGATCCTTTCCCCAGGGATGCTCCTGCAAAGGGGCCTGTGATTAAAACAATTTCCTCCTGGAGCACCGGGGGGTCTGAGGGGGCTCAGCCTGGAGAAAAAGGAGGTTCAGGTAGAGAGAGATGTCTCCCTAAGCCCAGCAGGATCCTGGATTCCTGGGAGGATATCTGGACAGGTGCTGTGAGCACCCTGGGGACCCTGGCTCTTTTCCAGGCTGGTTCCATAAAACCAAAGCCAGTGCTCATCACAGACCCCAGAGTCTTGGGGAAAAAGCATTGCAGTTCTTCCCTAACCATTCCAGACACATTCAGACATCTGGACTCACTAGGTTTCTCTGCCCAGGGAAGATTTTGGGGTTGGCAGCAGGGCCTGGATCCCAGTGCAGGATGGCATCTGTATGGAGTGATGAACATTCTTGCTTGGGACCACCTGAAGAGGAGTATAAGCTCCTAAGGGTTTTATTCTGCCAGGCAGATAGACTAAAAGCAGATTTAAAATAAATATAATGAACGAACTCTTCTTAGAGAGCTGGAATGATGGGAATGGGCTCAGGTTAAAGCAGATTTCCTCAGCTCGGTCGCTTTGAGGCAGCTGGAGTTTTATTTGGTCACCATAACAGCTCAGGGCAAGGGGAATTGAAAGGTGTGTGTCAGTGGTGGGGAATGGGAAGGGAGGAGGGAAAATTGCCCTGTTCTGCCCTCTGTGTGGAGCTCTTGGGATACTGGTTGCCAGCACAGGGCTGAAATGGGGAATGGAAGTGGAGGCACAGAGACTTTGGCATCAAAGCCTGAGCCATGCACGGACAGGGCTGGGTCATGCCAGTGGGGGTGACAGCAGCCCACCTGTGCTGCAATCCCTTCCTTCCCCTTTGGGAGAACACCCAGCCAGGCCGTGGCAAGGTGAGCTCTGTTTGCTCCACAGGGAAGCCCAGTGCTGTCGGCATCCCCGGCAGCAACGTCACGAGCAGGAATTTTCCCCAGAAATGGCTTTTCCAGGCTGTAAGACCTGAAAAACAGCCTTGACTGAAGGAGCTGGAGAGGGAAGAGAGAGATGCAGTGGGAAGAGTGATTAGGTTGTCCCCAGGTGTTTGCTCACCCCCGGCTGAACACAGTTTCCCTCCCGACACCGCTTGTACTTCCATTAGTCAGCTCTGACCTTTCAGTGCCGTAATCAAACAAGACAACCCAACACTTAAATCTGAGTGTTTAGCGCTGACATTTACAATTGGTTCTCGAGTTGGAGAGACCAAATGAAAATTTCCTGGCAGACAGCATGCTGCAGGGCAGGGGAATCAAATAATTCCTCTGCTGGACCGCCGGCATGCCGGCCCCCTTCGGCTGGGTGGTGTTTGGGCTAGAACAGTGTCATTGGAAAGTCAATATTCACCTGGAGTTCGTGTGATCCCACCCACATCGCCCCGTCAGGAAATGAGGAAACTGGATTTGGCATTTGATGGATGTAAACAGGAGAGATCTTCCCCAGGAGGGAGCCCTGGGGCGGTGGGGAAGCTGTGTTAAATGTTAGCGATCCGAGGCTGTAATGAGGATGTTTTCTCTCGTTCAGCCTCGGCTGAATCCTTGCCTGGAAAGTGAGCACTCAGAGCATCCCATGGCACATCCCTCAGTGCACCCTGTGGAACACCCCTGGCTCCACAGCCCCACATGTCCCCACGGTGTCACTTTGGCTGTGCCATCCTCGTGCACTCCCTGGACAGGGATGAGCTTTTCCTGACCTTTCTCCAGGGGAACTAAGCCAGTGTTTGCCTGGTGAGGATAAAAGCCTGTGGGACATCGGGTTCTGGGAACCCCCGGGTCCTGTATCCATCCCCCTTGTCCTCATGCAGTGTCCCTTCTCCCAAGGGACAGCTTCCCACTTTATGGAGTTAAATCCATTGAGTGTCTGGACAAGGTTTCCCACACTGCTGCTCATGATGTTTAGTGCTGCAAACCCTGCCTGGGAACAGCCTCATCCCAGAAACAGCCTTAAACAGTCCAAAATACCCGGAGTCTTTTCTTCCTTTGCTAATACACTACTTGTATAAATTAATGTATTTGTTTTAATGGCAGAACTCGAGCTATCCAAAACACTCTTGCTGTATTTTCCCAGTGTTGCTCCATGTGCTGCTTTCCTGAAGAACCAAAGTTCTGTGCAGGGACATCCCATTAGGATTTGACATGAGAACTGGGATCAGAATTTGTGTGTGCAACCACAGCTTCTGGGGGTTGTCCTGTGCAGGGCCAGGAGTTGGACTCGATGATCCTTGTGGGTCCCTTCCAACACAGGATATTCCATGAGTCTATGAAAAGCAATATTTTTTTTTTAAAAAAAGGCTTATTTCTTACCTTTATCAAATTGCACCTAAAAATTGCACTTTAAATGTGGGTTGGTGCTTGGGGCACCCAAACACCCCATCCTGCTCCGTGGGTGCTGCTGGAAGCCAGGGATGATAGGATCTGAGAATTTATAATTTCCCTTGTGCCCACTGGGCTGCTGCTTTCTCCCGTGTTTTTTTCTGCTCTTTTCATTCCTTCTGGAAAACTCTTGTTCCTCCTTTTCTGCCTCCCCAGTGGATGCTGGGTCCCTTCCAGGTGCCTCATGTGACATCTCCCTGGGAACAGGACACGATGTGGAATCTCCTGGATGGCAGGAGAAATGGGTCATGGATAACCCTCTTCTCCTGTTGGAATTAGAGGTAAAGCAAACTGGGGGAAGATGTTTTAACCTGTGACATTCTCAGGGAGACTCTCCCCCCAGAAGAGCAGGGCAGCTGGTGGGGGAGGTTTTCAGCTGTGTCCTGGGGTGGGAATCTCCTTGCTGGGGGGACACAGAGCAGGTTGGTGTGGGCAGGGAGATGCTGGAGGTGGGAATGTAAACACCTTTTACCTCATTTCCCATCACCAGGTGAGGACATTCCCAATTCTTCCTGGGTTGGGCCCTATTTCCCTTCCCCAGCTGCCATCACACATCTTTACCTCCCCTCCCAGGACTCTTCTGTGTGCTCCAACTAAATCCCCTCAGTGCCTCACTTCATCTCCTTCCTTTTAAGACTTTAATAAGACCCCTTTTGCCTTACTGTAGGCAAATCTTCAATTTTCTGGACTAAATGCTCTCTCTGGAGTTTCTATGTGGTGTTAGTCTGCTTTCACTCATTTCTACTATTTTTAGTTAAAAAAAAAAAAATATAAAAGCCAAGACTACAGAGGGAGGGAAGCAAATGGGCCTCATGCAGAATCCCTGGTCCTGCTGAACCAGGGAAAAGAACCCACAGGTGACACCTGGATCATCCTCCTCACCAGGAAATGAAGCAATGGTTTGGATGCTGTTACTGAAAGCACTGGGGAAAATTTCAGCAGAAATTCAGATTGCTTTCACCCCAGCTCTGCTGCTCATCTTCTTTGGGAGCAGGGCTGGGTTGGCTTTGTGCCTCAGTTTCCCTTTCTGTATAATGGGCACATCCCTGCTTCCTCCCAGTGGGTGTTGACAGCAGAAGAGGGGCACAATCCTGCACCATGAAATATCCCAAGAAATGAAAATCTTTGGGAAAGTTCCTGTAATGTCCTTAATCCATGCATGATCCCTTTCCAAATGTAAATATTATGGCACTCGTCTATGAGGAAATGCTGGAGTAAAAACTGAATTGTTAAATATCTGTCTGTCTATCTATCTATCTATCTGTCTGTCTGTCTGTCTGTCTATCTATCTATCTATCTATCTATCCATCTGTATCTCCATTTAATGCATCCATTTAATTTCCCTCTCTGTGTTCTCAAATAGATGAGGTTTCAAGAGGCTCAGGTCCAGAGTTGGGCTCAATTGACAACCAGAAAATAAAGGTTTGTTTTACAGCAGTGGGATGAAAAGCACAGAAAATTTGACTTGGTTTTATAACACTCATTCAGGAGTCCAGAAATGGGATTTAATGTATGATGTGGTGAGATACAGATGAGACCTATTCAGAGTTGCTGTGTTTTTGTTATATTATATATTATCAATGCTACATGGGAGAAATTTTCCTCCCCAGAATAATTCCTTCTGAAAGCAGAAGGTTGTTTCTGAAGGCTTTGCTGTACTGATGACGCATCCATATGCAATATAAATGACCTGTTGTTTCAGCAGATGATAATGGGAATAAATATCAAATTAAAATAAAATAAAATGAAACCATGTAGATCAGGAAAAATTGCGGAATTTCCAGTACCCAGAAAGCTCCTGCTCCAGCAAAGGGCATGTAGCCATGGCAACAGGAGCCCTCACTGTCACGATAATAAAAAAATATATTATTCTAGGAGAGCTCTTAAAAGGGAAATATACATTTCAGTGAGGTGGATGATGAAATATTGCACAGCAAAGCGAAGAACAAGCCAGAGGAGCCCAGAAAGTGATGCTGGCAGTTCTGCCACCTTCCACAGGCAGGGATGGGGACACAGCCTGGGCAGGAGGATCCCATGGCCACGTCCAGGAGTTGGTCTTTGCTGACCCTCGTGGGTCCTTCCAGCTCAGGATATTCTGTGATCCAGGACTCGCTGCCTTCCTCCCCCTCCACATTCCTGTGACTGGAGAGCAGCGTGGAGGAGCTGAGCCTGGAGCCGTGCACATCCATTGGAAAAGGCTGGAGATGGAGGGGCTGGGCTGGAGCAGGGCAGGGGGGGCTGCAGGGGAACCCCAGGACCCTGCTGGGGTCTGGTGGCAGCAGCCAAAGCTCCAGTGTCAGTAGGGACATGCCCATGGCATCACATCCCCTGGGCTGCAGGGACACATGGGGAAGGCTTTGAGCTTTTGGCAAAGAGAAAATCACGGAGAACAAGTATGTTGGCTGAACTTTTCCAGGGTTTAAGTTTTTGTAAACAGGCTAAAAAACAGTGCTGGCATGTCAGCATTTCCCTAGTGGTGAAAAAAGGGATTGTTTGCAGGAAACTTTGGAAAAAGGGAGAGAAGCAAAAAGCTGTATTTTTCCCTACAAGATACCCAGGGATTTGTGCTCAGCAAGAGGCTGGGGGTGACCTTCTCAGTGGAAAAATCCAGGTGTCTGAACCTGCCTGGGGTGGGAGGCCGGGCTGGGATACCCTGGGAAAACCACCTTGCTCCAGGTGTGGAGCACCTGGCTGGACCTCCATGTCCCCATGCCCGAGGCCTGGCACCCCCGGACAAGGGACAAGGTGTCCCTCGTGTCCTGGTGGCTGCAGGACTGTCCATGGAGGGGCAGATCTGAAGGCCAGAGCAGGGAGGGATATCCTGGCAGGCACAGGAGCCTGTGAGTGCTGGGGCTGCTCAGTGCTTTGGGGCTGTTTCTTGGCTCTCTCTGGGTTTTGGGGTTCAGTCTGGGGCATCCCAGGGTCCTGCCTGCTGAAAGTGTGGGGTAAAAACACCCTCTTGGGGTAACCCAGCCTGAATCCTTCTTGTGACTGCTCTCTGCCACGTGGAGGGGGGAGCCTGACCTAGGAATGGACAGAGAAAAGGAAAGAATTGACCCAAAGCCACAGGCTGCATCCTCCCTGCTGTGACCCCTCTGCTGCTGGGATGCCTCCAGGGGTCACACGGGGGGATTCTTGGACTTCTATAATCCTTGTGGGTCCCTTCCACCTCAGGATATTCCATGATCCTATGAATCTCTGAACTGCTATTTCTCCCTCCTGCTGCTGCTGCACCCTGCCTGTGGTGACCCTGCCCTGCTCACACCCACCCAGGGCAGACTGGCAGCACTGTGCCAGGAAATCTCTCCTGGAAAAACTACCTGGAAATATTTCTGGATTCCCCTGCGTGCTGAGGGAAGGATGATGGCATCCCTGGATGCTGCTGGCACTCTGTGCCTCTGCTCTGCAGGGGAGAGCACAGACCTGGGGCTGAAATAATCTGCTGCCCAGAGAAAATCCTCCGTGGGCATCCTTGCAGCAGGGAGAATCATCCCACGGATATCTCGGAGGAAATCTGGATCTCTGGAGAGCCAGAGATAACAAAGGATTGGGCACTGCAGCTTGGCTCCACTGCCCCACAGCACATCCCATGCCAGGGATGCTATTCCAGCTCAGGGCAGGGAGCAGGGAGTGGATGGTAATTCCCGTGCCCTTTGTGTTGAGGGGGAAGCAAGAGGAGCACAGGCTCCTGCAGACACCCTGGCAATGGCACTGCAGGCAGCAGCACGTCCAGCATCCCCGGGCTGCTGTGGCTTTGCTCATATTGCCACCAAACCCTGGGACCAGGGAGCTGAGGAATCCCAGCCCCATAACCTGGGCTCCAGCCCCACCTCCACATCCTGCAGCCAAGGGGGGAATTCCTCTGGGCAGGATTTCCAATCTCCTCCGTCTCTGATATCCACGGCATTTTAGCCTAAAGCAGGAATTGAGGTTCTTGGCTCCAGGATGGTGTTAGTGCCCAGCACAGCCCAGCAGAGCTATAAATATATAAATACATAAATAGCTCTCTTCTCCATTAGAGAGCAAATCCAAAATTGAATCCAAAGCCACTAGCAAGGGGCCAGAGTGCAGCTCTCTAACCAAAAAGATCCCAGGGCTCTGGAAATTTTGGAAATATCTGTTTCAGGCATCCCAAAATATCAGTGCTTTTTTTCCCCTTTCCATTAGATCTATCGACACAGAGTGCAAAATAAGCACAGTTTATAAAAATATGGCCAGGGCATAATATATATATATATATATATATATATATAAAATAAAAAATATAAATATACATAAAATATATTATATATTTATATACTTAAAAGAAAGATATAAATATAAATATAAATATAAATATAAATATAAATATAAATATAAATATAAATATAAATATAAATATTAATGCATAATATATATGTATATAAAAACATATTTATATATTATATATTTATATAAATATAAATATAAAAATCTGGCTACTTGGCCAGAGCAGAAAGATGGGAGCTGGCTGCTGGAGGCTGGTGGCACCGGGGGGATGTGGGGGCTTGTTCTGTCCCCGTGTCACCCTCGCTGAAGGGACCTCCTGAGCAGAGCCCGCAGCTCTGGCTGCTCTTCTCCTTTCGGTGCTGCTGAAAAGCTGTGCCGGGGAATGGGATAAAGAGAGAGAGGAGGGACTGCAGACCCTCCGAGCATCTCCTTCCACCCCGGGGCTGACCCGTGCTCGGGCTTGGCTCCGTGTCAGTGGCGAGGGGAGTTTTTATTTTGTTTTTTTTTTGGTTTGGGTTCCCGGCTTTGTCACTGTGCCCCGGGCACTGCAGGGGGAGCTCGTGCCTAGCGGCTGCTCCATCCCTCCATCCCTCCATCCCTCCATCCCTCCATCCATCCCTCCATCCATCATCCATCCCTCCATCCCTCCATCCATCCATCCATCCATCCATCCATCCATCCATCCATCCATCATCCATCATCCATCATCCATCATCCATCCATCATCCATCATCCATCATCCATCCATCCATCATCCATCCATCCATCCATCATCCATCCATCCATCCATCATCCATCATCCATCATCCATCCATCATCCATCCATCATCCATCATCCATCATCCATCATCCATCATCCATCCATCATCCATCATCCATCCATCATCC
Source organism: Sturnus vulgaris (assembly GCF_052056855.1). Classification (NCBI taxonomy): domain Eukaryota; kingdom Metazoa; phylum Chordata; class Aves; order Passeriformes; family Sturnidae; genus Sturnus; species Sturnus vulgaris. The sequence continues at coordinate 14,443,848 of NC_142259.1, read as the reverse complement.
ATCATCCATCATCCATCATCCATCATCCATCATCCATCCATCATCCATCATCCATCATCCATCCATCCATCATCCATCCATCCATCCATCATCCATCCATCCATCATCCATCCATCCATCCATCATCCATCATCCATCATCCATCATCCATCATCCATCCATCCATCCATCCATCATCCATCATCCATCATCCATCCATCCATCCCTCCATCCATCATCCATCATCCATCCATCATCCATCATCCATCCATCCATCATCCATCATCCATCCATCATCCATCATCCATCCATCCATCATCCATCATCCATCCATCATCCATCCCTCTGCATCCTGCCAGGATCCCAACTCCTGCTCACAATTTGGCAGGAAATTTGCTCTGCTGGGCCCGAGTTTCGTATCTTGCAGCAAAGCGAGGAGAAATGGAGGGTGGTGATGTCTCACTGAGGATGATCCTGCTGCTCAGACGGACTGGGAGGTCAAAAGCAGCTGGTGGCTGGGAAAGCCTGGAGAGGAGAAACTCCAGGAAAACCTCAGAGCTCCTGCCAGGACCTAAAGGGGCTCCAGGGGAGCTGGAGAGGGATTTTGGACAAGGGATGGAGGGACAGGACACAGGGAATGGCTTCCACTGCCGGGGGCAGGGATGGATGGGATATTGGGATGGAATTTCTCCCAGTGAGGGTGGGCAGGGCTGGCACAGGGTGCCCAGAGCAGCCCCTGGATCCCTGGCAGTGCCCAAGGCCAGGCTGGACAGGGCTTGGAGCAGCCTGGGACAGTGGGAGGTGTCCCTGCCCATGGGGGTGGAATGGGATGATCTTTAAGGTCTTTTCCAACCCAAACCATTCTGGGATGATTCTGTGATGAATCCAGAGCTCCAGCCTGGCTGGGGCACTGCTAAATCCTGAAATGAGTCAGAATGAGCTGCAGTTTCTAGGCTCGGGATGCTCAGACATCATCTGAGCTGATCTCTCTGTTTTTCTGGGTTCTTGTGCCCATTTCCAGTAGGAGCATTTGGCCCTTTGAGCGTTTGCTGACACTCACAAAACACCCCAGAAAACACCCTGGGCTGCCCCTTGTGGAGGGAGCTTTCCTCCTTGCTGCAGTAAAAGCTTCCCTGGAGATGAGCAGAGGGTGGAGGGGCAGCAGAGTCCGTGGTGACTCCCTTTGGGAGATAATCTGGATCTCAGGGTGCTGCTGGGAATCTCCCAGTTTTTAACAAGGAAAGAGAATTTTCTCCTCTCCTGGACTTTCCTTGCAGCCAGGGAAGGTTCAGCATTAAGGCAGTGCAGGGGGAAGGGGAAGGTGGGATGGGGTCAGTGGGATATCCATGAACCCCCAGCTCTCTGCAGCTCAGGGGTGTGGGAATCCCACCCTCCTTACCCGAGGAAAATTCAGCTCAAGGAAAATTCATCTCAAGGACCACTCAGCTCAAGATCTCCCTGGGATTTTTAAATTCCTCTTAGCCTTTACCTTGTCTGAGGTAACCTTATTTTCCTGCTCATAATTCCAAGGTTTGCTCTGGATCACCAGCAGCTCCTGGGATAACCACAGACTCCTCTTGGCATCAGTGCAGGTATCCTGGATACAAACCCCATGAAAACTGGCTAAACAAGGAGGTTAAATAAACATGTGCAGACTTATTTGTGTATCTTCCTCTGCTTGCTCTGGGGAACAAGCAGAAAGAAATTAAGGAATTAGGAATGACTTATCCACCAGGAAGGCTCTTTAGTCTTTTATCTGTATTCCTCATAGGTGCTGTTTTCATATTAATATGAAGACTGTATATACATAGGAACTTAAAGCACATAGAAGATAGAAAGGGCATTGGATAAATTGGAGATAATTTAGCTTTTATATGTACACAAATATAGATACACACATCATTACCATTTGATTTATGCGGGTGTGTTTACACATACTGATCTTATATTTACATATTTATAGAAATGCTGAATGTATTGGGTCCTGTCAGAGACAGCTTTCAGATAAAAGAAACCCAGGGAGTGAAATGGATGTAAAAAAGGAACAAACAAATAGAAAATAATGATAAATCAATAGCCTCACCTTTCTCTTCTGTTACTAAAAGTAAATTACATTGCTGAGCAAATACACTTTTTACCCCACAGGCTGCTGTAGAAGGTGATCACAAACAGCTTTCCCTCTTCATCAGCTTGATGGGTTTCTATATTTTAAACAAAAAAAAATCACAACTTTCCTTGGAAACTAAGGCACAAGTACCACTTTGCCCCAAAATCCACTTTTCCACCTCATTATCCCCCGTGGAGCTGTGGTTTGATGCCTTAGAGGCAGAGCCAAGTGGGGCCGATGGGAATTGGAGAGGGGATATTGTGGGATTGTGATTGGAATCAGGGCAGCTTTCACCAAATCTTGCTTCCCAGTGGAACCAGATGGTTTTGCCCAGGAAAGTGCACCCAGATCAGACATCACACACTGCTCCTCTCTCAGTGTGCTCATGGAAGACGCTGGAGAATTGGAAAGAGGAAATTTTAGTGCTGAAGTGGAATTTCCCACCTTTTCTGAGATGAAATTTCAGTTCTTGCTTTCCCCACTCCACCCCTAACCCCCTTTTCCTGCTAATGGTCCTTGGTGTTTCTAGGCTGAATCAAACACGAGCTTTTGAGCCCTGGATGGTCTCCTGAAGGGCAGGGTCTGGCCTGGACCCTCACCCCAAGGATTTGGCAAAATAAACATGAAATCACTTAGTCTGTGCAGGTGAAACTTTCCCAAGTGATGTTCAGACATTGGCTTTTTGGAGTGGCTTCTCTTCTCCAGACAAGACAATATGAGATGGTGTTTGGAGACAAAAATATCATGAGAAGAGCAAAACCCAGCCCTTGTTGGGGCTGCTCGTGGCCTCTCTGCAGCAGATGGTGCCTCTTGGCTCCCTTTGAATTGCTCTCAGTGCATTACTTGGTTTTCAATTTCATTCCCTTTCCTAGGAGCAAGCTCAGCTTTATGTTTCCCTTTTAAGCTGATTGAAATAAAGTATTTGAACAAATGTCATGGGCACTTAGAAATCTCTCCTCTGTTTACTCTCCTTTGCTTTCATTCTGTCCACCCTCTGCAGCACTGGCTCTTAAAGCCTTGAGTGCTGTCTATCAAAATTAATGTATCTTGCAGGCAGGACACAGGACAAATTCATTAATTTTTTTTTGTACATTGGAAATGTGCCTTTATGAAGTCTCTGTTCATGTTTTCCTGGTGGTTGAATAGCTGAGCTTTATGAGCCATCAGCAAAGAGATGGTGGCTCCTTGAGAGCCATTAGGTCCATACCTCTGGGAGCGTGGTCTTCATCCAACAAACACTGAGAGCCAGCACGGAAAACAAACTCCAAAAAGGAACTTTTGTGCTCTTCCCAACTCCCTTTAAACATCCATCATTGCCTGTGTAACTCCTGGAGTTCCACTGGGGCAAATCCAGGGGTGATTTTGTTGTGCAGTGTCTGGAGAGCCCCATCCCTGGAGCTGGAGCTCCTTCTTTCAATCCATGCTGTCCCCACAGCCACCCACATCACCCCTCTCCTTTCCTCCCTTCCTTCCCTTCACCCTCAGGAGATGCCAGCTCCTGGGGCACTGAGCACTTAGAGTGCTTTGCACTGTGCCCTGAGGTTGGCACCCATGGAGAAAGTGTCACTGTGTCTCTCCAGGCAGGAAAGTCCACAAGCCTTTGGTTGAAACCTTGGGTTGATTTTCCAGGGCAATGGGAGCAGTTCCAGGCATTATCCCCTTCCAAGAGGATTGCTCTGAGGTCACTCACAAGCCCCAGTGCCCAGCCTGGCCTTGGACACTTCCAGGGATCCAGGGGCCCCCTGTGCCAGGCCCTCCCCACCCTCTGAGTAAAGAATTTCTCCCCAACATCCGAGTTAACCCAGTGTCTGTCAGTGGGAGCCATTCCCCTCTGTCCTGTCACTGCAGGTCACAAGTCTTCTCTTTGTTGCAGGCTGCCTTCAGGCACAGGAATCACAGGTAGGTTCCCCCAAAACCTCCCTTCCAGCCTGAACAGCTTCAATTCCCTCAGCCTTTCTTCACAGCAATCCCTCTAATCCACTGCTCTGGGCTTGCTCCAGCTCCTCCTTGTCCTCCTCATGCTGGGGACCCCAGAGTGAATCCCAGCCTGGAGGTGATTTAGGGTTGGGGTTATCACTTCCTCTGGCTGTGATATCCTCCAGCCCCTCCATAGCTGGGAGCTCTGTTCCTGGACTCTGCAAAGCCCCTGGTTTCCCCTGGGAGTTGCCCACTCTGTGTTTCCAGGGCTCTGAGCACAGATGTGTTTATTTAGCTGATTTTCATAGGTTCCTTCCAGTGATGCAGAGAGAGCCACAGAGCTGTGTACATTAAATGAAGGCAGTGTAAAAAAATCAATTTAACTCCCATCTGAGCTGCACAGAGAAGGGAATAAATTGGAAATTATTTTTTAAATGACAATTTGGATTGTTCCCACTGCCAGCTGGACCAGTTCCTTCTGCTGCATGAACTGCAGCCCTGGATGGAAGTGCTGGAGGCTCAAACAGAGAACACAAAGAACAGTAAAAATAGGTGGAAAGTGCACCCAGGAATGCTGATTTCAGGTAGGAATGAGGAGCACTGGCTGCCCAAGGCCTTGGCTTGCAGGATGGAGCTGCACACCAAATTCTTACCTTTGCCTTTGGAGTCCCTGGGATGGGCCCATGGAGGGGAGGTTTTCAGCTGATGCCACTGTGCAGTCCCTGGTCTGTTTGCTGCTTTCATATGAACTTTCTTGGTTTCAAAAGCTCTTGAATGTGCTTTTTTTTTTTCCTCCCTCTGCTGCTGAAAAGTTCAATGAAAACACCACTCTTTCATTTGAAAGAAATGGTTCTTTTTAACAAAAGGGTTTGAATTCTTTTCTTTGTAATTTATTGCAAAATGTCACGTGTGATTATTTTTAAGAGAAACAGGTGAGTGGCCAAAATAGATGCAGGGATCAGACTTGGAGGACCTGGATGTGCCATCTGGCCAGATTTGTGCTCCTGGACTGCCAGGGGTGTCAAGGAAGTGTCCCTGTCACCATGGGATGACTTCCCTGGACACATTCCACCCCTCAATTTCTTTCTTATAGCCAAAGGAGGCCCTACTGCATCCAGGCCAGCCCCAGTGCATTGGGCACATCCCTGGGCCCAGTCCTGAATTAGCAGTTTTAAGCAGAGCTTGGTACCCTGGAGTTGATGAATGTTCAGCAATCCTCATTTGTGCCACCCATGGTGTGAATGACTGGAAATGTCTGTATTTACAGCCACACATCTTGAGGTCTGGGTGCTTGGTTTTGCTTTCTGAGCGTGGAACGTTTCCATTTTCAGTCTTCTCTTTAAAACCAAAGGCTTTTTCTTTTTTTTTTTTTTTTGCCTTGCATAAGTAAGAGGGCACTGGCCAGAGGAGGGACTTTGCAGCTGCATGGAAAAAGAAAGTGGGGAGAGGGACCAGCAGCCCCTG